>NC_066349.1:8685306-9310306 GCF_024516045.1 Bombus affinis | reverse complement strand
GAGGGTATTTAGGTGCAGTCATCGAAGATGAACCGGCTTTTCGTACCCTGACCGAAAGTTCGTATCCTTGACACAGAAAACGGCAGTAGTCTAAACCGAGGAAAGCGGCCGTTCCATTTGCGATTCAAATACCAGAAGCAGCGAGGACGAGAATGCCAGAGCAGCGAGGCGAACTAGGGGGTTCAAGATCGCGACGCGACATTTCCTCTTCGACAATCGACCATCCACTGTCTCTTCCTTCGGTTTTTCGCAGCCACTTTTTCATTCTTTCTTCATTTGCTTCGTTCTCCTTTCGATATTCGCTCGTCATTGACCTAATTTCCTCGTTACGCTTCTATCTACGATTACACGCGATTTTTTTACCTACACGTTTCACACAGCGTGTGCTTGTCCTTCCGTGGAAGGATTTAGAGTTTATTTATGTTGAAGGTATGTCTAATACGTCGTCCATTTGGTTTCATTAAGCGTAGCTTTTCTCAGAATAATGAAACAGAGTTGTTATAACCTTCGATATTGTACTACATCTGCATGATAATGGCCCAGTTATTTTTTATGTACATGTATATACAATATGTGTATATATATATTGACATCGAATACATTATTATTATTATTATTGTTGTTATTGTTATTATGTACTGTTACGTGTGGATAAACAAGACACTTTATTTATAAAAGAATGTTTCAAAAGTGTGGCAACTCAGGATATTTGTAAACTCAGTCCAGTGTTAGAAGAACGTGGAAACTGTCAAGAGAAAATTTTAAGGACCCAATGTAAGAACGAAGAATTATAAAAATTAAAAATTGTTTCCTAGAATCTATTCGTTGTGTGTTTACAGCGAACGTCTATTTCTTCTGTACGAAATAGCTTTTCGTTAATCGTCAAATTAAGATAATTCTTCGAACCTGTAAAACAAGTTTGCGAAACGACGAACATTCTGAATCCTTCCTTATTCCATCGCACCATCAAAGGATTACAAATATTGAAGTTATCGTAGAAACCTATTCAACCAGCGATCAAAGAATTACTGTCAGCTTATCACTTACCTCCTTTTCTCTATGGATGTTCGCAACTGAACTGGGCGAAATTCTCGCGTAAACGTTCGTTCAGGGAACAATTTTCTCTCTCGGCCCCTACCGCACGATCCTCGTGAACAAACACTAGCAATGATTTATCATAAAAGGAAAAAGGGGTTCGTGCGGTGGCGTAAGCGGTCGAAATCGAAATGTTAATTCGCTGCTATGGCAGAACGCGGCTCGATAAACTGAGATTTCCACAGTACCTAACCGATAACTGTAAACACGCGGCTGAAAGTCGTCGCGAGCCGCGAACACGCGCATGTATGCGGATCAACCTTGATCCTTACAGACGTACAACCTCGGCCGCACGCGCTCAGACATCGTATTTGCGTTCGGTAAAAACTGCGGATGATCGTCGATCAGCGAGAAAAAGAGACAGGAAAAAGAGAGGAACGGAAAAGTCAGCAAAAACGCGGAGAGAAGAAAAAAGAGGTGGGACATGTTTTCATTCGTTTTTTTTCTCGATCGACGATGATTGTGTTCTTTCGGAATAATCTCAATTTAACTCTCGCGCGCGCGCGTGTGTGTGTGTGTGTATTAAAGCACAAATTCAAACTTTATAAATGAGTTGTGAATTTTTTAAAAATCAACTCTATTGTTCTATGTGACCCGAATTGTTATTCAAATGTAGACAGCGTTTAATGATTTTGTTTTAGTACACGATATGTGTGTTGAAATTGGATTATTTTCGTGTAAATAGAAAATCTGAACAAAAGATATCTTTGATGAGGCGAAAATTCGAAGGGGAAAAGATAACAACAGGATTAACGAAGATGTTTTAAATCGAAATATTTGAAATGGTTTTTGATCTTTCAGCGATCGTGAAGGATGATCGAGGATTGGAAATTCTTGTGGGACGTTAAAAAAGAAGGTGCTAGAGAATTTTGAAAGAATTTGGAAGGGACGTTTTGAAAGGCGCGCGATTTCTCTAGCGATTTTTCGATTAGGAACGAAAAATTTAGAAAGTTAAGGGCCACGACATTTTTGTCGAATGTCATAGAATCAAATATATTTTTCTACGTAAATTGTAACTCGTATGCATCTTCTTCCTGACTCCTTTCCTACAGATTCTTCATATTCCTTTACGTACAACAGTAGCATTTCTTTGTTTCAAGAATTTCTTTTCCGAAATAGAGGAAAATCATCTCCTTTTCATTAACATTGTCAGTTGTTCTATTTTTGTTATAAAAGTCATAACGCAGTATCAATGTTCTTGATCTTCAGCTATCATTTTTTCATTGCCCTTTATATTAATCCTCTTCAAATTTTGATTAGGTCGTCCGAAAAGTTTCTTTCGTTTTATAAGGAAATGATGGATGCACAACATTTTCCATTTTATATTATTTTATCGAATTACGTATAATCCATTCTGTTTTATCGAAATAAAGATCACAACGTTCGACAGATTACGTTTCATGTTTGTATAAAGATTCATCGTTGTAAAAGACGTGTCTGTAAAAGAAAGACACTTTTCTGACAACTTAATACATACTTAATAAAGATGCTATACGATTAATTTAAAAAATATACAAATAAAATGCTATACGATTAATTTAAAAAATAGACAAATAAAATGCCATACGATTTCGACAAATGAAGTAGAATATTTCATTAAAAATCACAAGAGGACCTACGCAACTCAATACATTGTAGACTTAATGTATATCGTAGAAGGTTAAAGGAACGCTAGACGAATTCATTTATACAGACGAACGTATAATCTGATTAAGCAGCATTTATTCGCATGTATCGCATACTTGATAGACGAACTTTCAGCTAGGGCCAACGACATGGACCAGTCACGTTCCCGTGTCTAATCTATTGTTAAAAACAATTATGCGAATTAGTCCGGAGGAGTCGAGACACGATCCGGGGCAAGGTTGGCTATAACGGGAATTAGGCGAATCAACGAATTGCTCTCGTCAGCGTCAGCAGTGTCGTTAAATTCTCGTTGTGAATTTTTGTTTAGACTTACTCTCTGGGATTTTTCGACGAGAAAGAGCCGTACACGTGTCTGGACTTAATTTTATTCTCCTTGAGAATACATTCGACGATGGACATTTTGTACGTTAAACAGTTTAAGCTAGGCTATAAACTAACCTCATTATCGTGTTTAAACGTTTTCATTTTATCTAAACCTTTTGTGCTCTATCATTCCCACGACACGAGAAGCCTGGCTTTCCAAATGTCATTTCATATCACCAGCGTGGCTTTTTATTAACCGCAGTCTCGCCAAGTACGTTGTATTAGAATTTTGTCTCCTTTTCAACGAGCAAGAGCATAACATTGAAATTGGATATCGCATACGAAAAGCTGGAAAAATCATAGTGATGTTTGTCGGATTACTTCTACTATTCTTGTAAAACAGAGAACGCGCTGTGTTTATTATTGTAAAAAATTGACGATATATTTCCCAGTCGTGTAAACGTATCGCGGCGTAAGATAGAGTCGTAACTATACATTGATTATGAAATTAAAAGTGATATATGGAGACGCTCATGTACAACCGAATTCAAAGTCTTAGAAGCTCAAAGTCTTCACGTACACCAGCGTGGTTTTCAATGGATCTAAAAAACAACGATTACTTCATATTTTCTTTAAATACATCTTTATGGCCTTTATCGTGCAAGATATATTACACAAAATAAGATCAGATACCTAAAATTATCATTAATCAAATATCTAAAATTAAGCGATTAATCTAATCTAAACGTAATTCATACTGTTGAGAATCACGTATGACCCAAAAATATCAATTGAAGGTTAACATGCTACCGCCATTGCGTTGCATTTTCGATAGAATCAGCATTCCTAGAAAGCATTCCTTTCGCCGCGTAATTTCCCTCGACGTTGGAATTTCATGTTTATTATAACACTTGCCGTTCCTTAAGATCAGGAGAATTTTTATAAAATCTTTCTAACTATCCAGTACTACGAGAAGGACCCACAAAAAAGAAATAGGGAAAAAATGGACAAAGTATCATGTCGAAAAGATCGAATGAAAATTCGACACGACTTCGCTTATGATTCAAACTATATTCGATCGTAAACGTTCGACCGATTATTTCTTTCGCTGTGTGTCCCAATGAGACCGGGAAACGACCAGGAACTATTGGATCAGCGATCGAAGAGAGTGAAGGGGACGCGAATACAAGACGGCCCTGAGAATGACGAATTCCAGAATGTTTAAACCGTCCGCCCTTGCTCTATCCGCGTCAGTATCCCGAAATTCGACGTTCTTTAAAATCATCGAATCGCTCGCCTCAACTTCTTTCTCCCATCTTGTCCTTCGAATAGACCAGACGTAAAGGCGATTTTACGGGCCAGTATTGTCCGAAGATCGTTTAACTCCTGAAGGGAGCCATAATTCAGCTCTGTTTTGATGTTCTTGCCGATTAGTCAATCAAGGACGCTGTTACATTATATTTTACTATATTTTCTTACGCGAAGATTATAGATCTTCTGTATAAAAGAAATAATGAAAAAGTAATAGTAAAGCGAGAGAGAGGATGAAAATAATTCTACAAGGAAACTGTCGAATAAGAAGAATAAATTTGGTAATTTAATTATCGTGATTCGATAGAATAATTTGTATTTTAAAGAAAATTTGAATTTTTATTCTGACTTCGGATCTCGTACCATTCGATCGTTATCTTCAAGTTTCTTGACTCGAGTTGAAAACAAGAAAACAACGGTGAAACGACGGATAGAATGGAAAGATTAGAATTACAGAGAGTATTAAATGATCGTCGACCTCGGTCGAGGAAATTCAACGAGGCTACCGTCAGCGTTAGGCGCTCGTTCAATCGCGTTATCTGACCAATTAAAATCAACCGTTTGACGTTTGTTGCCCTAATAATTCAGAGAACGAAGGCGGATCCAAGGTCTCGCGGACTGCTTACTCGAACGAACAATGCGACTCGCATTGATTTCAAGCCTCCAAGGTTAGCTGAAGTGAATACATCGTGCGTCCACCTTCTGCCAGAACGATTGTGCAGCTAATAGAATGGCATTCTTGTGAAAAATCAGTGAATTTATTGCCAATAAAATGAACACACGTAATGGATACGTTCAGACGAACGCGTTAAAAAGAACACGTTAGGCGAACATGTTAATAAGAACGCATGATATAGACACGTTGGAACGAACATGATAGAATAGTGAAATTCAAACTTGCTTAATCACAAACTAAACTTTGTCGATTAATTAACAACCTGCAAGTTAGTACGTGTATTTCGTACATTATTCAATTTATTAAGGTATACCAATGTAATTTTCTGTATCGTGGCTATCAATTTCCAAAACTTGGCGTAATATTATTAACTTTCTATAGCAATATTTAACTGATAATTAATAGAAAATTTGTCACGGTTTACGATGTATTAGAAACTTAGTTTCAAGAGTAACAAATAGCGTTGGAACAGCTAATTGTAAGTGTAAAAATGATATTTCTCATACGCGAAGAAAAATGTGTAATAATTAAATCAGTGTAAATACAAAATTGACAAAGATATCGTACCTGTACTATCGAAACTAGTCAAAAACACGACATTCGTAGAATTGTAAAAAATCGGTGTATCGGAAGTACAATTTAGATGTATGACGAGACAGCGGAAACGGAAGGGAAAACAGGAAAGTAAGTGAATACACGATCCATGACGAACGACGAAAACCTGCGGCAAGTGTTTCGATCGATTAGTATAAATTCTATTCTGCTTTGATCGTCGATCGATTCGTCAGACTGGAATTCCTATAGACGAGAAAGGGAGGTAGATAGACAACTGCAAACGCTGACTCACTCGATTATCCGCGGCAAGAGTTGAATCTCAATTAAAGAGCAGTCTTGTCGTCGGTCAAAAGCCCCATTGCAGTGCACTGTACTCTTTGTTTTCCTGATGAGGGCGTCGTTTGCCGTTTTCCATCCAAAACTATAATAACGCTATACGTTTAATTCACAATAACTTTGAAGGAAATTTACCGTGAAATCTGTAATTAATTATAATATTAGAAATTAAATATTCTACAATTAACATCTATTTATCCCACGTTTTCCTAATTTACGTAACTCGTCTTTTAGTATAAAATCGACATAATGCTAAAAAAACGAACAATCAAATTAAATAGGTTCTCTTATCGAAAACAATAAAGAAGTCGATCGATCTTGCTGGAATCTGATAAAGACGAAACAAGTAAAATCTAATTTAAACTATTATGGTCAGCTGTGACTCGAACGTAGCGAGGATTAAAACCACAAAATCCCAACGAAACAAAAGTGTAAGGAATTTATTGTTCCATGAAAGAAATTCGATATACATGAATACATAGAAAATTTCACTCGATAAACGAGAAGGTATAAACTGTAGTTCTCAGTTTAGTGTTCTATCGTTCTGGTTGAAGTGGGAGGATCGTTAGGACGGCAATTAAACACATGTTTCGAGGTAAATTCGGTGATGACTAAATGAACCGACGATAGCACGTACGACGAAACAAGAGGCAGAAATAGCGTCGTTACGATCAGAGACACGTGCGCTGAAGCGAACTCGATTGTCGGTAATGAAGCTAGGTTCAACGAACCCTGTGATACTTTAACACGTGGTTATATTAGGACTTTGTTTATAGTCGTTGCACCGCGTGCACTTTACGCCGCCTGTTCAACAAGTGATTCAGTCTCGTGACGACCAACGCGATGAAAACAATTTCACCGTTGCATCTTTTTCAATGGCAATCCAGAAATATCCACAGGAAAACCGCCGCCGCGAAAAAAATGCCGATTTTATCCCCCTGACGATGGATTCATCGGATACGCGAATGTTTGTCCTGAATTGAGCTTCTCGGAAGCCAAACCGATCGATTATCTTTACAATTAATTTCTTCGTTTCATTACGTCAATTTATTTAAGTAGATGACATATACAATGTTCAATTTTAAGGTAACATTTAAAGAACAGTATTTGTAATATCATTCTGCTACTCTGCTCGGGTATAAACGATCCTAAATATATGTCTTATATCGATAGATATTAATGAAACATAAATATTTCTGAGATATTTGTTTTCAGCATTCTATATAATTTTACTATCTCGTATATTCCATTGCCTTTTACGAATAAAATATTCCAGGGAAGGAAAAGATACAAACACGAAGAACATATTCGAAGAGCTAAACACTCTTCTACTCTTTCATGCCACTCTCACTATGACGTTTATGCTGTACCTTTCTCTATAAAATAAATATTTGCATTTATATATGAGCGTGTGTGTTAAATACAGGGATTGATAAAACCTTGTATCTCGAAATGACGTTCGCTTATTGACATAAATCCTATCGATAATGATATTGCATTTAGCCTTGTCATTTTTTCTTCCCCTACGCCCTCCTCCCACCCGTTTGAAGGGAACATTTTTGCTTTTGGATTTATGAAAACGTACTCGTATTCGATGGATTAAACACTGTTCCATTTTTCTCTGGCTCGTTGTAACGCATCGTCCGCGAACCGTGCAACCGTCTGTCCATCAATAATTTCGCGATACGTCGACGAATCGTTCGGCCACATTCGTCTTCGCGCAACCGTGCGTTCGAACAGACAGGTCAAGGTTGCCTCGTTGTCTCGCCACAGGTGGGTCAAGGTTTCTTCTTTGCTTCGTAATCAGCATTTTTTCTTCAAGAGTCGCGACATCGCCCTTTACACGAACGCCTGACGAATCGAGGAAGGTTGTATTTGCCAACAGTTCGAGCTTATGAAGCAATCACGCGGACCCTTTACAGAGGAATGAAAAGGCGATCTGATATTAAGGCGACGACGCTTCAACAGCGACTAATAACTCTGTCGCCAGCAAGTTTTCAGCAAGGTCTTCTCACCCATAACCTTACCTACAGCCAAGTATGACAAGGTCATCGACACGGTTCCAAAATTACGCAAAATCTTGCCCATTGCGGAATACTGGCGTAAAGTGGGCACGTTGTTTACACACCGTCTTGCATTGCGCAATAATATTTGATCGATCGAGTTGTTTAATTTCGAGATTAAAAGCGCGCATGTAAGGCAAATTTTGCTAAAATAGAAATCGGATTTCTTCGATCGTCCGATCGGAAATTTTCTATATTTTCGTTATTTGGATAATTTGAGATCGGTGAATTTACATTGCGTGAATAACGCGAGATCGTGATTTATAGATCACTGAAACGGTACTTTACATTGGATCTAATCTTTATGATGTAGCCTCTACTAAACTTAATTCGTGTACTTGAATAGTTGAAATTTTGCCTAAACGATCGAGAGCATGGAAATATTATCTGACTTAAACGCAACGTTTGACCATGTAACTGTACAGACTCTGGTATTTTACGTACGAAGGTTTTCATGATTTAAATTTGGCACTGTTAAATCTGTTTGTATCAGAATTTATGAAATGAGAAAAAAAGGATTGTAAAAAATGTTGAGAATGTTGAGAGGGCATGGTTCTGTATGCACGAGATTTTCTTACGAGTATTTTCTTTTTCATCGTGCGCCTGTTCTTCTTCTCATAACTATAATGTTACGATGATTTTGAGATAAGCTTCACCACACTCGTTATGTAAAATCGAATGTTTTAACGATAGAAACTAATGTTTTCGAAGAAAGATCTCTTGTAGGCGTGGACCAAGTGATGACACGGTTCAGAAGGATATTACGCAATATTCCAGGCTACTGTATCTTCCCTTGGACTTTTTATATCCGCTACAGATCGTTCAGTCAGACTGTTGCCGACTGAAACGATTCAATGACACGCGTTCTAGAAGATCGTATAGACAGACTTCAGGAGAGGATCGTATAATTTAACAGTTTAATAGTCCGTGTACCCTTGTAGCCAGTTATTTTTACGATACACGATGCCATTCACGTCAATTTCAGCTATCGGAAGGTGGCTGTAACGAGTCTGTAAAATGTTACTCGTGTCGTATGATCTGGAAATCGAAATAAAATTTTATAATATCTTAACGATTTACATCGTATCGGTTAGGAGAAAAGATTTTACTGTCTGAGCTTGATTTTTTCCAATAGATACCCCGAATTTCTTCCAAGTCTTTCACGATCTCGTTATTATTATCTTATTATTTTTTATTGAATCTATCTACGATGAACTTGAAATATTTTATAATATTCCATAGAAAAACTAACTAATGCCAAGTGCTAATTTTCTAACTAAGCAAAAACTAATACCATCCATCCTATAATTTTTCGCACCGAAGTCAAACGCTTAAAATATCACCATTATCTACTACCATATTATTTTTCTTTTTTCTTTCGAAAAATTATTTCCCTATATCCGAGCAGCACTATCCAGTTAAACTTCAAATCAATTACGTTCCAGTTTTCCAAACAAGTCTGCAATACCGGTATTCCAATGCCGGTATTACTCTCGTCTCGTTGTATCTGGTTATGACAGATATCAAAATATCGTCACGACACCTTCCGATTAATATCGTTTACGCTCCAATTTTCCAAACAACCAATTACATTCCGCTATTTCCAACCGATGCTGTAAGCACAGTACCACGTAACTAACAGTGCAATACTATTTTTACGATAATACCGAACCTGTTACATCCACGTTCTAAGTGACTCTCTTCCGAATACCACGCAGTATCATCAGGTCGTATGAAAGAAAGATGAGAAGCAAAAGGAAGAACACGAAAAAAAGTATCTACGAAACAAAGGCCATAAAACGCTCCGTCATCGTATATCATCGAGGTACATCATCCTACATAACTGAATCTCGCGTCAGTCACACGGTGTCAAGGTCATTGGTACAAATGGATCCTTGATCGTAGAACCATTCTCGCTAGCGTTTCGGTATATCCGGAGTGAGGAACGAGACTCGTACACTCTCTCGCCGGCCTATTTTTAGACGTCATTGACATTTGCACGTAGACAGACCGAGTCGCGTGTACACTCCACGCACTCACGCACTCCGCGTGCACGCCCACGCGTGCCCTTCAACGCGTACGGTCCTCCTCCTCCTACGGGACGATAATAACAAAGCGGGGCGAGGAATGGAACACGGTGTGTTCATTGTTCGCTGGTCGGGTGCGCGGACGTGATTTCTTTTTTTTTTTTTTTTTTTGCGGTATTTTTAGTGTCGCCACACGGAGAGAGCCACGAGATACGTGGAAAGGGAAATGAAATGATCTGCTGAGCGAAGAAGTTAGAGCAGCGATCGGATGTTCTGGACTATGCAGACGCAAAAGGAAGGGACGTGTGCTGATTCGATGAACGAGTGCTGTTTCCCTGATTCACCATGATCATCCTACAGCCACCTTTTTTGGTAGCTGTTGATGCTATGAAATGATCTCATGGAACAGTCATAGGTGAGGATGGTGATAATTTAATTGCAGGATTGTATATTAGCGAGCATTAATCGTACGTCGTTTGAGGGTATTCGATAATCGAGTATCGAGTATGTCGATAGTGGTATAGTAACAGCAAGGATTACTGTACTATAATTACTGTTATACATATACGGCGTCATGTACGTAACTACACTGATCCCTAGACTGCGGATAATTGCGCGTTTATGGGAAATTTGAAGGTACGAGAATACAGAACGCACGATAATGTAGAAGGATATATAGAATATTGTAGTATCGTAAACTATTATGATTAGTTTATTAATAATAAATGGATTAAACAGATGTTAATTAAACAGGAAACGATAGTTATTTAACATGAACTACGCACAACAACGTATTATAATTAAGACAACTAGATAATTAATTAGCAACTCTCGTCACCACGGATTCAACTCTCTCCCGACAACGCTAACAACACTATCTCAACAACGCAATTCGCACTCTCTGGCTTCTCAACTTATACTGCTGTTAATTCGTTTATGTCCGATAGCAACCCCTTGTCTTCTGTGTTAGCGCCACCGAGTACATGCTAAGCAACCGCTTGTTTATAATTCACACGATACCCCCCAGGCCTCTCGTCCACGATACTACAATATAAAATATGTAAAGCACTGTCCATATTCGTATAAAACAGTAATACAGAGACTACGTACGAAACACAGAAAAATTCACCGTATTGATCTTAATTAACATATTAATACAGTAATTACTACTTCTGTCTAAGAACGAAATTCACTTAAAACACAAAACTGTATGTATATAATTTTAATAAAATGAGATAGTTTAATAAAAATTCGTCGATCAGAACCGTCGGTCATGAACCTTGAAAAAGAACGCGTATGCCTATGTAACGCGAAATTTCGCTGGAAATACGAAATTCCTCGCGTCTATATTGACCGGATAATAACGTGCGAATAACGTAGCTTAAAAAGCAATAAACGAGAAATATCTGCGTGCGTCATACTTGACTCGAGGTCCGAGGGTTAACGCAAAAAATCCCAGGGAACAGATGGACGAACCACGTCCTGTGGAAACAATCGAAAACAACACGCTCCTCGAATGGAACGTTGGAAACGATAAAAGAGCTCCGAGAATCGGCCAAGTCGTCATCGATGGACGTCGGTGGAGAACAAAACGACACGAACCCCGGCCCCTCAGCCCGCCACGGACGTCGCGTTGTAAACCCGCGAACTTGATTGTCCTGTTTGGCCGAACGGTGGCCGCGTAATTTCGCCGAAAGTATGGCTCTTTTGTGGGTGGTTTACGATGGCTGATCGAACGCCAGCGAAGAATACGCCTGGCAAGATGCTAACGTAAAAAAAAAAAAAAAAAGGCTGAAAAAAAGCGCGTAATCGCGAACGATCGTCGTCCACGCGGTGAAAGTTCAGAAAATATCGAGCAGCCTAATTTCGGCTTCTCGAGAGCCGCCCCCGCCTTCGATTCGATATTCGTGATCCGGTTTTATCGTCGCCGAGCTTTTCGACTAACTGTAAACACGCGGCGAACCTCTCGACGTTTCTGATAACTTTATCGAAGCTTAAGAGGAAGAGACAATGGTCCCTCCTCGGTTCTCTGATTCTTCTGTATCATATGTATATATATAAAGAGAGAGAGAGAAAGAGAGAGAGTAGAGAGGAAGTCAGAGGGGAAGAATATAGCTTTCTTTCTTTGGTTTTTGTTGCTTTGCCTCGCCTCTTGGTTTTTTGGAGAATTGATGACGAGGCACGACAAAGACTTGGCTGCTTGAAGAGGCGGTTGTGTGTTGGGATGATTCCGCTGTTAAAAGAGATTGGTGGAGGGCTTATTAATGGAGAAGATAAAGGAGTGGATGATTTTGCTGAAGTTGATGTTATGGTAGGATGTGGTTTAATATGAGTTCAAAATAAATTTTTGCACAAGAAGCGTATACGTTTGGTTGAGAAGCTTTGTATTTGCTTAGTCATTGTAGGAAATTTCGTAGGGGATTATTATATTGTAACGAAGTTTTCGTGAATTTCTCTGCGACATCGTTGAAGTGAATTTTTGTTTAAAGATCGAGAACGATGGGTTTGATCGAGGCGAAAAATAGGAAAAATAAATAGATAGCTTATGGATGGTTCGTGAGAATATCACGGTTAATAATTTCTTTGGAAGTTAATCGGATGAATGATTAAAACAAACATCAGTTTAACAATTGCTTACTTCGCTTGGTTAAAAATAGGAAAATTATAAAATGTATTACAAATAGTTTCTTGCGTTAAATTAGCCGTGGTAGACTTCCAATAAAAAATCCTAAAACCTTCAGTATCTTCTTACGAAGACAAATACAAAAATAGCTAGTCGAGTCTAAATCTCGTCAGATATACTAACGTGACGAACTTCAATATACAATGTGCAATTTAAGCTACAATGACGAATTTTCTTGGCTCGCGTGCTGTCTCAAGAAACGTCGTTGCTCTTGATCCACTTACACGTCCACGAAAAATAGATTTATCGGTCAAGTTAAATACGCGAGTGGTGAAAAGACACCTGTGCACGTTCGATGCGATTAATTGATTAAAGAAAAAAAAATCCAAAGAAGAGGTAATTTAACATTTACCATTTAAATATTATATTTCATATATATATAATAATTATAATATAACAATTTTTATATTAATTACAAAAAGACACATAATTATTCTTATAACAACTATCAATTAATATTAAATTCTAAATAATAGAAATCTTACGTCGAACGATATTAATTTAAATAATACATTTTAATTAATCCTTATTGGCGTTCGATGCTGTGAAAATATCAAAGTTCATTCGCATTTCTTCGTAAAACGACGCGTGTCAAGATTGTACGTCGTAGAAGATCATTATTTGCCAATGCAACGTAATTATCGTTGATTTTTATACGATTAGAAAGTCTGTTGCATGACTGATATACCTATGGTATATACTTTGTACCTATTGTTAATGACAACGACTATTCCGTCTGTTTTCAATCATCGCCTCTCAATTTGATCGACGACAGTAAAGGATTTCAGGCGCGAATAGGCGAGAAATCGACTCGTCGTTCCTCTACACGTCTTCCCTATTTTCTACCCTCTTCAGCTTAGTGACAATAAGACAGCATCCACTGCCTCGAACCATTCATCTCTCTTCCCTTATTCTATCCGTTTATTTCTTCGGCAATCGCTCGAGTCCTGACAATGAACTTCCGCTCCCTCTTTCAGGATTACCATCATTCGCTTTCTACCAATTTTCTATGAACGTCTTTGTCAGACTTAGATCGCCATTGCGAGACGATGATACGAAATATTGTAGAATAAGCGCGATTATTACGTATACGTATGTTATAGTTAGATAAGCGTGTAATACTTGAGATCAGAACTGCGTGAAATTTATTTGAAATAATAATTTCTAAATATTTCAACAACGTCGATCACCACGTGTTGTGTTCTTCATTCGGTCGATTTAGATTTAAAGGTAGAAAGTGGTTGTAAGATTTCAGCGCGTCGAAATCAATCAATCTCGCATTAACGAAATGATACATTTGCTTTCGCAGCTAAATTACGTTTCCTGGCCCAAAATTTTGGAAATATGGGAATATTACGACTAGGAAGCGTTAATAATTCTATAGTCAATTTCCACGAAACTTCGTCGACTTATCACGTGTTCTTACAAAACTTGCGTCTTTCCACCTAACAAGTTCATTTTCAATTCTGTCGTATCGAAATTCTCCTGTATATAATCATAAACCGAAATGGAAGAAATTAAGCAATTAAAGAAATTTAGATGACAGAATTTTCAACTATATTCCCGTTGTATTGGAATTAAATGACAACGTGGAAATTTGAATTACGTTTGCGTTATAAGGCAGAATTTGTTTAGAATCAAGATAAAATCGGAACATAGACAAAAATGTAACTCTCACATTTCTCTCCTGTGATCTTCTCTAATATTTTACTGCCTCTTTCTAAACAAGTTTCAACGTTTTCAGTCGAGCTAGTATCGTCCACGATTCTAAATCCTTAACGACGATCGAAAGCAAGATAAAAGGAGCATGTTAAAGACCTGTAAAAGCGTGGGCGCCTGTGAATGGTTTTCTATCTCGGTTTCGCTCTATAGAAATCGGGCCAGTAAACTCGGATAAAGGTATCGGTTCCCGCATTTTCCCCACGAGGTACTTTACTCGCGTACCTACGCGAACAGGTCTCCGCCAGTTAACCTTCTCTATACCCAAGAGAGATTCATCGTTCTCGTCGGACAGAAGGAAAGTTCTTCCGGCGCATTGTCGACATCGTCCAACCGATATCGTGAAGTCTCTCGGGCAAGAAGCTGGCATCGCGGAGGCGGTTTAAGTGGCGGCGGCAAAAATAATCTCTTTACTTTCACCGAGTGCAGACAGTGAGAGTGGACTGTCTCCTCTGGAACGTGCTGATCTTCCTTCGAGGATAATCACAGTTCTTTCCTTTCCCGCTGTGAATCGTGTACAGTCTGTATCGCAAGATTACGAACGTAAATACAAATTACTATGGAGAAAATTAGTTGTTTGCATGAAATGAATTTACCTGAATTTCCTTGAATCTTAGAGTAAAGTATAAAATTTATCGAACTTCCTTCATGTATTTTGTTTAAATAATAGACGTACACGTATGTAAAGTTAACGTTAAATCGTATTATTATTATCTGATATCATTTCGCTGTATGTAATTGAAAATACGCTAAAGATTGAATTGCGATATAGAAATTTAAATGACAGAATTTTCAACTATACTCCCGTTGTATTAGAATTAAATCGCAACATGGAAATTTAAATTACGTTTGCATTCTAAGGCAGAATTTGTTTAGAATCAAGATAAAATTAAACTATACTTGAAATTCACCGAATTAAGATTAATTATACTTTCGAGTCGATTTTACACGAAGTTAGAATTACAAGAGAAATTCATTTCTCGTGTTGCAGTCTATACATTGTACATTGTACATACATATAGTGGCTATAGGTAGCACGGTCGAGCGACCTCGTTTGTATCCGCTGGAAAAGAGCGGCTTAAGACGACGTTAAGATTAGGATCGTTGGATCATGATCGATAAGATGCTAGGTGCCTTGGGATGTTGGCTATATCGTTGGCTATAGGTTGACTGAGTTAGATCGACGCGTGACTCTTGATTTTTCCTCGTTCGAAAGTTGAACAACACGCTGTTGCTCTATTTTGCGATACTCGAACGGCGGCCTGTGAAAACGGAGCGAGAAAGTTTTCGATTTCTCGTCCTCGAGTGTCTTGGTACTTGATACATATCTTTCGACGAACAGGGAAGAATATTAGAGAAAGTCAAGTGTATGAATATTTGTTTAAACTGCGGAAGACTACGAATATTGCGTAGATTATAAAACCAAGTTATTAAAATATATTTTGTTTAAATGGACACTGCAGAATGGGAAGAATATTTCTGACAAATTGGATAGGTTGGTAGGTCTATTTGAACATTGCAAAAATTGAGAGAGATCTAATAGAATAGAAAGAACGTTCGAAAAGGGTTTCATAGAATGGGAGTAACATTCGAAAATTTAGATATCTACCTAAAATGGATTCGATCGGATAGTTTCGATACTCGAAAAGGATTCGATAAACTAGAAACAAATATTTGGAAAGCGAGTTTAAACCTATTCAAATGGCTTAAAACTATTATTCGTACAAATTCTCAAACAACGTAATAACTTCGAGTCTACTATACCAATTAGAAATACTGATGAATCGAAACGATTCAAACGATATTCAGCAATAATTTTCGATCTTTCGGGGGCCATTGATCGCTCAGGATGCGAAATCTTATGCATTTCAATATGAAAAATCCTATGAATCACAATAAAATTCACAAAGGAAGAAAAGCAGACGTCGAGAGGCAACGTTTCAAAGGAAATGTGTCAGAAAATACTAGTCAGTTTGAAGCAAAGGGTCAACTGGTTCACCTCATTAATTGGAGCAAGGCCCATGAAGCTAATTAAAGTCAATTCCACGTCCAACGTGCACGGCTGCTTCTATTTTTCATCTCGCTTCGCAGCGTCGTCCACGCGTTTATTTCGAACTCGATTATGGAACGTGAAAAAAGCACGTAAGGAGCCTAAAAGCGGTGCATGTAACCGTAATTAATGCGTGTCCTTGGCATGTCCGATTATTCGTAGTTAGCCAATGCCAGAAAAATTACAGACAGGAAGCTACGTGAACGTAAACGACTTCGCGTGTAACGATTCCACTGAACCGCTCCTTCTGTCCAACTGCGAAAAATGGTAGCAGAGAGTTACAGGTGTGACGTTTGAATCGCTACTCACTTTACAATTTGCATTTTAGTATCTCTATCGAGATAAAGGTAACGTAGAAGCAACTTGAATTCCATATGGCAACAGTAACATTTTATTTACTCTGGAACTTTTTTATTTTTGTATTTTTCTATTTTATTGAAATAAATAAAGATAACCTAGATTAAAATTCCATTCATGAACATGCACATAATAATATTTTATTTATTCCATGATTTGTACTTTTGTATTTTGTTGGAGTAAAAACGTTTGTAAAAAATTAGAACGAGAAATAGGATGAGCAGAATTTTCGAAAAAGATTTATCAGAATGGGGAAAAGAATCGAATAGAACGATATAAATTTCTTCTTTTACTTTTTGTTTAAAAGCGATAAATATATTATTTGCTTCGTTTTATTTTATCAGCGTGCAAAAGATATCAACAATGAATATTCGACAAAGAAAGTCGTTTTATACTTTTGTTTGTTGTTACCCTTTTATTTAATGATCAATGTTGTCTGTATCTCCTTTGACCGACAAACGAGAAAATAATCGAAGTGATGGAAAGTTCGTCGCACCGAGAGCAAAAGTGCTGTTCACTGGTGACTGAAAGCAATTTAATCGATTGCAGAATTTCACTAACTGCGGAAAGAAACTTTCGATTTCGTTTCATGAAGCAGAACAGTTCGGTACGGTATTTAAATAACGTTTATCACGAGCAAATTGAGCTATGTCGATGAAAGACGGAAATGAAATCGACTTCGATGCACCGTAATAGGAGAGACAATCGTTTCGTCGTTACTTGGCGAAATTATTTTAGAAATCGTCCAGTGTTTCGTCGATCATCGAAAATTCCAGTTGTCTTATTTAACTCTCAGAGGACGAAATCTGCGATCATCGAATTTTTACGTTTCAATCTTCTCCTCGCTTTAGCGGACAAAAAGAGATCTCCGATTTAGTTGAAATATCGAATCTAAGATTGAAAGAAAAAATTCTACGTACGAGCGAGAAAGATACTTTTGAACGTTTTCAGAAAAATACAATTGATTCTTCAAATTTCTTTTTGTTACGATCGTCTGTTAATCACGTCTCTACCGTCGAATAAAAGCTTAGTATAAATCATAGCTAATCTCTTCTTCCACTGCTGTCTGCGTTCCAATTACGTTCCAAAGGGAACGTAAAAAGCTCTCATGATGAAATATGGAATATGAAGTCCTCGAATATCCGAGAAAAGGTTCCTCGAGCGGCGATAAATCTTCTCATTAATTTTTATCAAGGATTCCGATGCTGGATCAAACTTTCGAGGAAAATAATACTCCGTTCCTTTCGCATGGTCAATTGCAACACTGAAGAGCGAACGAAGTGAAGATTCTTAGTATGTGGGTGGTTTGGTCGTGCCAAGTTACTGTCAGAATAATTACTATGATTTGAGAGTAACTAGAATGCAATACGTTTCTCTTGTACATCTCTTGTCCACAAACGAACGATACGTTCAGTACAAATGTTGTCTTATTTGAAGTATGAATATTTATATACCTGTATCGTTCATTATATGTTAATGACTTACAGCATCTTTAAATAACAATTTTTAAGTTTCTTTCTTTTTTTTCAATGACTTTATTCGGATTATTTAGATGATTTATATATTTAAATAAGATTTTTAAAAGAACAATGTATACGAACTGTTGCGATAGATAAACATCAGAAACGTAATTAGCAAACGATAAAAGTGTACGAAGATGTCTATAAATTTCTTTAGATTGTCATGATACTCTGTACTTCTTCCTTGCCAGTTTCCGCATTTTTCATTTTTATTACGTGATTATCCTCGATCGATGGCTATTTTTTCACCTACATCACGCTTTATTTCTGCGTAATTAATCTCGTTAGAATATTTCAATGCAATGCTACAGCAAGTCCGTGAGATTATTTATTAGATAAATGTTACGTATGAAAGAAGCAAAGACCAGGAAAACAAAGATTTGTTATAGATCCATGAGAATTTTACTAGAATCTACTATAATATTTTACAACTTCATAATAAAAACACATTAATTAACTTACGATTCCTAAAGGAAAATAGTCACAGTGAAAAAATTATATTTATATAAGTTAATAGCTTAATAGTCAAAAGAATGTTCAACGTCTATTTTCTCTATCTGGAATTACAGATTCCATGAGATATCTAGAAATAATATGAAACGTATAAAATAAAATACTCCCGTTAATTGTTCATGAATAATAACTAAACCTATATTCAAATTCAAAACATTAATCTATTAATTTATTAATAAATTGTATGTACCTGGACGATGAAATTATAAAGCGCATAGAAAATAGAGTTGATCGGTTTGTCGTGTGTTTCGATTTGAACCAAATACATACAATAAACCAACCAAATATAACAATAAAACCAAAACCAAACCAAATACATAATTTACCAAAAAGGAACGAGGTCTACGAAAAGAATATTGAAAAGTCAGAAGCACAGTTACATACGGACGACTAAAACCCGATTACGTAACGAAGGCGAATTCCCTCGGAGCTTCGCGGTATATAAATCGGTTTATCGGACGTCGGCCGGCGATTGAACGACCTCGAAACAGTGACAGTGGATACTCCCTGTCAGACAATTTGAGAGACGCTGGTGTGAACGACGCTTCACGTGGTCCACGTGGTCTCGGCACACGCTTTCACAACATGGCGACGAAAGCGGGCGTTGAACCTTCCGCAGGTTGTGTAACATGGTCGAAACAATATGTAGGTCGCGTCTAGTTATCCCGGTTTGTCGACGCGAGACTGATTACGTCAACAGTCGTCTGACTCCGGCTAATGCCCGAAAGAAAAAAAAGAAGAAAAACAGCGTTTAACGGTACACTTAGGTGAATTAAGTCATACACCGTGTTACGCCAGCGGCCAAATTCTTCGACCTTTTGAACTCTAAACTTCTTTCCCTTTTCTTTCGATGCTTCTGCTTTTCGTCGTATTTCGAGTTTTGGTATCTTTCAGTAAAATGCGCGTGTTTGTCGAATTGAATCTTTCGAAAGATTCGAACCACTTTACAGAATCGAATGTTTCGTCGATTTTGGAAAAGAAAGAGAAAGTTGTTGGTACATAACGTTCCGAAGGAACTTTAATTCTGTCGTTGTCCTGCTTTACCTTCACGTTCGTGTCGCTTCGTATATTTTCTTTCCAAATTTTGAAACACTTTACAAACGTGGACTGACCAATTGTAAAACGTGCTACGCGTAATTTATTAAATACGATGATAATTTATAATTGTACTACTAATCTGTTGTTTTGCTCATCAATCCATGGAATGCTAATTTGCTTGCCAAAGTTCTTCCATTTGTTATTGTAATATATCTCTCTTGTACAGTTAATATGTTCTCGAAGCTATTTATATTACTATCGAAGGTTTCCCCGACCCTTCCTCAAGTTTTCTGCTTTTCTTCGTTTTCTAACAACCCAACTATTTTAAGTGAAACGTTGTTTAAATACTTGAACATATGCAATACTATACTTTAGCCAAGCTGTCGAACACCCGTCAATTACGTCTAATTGTAATGCATAATATATACTTTTAAAAATATATCAAACTCTTTATGAATAAACAAACACCTGTATTAAAAATTGGAAAATGTTTTCCACGAACTCTCATCGTCTGTAAAATTCGATCTTGATAAACACGAACGAATTTCCATCTTAACTATTTAGATTATCTTTCCCCTTTACGCTTTTGTGATTATTTTCTGCCGTTATGAATTACCAGCGGCAATTTTACTGCCGCAATAAATACCGATCTTGGTAGAACCAATATACTTAGGGTACACAAAATTCGCGTTACTTATCAGACGACAAATGTATTTTCGTTTTCCGAACGTAAAGGCATTTCCAGGTGGAGGGGCCAGGGAATATATAGTCGTTGATAATAAATGGACGACCTTGCCGTGCGTAGAATTGATAAGAATTGTAACTCGCGTATCATGGCCTTGTGCATATTTACAGCTGCCAGGGACCTTGACGCGATTAACCGACCAGCAATTATTCCTCGAAATTGCCTCGTGATTCATTTCGAATCGATTATTCAGCAAGCGTATTCGCCGATTTGCTCGTGTTTTCTCGTGGCCCTCGAATCTATCGTAACAGCCGTTTTTCTTCCTCCGTTTTGATAAACATCTGCCACGTTAATAAAACGGAAATGATAACGTTCGATCTACATAGAACGCTACGTTGATTAAAAGGTAGGATAGGCTGACATTGGAAATTTTGCAAAAAGGGAAATTGATTAGATAGGCGTATCAATTTTCATTATTCTCTTATTTCTATGTATGAGATTTCTTATGTAAAGTCGTAGTAAACGAAAGGAGAAATTTTATATAACTAAATGTTGCAACGTTTCTATATTTTCGAAGCAAATAAAATTCAATAATCTCATAATCGAGTAACTAAAGCTAAATGCCGATATCCAGTTCGGCCCGATATACTAAGAAAGAAAGGCTTGAAATCAATCAACAACTGTCGATTAGTTTCTCGCCAATCTGAAAAACAATCCCACTATTTCAAACCTTGAAACTTTCAAATTCTAAAAACATCGATTATTCTCATTAAAACCGACGATCACGACGATCTATCGTTAGAGACCTGTAAACTTTCAAACTGTAAAAAAAGCTATCTACCAGTTGCCCTCATTAAAATCAATAATAGCAAGCCGATAATCGTTGGATCGTCCGTAAACCGAGATCGTTTCACTTTATAAAAAAGAAATTTCACTGTCTGGAAAGACATTGCCTGGTCGAGATCCAGGAAGATGAGGATCGTCTAGAGAGCTTAGGCAGTTTCACAGGCCACTCTCTCTCGGTTAGCTCGGGTCAATAGGTCACCCACGCCTCGATTACTCGACTTCAATCGAGGCAAAGCGAACCACGTTGGAATTGCGACACCTTCCCTTTTGCCTTTGTAAATGCATCGCAGATGCCACTGGATCGAGACATGGTGGTTGTCGTCGACGACGTCTTCGTCGTGACTCGTGCGCTTTCTTCCATGTATATACTCTTACTTTTCTTCGGTCGAACAACGCCAGCGAGTCGTGGATCAACGACACCAAGTGCTCGATCCAGGAAGATGAGGCGGCCACCGGTTAACTTTCTCCGCTCGAACGAGGCTTGTAACGAGTTCTACTTTATTGTAACCAGTCTCTTTTGAGCAGGGTGAAATCAAACCGTTGTTTATAGGCCTCTGTCCCGGCAATCTAAATAATAGACGTGATTTGTATCGCGCCTCGGAGAGAGTTTATTTATCTCTTTAACGCTTTAGTTCGATCAGTCGCTTTTTTTCCAGGTTTTGCGGTTTCATGGGTCTGTGGAAAGTGTTCTTCTATATTTCTGTTTCCAAGTTTATGCGTACGTCAAGTGGATACTACACGTTTCAAATAAATGATGTCTATAAATTTGGTCTAGGAATTCCTCGAGGCTTTATAGCATGTGTGCTAGGTCTTCTTATTTCTTCTCTGTTTTTAAAAATATAAATGTTAATCGGATGTTACGTGTAATTTAAATTAAAAAATTTAATTTCATAATTCCCTTTTCCCAGGTTTTATAATTTGTTGGATGTTGTGCTCTCTGATCTCTGCTCTCAAATTTACATATACATATATATATCACACGTATATTTCAATGTTGTGTATTTTAACGTATATTTTTAGATAAAATCGAAGAATCCGAAATAAACAAAAAGCGATCGTATCCGTATTCTTAACCAGTACGTCCTTAGAGAAGCGAAGAAGAAGCTTCGATAAGGTGTTCTTGTCGATGGAACAGAAGAAAGTGATCGCGACGGATGCCGGTAACGAGTCGTTGTTTTACGAGCGCGACGAAATCAGGCGAACGGCAAACGATATCATACGCGAATCGATTTCTCGAGATTCGTGTGACACGGTGTAATGTTCGACGTGTGTATTAACCCGTGTAATTTAACGCGAAATTTTATGATCACGTTTGCGCGAGGAATTCATGCCCAAGGTAAGGTTCGCGGTTAAAATTCTTTGTCACGTGTTTATTTCCCCGCGAATCGAAACGGTATTTACAGCTGTCCACGTGTTATAATTGCCATTTGTATCGCTGTATTTGACTAGCACCGTAATCTTTCGGTCAACTAATTTCGTCTTTGCTTGCTGTTATCACGAGAAGGTTTGCAATTTGCATCTGGAGAATTTCTATCTTTAGAAGAAAAATAGATATTTTACGAGGAATTTTGTAAAGGAGAATACACACCAAGTTTCCACTTAACAGTTTATCTGATTTGACTTACAATCGTTTTTAGTTTAATTAGCTTAATTAGTTTAGTCTAGATTCATCGATTACTCGAATTTTAAGTTTACCCATCGATTTCCCTTAAAAACAATTTTTACAAGCTTCCGCTGTATTTATTATGATCTTTATCTTAATTAATTGTATCTTTGATAATCTGAGTCAATTATCACACTTTGTGTGGCACCCATTACTCATCGACACCAATAAACGTGCTAATATCTCTGAAGAAATTAAAACATAAAACTATTTCATAAAAATTGTACATAAAATATAAAAACCGAAAGTTGTATATAATAGAGAAATTCTTGAAGTGTTCTTTTACAAGAAATATCATAATTGGATGTAGGCAAAATAGAAATATCTCGAGCTACTTAGTAGCTGGAATATTTCCTTTTAAAGAAAGTTCAACTTACACCCGGAAGGCCTCAATTTTGACGAACGTGCGATACCGATATCAGGCTGTGAAAGTGTTGAATCTCAGGGAAACAATATCTAATAATCGACTGTGTCGAGACGAAAGTTTCCTTCCTCGATGCTTTTGTTCTCTCGTTCTGATTCGTCGGTTCGATGAGATTCCAGGTGAAAATCGCAACAATGCCAACGAAAGTTTCGATGTCCGCGTTAGATCTGTCAGAAAGGAACGCACGAAACCGACCATGTTCGAATGGAGGTTACCGAGTGAAAGACAACACCAGCGAAACCGAAAGTTCTGCCATTCGTTCTACTTTCCAGCGTGAGCGTGCGAGCAATTGGGTCATTCCATTTTTTTTACGAGTCACGCTCGCAATTTTGTGAATGTACCGATCTTCTTCTGATCTCGTCTCCTCTCTGAAAATTTCAATTCTCTTGCGAGCAACAGAATTATGATTTTTGAATTATGATTTTCGCTATGCAGAGTCAATTCGATCAAAAGAAATATAGAACAATATCTTTACGTATGATCGTTCGTTTTCGTGAAAATTGAACATTTCTAAAGTATATACTCGACTTTGGCTGATTTCCAAATGTGACGGAGAAGTAGGCTGAGACTTTGAGGTCTCGTTTTGGAGAAAGTGAAATTTAAAAATCCAGATTTCGACAAATTTGCAAATTCGTTTCTTTCGAGAAACCAAGCGTCGTTAAAAAATCTTGCGTTTCCGTATTTTCGACTCGTCTTTTACGTGGACCTGTTGGTGTCTTTCACGATCGTATCGCAATTTCAAAATCGCTCTGCGTAATTAGTTCGATGAAAATATGAAAGTTGGAGCTATTCAATGGCCGAGAGTCTGCTTCTTATTAGAATTTCCGTGTTTTCCTACACTTCTTCTATTATTATATAGTAAATAGCTGTGGTGTATGAAATGACCAGCCGCGAATAATTCCATACTGTTACATATGCTACTTTCGATTCCGATCCCACGGATCAAGCAGACGCGAGTGAAAGTTTTTCCTGTCTTTTGAGAACGAACTTTTTATGGAAATATCTCGTAGTGCTGTACATTGTGCTAGCTTATAATAAGGTATAAAATGTTCGTGACAGCAGAAAATTTATTAATATTTTACTGCTGCATATAAGAGTGTGTTGCGATGCTACTTTTTCTCTACTGGCAGAAAAATAACCGGTGTTGAGTAACAGGAAGATTCTTGCCGTTCTTGATTACAGCATTACGATAGCACAACTTCGAGATTACCTCGAATCGTATTGTGCTCGTTGTGCTTCCTAGGTTTGATGTCATAAATTATTTTCCTCTATGTTCTGATAATTTTATAGAAAACGTATACACCGATATTCTATGTTCCATTCTAAATTTATATACAGTTAGTTTTGAAAATATAATGAACACACACTCAATTAACACCTTATTCTTGAAGCGTTTCATAAATTTTCATAAATTTTAAGAAGTTAGAAACAATAAGATTTGAATTTCATAAATGTTCAGTTTTGCTTCCTCCTTTCCAGACTTTCGATCGAAAAATCTTATACGCTTTCCTTTTGATTATATTCGAAGGCAAACTGTACGAAAATTATTTCCGCGTGATTTTCTTCGCGATTCTTTATTACCATTGTACCATGACTTTTGAATCTCCTTGTATTTTTCATGATTAGAGAACAACCGTCTCGATCTAAATTCAATAATTTCGCAGAATATTTCTCTATCTACGCACAAGAAGCAACCACTCGAGATTATTTCCATTTCATTCTTCTTCAAAGCCTCTATCTCTGCTCTCGATCTCTCGTCCGTATTTTAAAGCTTCTCACATTTTTCAAACCGCCCATAAATCATTGCCAACCAAATTTCAACGCCAAAAATTCCACATGAATAATATTTGACACGTCTGAAGCTTTTCTAAAAAAAAAAAGAAAACTTAGGGTTGCGGAGTCGATAATCGAAATTTCCCACTTCGACGCCAGCTCCGATTTCTCTTTCTCTTTATCACCGTCACCCAGTCCAATTCCATTTACGACAGTTTGTTAACGTACTCCTTATATGTATTTTTACGTACTAATACTAATTTAAGCAGCATAAAAGGTAAAATTTATCATCGTGATGATGACATCGACGTACAAAGAATGAAAAGAGTATTCCCCGAATGTGATACAGTGAACTCTTTATTATAATTTTGTGTGTTAGACTAGATTGGCCGCGTAGTAGTGACACACGTGTGTCAATATGAGTGTGTGGAAGTATATGTGTGCGCAGCGTCTGGAAAAACAGATGGATGTAACTGTTCCGTTGGCTGTGTGGTATGCAAGATGATGAGACAAAGAGAGTGCTGAGACGCGTGCAAATGTATATCGACAAAGATCCTGGAAATCTATTTTAAAACTATTTTAATATGAATTCTAAGTGTAATCTTAGTGTTCATTTATTTTTATTTCGCCAATTAAGATCCACAATTCTCGACATTCTTTATTCGTTAACCCCTTAACCTACGATTTGCGCTCGAGAATTTTGGACCGAAAACGTAAACGAGCTCGCGCAGCCATTCGCACGACTTGTGTAGTACGTACTACGAGCTATGCCCGTAATATTTACGTATGGCCCGATCATCGTACT
Source organism: Bombus affinis (assembly GCF_024516045.1). NCBI lineage: Eukaryota > Metazoa > Arthropoda > Insecta > Hymenoptera > Apidae > Bombus > Bombus affinis. The sequence continues at coordinate 9,284,217 of NC_066349.1, read as the reverse complement.
ACGAGTTATGCCCGTAGTTGTAGGTTAAGGGGTTAAGGATGTATCGCTACAATTGTAACACTTGCGCACCTGCTTCAGAATTCAGCAGTTTCTCTCTGTAACACGAAAAACGATGAAGTTCGATATTTAAAATACGGTTTCGTGCCAGGCGAGATATCATGGAAATGTAACTGCCGTTTCGTACGAGAGTTGGCCGTATTTTGTGCTTTTGCAATTTGATAAAAGCGTAGTATTTTTAATATACAAATAGTTTCGTTGCAACAAAAGCTGTAGAATTCGCTTTTATCGGACAGAAGATTTACGTTATGTTTCTTTACGTATCTTTAACATGCAGAAGGTTGTGCAATTTATAATTCCATCAGCTTGACGTCAGAGGGCAAAATTATTACTCGTGCCGCTATCAAATTGCCCTTAGTTTTGCAACGACTCTGGCTCAGCTTCTGTGGTCTTGTAACGCTACAGATGCAAGTTTGTACTATCTTCGCGAGTCGTGGCATGTCTCGCCTTACGATGTCGTCGAAACGAGTCGCGAAGATTTCTCCGCAGATTTTAGAAAAATCTCCCCCGCGAAATTTATATTTTTCCAGTTGCGCAACTATCGATACCAAGCTGCGCTATTTGCTCCCGATTCCAGCCCCGACTGCAATGATCTGAAATTCCCTCCGATCTCCGACTCCAACTACGACTTCGCTGTGCCGAGAAAAATCGTCGACTGAAAGAGCAAACACACCGAGCCATAAATCGAGCCAGTTTATGCCACGATAGAAGACATTTCACGTGTTACGACAACCTGTTACTCGAACGGCGTGTTCGAGACAAGGAAATGTTCACGGGGTCCCCCTTTCTACGTAAAAATTGGGTTGGTTACGAGACGAACGACTGTCTCGGCTCGCGGCTTTCCTACGTTTCGGCGTGATCGCTGGGCCAGACAATCGGACGATGCAATATGCAATAGCGTGTACGGCACGGTGCAACGTGCCGCGGCTAACGACCGGCCAGATCGTTGCTCCAACCAGGAAATGAAATGAACCGGCGTGGAATTGCACGGTTTCTCGCGATCGTGGCTCGCGGAAAGTGTGTCAGCCCTTAAATGGGAAAAGCACAATGCGCCGAGCAACGAGTACGGGGCTCATTAACGTCGGCCCGACAACTGACTCGAGAACGATGAACGTCGATTAACAGGCCACTCGAACGAGAATTTTATCGGCAGCGATCTACGTATGGAACGTCGATCTAGCGTACTGTTCTCTGTGACAGGTGAATTTTACATTAATTACGGAAATATTAATCATTAAATGTGGACGAAAGCGAAATTGCGGTTTACTTAATTAATTACTCCGTTAATTTCAACCGACCATGCTATCGTCAGGATGCGGTTTTTGTATCGCATTTCTTACGATAAAACAAGATATAGAACAAATTATAGAAGAAGATACAAACAAGACATAGAATCGCCCGTGGCTAGAAAGTTGAAGGCGAGCATAAGTGGATGTATCTGATGAGGATTTCAAGCTAATTATACTGTTTAGCGACTTTTCCCAATTATGATTACTCGACTGCAGTCTCCATTTACGAAGGTACAACTTTTTCAATTTAATGTCTTTCTTTGAAACTCGATAGATGCATGTGTCCTTACAGTGGAGTAAGAGCGTAAGAGTTCTTTAGAGTTGTACAAATTTTGCACGCCGGTGAAACTTGTAAATTTATTACAAATATATTTATACTTTCTACGAAACGAAGTTGCACGCTTCGGCCTGTACCGTACGAACGGGTGGACGTTGTCCTTTTAGAAAACTTCAACGAATCGTGCCAAATATTTTCCATCTATAGTCTTAAATCCATCATCGATCAAATCGACACCGGTTTCTTCGAAATGCGGACAAACAAAATTAAACTTTACATTTATCTTGCGAGTATGTCGATATTACTCATCCAAAAAAACAAAAAAGATACTGGTGATTAAGGAATCACGCGCGTGGATTTTTTGTCGATCGAAACAGCCTCGGCATCGCGAGGATGAAAGGAACGAAAGAAAATACATTTTCGTTTTGCGATCTCGAGACAAGAGCGAATTACGCGTTCTAGGCGGAATCGCGAGAGTTGCAGCAGCGGTGCACTTTCTCCGTAGTAAAAGTAAAAGTTTCGCCGAGCGACCATGTTGAGACACGGTGCACAAGCAGCGCATTTAACCAACCAACGGAATCGTAGCTTTCTATTATTGCAAGATCGTCAACCTTACTCGCGCAGCTTTTCGTTTCACGCAGATCTCTCTCGATTATGCTAAAATCGACATCGTTTTGCAAGGCTGACATTATCCGTACCAGTCTGAAACCAGCTCGTCTTATTCTACTTGGTCGTTTCTCGTTGTAGCGAGTTTAGGGTATTCTACAGAAGAATTATAACTCGGAGATCGTTCAGTGATCAATCGTGGGTAGACTGTATTTGAAACAAAATAATGGGATTATTTAGAAACAACACATCTTTCTAATAAAACGAGAGATAACTTGGGTTTGACCAGTTTTATCGTAGAAATGAGATATGTATGTAAAATTAATCGAAATTAAGATTCTGTTATTGTATTGGTGTATTAATTGGAATATTATTCGTGGCATCGACTTGATTCCACAAATGTATTACGGTTATTTCAATTACATATTTTCAGCGCGGATTTCAAACAGTCAATTGAAACGAATGTTTCTCCTCGTTATATATGCAACGAAATATTTGCATATATTATTTTCATGAAATTTTGCCGTAGATTCGTTTATTATTGCATATATTTCTTTCCTATCGTAGCTTTGTTCATTATCGTACACGAATGGAATCCTCATCGTCGGACAAGTACCGTTACGAATTAAAATGAATTAATGTGAAGATAAGGGTATCATTTTGAATGATCCTCAAGTGTGAAAATTATTTTTTGCATTTAATACGCTAATACACGTAATTCCTTTATCGATTCTAGGAAAGACTGTTTGCAGAGCTCGTTGCGAAACGTGCACATGATTGAAAACAAATAGCCGAAGCAAACCTCCCGAAATAATTTCTCAAATAATCTCTGATGCTATTATGTCAATCGTATTAATAATAGAAATGTATATAATAAGGCAAATGTGTGGAAGACGCGTTATTTAGAAATCAAAATTACCTGTTGTTCCATATAACAATTTAATCGTTCATCGAAAAAATCGATCTTAATGTATAATATCAGAAAATTTCCGCAATTCGTACCTACGAACTTCTGTCTGTGTAGCAAAATTCTCGAAAGATCGGATTTGTTGTTTCGTTTAAGAGAACTGAACTAAAATAAAAAAGAAATCATTTAAAACACGTTCCTGCAATAAAGCTGTCGAGAGTATTTAAACACGAACCAACGTTGTTCTATTTCTATAAGAAAGTCAGTAAAACAATTTAGCTGTTTCAAATCGTTACTTTGCATCTTCGTTCCAAAATAAAATTTCCCTAAATCCACCCTGTATCAACAATTCAAGCTACTAGCATGATTCGTACTGGCATATTCACGGGTCGACAATCGCCTCCACATTTTCGCGTTTCGCTCGACAAAGACGACGCGACGCGTACAGTAGCTTACAAAAGTGTTGAAACGCCTGTAGAAACCTTTTGCGCGCCATACGGAACACTCGGAGACGCGGTAAGTGGGAAAATACTTTCGCGAGCTGCTGTAGCTTTTATTCAATCAGTGAGAGAAATTCCACTGTAAAGTGGGTTCCTTGTTGAATGGAACAAAAGCGTGGAAAGGTGAGAAAGAAAGGACGCGAGAAGAGGTCGATCCATTACCTGAAATCGCGTAGTTTCAGGCGCAACGTTCGGAAAATGCAAAGAGCGTTCGAGGGGAAATCGGTTTCACGTGGTTGAAACGTAAAAGGATCTGTGACGTATATTATAATGCCACGAGAATGCGATTTTCGCGTACATTCTAAACGTCGAGGAGGACGATCGATCAATATTCCAAAGAGAAACAGCGACCAAGAGTTCTCAGAAATGAGCTCGGTACGGACAAAGGAGCACGCGTTGGACCTGGTAGCGCAGGTCAGTTCTATTTATGTATACGAATTCTTGCGTTTTCCGTGAAACTGCGTCCGCAGGATCTACCAGGTCCCTCCCTCTCGCGAAACCATCGCAGAAAGTTTTACGATCGATATGCGCAGGTATAATCACAACGTTTCATGCTCTTCGATCAATTTCTAATTTTATCGAATTCTCGTTCTTTAGCCTGTTTCTTGAGATTATGAAAAAGGATTTCAAAGATTCGCTCGATATTAGTTCCGCCGTTGTTTCTTCGTTCGCCAAGATCCTACAATTTCTATAATACCATCAATTTCTACGATTGTACAATATTCGAAGTTTATGATCGTGCTCTTCTATTTCATTGTTTGCAAATCTGTATTATTGACCGTTTGACATTCGTTATTATAATCATTGACGTAACGTTACTACTATTAATACGACTGTAAAGCCATATTAATTAAAGAATTAAACGTTAAAACGGTACTAAAAATATTTGCGGGGATCAGCGAGTGCAAGAAAATTTCGAATATTTTAGTACGTTTATGCATTTGCACAAAATTATCGGACGTGAAATATCAAGATTGATGAAAGTTATAAATATTGAAAATAATCGAAGGACGACTGAGAACGAGTGGAATATTTGACATCGGAAAAATTCCACGTGTTGTATAAGAAATTTGGAGGTCAGTACGCAGAAACAATAAAAAAAATGTTTATATACACGTTTGCCCTAGCTGACCTTGTTTACACGGTACGGCTGATTTTGTGTTTTACCAGTTGTTCGTCTGTCTTCTTCACAGAATACTACCAAAAAAATGTTCCATACTAACTGACTCTCGTAAAGAGGATATTTCGATACGACGCATAGGATATAATTAACGATATAATTAAATAATTTGTAACGAAAAATGAAAGAGTGCTTGTAAATATAATAATATTGCATAGAAATTATTCGAACGATTCAAGAATGAAATCAAATTGTTTGCATCTACGTCCTCTTCTTTTATTAGTATTATTTTTATTTATAGCGAAAAATGAAAAAGTGCTTGTAAATATAATAATATTGCATAGAAATTATTCGAACGATTCAAGAATAAAATCAAATTGTTTGCATCTACGTCCTCTTCTTTTATTAGTATTATTTTTATTTATAACGAAAAATGTGCTTATAAATAAAAAATATTTTTATAAATATAAAAAAGTGCTTATAAATATAATAATATTGCATAGAAATTATTGAAACGATTCAAGATTAAAATCAAATTATCTGCATCTATGTCCTCTTCTTTTTTGCTTCATAGCAGTACGATATACTGTATTTTACGTAAAGTATTTTAAACTGTGTATTAAAAAACATTTGAGAAGGAATATTTCACACTGTTAAACGAGCAACGTTTGTATCAAAATTCTCCCTGTCTCTTTTATCCCTTAAGCTGCGACAAATATAATTTTTTAATTATCTTTAACATATCGAGGTAAGAATTGGGGTTGTTAATCAAACAGAAGGGGGTTGCTATCAACGTTTCCGTGGTGTAGTGGTTATCACATGTGTTTCACACGCACAAGGTCCCCGGTTCGATCCCGGGCGGAAACATAATTGCACCCTTTTTTTTTCATTCATTAACAATCGAAAAGTCAAGACAGTCGACGATTGTGCAACCACCAAGAGGACAAAGATTTTCAAAGTGAAAGTTCGACATATGTGTCCTAGATTATTTAGCTACACCATCGAATCTTAAATTTATTTTACGAGAACGTTAATAACTAAAAAAATGAACGATCAGGCATCGAGCTTCTTTCAATCTCCGATCGTTGTCTTCAATTGCAATCTAAGAATTCTCAGACGGATATAACTTGAAAATATGTCAATTCTAAGAAACTAACGAATCCACTGTACGTACGATACCTTCGAGTTTCTCCAACTTCTGGCCAATATATTCGACTCCGATGTAACAACCGTTGAATGAACGAAACTTCGAAATATGTAAAAGTTAAAAAATCGACCGACACACGCCCTAACATCGCGTCGTTTGTCTGAACGAGTATCATCGAGCGAAACATTGAGAAGAGAGAAAAAAGAAGAAGGAGAATCCGGTGGACGCTGAACACCTGTTTGAAAGATTCTTGTGGACGATGTTCCCAAAACGGCGAGATTCCATTTGCAAAATTCCACGTAGGGCATGGAGGTGATTCCCAGCGATGAGGACAGTTCTTTGTGTTACGAGCGGAGGATGCGTTCGTGGTATGGGGCCGGTGGAGTCAGACTATGGCAAAACGGGCTGTCTCAAGGTCGGTTAGGCACAAGGGCAGCTTCAGTCTAGCCTGAACTCGACCGCGCCCTTCGAGGTCGTGCCATCTCGTTCTCACACGGCCAGTTTGCTCTTTTTTCCTCTGTCCTTTCTTTTTTTAATCTTTATCCTTCTCGCTCTCTTCGTTCTATTAATTGCCAGTTAAATGTCGTTGCTTTCTTATGTATGGACCACAGCCTCAATTTCAATCGACGAATACATATCTCGAGACGTGAATCTCCAACCCTTTGTTTCGTGACTGGATTTTAGCAACTGCAAGACTGACGCAGGAAACAGTAATACGAATCATTATGATTGTCATCATACACAGCAACGATATTTACACGTGATAAATTTATATTTAAAAGTTTGTGAACTACCTGTTATAATCTTTCACGTTTCAAACAAACAAGTTTCGTATAACGTGTATTCGATACAGAGAAAATAGGTTAATTTTGTTAAACTCTCTTTATGCAATGCGTTTTTGTATACTACTGCAAAAATTGGCAAATATGTTGCTACCTACCAGTCATCCTACCTACCTACCTTTGGACAGAATGATAGACGTATCTGGGTTAAGTTTAGAGAAAATACGAATTACGTGGAAATATCAAAAGTTGATACAAATGAAGGCTGTACGCTATAAATTTAAATTAACGCTAGAACTACCGGCATTTGAGACGTAGCTGTCTCTATCAAAGCCAATCAAAATGACTGGTCTTTAAAAAATACGTAATAGTAGAATATTTTTATATTTATTGATCTATTATCATCTTACAAAAGAAACTCCATGTTCTGAGATCATAAAAACTATATAATAACAATAAGTACAACAATGAAGAATATTCAGTACCAAAATCCTTGCTAACAGGAATATTAAAAAGAGATTAAAAAATATTTCATTCGAGTTCTACGATTACTTAGGCGTACAGGATATTCGCTATTCTGAAAAATATAACATAATATTGAACTGGTCTGTTTCTTTCCGAATTTTTATTTTTACTATGTAGTAGAACTTTGATTAACGAAAATTTCAACGACAAAGAAGAACAGCGATCCGATGGATCGAGCCCATTGCGTGAACGTTATTCGCAAACTGAAAATAGCCAGCTCTCGAAGCAATCTCGTTTTTCTTAATCGACAGAACCTTGATCCGTTCGTCGTTCCCTATCGCGTGCCGGACGATTATGAAGCGATTCGAAGCTCTTGGGGGGTATATACCCGTGGGCTTATCTGACCTGGCCGACGCGACGGGCAATTAATTGAACGACAATGGTCGCCGAGCTTCTCGCACTAATTAAGTTCAACCTCTAGAATCGGTGGCGCACGATCTTCAACAAGGTCACTAGGTCATCCCTTTCACTCAGGATTTTCAAGATAAATGTTCTCCGTCTCGATCAACAATGGTGTACGATGAACGCAATGAATGTTCCTTTTTGATAACGTAAACGTATCTTCTATAGGATATATCTTCCAAATTGGTTTCAATATATCGGTGAAACATTGGAGAAATATTGTATTAAATTCGATCGTTATGATTGAATATGCGAGAATTGTCTATTTTCAACAGATCATTATAAACGCAGACTTCGCTTTTGTCAAGCGTAAAAAGGAGAAAAAGGAACTTCGACGAAAGATTGAGCGATCCCTTAATTCTATGGAACTTTATGGAACTTCATGGAGTTCAGTGTGCGATATAACATCGCCTGCTTGATACCAAGTAATTTATAAACTTTTTAGAGTCCCCAACCGTTCCCAACCGTATAAACACTTTAAAAGTTTCTGACAATCATATCTCAACTCCAAAAACTCCAACTACGAAAAAGGAGACAGATTTACGGAATCAGATTATTTGGCAAATAGAAAGGCAAAATCTTACGCGAAAGACATCGAGTCCTGCGCGTTTCTCTCTCGGGTTTCGGAAGACGCGCTCGCGTACAGAATTATTATTGTCGTTTCAGGCAACAACGGAAACTTCCTACGTAGAGGACGGTAACTGACGAGAAACAGAATGTATCGTTGCGTTTCACGAGACACAGAAGGAGAAAGAGGGACAGAGGTTGATACGGGGACTACGTGGAAAGCATCCTTAATTAAACGCAGCGGCGTTTATCGAGTTTCCCTATCTCTTGTCTCGTGACCGCGTAAATCGGCTGGTCTCAAGTACCGATCCTTTCATGGCTACCACCAAGGTCACGACCTCCACTACGTGCAGAGAGCGATGCACGCACTATTAGGCACACGCCACGCGCGTGCATGTTGCGTACGTGCAGCCTAATCTGTGGGATGCATCGACTCGCCAGGGCTGGCTCGTGGTCACCACGTGCCACCTCTGACTCTAACGGAATTACAAAGGTACGTTGACAGGGAAATTTTGATCGAATAAAAATGGTTTGATACGCTAGAAATACATTAGAGTTATTTTTGAATTAGGAAATCGGTGTAATTAGCGAGAGGTTTAATTGGGTTTACATACAGTGGCTGATGAAAGGAACATTCACCATAAAAAACTTGTATAATATACATGTATAATAGTATGTGAAAGATATAAAAGATCTCGGAATTTCATTAGCACTGTATTGGGACACGATCGATTAGATCGATAAAATTTTTAACGAATCTAGAGACTTGTATAGAAATTACGAGACACTTAACGCAAAATTTAACGGAGATAAAATTTAGAGTGGGAATTTCAATGGAATTATATAGAATACCTTCAACTGGTGATATTTATCGATTTCGTACAGAAGAATTTATGGAACAGGTGAGCTTTATTTTCCACCAAATAATATACGCTCTATCAGTGGGAATATTCTCAGAAGTCTATTTACTGCAAATAATAGTAAATTTCAAGGTAAGTCCACTTCCTACTTTCCAACTTACCGAATTAAACAATACAGATTCCGAGCGACTCGCGTATCCTACACAAAAGAGAACAATGTGGAACCTATCCGAACAACTTCATACAGCCTCCTATCAATACAAAATCATCTCTAAAAAAAACAGCTATACGCTCCAAGCGCAAGAACCTGCAAAGAAGAACCAGCAGAAGATTTCGGAAACTTGTTCCAAAACGAATCTCACGGAACTCTTTCAACCGGAGGAGCAAGCATCGGTCTATTGTCTGTGCTGTCGCAGACGGCGGCGCAAAAATTCCGCCCCTGGAGCGTCGCTTGGAGAGGGCTTCGAGGGTGAGGCGGCCGATTCCCGGCGAGTTTCAGCCTCGAGTAAGCCTGGAACGAAGACTGTAGAAAAAAAGGGCCTGGTACAGAAGTAGGGAGAGGGGCGGAAGGGCCGGGGAAGCGAAGGGGGAGACAAAGAGGCTGAGAAAGAGGGAGTCGCGTTTCTGAACGCGCGCGAGTACGTTCGCTCCGCTGCTGACGGGGTGAACGTACGACGGTAGACGCAAAAATCCCTCCAAGGTCGGTGCATCCCTATCGGTACCCCGTACGTTCGTCTGTTCGTGCCACGGTTCACCGTCTCCCGTCCCCGCCCTGTTTCTACCACCACTCCTGGCCAAACAACCGACAGTTATCCCCACCAACTGCCCCAAATCACCCACGCGACCGGGCTGACTCGATTCAGGGACGCGCGAGCTATACCTGCGTCTCCTGCAGGATCAACCGAGTGGGAAAACAATCGGACCGCAAAAGCGCGGCACTCTTTGCCAACTCCTATGTCGTTGTAAGAGTTAAGCTGCGTTCTCGCTCAAGCAACAACCAGCAACTTTCTGTCGGTGTTTGTGGTCGATGTACGCATATTCTTCCGTGTACGTCGTCTTCGCGTTTTTATCGCCAGTAACAGAAATTGCTACTTGTAGCATGCTTTAGCTCGGAGCGGTGAAATAAAGAGAAGTAAGAGGTGCGTAAGAACACATCGCGACGGAACAAATGTTTGTTCGGCGTGTAGTCGTCGCTAGAAACAGACGTTTTAAAATAGAGACAAAGCAAAAAAATATTCCTCCGATTACGTTGCTTCAGCGTAGACGAAACGTTGGTACAAGTCGGTGTTCGTTGGAAATGCCTTGGAATACGCTTCAACAATAGACGATAAAAGTTGTTACTTCGATAGATGCAGAGTTTTAGGTACTCGTTGAAACATGCAGCAACGACAGACAACAAAAGAATAGTTCTTAACGTAGATTCGTATTTAACTCAAAAAACAAATGAAAGGAGTTTTGGTGTAAGTTTGATTGACAAAGTGACTAAAATTTAAAAATTGCTGTCCTAAAAAAGTATGGTCGTCTTGAAATAGAAAAGTACAACGTGAACTACGTAAACCCGATATCGAGGCCTTCTCGAGTAACCTCGAAAAACAAGAAAACTAGCCCTTTTTGTATCGAAGGGGTACCATATATTTCCTGGCCTTTTTTCCGCTCAGATGGCTCGTGAAACGGCAGGTTTAACTCGCACGTCCCTACTTTCGTTGATCAGGGTCGCGTGGGTGATTTTACCTGATCTGGTGGGGCTGCGTCCTTTATTCGGATGCATCGACCGTTCATTTCGATATTATGCTAATAACGTTTTAAACAACGAGCCGGCAGAACTCTTGGTGGTTCGGATAAGATTCTTGGACGCATCGGGTTCAAGAAAGCCATTTACGTGAAAATAGAATATAAATATATCGTTCAATTACTGGTTTGCACGCAAGTGGCTGGCAAATGTACAGGGTGCGTTTGTAGAACGAATATAATTTCGATCGTTTCAATAACGAACTGATATTTTTATTATGTCGTAGTCCAATCTTCTCGTTCTTTTTCCGAGGCGACTTTTCTTACTTGTCTTTTGTACCAAATGGTGCAAACTATAATATAGTTTCGAATTATTTCAATAACGAGATCATATTTTTATTATTTTTCTTTTTTCATTTTTCTTCTTTAACGTTCTTCCACTTTTTGGAACTTTTTTGAATTTGTTTAACAAATCGTAAAAGGCAGTGTGAAAAAAGTTATGGGGGTTAAAGAAAAACAAGATAAATAATGAAAGTTTATGACAAACGGCTCACAATGTATCAAAATGATAGTCGGAATAGATAGAGTGCTGATTTGCGGCAGCTGGAATCCGCTGTGCCCCCATATTTACCCCCACCTCCAACATGACTATGCTACAAACGATCGTAATAACAGTATTCGAATCTTAAAATAGCTAAATAAAAGGTGTCCGCCAAGAATCCTTGTAACCCTCTTTTGTAACACTCTGTATAATCTATAGACCATCGTCAAAACCAAAATACCCAAATTTCATTTCATTTTGCTCGCCGCTCGCAACCATTCACAAATCTATCAATACCGTTATTAGCTACCATTAACCACTATTAAACCATTATTACGCCAATGACGGCTACAAATTATACTGTGCGATCATGAAGACCTGCTGCCATTACACATTCAAGCAATGCAATTACGAAGGATAAAGAAATATAACGCGTGACAAAATAGTAATTGGTTGTGTACCGAACGTAGCGTTTGCAAAGGTAGATGATTTTACCTCTTTAAAAGTCAAAAGACTTCACACTTGTATTCTACGTTTGTCTATAGAAAACGAAAAGTTCTCCAGTAGAAGAATTTCGATTTGTTTAAAAAGTTCCACAGAACGAAAAAAGACGGAGAAGAAAATATTCCGAATGTTAAAAAGTTAAGACGTGTTTTAGTATAGCTCGTGTACCTGAGGTTAGAGAGTTAAGCGTCAACCTGTGTTCGTAAATCTCGCGCGAAGGCGTGATGTGACAGCGGGACACGAAATTACTTGGCTCGAGAATTCGAAATCACCGGGAGAAATTGTCAGCCGCCTTGTGCGCGTATCTCGGCCTCCGGGGGCTGTTGGGAAACCGGCCGTTGGAAGAAGAAAACGCGTGTCGGATTTATTCCGGCGCAGTAATTTGCGGTTTCACGAACAGCACGTGGACGCGAGCTGTCGGCGGTAAATTAAAATTTCACGTGCCTCTTCGAATCTGACGGCACCCCGAGACGGAATTTTTCGAATGGAAAACGACCTATAACTCTTCCAGCGATTGCAATTAACTCGTAATTCTCACTTGCTACGTCTGTGTTGTGTAAGGGGTGTAACAATTCAATGGCACAAGTGCTTAAATATTTACTTAACGTCCACGATGATGGATGTTTTCTTTGGTTTTATCGCGTGAAAGATATATGATCGAAATAATGAGAAAAGAAATAAAGAGAAAAACAACGTGCGTTTAAAATTAACTTTAAAGTATACGTTTAAAATACACTATCACGATCTTATTACTATTATTATTATTAATCTTTTGTAATCAAATTTGATTATGAAACGGTGAATAAATTAACAGGGTGTGTTTAAAGCAGTAGAAAGCTTTCGGCCTTCATAAAAATTAAATCATTAATTGTTCATCGTCGATTGATCATCTTTGTCACTTTTCAACCCCATCGATTCTTACGCTTCTACGCGGCTAAGTACGAGAACCAACTTTTACCATTGAATTGTCAAGTTTTCTAATTTCGAAGATTAGGATATAGTTGCAAACATATTTAACATATAAAAGCTACTTTTGCTCAAGAAGTGTAAGAATAAAACTCAACTTCGACTATCGAACTTTGTCTACGTACGTTCGTACACGTACCAACGAAATATGTCAAAGTACCAGCAGATATCGCAGATCCAAACTCATCGAATTACAAGATAGCTCGTTCAATTTCTCAATCGAGAAGAACTCGAGGAAAGATTCAACTAGAAGAAGAAAATAACGGAATGAAAGGAGCGCGGAGCTCATTAAACGCACTCTAGAATTCATGAACTACTACTGCAGTGGTTCGTAAACTCCTGCAACGCACACTACAACGTACATAGTCGAAGAGAATGGATTTTGTCGTTCATAGGGTCGAAAGGGTTAATAGGAGCTTAAGGCGAAGATGCTTTTCGGTAAGTGACCGTCCGTCAATTCGCGAAGAATGCGTCGCTGGCTAACGAGCAACGCTCCCAACGGTTATCCAACAATAAAAATAATTTGGCGATGAATGAGGGTAGACGGTGTTTAGGAGAGTGAGGCCGACGTAAGATATTTTTATTGGACGTCTGCAGTCTGGATGCACGGCCGGCCGTTAACCCGATGCACTCATTGCTCCGTGCCAATCCATATGGAATCCTTGCTCTCGATTCCTCTTCAAGCGTCTTCCATCTTCTTCGGCTACTCTGCACGCCCTCGCGCTTTTCAACGTTTACGTCCGATCTGTGTGCCTCGTTCAACTTAGATCGAGCGCTGTTTGCTAATCGTCTTATGGGTTCCTTTTAAGGTATTTATTTCGTATACGCGTTTATGGTAAATTTAAAAGCCCAGATATATTGTATAATATATTAAAGTATATCGAATATCCAGAAAGGAATATTTGCTATAATTTTTTAACAGGCGAAACAAATTATCACGTCGGTTTAATTTCTTTAATTCTCTTCACAAAGATATTGGAATTGTACAAGGATACACAGTCTATCGATAATTTTACAGGAAGTGAGCTTTTTGAAATTGCAAAAGTGGAAGAACTCGTAGCGTGCAAAGATATACGGTGTATCGAAGATATAGTATTCGTTATAGTATCCAGTGGAATAAGTTTCTACTCACATTCCATTTGTTTAATTAGGTTTATAAAAAATACGAATTTCTATAAAAATCCACAGTCCAATTGTCGATAACATTCTTCGCTATTATTATATATCATTGTTGCATACTACATGTATATTATATACATACGTATTTGCCAATAAAACTGTCGTTACGAAAATCGTTCGTATTCACGAGGACTGTCATCGAGTGCGTTAATCTTCAAGCTCGACGATCTTGAAACGCACTCATCGAGATTCCGTGACGAAGATGGAGGCACGCCAGCTGTTGAGAATTGGTCGTAGAGCAAAGTTCCTTGCACTCATCGACTTTCAATGCCAAAGCAACGAATGCGGTTCGGGAAAGGGTAGCACACGCGAAGAAGAGGAAGAAGATGACGAAGAAAAGATGCGGTTTTACGCGAGCGTTCAATGGTACTTCGCTATATGGCTGCATAACGTTTATGGTACTCGTTCGCCACTATTTCTGGAGGATCAACATCTAGATGAATCACATACGTGGCGCTTTCCTGTATTTCCATCTTCAGTACGTGTTATTTCAAAATGCTTCGACGATGGTTCGCTTTAAACGCTTCGAGAATGGGAATTTATACTTTTTTCGCCCTTCTTGTTACCCTTCCTTTAAGAAATACAAACAGACTTGCCATTTCTTTGGGCTTCTATTTTTCGTAGCCCATTTAAAACGCGCGAATAAAAAATAATCGCGATTTATATATTGTTTTATTACAAAAAAAAAAGTATTAAAATAACAGAATATTTGTAAAATCTCGAGACACAAAATTTCATATTATCTCAGCAAAAGTGCTTATCTCAACAAAACAAAATGGACCGTACGTAATTCGACAAAATAATATTTATAAAACAAAAAAAGGTTGTGCGTCTATTATTTCCTCATAAAAACTTTTCGGAAAACCTATACAACAACACATATAGCGCCACAAGTAGATTTACCATACATTAATTCTATCCACGAAATTATAGGACTTAAATGGAAGAAGAAATGGTATGAATTACGATAAAGTATAAAGAGATCATAAATTCAATACCCTTTGCGAACTCGTATTAAAGTCAAATTATTACTTTCGACCACGGTCTACCCTACACTTGTTATATAGTGTAGGTTGCTATACGCTTCTTTAATTAAAGAAGCTTCTACAGGGAAGTCTCTTTGTCAGTGTTCCCGGAACAGCACGATTTCTTCGATCCTGTGGGCGTTATCGTTTGTCAAGTTGATTTCACAAAGAGCAAAGTTTGATTCTTCTTTATACCAAAATTATCTTGATTCGTTCGTGGAAATGGTTTACAACTTTTGCCTAACTCTGTTTTATGATGAAAAAATATTAATGAATTGAGATAATGATATGCACAGTTAATCAATATATTAGAGGATATATTAGAGGATGTAATAATTATTTAAATATCATTGAAATAAATATTTATCTTTCCATTATACCTCTTACGTTCTGTAGAAAAATTACCATTTTTAATATCTTCATTATTTACTCATTTATTTATTTGTTTATTTGTTTGTTTATTTGTATACTGTATTAATTCATGGAAGCTAGTAAATAAGAAATAAATAATTTTCTACTTGGACACGCCCAAATTCTTTCGTTTTATGTATTATGAAGAGGATCGAAGAGCTCGATCAAAAAATGAGTCGATCAGCATGGCGACCTCTAAAAATATCAGAAGGCTCGAGGAGCACGTGTGAATCATCTCGATCGAATGCGAGCAGTTTGTTGTATCGAGCAAGGCCAAGGTCGTGAGAGGTTATCAATAGCTAAATTAATGTTCCCCTACGCCACGACGCCTACGTACATTGTTATAAAAAACACACTCATATCTGGAACTGTGCGTAGGACATCTAAAATAACAGCGTCGTTATACTTTTTTCCCGATCGACATCAATCCCATGCTAAATTCCTTCGTTACGAAAAAAAAAATCTCATTTAGTCGTTACGAAAAAAATCTCATTTAGTCGTTACGAAAAAGCTCTTTGTCATTTAGAAAGTTTTTAATTTATCAAACTTCTCGATCGAATATCTCGCGATGTTCCTTTTTCTTTCAATTTAACATCACGATTTCGTCAGCGTTTTTATTTTTATTCTCGAGCCAATGGAACGTAAGCTTGCGCAATATTTCCGATCGTTTGTCGTAGAATTTTATACGAAACGACGCGCTTCGTCGCTTTGTTATCGAACATTTGCATCAAACATCTTCGACAGCACGCGACGAAGGAGTAGAGAGCGGAGAAAAGGGGTGAATTTTTTGCTTGTCGACGGGAATGTTCTATTATCTGTTCGGAACGTTTCGTCTACACGGTTTCACGAGTTTCTTTCTAGCATCCTTGAAAAGGAGACTCTCCCCTGACCTTAAACAACGATAGGTTAACCTTGGCACGTGTTCGCGCGATTGCCATGCAGCATGTTGCATCCCCTCGAAACCACTTCTGTATCCCCGTAACGTAGCCTTCCATCCATTAAAATGATAAATACGAAAGCGTAAGTGAATCTTCGATAAAGGCGTCACCGGACCAGAGAAATTGCTGGATCATCGAATCTCACGAGTTTCCATTTTCAAAACGATCTCGTATTCTCGTATGACGAAACTTCTACGGTCAATACCATTAACCATTAAGAACTATCCGATGATAGCGGTAAATATACATTCAGTGACAATAATAATAATAGCAAACAATTCTTGCGAATAAACACGATGTGAATTTGTAAGGAAATATTGTAACGATCAACGAAAGTAATGAGAATATTCACAAAATCATACGTTTTGATATTTTAAAATTCTTATAGAATTAGAATATAGAATCCTTTATCTGTCTATCCCTTATCATATATACAATATTGTTAGTATCGTTGTACATTAATATTGCTATGTAAGAACGATGTGAATTATTTGTAAGGAAATATTGTAACTATCAACGAAATTAATAAGAATATTAATGTATTAGCAAAATCATACGCTTTGATATTTCAAAATTCTCACAGATTCTATATTTTAATTCTATAAGAATTTTGAAATATCAAAGCGTATGATTTTATTAATACATTAATACATTAATATTGTTATGTAAAAATGCTGTGAATTTGTGAGGAAATATTGTAACGATCAACGAAAGTAATAAGAATATTAATGTATTAAAAAAATCATACGCTTTGATATTTCAAAATCCTTCCAGAGAAAGAATTCTATATTTTAATTCTATAAGAATTTTGAAATATCAAACCGTACGATTTTTTTAATACATTAATATCCTTATTACTTTCGTTGATAGTTACAATATTTCCTTACAGATTCACATTGTGTTTATTCACAAGAATTGTTTGCTATTATTATTATTGTCACTGAATGTATATTAAGAGAATGCATATACAGAGAAATGATTCTATATTCTAATTCTATATCTTTCCTTTCTAGTTATTTTCCCCAATATCTACGTTAAATTCAGAATAATAACGGACGCTATAATAGGCTTATGGTCCGATTATAATTACCAGCGTTATTCATTAGTAGCTCCCGTTTCGAAGATTTCGTAGTAAAATCTAGGCTATTTAATAATAGCACAAGCGTGTTTCCGTGCGGCGAGTAATATGCATCACTCATGTTAGCGACCTTATAAATACAACATGGAAATACCCTGACTATAAAATATCTAGCCATGTATATCCATCCGCATATTTATATTGTTCGAGTATGAATGACCAAACGATGGGTTTAATTATTTAACGTATCGTAAAAGAAACATTTCGATAGACCTCGAATTAAATCGTAAATAAAGAAGATTCTACTTTTACTCGACGATGACAAATATATATTAAGAAAAGCTATGGAAAAATCCATTAACGTAATTAGATGCACATAAAATTAACGTTGCTTTACGCATTAATAAAATCAACATGCGGCGTGGCAAAGAGAGCCTTGAACTCGATGCTGATTCCTTCAAAAGGGGAGAGAGAGAGAGAGAGAGGGAGAGAGAATCATTGGAACCAAAATAAAACAGTCGGTCAGACACGAAATAATTAGCAATATTCTAAGGTTGAAGGGGTTTGAAAAACCGGCTAATGAATTTTTTATGCGGAATCGTATATTTGCCAAGGGTAGCATCAGCAGGTATTATAAGCTCGGTATTAACGAGTTAGGGGCGCAAATTAGACGTGCCTCGTTTCGTTCGAGCTATTTACCCTCGACATTAACGGTGTGGACCTTCTAAATACAATCGGCCGTTTTATATTCTCGTTACTGGCGTCAACGAATCGATCGGTGTTCCTATAATAGAATCAAGAAGGTAAATCATTCTAGAAGTTACTAACAATACGCAAGGAATTTTCACGCTTCTTCGCTCTCAACAGTCACAGAGGAAATAACTCTTTCAGATGAATTTCTCGTATCGATCTTCGAAAATCTAATCGTAAATATTAACAGACGTAAGGTGGATTATTCTCCTTCAAGATATATCTACATTCATATTAACCCAAATTACATATTAACGTATGCATCTACCTCAAGTAAAATTTGTCAAAATTCTCTCGCAATAAAATCCTTTTTTCCCAGGAACCGATATCGCTAATAAAATTTATTCTCTTCTAAAGTATACTCTTTAACGCTAAAAATCTGTCTTTCATAGACCCACGGATCAATACCCACGAATCACCTGCAAGCTGCACACCAACTCGTCACGCTCTGAATCAACAAACTCTCCGCTCGTGACTTCGCGAGAATCTGCTTCCAATTCCATCCGGTTCTTGACCATTGCCAGTCCATCGATTCCATATAAACGTCGATCTAGCCTTATCAATCGTGTTGATTTGACGCTCTCTCGCGGAACCATCGTCGAATCGATAGCGTTCCGCTTAATAGGACCGAGGAGGTAAATCACTTCGATGACCTCCGATGGAACAACGCCGGTGAAACGGTCGCGGTGACCCTCGCCAGCCTCGGCTCTCACCTCGTTCGAGGACAGATCGATGCTCGAGCAGTGTCAATGTCAGTCGTAGGGCGGAGATGCGCGACGAGGCGAGAGGGGTTGCACCGGCATTGCGTCATCCTGACGTCAGGGCAACCCCTTTCGCTTTACGCCACCCTCCAACCTGTATGTTTGCCCTTGTACGAGGCGGCTTACAACCCTCCCTCCTTTTCGCGCCGCCTCTGCACACGGCTGACACGAGGTATAGGCCACGTTGGCCTTTTCCAACTACGCGATCTAGCCGCCGCCGCCGCCGCCACCGCCAACGTCTGTCTCTCTGCGTCTCACAAGCGGCCCAACCTGTTGATCGACCACGAGAATAAACTGCAACCCTCATTATGGAAAATACCGGGGATCCCTTGCCACCAGTATAGCAGATAGTGCATCAGGATCGATCAATATCGAGTGATTTGGAACATTCGGATGACAGCTTTAAACTAAAGGGGCGACAGGACGATCACTAGATTGCGGATTTTTATGCAAATTCGTGTTTTTATGTTCTTATTTGAAAAAATTGAAATTACGCGGAGATTTAATTTGTTTGGTAAATGTTAAAGACGAGTGGTATAGGAATGAGCGAATGAGTTAGAAATATGTAAATATATATATATGAATGTGTATATACATATATGCATATGTGATGTTGCGACGAGTATTATACTTTAGATATTTTGTATATTTCGTTGGCGTACATTCTACGGATTTCTGTATCTTTAAGTCTGACGTGAGTCTATAAAAATTATTCTTACTTTGATAACGTTTATATCCAGGATCAGTTACCAGGTTTTTCTCAACTAATTAATTCTTCATTTATCGATAAATTATCACCACGCCTGTTGAAGAGTTACTATCAAATGTACTCGATAAAAGTACGTAAGTAACGAAAAATCAGTTGTAGCGCTATAATGCGAGTGTTTGGCTTGCGTAGAGCAAAAGTTAAAAAGTGTAATTGAAATGTTTTTCCATTATTACGTAAACATTAAATACGTAGATATATTTCTCAGTTAACGGTAATACACGTGTCGCTGTTTTATGTTAGCGCAGAAACGTTAGAAACAAATTAATAATTGCGTAAATCCTTATTTCTCAACTGCGTCAGTGACGTACAAAAGATTCAAAGTTATAAAACGTAGAACTCTTGGGTTAATAGTTGAATTCAAGAAATGAATTATGTTTAAAAAGAAATTGCTTTTATTCAAACGGTCGTATAAAAAAAATTCGAATATATAATAAAAAAAAAAAAATAAAATTATACAGGCAAATTGATGTTTACGATTAAATTGTTCTTCGTTTCGAAGCGATACGACTCACTTTGTTTGTTTTACAGTAAATCGGATAATTATCCGATTCGCTTGTTTTCCTGCGAAACTTTGTATCGTTATAGTAGAGAAACAAAGAAAAAAAAATACATTTGCACTCGGTGCATTCATTTTAATATTTGTTATATAATAACAAGAGATCACGAAGTTCTGCCAGTCTGTACGACACGTGGCAGAATACGTATGTAGGTTAAATCTCGCTCGTGATCATTTAGATGATCAACAGGATATCGTCGGTATTTGGCTATCAGCAACAAATACGTGAAATGTTTTCGTTAAATGGTATTCAAAATAGAGAATTCAATTATCAATTGAAGCTTTCATCCATCGATTAATCAGTACGTTGTATCAGTACGTCCATAAGCTAGTTATAATATCAATTAATATTAAATATTAAGAGAAAAATTAGGATTTCTATAAAATTCCTGGTACTTTGAGTTGTTTACTTTTAGGAAATATAGACCTGCCAAAAATGAATATTTTCTTTTAAAATAGAGAAGTATGTTTCGTTATTGGAATATATGTAAACATAGATACAAGATGCATACGACAAATAAATAAATAAATAATCCGCAAGCGGAGACAAAAATAGTTAAGGCAATTGAGGCGACGAGATCACTGATCGAAGTTCAAAACGACGGCATTATTTTTCTCGGAACTACGAGGGAAGCAACGCCATTGAAAACGTTCTAATCGTATCTGGCCAAGGGACGTTCCGATCGACTATGTATTCATGCAGCCAAGGTCAGAGCCGAAGGAGCACCGTGGAAACTCTTCCGATAATTGGCTCCGTGCACCGAATACAGAACAGAGACTCATCAGTCGGCGTCGCCTTTGAATCGTCCTCGAATCGTCGAGCAACTCGTTTATGGAAATTCAACGACACGAAAAAGAAAGTGGACGCGCCGAATAATTGGCCGTGGAACACGCGCAACCGCGGTAATTTTACTCGACCGCTTTGACACTCGCAGTTGCTCTTCCGAGAGAATCTTCGAAGCCTTCGAAAGGTCGAGCGGACATAAACAACGAAACCAGGCTAAATAACAAAAGGCGAAACTTTCATCGAGGATAAAAGAAAGATATAACGAGGAAACGATAAAAGAAATTTGTTGGATATCATGGGATGAAATATAAAAGATATTAGCTCGGAGAAATCATAGATGTTGAAGTAACTACTTCAAGAAAAGCTCTACATCTTTATTTTTGTATATCTGTGATCTAGGCACTGGTATTACGCAGAAAATAAAATTTAGTGAAACAAAAATATTCTTAATAAGGAGAGGTCCGTATTATTGCACCCTTGAATATACATTATGTCTTGGGTTATAAGGTCTAGGAACAAGGGAACTAATAAACAGATTTCTATTTATGTTCCTTGTAGCCTTTAGCTAAGGCTATAAGGTTAACTTTTTTGATAATGTCCTTTTGCTATAAATATAAGAACGTGCTCCCTATCGATCTCATCGTATTGTAACACTAAGGGAGTAAGGATCTGGATCAGCATAAGCTTATACATTATACTTATACCTTTATTTATTTCAATATATTTTTCTAGTACAAATTCATTCACTCGTTCTTCTATCAGTCGATCTCAACAATAGTTTCGGAAGATACAGCTTGAAGATACAACTAATTTTTATACGAAATAATTTTAGCTTCGTATGTGATCCTTTTCATCATTGGCAGGTTGACAAACACAGATAATATATTATAATAATGTATCTGCTAATATAAATATTCATAATAATAATAACATTCATAATATTCTGCTCCTTTTTTTGGCTAAAATGTGATTACAAATCCTTTGAATATCAATAACACGCTAATTAATAATATTAATGAAGTATTCCATATACCTTGAATATTCTAAAGAAATCTGTCTGATCGAAGGTTCATCTGAGAAACAAAGAGGAACGAAAGACCCCTGACATTGAGTACCAGCATGAACACCTCAGGATCTCGAGTTACCCTTGCCTACCCGGATGGATGCACCTCTTTCGGGTGGTCCTATGGCGAAAAAAAACAAGAATTCAAAATGGTGGAGTGCCATAAGGGTGCAACGAACGGTTAATCGAACAAGGTCACGATCGATGATCGAGTCTCCTTATGAGATCTATTCCATATTTGTGGAGGATGAAATATCGTTGATATTTCTCCATTAATCCAACAATGGGCAAGCTGGTTCATTTATATCTGCGTGAAATTTCATTTTTTAATGTGTTCGAAGGAAAAGGAAGGGAGAAGAAATGCTGACTCTGTTCCCTAAAGAAAAGTAAGCACTGATGAATCCTTGGAACTGATTTTTGTTGAGAAGCTTTCTGAGATTCGCCTTGCTCTACTGCTGTAATGCAAATGAAATGCTATAGCAGAGCGTGAGTGCATATTAATATAACGTAAGGCAACCAACACTGACGCATACGCTGCCACGGACGTGTGATTATGTTCAGAACTCACGGAATCAGTAGCGACAGTTCTCCGCAAATATCTGAGAAACCAAGATTAATCGCTGGTAACTTGTATAGGAAAAAATAATCGAAATCGGCGAGATTGCTCTCGTTTCTTTTCTCCTTCGATTCTCGTCCTTTTTAAACTTTCTTCCGAATTCGTATTTTTCCTAATTAATCCTTAAAACATTCGACTGAAAAATATATCATACACTGAAATAGAGACTTTGATAAATATCTCGGAATTTTGTCAGATCTTTCGAAAGCCAAGGACGATACAAAAATTAGTCGTGAACGTAAACAACTCCGATTGCGAAAAGTGGAAAATATGTGACTGGCCACGGAAGGTTAAATTTATCGTCAATTTAAAGGTAATTGACATAATTATCCTTTAAACAAATTACCCTTGATTAAAGAATAATTGGTATTTTTATTCCAATCCAAACGAAGGATATATTCTTCACATTTCAAGAGAGCAATTAAAATCTAAAAAAGATCCTTTATCAAGACTGAAAAAAATAAAAAAAAAGCATAGCAAAGTTTACAGAAGTGTAACAATTGCTATTTCGAAAAGTATAATATATATTTCTTCTCCTTAATGAAAATCTTTATTATTGCCAGTTATATCGTTTGACATTGTAACTTCTCAATTTGCTGCAACTTTCATCGACTCTGTTACGTGTACCTAAAAGAACCTGGTGGATGGCGATCGGGATTTTCGATTTCGACCCAGAATCCCAATTCGATGTTTTCGCAATCACGATGGCGACTGTTGGAGAGTCGAAAGCGAGAGTCTCGACCAGGTCGAACCCAATACCACCGCCCAAGGTAGTGATTGGACATCTTCGTTTTTCGGAACACCACAGGTCGGCCACCTGCCTGATCATCCTGTTCGTTCGAGGTCGTTGCTCGATTTCCAAGATACTCGTGGAATTTCAGGAGAAATTCATCAAGTATTTTTATATGTAGACAGCGGAATTTTATGCACTCGAGGGAAACTCACAGATGGAGAAAAAATCATAGAATGCAAAACCGTATAAAATATGCAGAGTAGATTACTCATTATAATATTCAATAGATGAAACGTGTCTCTGTTTATGATTCATTTCTTTAGTTACGTTGAGAAAAACATAAATCGATAAGAATTTTCAAAGCGACAATTTTCCGGTAAGAAACTCTCAGCGTGACGAAAGTGAAGGTGCAAAACGTTGAAGGGTTGATGTTCTTCGTCAGAAAACGAATAAATAATTTTCAAAATAAAACGAGATATAGAACTGTTAGACGTAATTGGCTGGATTGAGACAAAGTTCACGTCTATCTTCGTAAACATCAAACACATGTTAAATTCTAATACCAAGTGACTCATAGAGAGTACAAGGTGAAGGTTGTAAATCTCAATCTGTCTGTGACATTAATATCTCAATGTCGATTGACCATTCATAAACCTAAACTATGGAAACATTAAAGTTCATTCGATAACATTATCGAGAAATTCAATGGGAAATGCGAGTACAATATTTCCCCGTTACTTGTATCAATGTTCCTGCGAATATTCTCACGAATTTCCGCTTGGATATCTGAGACTCACAGTGATATAATTCGGGAAAACGAATAAGGTTATAACGTGACTAAATCGAAATTCTCAGTATCCTGACTTACGCCAGTATGATTTTTAGCCTGCCATTTATCTAGCTCGAATCGCTCGTGTCAAAGCAATTTCCTCGCTCAAAAAAAAGGAAGGTCCTCGTATTATACGGAAATAAATCCATCCAATCGTACCTGCCGTCTTTAATGATAAAAATAAACGTCCCCTAAAAAGAGAAGGAAAGTCAACGAAGGAAAAGTGGAGCCCCACGTCGGAAACGGATAATTGGATCGGCAGCTAAGGGAAAGACAATTTCCGAAACGGATATGCCAGGCCGTTATTATCAGCCAGGCAGATTAAATGTTTCATTTTTAATAATTCGTATATTTGGTCAAGGCCTAGTCGACTGTCGAGGGTCATCGTAAAACGCACGCAGCGTCAGGACGGCGGCCAGGTGTTTCATGAGCGACGCAACAACGAGTCGATTTTCTGGGTCGTCACGCCAGACGGACACCCCGAATCCTGCGTTTGGCACATGACTGTCGGGAACACATTTTACTGCCGTCTATGTAGGTCACACGCGCCATGCGTGAACCTATGATATATTGTTTGATTGATGCCTCATGCTGATTTCTGCTCTACCTAAAACCAACGAATGTTATTCTTCAATCGTGGCATTAAAGACGAGTTGCGAGGTATTTAGAGACGTAGTATTAACTTGTCCGAAATGTTTCTTTCGTTTTATAAGGAAATAATAGACGCACAATGTTTTTTGTTTTATATTAGTTTATTGAATTATGCACGAACGTAATAATAGAAATAGAACGAAATGGATCGTACCTAATTCAATAAAATGATATAAAAGAGAAATTGTTGTTCATCTGTTATCACCTTATGAAACGAAAGGAACTTTCCGAACAACCTGATAGGTTCTATGGATTATTGGTAAAAGCATAATAAATAGAGGGCGGATATTGAGACATTTTTGAGAAATTCAAGATTCGAAAAATCTTCTATAATATAGGAAAATGTATATGATGTTCAAAACAGAGGCACTTACTACCACGTTTAGCAGACAAATCTCTGGTTAGATTGCGTTTCCTTAATTTTGTTCGTAGAAATATAAGAGCGCGCGAACGTCCACAGTTTAGTAGCAAAAATAGTTAGCGAAGCTTTGTTAAATTTTCTTTGATTTCTAATCTTTCGAATTTTTGAAATTTTCAAAATTTCCGATTTTCCAACATTCGAATTTTAGAACTTTTGAGTTTCTAGATATAGAGATATTCAAATACTTTAGTATTCAAATATTTAAGTTTCCAAATCTTTGAATCTGTTAATATAAAAATTTCTTCTGTTAAAAATTCTTTCTGTTAATATAAAAATTCTCAAGTTCGATATGTTGAAATTTTGAACTTTGCGAATCTTTTCGAACGAAAGATAAAGTAAATAATTATTTGTAAGTAACTTGCAATTTTGATAAATCTCGCTCGTTTAATCCAAACCAAGAACTATCTTATAAAACGTTTGCACAATTAAAAAATCATTTATGAATAATGGATAGATTATTCGAGTTCAATATCGTTTGATATTCAAGTTTCTGAATTTCCAACTGTTTGAAAATTAAATGGATCATTATCGACAAGTAACTTTGCAATTTTAATGAAGGTCGCTTGATTCAAATAAAGATTATTTTCCAAATCGTTTGGGCAAAATATTCTGTAATTGCAAATAAATCGTGAACAATGGATAAATGAAAAATGTGACGATAAAGAGAGCGGACAACCTGCGTGACTTCCAGGACGATGCAACAGCATCACGCTCGAGTTATCGAGTCAAACATTTAACTCGAAATTCTGTGTTTGGCGCATGACTGGCACGTAATTAAATTTCTTGTTAATTGCTCGACCAAAATCGACACTTTTCGGATTGGAATTTTGCCTGAAACAAGGCACTGACGATTGAAGCGATCGACTATGGCAAACTAAAGAAGAAAAGTGAAATATCAAAAAATAAAACGCAATAATTCGAACAGTACGCGAGTACATTTCACCTCGGCAAATATTAAAAATTTTTCAAACGAAAAGTTTATCCTCTTCCGATCTCGCGAGCTTATTGCAATTTTCATATATTTCCAACAGAATTTCTCCCGAATAGAAATATGAAATCTCTGAAAAAGCATATATAAATTTAAATTTCTTTCTTCTTTGCTTCGTCATAGAATCAAGGTCTGTTTCACCGTTTAATTCCTTTTCTCGTAATCGTATCGTTTCTCCGAATGTTCCGTACACGTTATTTCATGTGCTCCATTAAATCAATTGAAATATCTAATCTAATCTGGTACATCTTCTATATTTGCAATAAATTTTTTGTTACTTCTATATACATTTTGTCCTCAAATCACATCGATATAATCACGATAGTCGTGTCTCATCGCAGTGTTAATGAAAGTTCGAAACGTTTTACGTAACACGCATAACACATATATACAATACATGTATATATTATATAAATATAAATTTGTCGAGATAAACGTTCGAGTGTTTAATATACTTCGTGAGCCACTGTATAAACTAGAAACTTAGAAAAGTCCATTTCCTCAAGTGTATTTGCTATTATATACTTGATATAATATTAATTATATATTTGAAAGAAATAAAATAAAAACAGTGTAGGTGGCTGTTGAATACGGTTGAGAATAAAATATTTTATTCGGAATGGGTTAACGGGCACGAAGCATTGACAACGATGGTATCTTTCTTGAAAAATATATTTCACTTAATTGGCCTACTTTGAGTTACGTTTTCGTCGCAAAACAGGGATAAGGTGGATCGATCCTGACCGAGATCCCGCAAAAGGCAAGATGTCAGGCACGAGTTTGATATCTCGTAAAAAGCATTTCGCTGTGGCAGGTGTTACGAGACTGGGCAACCGCTGTTGTCCGTGTCCGAACCACCTGCTCGTTTTTTATTCGATGTATACCACGCGTTGTATTCACACTTCGCCGTCCCGTTCGCCCTGTTCGACGCCAAACGAGGCGGCCAGCCCTCCACGCACCCAAAAAACAGCCACGAGCCACCTTATTTCATCTGATGTTGAAACGCGTAGTCCTCTGGACCAAAAGGATCAAAGAAAAATAACTTTTCGACCAAGAGAAATCTAACGTAATACCATGAGATTGCGAAGTAACCTGTAACCTCTGACTTTCTTTTAATCTTATTGGAAGATGCAAACTAACATGCAAATTGTGGACATACAGGAGAAAAACGAGAAAAGTTACTGTTGAGATATGTGTAATTTTTGCGTGCTACGCTAAATTAGCCGCGAAGTAGTGATACACATATATGAGTATGAGTGTGTTGGAGTATGTGCGTGCACAAAGTCTCGTAAAACAGATAAATTCAACTGTTTCGTTGGTAGTGTGGTATAGAAGATGACGAGACAAAGAGAATGCTGAGACGCGTGCAAACGTATATCGATGAAGATCTTGTAAATCGCATTTATATACATAACGCATAAATACGTTTATTTCGACGATTAAGATCCACAATTTCCAAGTTACATTTTCTTACTTTTATTTCTTTACATGCAAACAGTTTCAAGATTCAGTGTGTTGTTGTCGATCAATCCCATATTATTAAAACTGTCTTTTATTTTATTTCATTTTATCTGTGGTTATCGACTATTGATGGTTCATATCGCAGAAAATATAGAATACTAAGCAAAATTGAATATCCTGAAATTAAATGATCCGATTGAAAATCTAGCAGGAACCTCCAAGCATCACCTACGACCATACAATTGAGATTTATATGGAAACCATGCACATTAATTTAACTAGTTACTAAAGAAAGCATAGCGCAAGTGAGAATGCTGCGATCTCACGGATTCGTCAAATTCTCGCGAGTTATGCCACATCGAAGAAATTTTATTTTACGAATTCACGAGATTCGAGAAGCATCAACCATCGTTTTAAAATTTACTGTCTCTTGAACGCACAGGATCGTGTTTCCTATACCCGTACCCATATTTCGTGTCTTAACGCAGACACCATTACCCTTCGTTTGCGAGCATTATTTCTGGCTGAACAGCGATTGAAAAAATATGACAGTAAAGAAGACGATGTGAAACTTATCGTACACCTTGAGCGTTTAAAAAGCATGTCTCTAACAAATCATTCTTAACACGAAGCGAACCTGTTTCTCGGAGCAGGTGGAACATCGTCAAGCAGAATACCCAAAATCCTAATATTAATAAATCTTTACGAGTTCTTTTTCTCTATCACTATGTAAATATTCGACAAAGGAAACATTTTTGGATAAGAATCAGCTTCTTACGCTTATCGAGTTACACGACTTTCCAGGTCTGTCTATTTGAAGTGGAAAGCATCGAAATACCCCGAGGAACGGTGGGATGCAGGTGCGACCCCCTTTTCAAGGTCCTGATACTTCACGCGCCCAGACTCTTTTACAAGGTGACGAAAAGAAGAGAAATCGTCCTTCGTCGATTTGAAGCGAACCACATTGTATCTGTCGCATACCAGATGATCGTCATCCAACAAAACAAACAGGTGATCTCCCGTTTGATGGAAGACAGATCGGTTATCTTGCAGCTTGCGGGAAACATGGAACAACTTTGTTCGTTACGCGTTAGCCCTTTCACTCGTTAACATTCCTCTGACCCATTAAGCTGCGTTCCATTGAAGAATATTATAACATATTTTTCTCACACGTCGATGCACGATAAAACAGAGAAAATTCTTTCGATGGTATTCAGGGCTATTAACGAAGCTGAGTAAAATTTTTGTGAAATTTTCAATTAATTTTTTCATTAATTTCTGCGAATAATAATTTTTGCGGTCATAAAAATATATCGCACCTAGACTATTCTTGTAAAATAAATTCTAACGTAACTAACATGAAGCGAATTGAACAAATCAATTTAACTTAATAAATTTAGATTTTTTTATAAAGAAGAAGGGCTCTGCCATAAGCTAAAGGGTCGTAAGATCTTTCCAATGTTATCTTACAGTTTGGAAAAAAATTGTTGTCACGTAGAAACCATATGTTGATGGAAAAAAAATATTACGATGAAAACACAGTCTTTAAGAGAAAATTGGAAGATTTAACAGATTTTATTAGGAATGATCATTGGATCAAATTTTTCCTGCCAGTTGTTTCTTCGTACCAGGCGTCATTTAGTCGAGCAAGACGGAAGTGCCGTGGTTAATTGACTTAGAGGGGGCGAAAGCAGCGCAAAATTAATTAAACCATTAACCCTTCCAGCTAGCCAGCCAGCCAGCCAGCCAGCGAATATTCCTAAAAGCTGTACCGCATTGAACGGTAATTCCCAGTCAAGGGTGCACTTTATGGGGGATAGAATACCCTCTAAAACCATTTGCAATGAATTACGACACGGATGGCAATCGATAATCGTCTCTCTGTTTACGATCCATCCTTGTCAAGGCTTGTCCAGTGATCGAAACTTCTGTACATGGCATGCGCCAACGTCGATTATATCAGTTCCGACAATAACGAAATTATGAAAAATAAAAGAATCTGTCTGTTGGCTAACATTAATCCTAAAATATTAATCGAAATATCTTCAAATATTTTTATTGTATAAATTTCAAAACATCACTGAAGATACAGCAATAGTCAATAACCAGACGTCAGCGTCATTCATTTTTAAAAACCACTAAAAATCATTGCACAAAATGTATTAAATTGTCCGAAAAGTATCTTTCTTTTACAGACACGTCTTTTACAACGACGTATCTTTATACAAACACGAAACCTAATCTATCGAACGTTGTGGTCTTTATTCTGATAGAACAAAATGCATCATACGTAATTCGATAAAATAATATAAAACGGAAGAAACTTCTCGGACGACCTAATACGTTGTATTGTATATATAAAATGTATATTGTATTGTACGTCAAATTTGTATCGTGTAACAGTAGGAAATTTTAATAAGAGAAATTCAATTCTATTTACTGCGAATTACTAGCCGATTGATCGCTCCGTTCGATATGGATTTATAAAATTGTAAACATTTTAACGTTTACTAACGTTGACACTAGGAAAAGAGTTACGACTTGAAACAATTGCACAGATCGCTGTGTATATTTGTCAGAGCAAAAACGTCCTCTGAAAAGATTAACAGCGCTCTCTTGGCACGGAAAGTCCATCGAACCAATGCTGAATACCGAGAGCAAAGGTAACAAGAGCGAAGAGACGGAGTAACGACCAGGACAAAAGAATCGAATAGACAATACAATAGGCAATCGTAAATACATATTTCCATTTGGACGACGGCAATTGACGCGAGCTCGTTGCATTTTGATGCTTGTAGTTAGAAATGGAACGCACGTAACAAGAGAGCCGTCTTTTTGTTTCGATCCGGTCCATTTAATTAGCCGCCGTGGCATGTTCGTGTTAACGCGAAATTAAGGACGACCGGGAATTATTAAATAATTGTTAAGGTCTTACGCGACATTCTTGTCGGCCGCTGCTTCACCTAGCCACCCTGACCAACCGAAGAACGGTGCCAAGGTCTGCTTGCTGGACTAAACTTCGATATTATATACACAAAGCATACACTGGCACACGGACGATCTAGAACGAAGCGTGGGCTAATGGACGAGACAAAGGTGACGAAGGGTGATCATCGGCGCGGAAAGATCAATTTTTCATGACGAATTTGATGACATACTTGTACGCTTATTTTTCTTTTTCTTTCTTCTCTTAGTATGGTGAAAGAGAGGACAAGAGGCCTTAAAAACCTGAAACTGGCAATTCGATAGTTCTCTTTGGAATATCAAGGGAAGAGAATATCATTAACAGATGATAATAATAGCACAAAGGTTTATTATTAATAGCACAGATAAATTAGAGTATAACACAATGAATTCGTGCTGCAAACGTAGATGTTTTATTCGACATTCTATAAATAGTATTAAACATGTGATAAGTTATTAAAATCGCTAATTAGAAAGCCTGGAAAGTCACTTGAAAATGTGACAAGCTAGCAAAATGACGATAAGAATAAACGAGCAATAAGCCAATGGCAAAGTCACAGTAATTTCACTAAGATGAAAGGGAATATTCTAAGTTTTGTGTATCCAAGTACTTAACTAGAAGAGGTTTGGTCGCCTGTAGCTAGTTCATGCTCAATTATGAGAAGTAGAAGAATCGTGTCAAGGTTCAACCGCGCTAGTATTAAACTAGCATTAAGTTCGCGTAGGATGCAGTCTTGTAAAGACACAGGTGCCGCACGCTCAACGCTGCTTCATCATAAATAAGAGAGGCAGCGTGATCATCGGCGGAATTAGTTGGATCGTCCCAGTTTTGTGAACAAATGACATCTATACGATATAGCATAAAACGTCCAATTTGGACTTTCGAATATTCGATCTATATTTTGTATGGACAACCTGAGGTATTTTTATGAGATATTAGAATGAACCACTGAAATCAGATTAATCCACTCCATTGTGATTAATTGTTTGGTTTGAAGCAATTGAATATATCAATCTACGATAAAATTAAAAAATGTCGAGAAAGTGAATAAAAAAGTAACTTTGATAATACGAAATTGATCGACGTATTCTTATTTATTCTCATATTATTTAGAAGCAGTTTACTGTTTATATCATTAAGAAACAAATTATTTATTAGTATAATAAGATATTGTGAAATTTGATAATATTTGCATTTCTTTCATTTTGCACAGTTGACGGATATTTTGATCGACTCGATATGTTAGTCTCACCGGAAGTTGAATATTAACCTCGATTAACACCGATATTCCTATACCGTGGCTCCTTGGTATGAATAATGTGCGGGTGACTAAGATTTCTTCCTCTTCTTTCTACTACTAATTCCCGGGTGATTTCATCGTGACGACCTCGCAAGACCTCGAACTCATTCCTCGCATCATGTCGTCCTATTTACTCGACTAATCCAGCTACGCTAATTTCAACTTTGAATCGAAATCGTTGCAGCCTCTTTTTCTTCAAATTCGGAGGCTAATTTTTAAACACATATAATTGCTATCTTTTATTACAGCTTGGAACATTATAATGTCGTTTAAAAATCGATACTAGAACTATTAGAATAGCCAAAGTGACTGGTAACTTGATTTACAAAATATTTTTAAGGATTCGTGTAATTTTTGGCAAACTACATCAACAAAAGTTTGCGACAGTTTGTATTCTCCTTTGAATTACGCTTCTGTTCACATATTTCTCATTTTGTTTTCTTTCGTATACCTTTCGTATACCTTTCATTTTTCCTAAATCGATACATAGTTTTAACGTTAGATACAATAGATAGCTATTTGAATTTATCGTAACCTTGAGTATTTGATATAAAATTCCTCTTTGATGTATCTCAGCACGTGCTAGCAACTCGGAATACCCTCTCGTTATCAAAGGAATTCCTAGACAAGTTACATAAAGGCTTTGAATGAACATCACTACCACAGGATCCTTCGAGATACCAAATTCTTTAGAAAGGACCCTTCTGCGCTATACTGTACTATATTAAACGGTCAAACATTCCAAGTTAGGAGATACAATTTTCTCGGAACAAAATTCTTCTATATAGTAAAACGTATCCTTAAAAGTGTATTAAAAAAGATCTTGCTTTTATCAGGTTTTACGTTTCATTTTCATTATTTTACACATGTATAGTTGTACGAAAGTACTATTAAACGTAATATACTCGAAGCCAATTTAAGTATAGTACGTAAACGTGGTAATATTAGATACGTTGATAAATGAAATAGCATTTTAATTGATTATATATAATTTACTTTAGACATGTTGCCTCTCATCTTTCGTTTACACGAACAATTTCAATATATTTACATATTTCGATCGAAGTTCAATTTTTAAAACAAGTTATTGACTAGACTTTTGCATATCATCGGATCATTTTCCATATCCTTCATATTTAATATAATATAACTTTTCACATATTCGAGAGTTTATTATACAAGTGTCACATACTCGATAACAGGAGGTCAAATTTGATCAAAATAAGCTTTAGCTCGCCAGAATGACGAAAGCAGCTGTTCTCTCGCTGTCAATGTTCCTTAATTGCACATTCGTTATCGATCGTTTAGATCCAATGTATTTATAATCGCGTCTAGTTGAAGCTGTTAGTTTCTCCCGAGGGGGCTACATTCTCTTCGTGAGAAGTTCATCTTTTGTATTTTCTTATCGCAAAGGATAACTAACCCGTGAAACAATTACAAATTTCATTCGCTTTTAAAAATATTTTCTATGGTTGGTTTCGTGAGCTCCAAGAATGAAATATGTATTTATACTCATTAGCGTTATATAGTTCGCGTATCGGTGCTCGAATGGTAAGCGTTTCTACTAAGAACGCGAATCGATAATTGTCGAACAATCGGAACGATAACTGTTATCGTGAGCTTGCGAGCATAAAACTCGAAGTTCGTAGGAATCAATCGGGAAAAAATGTATATTAAATACAGTAGTATAAAAGATGGTAAACAAATAAAATCCAATTTATTAAAAACACGATCACAAATAGATATTAAACATAAATTAGTAGATATTAAAGAAGGCTTCAAGAAATATACACAAATTATCAAAATATTTCATTTAATACAGAAGACAAAAAATTTGTTAATCAAACAAAGAAAATTTTTTCGATGTAAGGGCAAGAAAAATATCAGGTCGTCGTTTACCCAATAAATTGTCACCCTAAGGACTTTTATTGCGGTAGATATCCGGCTGTGGTACCGGTATCGGCGATAATCGAGCTCCGACGAAGCGAGAAAATGTCGAGGTTCAAAAACACCATATCCTAGCGATCCTTCCGCGAACTACAAGGACGTATGGGGTCAGTATGCGTGGGTTGTTGCACCGGCTAGAGCGACGGATCGATGCAGCTTGCAGAGCAGGGTGCACAACCCGGCTAGCAACGACCTACCACGTTTCCATTCTCTCGAACACAGCAACAGGCAGCTATTTACGCGGCTCTCGTTAACGGATTATTATCAACATTGTTTTTTCCAAATCGAATTATGTCGTGTAATCGTATTTTGAGGGGATCGAGCAATAAGTTTGATCCTCCTAGAGATCAGAGAACAAGAAATAAAAATCTGCGAAACGTGTAATTTTTATCAGAATATGAAGGTGGACCAAGAGAAGTTTAATAAGGAGAAGGATAATATAAAAAATCGATGAAGTTCCTTGCGAAAAATGCATAGATGTACGTACTTATATTTCGAAATTATTCAGATAACAGTTAATTATTGCGAAAAAATTAAGATGGATTACATAGAAAATTCTGTGAACTCGTAATATCATTTACGATAGATACGAATGATAACAGATACAATGAAAGACAATATAGAGAAGAAAATGTTTGATTGAGAAAAGAAAGAAGAAACTATCTAATTACTGAATTAACGTTATCATAATGCTACTTAATTGTCCGTATCATCTACTAGACCGAAGATTTATTATAGATATAGAATGTAAAATTTGAACGATAGCGACAACAATTTTTATTATACCATAATGTGTTTTTTTTTTCTATAGCGTAGAATTTCAAATAAAATAATAATTTTCTAATAATTTTCCAAATGTATTCGTTTCGTTATTCTAATACTTATAAACGAGAATGCGTGTTATTAATTTACATTCTCTGTCAAAACATCTAAATACAGCGGCTTTGAAACATTGATTCTCTAGTTGCACATAGCACGAACGGCTTCAAGGGTGTCGCAGCGAAAGTAATTAATGTGTCGCATAAACTTGCGTCGTTGTTAATAATTTCAAATTGCATTGCTCAAAACGAGGGCAATGTGTATAGTGTATCGCTCTATACGAGGACACGTGTTTCCCTTTGTTTCAGAATATGGAAAATTAATGCTCGATGCTTAATGTAAAACAGCCGAGTTATGAAAGCAAACTAATTTGCCAGGTTCTTTTCCAACTCGTAACGCTTTCATCCTCGAGAAGTTAATTACGTTTTTACTTCAATCTTAAATTCGCCTTCTTCCATTCCTTCTCGTTGAGTAATTGAGTTTAAGTGTAACTGAGGGAAAATGCGTGCTTAATATAATCCCTAAATCGATGAGTCTCTGCCAGAGGTTGAGTTCAGACGTCGGCCAAGGGTAATTAAAAGAATGAAATGAGAAAGAAAAGGATGTTCGAACGTTCGATGCCAGTCGAGGCTTTCCCCTTTAACGAGAGGCGCTTTTCTTTTTAATTCCTCGTTTCGTCGGCAAGTGGTGTCAGTCGCCAGCCAGACACTCCACTTGTCTTTTCGTTAAATGAATCGCACCTGAGCACAGACCTCGCCAGGTTTAATCCTCTGAACGTAACATTTGTTAACGTAAATTGAAGAACGCTTACACGAATGTTGAAGCTAAGTGTGGCATTTTAAATTTTCAAAAATCTGTATACACATTGTCTTGTATTTTAAGAGTTTTATTTATTTATTATTTTGCAAAGACACATATTATTTGCGAGAGTTTGATCAATCGAGTAATTATGATTCAATTATTTAGTATTTTAATTTCACGATTTGCGTGTCTTTGATCTTTTGAGAGAAAATCCTCTGAATTTTTAGATTTTTAATTTACGAATGTCCGATTTTTGGACGCACAAATATTCTGATTGCCATGTTCTCTGAGCTTAGAGTATTTAAATAATCGAATTTCTAATCTTTGAAACTTCTAACTTCCTAAATTCCCAAATTACCAAAGGCAAAGAATGTTCAGGAAATTGGTGGTATCCTGGAGGAAGGGCAATTGGAAATAAATGTCGCTGTTTAAATTCCTCGGGATCCTCTGATACACAATCTTTGACGTTCGTGTTGACCTTTGCGGGTTTTCACGTGTGGAACGCTAGCGCAGCCGAAATGAATGCAAGTTTCCAACAAGAATAGATTAGTGAAGAATAAATCAAAGGTTAAAAGTGGAAAGTCACGGGAGACATTTCTATTCGATGCTACTTCTTCGTTACGAATACACTTCGATTTCAACAAAAGACTAGAAATGTGTTGCACGATCCTTTCATTAGAAACGTTAATATTCACCTAAACATAACGGTAGGTACTTCTTTCTAAAAATTATTCGTGTTTCACTTTTATAAAAAAGTTCTATTCGCACGTAACATGTATAAATTCAAAATTTATTTATTTATAATAAAGTGAACCACAGAAAGTTTTTTACCGTTCATAACGTTGTTTATAAAATTGCATAATATTCTGCATAATTAATCGATTTTAATGTAATATAACAACAAAGACAGACGAACGTTATATTCAATAGACAGAATGATAGGGTCGTCATTTAGGAGTTCATGACCGTGAAAATGGTGGTCTACGATGACATCGAGAACACCCCTTCATTGAACAGAAACTACGCGATGACCTAACAGGGGCGCTTCCATTGAAATAGAAGACTGGTGTCTTAAAAATTTTCAAGGTCTGGGTGGACAAAAATATCTCAACAGGTTCGTACGTCACTCGTAGATCTGACCTTTCGATTGTACCCTTCACGAGAAAGACTTATCTCTTACGCTATAGATATGCGTACAAGTAATTGTTATTTTTAAATGATACACTAGAAGCTTAATTATACTCAATGCGATTTTACTGGCAGCAAAGATCAAACAGCAACGAATAAATAACCAAGTTGAAGAATCTTTTTTAAATTTTCACAGTTCATTTTATTTCTTTTAGCTTGATCATATACGATTATTAATTAATCCATGCAACTTATAGTAACTACTCTAGAAATGAATTGATTACGCCAAACAGGATGATAATTACGTATCTTTCTCCACTGAAAATTTTTTTAAAAATGTGTCTACGTATATCGAACCAAACAAAAATTTTCTAAGATTCCTGAAACAATCGAAGACGTGAAGTAAGTATATTATACTAAAAAATTGGTCAATTTAATAACGAAAAAAAAGGACGTTGTATCTGAAAAATCACAAGGCACGCGAACGGACTGCAAGATCAGCCCTACGAAGAGAAAGTGGAGAAGTCAAGGTCGTCCCTTGGTTTAAAGAGGAAACTTTCCTTCTACAAACGAGGAGACGATGCCCCCGAGAAATTTCTAAAAATACAGTCGCGATGTATCTTCATCAGCCTTCATCCCGAAACATCCTCGGTTGAACCACCCTCGCAATACATTATTAAACGAGCCTGTTCCCTCACTCTTTTCTTCTGCTTCTTCTCCACTCTCCATCGCTTAACGTGACGAGAAAATCAACCGTCCCAGCAATTTACTTTCGCGATAAAAATTAAAGGGCTCTTTCTCTCGAGCTAACTTTCCTACGTGAACAGAATGATTCGTCGCAATTGTGCAAAATAAAGGGAGAGAGAGAGAGAGAGAGAGAGAAGAGACGAGATCCTAAGCAAAGTCTACTTTAACTCTTTCAATATTAAGTATACGTAATATATGTATGTATGTATATATAATGAGCTATGTAATTAGCTAATACGAACATTTATGCAAATTCACGTTATTGCGAATATAATTAAAGATATGAAATCCAGCAGAGATTTGCTTAAGTTACCAAATATAATGAATACTATACTTTTAATATTCACTATATTGGAAGAGTCATAGCGATTAATAAATACTAGTTTTTGTAAAATAGAATTCCCTAATTGTTACAAAAACAAAAAATCGTTATTCTTTCGTCGTTTCAAGTTAATTGAATTGACAAATTTGAGCAATTAAGAAAATTAAAGGTACGATACTTCTAAGAATTGAGGTGCGTGAAGA
This sequence comes from Bombus affinis, assembly GCF_024516045.1. Taxonomy (NCBI): domain Eukaryota; kingdom Metazoa; phylum Arthropoda; class Insecta; order Hymenoptera; family Apidae; genus Bombus; species Bombus affinis. The sequence continues at coordinate 9,246,191 of NC_066349.1, read as the reverse complement.
AATCCCAATTCTCAAAATCTTCATTCACACCGCCTACGATCCGTGACCTGTCGTTTATCGACAAAAGGAATATTTTTCCAGAGAACTCGCAGCTCCAGAAAGATAGGAATGCCGAATGGCTTGACACTGATAGAATTCGTTTTCGAAACATCTACTACGCTTAATCAGCTCTCAGCCTCGATTTAAATCGTTCAGGCGAAACCAAGGGGTTGCTTTGCATGCGAAAATTCTCTCTGGGGGAAAATGGACGACAAATGGGGAGGAAGCCAAGGCCCCGAAAATTCACGGACCAAAGTTTTCCAAGCTGTGGAACAGAGAGGTGGCAGCCGAAGCGAATATATAGGAAAGGGATGAAGATACGAGGGAAAGAAAGAGCCGGAGTAGGGTAGCGGTATCATTCTCGCTACACGGCCGACCTCCAAATTCCCCAAGAACACGCACGTGGCCCTTGTACGCTCGTGCTTCTTCCTTTCCAAGGACGAAACATTTTCACCAGGCTGAAATGGTAGCGTGGCCGTTCGAGGAGGGTTCGAGAGATAGAAATCTGAAGTCTCTGCCGTGTGGTAGGGTAAGAAGGTTCATTAATCACGGTCGGCTTGAAAACAAAATCCAGCAATTCGATCGACTGGCAATCGTCGAAACGATGTTCAAGGAAAGTTTAATTATGTTTGTTAGGTAAATTAATCGCGCGATTTACAAGATACGACGTTTCAGCTTTTATCGTTTCATATGACGCAATGTATTATTGGTATTATTGATCTGTTATATGGTCTATTGTATACAAGATGACTCAGTGTAACCAGTAGATATTTTAATTAAATTAATTATTAATTACTAGCGGCTCTTTGTATATAAATAAATTGATACCTTTTGCGGTGATTGCTCAGCTGCATCGACTAATGTTATAAAAAATGTACGGTGTCACTTAGAAAACTCTAAGACGCCTTGATATCTCACAAAATATAACATGTTAAAAAGTTAAACTATATTTGCCTGATCAGATCTCCCTAATCGATCCTAATACGATCAATTTAATTTCGAACATTTTTTCGATAAAGTCGATAGGTAACGAGTTGTTTCAGCTGGTCGTTCTTACCTGCTCAGCCTGTACGAAATAATTTCGAATTCTATGATTTTATATCCTATGATCCTGTAATTCGTTTCAAAATAAAGAAAATCCAATAAAAATCTGCAAATGAACTTACTGCATAAGCGTATTCACGACCTTACGTTTTAATTGAAATTCTATCGTAACGAGCCTGCAAGAAGATAAAATCTCGTCAGCTAATTATTTCGTTTTTCTTCTACCCCGTTAACAGAACTTCTTGTCGCGAGGGAGGCACGGACATTCCTTTTGAATTTAATTAACAAATATTCAAAGGAGAGGAAGAAGTAAAATGCTTCAACTTTCAACGAACGTCGGTGTTTCCCAACTTTTCATCGTAGAGAAGTTTTTGTCCATTCGGAAAATCGTATTTGCCATTGAACAGAGGAAGAAAGAAACGAGAAAAGACAGCCGCGAATTAGAAGCAAAGAAAACGTGCCTCTGATAAGCTAAGGGCCAAGGCCAAACGAACTCGACGACAAAGTGGAATTTACCCGTTCAAAATCATTCTTCCGCTGTTTTTCCTCGATTTCTTAATACGTCTGTTGTCACTTGGAAATCCTGCATAATCCGCTTTTAACTCGCCTTTTAAATACAAAACATCCATTCTTCGCGCATTTGCATTACGAAAATAAGCCACTTGCAAAAATTTGAAAAACGAACCCTCACGTGGTATAGTTAACTTAAGACCCTTGATTTTAAGGTCTTCTTGTAACGTTACTCCGCTAAAACTCCTCGACGCCATACATTTTTATAAACATATTATACGTACTGTACGCAGTCGCTATAGTGATTATCACGGTCAAATTTTAAGCCAATTTGAAAATATACTTATTGAACAAATTTTTTTTTTTTTTTTTTACTAAATTTACTTCTTACTTACTTTTTTTTTTACTTTTACTTTTACTAAATACTTTTTTTTTACTAAAACTTGGAAAAACAGTATGAATAGTTTTGCTCTAAACATACGATTAAAAGGTTCTCGTAAATGTTGAAATACTTTGGTAAACCATCGTATGTTTTATAATTTCTTGGAATACATTTATACAGGTTGAATTTTGATATCGTTGGAAGAAGTTTATCGCAGTGAAAATTCTTGTCTGATAATAATGCGATTTAAGAGCGAGAAACTTAGCCACTCTGCTTATTCTTCCCCGAGGGTAGCCTCTTTTTTTTGTTACATCGTTGTAGAGCCCATCAAGGGGCTAGAAATTGCCTCGAGACCCACCGAGGGAATTTTTGTAGAAATTGGATAAAATCGTTTCTCGCGACGTCTTGGACCCTTTCGTTTCCATCGTAATCTGACTTGATTTTTACAAACCTTTTTTTATCTGCATACAACCGCGTAAAAAGCAATCTTCAGGCTTTTATTATATCGTATTTCGTGCAATTCTATTTTCAATTAACCCTTTTCTCGCAACCTATCGCTTACGTTCATCAAGATAAAAAAGCTGAAACGTCATGTACGAATGTTCGTGCTACTTCCAAACATTATTAATGACTGTAATTGGTGTCGCCGGATCGTCGATGATTCACAATGGTTCCACTTAAATTACCTAATGATTGCGTAATTTGCTTTAACATGTAGCCTGTATTTTGCAAAATACTCGAACACTTATCAAACCTTGGATGGTAGGATTTTTCTAGGGACTGAATTTGGAGCAATGGGTAATTAGTGAAAGAAGAATAAAATATTTAATAAAAACGATGGCAAACTGTAATAAAAACAACGGAAAATAAGTAACTAATTAACTACTAACAGATAATTATTTATTTTGATGTAGCATATGTTCTGAGTAACCGAACTCGAAGCTGATCTAAATGATCGTCTAATGATACCGGTTAAAAATTAAATTTATTAAATATAAATATCATTAAGAAAAATTACGTTTATATAATTACTCGTTGTATTACAAATTATTCATAAAATAACACAGAGCAGAATGAACAATCTGCTTATGCGTTTTATAGAAAGAAAACCTGAATAATTTTTTCGCTACTCCCGCATCAAACAGTGCGCAATTTGTCCACCTCTAAACACGTCGATTGCTCGTCCGAAACGAAACCCACTAAGCATGTAAATATTGTATCCATATCGTGGCCACTAATAACCATAAGATGGATTGATGGATGGGAGATAAATCGATAAAACAAGTAAATAAGAAAGGACAAAAGCCAAAGCGAAGAACAGAAACGCGAACAGTTGGTAAAAGCTTCGAACTGAGCTTTTCTATTCTGCCTTTTCTTGATGTGTCTCTCCACGTGGCTCGATAAAGTCAAGCCGTGCACGCGTGCGGTTTGTTTCCAATTCTTCGACGACAATGCGCGTTTATCTTTTATTGATTTTCATTTCCCCTTGCCGACCTTTCGTCAAACTGCGAAACAATCGGTCTGTTTTCCACGAGAACGCGTAACCTGCTTCGTTATCGCGGATGACGAACGTCCTTGCCACTGTCAGATATCTGCTCTATACGCACCTTCGTTTAATTCATGTAATCAACAGAACTGTCTCGTTCCTCGTCGACCGACTCGCTTAATTGTTGCAAATTATCACGAATTCGCCAAGCGTAAGGAACTCACACCCCTCGATCGCGAATCGTACGATCTAATTAATTTCTATCGCCCCACTGCACACCCTCCTATTTGAAATCGTGTCTCAAACAAGTCAGCGTTGTATTACGCTCGTAAATCATTTCGATGATATTCGTTTCGACCTATTATTTAGGCGTGCAGATGATGTATTTTGATGAGAACTAGAGAAGGCATTAATTTTCACCATTTGACATTTTTCTCCTTTTTTCTTTTTTTTTTTTTTTTTTTTTTGACGGTGCGAATTCATTGGTACAATTGTTTGTAACGTAATTATTCATAATGTAATTATTCATGGAATAGATAAAATACAGATACAGATACTGGTAAAACAGAATTTGGAGGAAGATAATAAGGCAATGAGGTGATAACGTTTCGATTTTAAAGGACTTTTCAGGATCGATGGAATCAAAAAAATGTTCAGAATGCAAAAAGTTAATTCATTAAACTCGTTAAACGGCCACGAGATATAAATCCAAGCGCGCCACCCTCTTGTATCTTAAATTATGCCAGGACCAGTGGTAGTAATGCGATAAAACCTTGAGAAAGATTGCATATCAGTCTCCAAAGAATTGTTTTAAAGGAAAAGATTTTTAATTTATAAATTCATAGTGATTTCTATCGCTAAGAAGAATTTATTGCACTTTCTAGAGTTATCTGATTCTGTAAAATGTTGAAGAAAAAAGAAACAATCTCAACTTTCTCTCGCCTTGCTCCCTGATATAAAAGTATCTCGAAGGGAAAAATCAACTTATGCAAGGAAAGATAAAGTTCATTGTTCACGAGTGGTAATTATCACAATAACGGTTATTAATAATAATTTACAAGAGTTGAAAAATCGATCCTCAGTTTCAATGCCAAGCCGTATTTTACACTCGTTCGTCCATGTATACGCCGGAAAAATCCGCTTCCGCTTAATAGGTAGATATACAAATTAGTTAGAATTCCGATGATTGTTCACGCGCTCGTGGCTTCGCTTATGTTCCTACCACCGTCTTCCACGTGCAACATTTACGCTGTGCAAACGTTTAACGTAGAATAGAAAAAGTAATGATATAGATTCACGGGTGAAGGCCAAAGGAAAACGGCACGTGAATGACAATCGTGCGTTATCAGCCGCGTGGCGCAAATAGTCGTATTAGCGTTAGGAAACGGTGCGTCAGCGCCACCAAGTTCAAGGACAACTCTCCACGTGATCATGTATCTTGCCTCTTGAATTATTCAGGCAGCCGAAAATTTTACGGGAAACAAATTCGTAAATAGAAATTCCACTTACCTGATTATATAGACGTTTAAGAACGTCAATTTTCTTGTACGTTTCAAAGTCAGACGTAAAATTTATAACGCACCATCGTCGTTGTATCATTCGCGTACAAATTATTTATAACGATCATGGAAATCCAACTAATTTGTTCGTGAAAATGCAATCATTCGTTTGGTTCGTGCGATCCTTTGGCAGTTGCGTTAAGATATGCAGAGTTAAAATGCCAGGACAAATTGTTAGAAGCTTAATAGTTCGTAATTTCAAAACGAGGTACTTAGTCGATGCAACGTAGTTTGTAGATTATGATAACGAAACGCGGACTGCGCGGCGCCTTATGCTTGAAATCGAGCTGCGAAGCAAAGTAATCTTATTTATTGTTTACTTCAAGGGCATTGTCAGTGGAAAATCGACGCAAGTGGAATTCTCCCGAGAAATTCAAAATCGTATCACCCGTACCATTAGAAAGGGACGCGTTGATTCGTTAATTTCATCAAATATACATTGCACAACAATTTTTAATCGGTCACAAGATTAAAATTTCAACAAAAGTTGGATGGATCGCGTTAAATTATATTTATGCGTTCCCCGCGCGTTATTTATATAACTTATCGATTCTAATTTTATCGGCTTCTAATCATTCGCGGCAGCAAAGATTACAAGAAAAATCGCAATGAACAAAGAATCGAACATTGATACATCGATACATTGAGTCATATTACGTTTACGCAAAAATAATAGCGCCTATATATATATATATATGGAGCACGCATTACTCAGCGATTGATATCATCCTTTCCGTGAAATCGTAAACGCGGCCGTATATCTAAGACGATTGAAAGAAAATCGAGATGAAAAACCGGCGCGGCGCCTAGATGAGTATCGCGTTTAATCTGACAGAAAAGCCGACGATAACGATAAGAGGATTCCGTAGTGTTCGAGTTAAGATCGATACTACGATCGGTTTCTCTGTGCCGAGAAAAAAGGAAAATATTAAAAGGGAAGTAGAATGAAGAACGATAAGATCGATATAAAGAAACGTGACTTTTTTAACCTACTACTTGTGTAGTTTCATCATTGAACGATATTTCAATGGCGTCAAGAAAAATAATTGAACGAATCGATTTTAATGATTTAATCTTGTTTTGCGACGTTTTTAATTACTGCCGATCCCATTATTCTAATATGATATAACATACACACATGCTTCGAACGAAACACGACATAATTGTAAAATACAAATGCAACGATGCATGAACTAATAGAAAATTTGTGGTAAAATTAGTAGAACTCTCCTAGCTACCGAGCTATCGAAAATTATTTTTCAAGATGATGTTTAATAATTGATGAAAATAAATATAACATTTTATTTGGAATTTCGCGAAGAAAAGATACAAATATAATTACATGTATGACGTGAAAATAAATTTTCTGTAATATAAAAATGATTCGCTAGAATCAGTCGTATGACTACGTCTTTAGAATTACGAAGTAGAATATTACAGTCGACAAAAAGCTAATCGTAAAGTTCACGATAAGTTTTATTCCATTAGTAAACAATGCTTGCGCGTTTCTAAATTTCAAAATCGCTTATGCGTGATACGCTAAACAGAAAAATGCCGAACCATTGATAAAAATTTAACGAGTTCTATTGATAAAGAGCTAACGAGAATATCGAATAACACATAAAACGAGTAAGGATTCGAACGTAGTAACGTGGCTGGTAAATTGTGAACTTGTTTAAAACGTGCAGACTAGTCGAGAGAATCAGCAACGTTTCGTCCTCTTTCCCATCGTCGTGCAATAGATCAACGCGAAATTTTTCAAGTTCCATCGGCAAGGCCGTGAATATTTTCTAGCCAATCGGAAACTCTGTCGTATTTCCATCGCGATGTTTCGCTTACGACACACAGATGAAGCTACTCCGGTCACATGTTGGTCGTGCACGTGAATCTTATTGAACACTCAACTTGTCAGCGACGTGTATACACGGACGTATTATTCACGTAACGCGAGTACCAAAGTTCTTGGTAACGTAAGGTCAATCGTTTCTGGTAGCAAACACATAAGCCGTGTAACGCAAGCCTATTCAAATGCAACGAAACAGACTACCTTGGCAGTGAGAAAATGCATTATGCAAGCTGGCGCGTAGCAAAGAAGCGTCGTTCGATTGGCCTATAATGACATGCAATTAAAGTACGTTGTTACCGTCGTCCACGGTAAGGGTATGGCTTTGCATCCTAACGTTCCACGTTCAATTGTCCTACGTTCATGGAAATGATGTTATTTTAAGGTTCAACCTGAAGCCTCCTTCGGATTAGTTGAATTCTCCACACGATGAAAATCGTCAATTAAGATGATGAAAGGAAACAGTCGACGACGATTCACATCTCTACGATCGTATATTTTACAAGGATCGACGGAAACGTTAAAAATATTGGCAACTTTTGTTTAGAAGAACTTGGTTCAGATTAGTTGGATTATACTGCTGAAAATAATTGAAGGATTATAATATGAATGCTTCTTGCCTATTAGATCAGTTGAAAAAACGAAAGTGAAGAATTACGTCAGATGGAACGAAAAAATGAGCAAGTCCTATAGGCCTAACAGATTGACATGTTACACGATAAAAATCTCAGGCGTAAGTAGAATAGGACGTCACATTACAGCGTCTCGTTTAATTACTTCCGTTTAGAGTCATCTGGCCAAATTTTTCGTGTTATTACGAAACGTGATTGGCAATGGTTCACTGAAGATCTTGTAACAGTTTCTCCGTTAAATTCGATTTCATTCGAAGTCAAATAACAAATTGTTAAATAAAATCCGTTTGAAACGTGTACGTTTCTAAAATTATCGCTTGTTAATACAGAACAAATAGTATATAGATATAGCTAAAAGATTTTCAGATTTATGATACCGATAGAATATTCATAACACAATCTGGATGGTGAGGGAAAAATGTTTGCATGATATAGCTCGATTATGGAAATAATCACTATGAGAAACTGCCGGTAAATTTCCATCTGATAATTAACAGTTTTAAAAACCTTTATGTTATGAACTACGAAAAAAATGTATAACGCCAAGAAAATACTAACAACGCAATATTTATCAAAAAATTCTTGAATAAATCGTTAACAATTTATGAAACTGAACTCTTCGTTAATACCCTGTTTAACATTGCCCCGTAATTTATACGTGTATTATAACGACTTCTATCAACTACAACAACATCGAAAACAAGCACGAAAGATTGTGAAATGATCGTATTATAAAATAAAACGAAGGTTAATGACAAAGCATACATAGAACGACAATCGACTAACGATAGGACGATGGAAAAATAAGTATTTTTATAGAGGAATATTCATGGAATTGGTTATCAGGAGGAGACGGCAATATGGTGGCATCGACCGTGCGATATGATAAGAGACGGGCATTGTCTTCTCTTTAACCCTGAACTCGAGTACAGCAATGGAGAAGTAAGAATGCGAATAACGAACGACGGCAAATTACATTCTCACGCGTTCGCAACGCACATAACGATCCCAGGATATCCTGTCATCGAGCCTGACCCTCTTCGATTTCCAGTAGACACAGACGCGAAAGTAGGTCGAGGGGATTGCCATGGGCACACCCTATAGGACGAAGCTCATGAATGGTGTACTCACTGTCGCTTTTCAACGGATAACGACCCATATAAATAGAGGAAAGTTTCGTTGTCACAAAGGAACAAGTCTCCCCTTATTGACCCACAAGATCGCGTTTTTTTGATACTTCGCTCGATATAATTGGATTACACCGTGCCATGAAAGTGAATCATGCTTGGACAAACTTGGGAAATATCGGTGGAACTTTTCCGTCTATGGTTCTTGATCATTTCGATACATTTTGGCTTAAACTTTTGTATCTATGTTTCCCTCTTAATAATTTTCGCAACATTTAGATACCTAGACAATTTATCGATATTTAAATCCACGTATATGTTGTAAAAGTGTCGTTGTAATTGAAAGGCTTTTCTCAATGTTGATATATTTAACTGTTTCCAATTCAGCTGAATAAAATCGTAGATAAGAATAAACGAATGTTAAAAAATTCGCAATTACAATTCTATTCGTTTTAGCATACTCCATCGTGTTTAAAATCCTTCGCATCTGCGGATGCAATATCTCGAAACGCAATCTTAGTCGTACATTCTTGTTTACAAATTTTTCTTGCAAGAGGCTGTTCCGAATTAATCAACGTTCCAATAATGATCGATTGTTCCTTTAATCAAGCTTCCACTCGTACGTATCAATTGGCATACCAAAAGGTTTACGAAACGATCAGAAACATGTGTTTACGAGCTCGTCCTTGCCACGACGTCGGGAAAGGCGTTTTCTATCGAGAGGATGAAAGTTAACCGTAGGAAACGTAATCAGCAGATGACGATACGTGGTAGTCTACGACAAACATCAAACTAGAAGTTAGTCGAAGGTCGAAAAATTCGGCCTTCGCCAATACTAGTCAATTGCTACTTAAAAATGATCGTTCTAGAGACTCGCGGCATACACTCTAATATATGTACCACAAATATGTCCTTCGACCGTGTTCTTCCAACGTTCTATACACACACGTATTTACAATAGTTATTCAGGGAAGAATTCGAATACTTGCAGAAACCTACTGTAAATATTTTACCTAGCATGTGTATTGTACGAAACATTTTCAAATTTAATCAGCACTGTAACGAGTTTCATAATCATATCGTCACGACTATACTAGTAAAATTTGAAGCAAACGTAAGAATGTTTATACATCCGTAGCTGTTCACTGCAAACTTACGATATATTTAAAATAATGGTTAAGCATTTTATATTTATATAAAATATAGTATAAAGTATAGTAGTAAAATATAGTAACAGTAGCGGCATAATTCACTTTCAGTCTTTCGGCTACGCACTTATTTTACCCTTATTTTACCTTTATTTTACTATTACATAAGTATTGTCTATCATCTACATAGCTAATTGCATATTAAATATCACATACGTCAAATGTACAAAATATTATTAAATAATATTTATTAAATAAATAGTAATAATATTATTGAACAATATTTGAAACTTTATCAATATAATCGTGATAGTTGACCCTCATTACAATGTTAATGCAATTTCAAAATCTTTTATATAACACGCTATGTACATAATAGCTGTTTGTGATAATTGTTCAAATACTTTCACAAGCCATTGTACATCACGTTCGTGCTGGTTCAATCACACGCATGGACACGAGTCCGTGTCTGCATGCAAGATGTTCTTCGTTCATATAATATGTATGTGCACGTGACCGTGATTGCATATTTGACTCTCGCGACTACGAACACGCGATCGACGTTTAATCGCGAGCTTTGTTCGATTAGCTGGGTCACTAAGCACTGATTCTTCTATACAATTGTTCTCTCGTTATAATTTACAGAGAGTAAAGATTATGATCCTCCTCCCTTATTGGTTTTTCTGTTAAATCGGATTATATCGATCGATGGATTATATTTAAATGCCGGGTTCAACGTTGAAACATATTAATTTTTATCTCTGAATTTTTTTCTTATTAGTATCACCAGTATCGATACAGGTTATATTTAAATGTCAGGTTTATTTGTCTGTCGTGTGTGCAAATAGGAAGCATCTCTGATAACCTTCGTTATCGAGTTTTATACAGAATGCTCGTTCGTCAGATCAGTTCGCTTAATCTATCGCTAAGATAGTTGAGAAATTGCGGATGTTTATGGAGTAGGAGTGCCTGATTTAATCGAAAATAGATATTTTCCAGCGGTAATTAATATTGCGACGCTCGTGTTTTGACAGAAAGTGTGTAAGTAGCATGATTTTTTCAAATCATAAGGAAAAGTCGAGTGTTCTGCTGCTGGTGACAAGCGATAACGGTGAATCCGTTTTCCGCTGCGTTTAACTAAAATGTATAAATTAAAGTATCTAAATAAAGCTAACTAAACTTAAAATAACGATTTCTTGATTGGGGTAAATACCGCATTCAAATTCATTTCTTTAGCTTTATTCATAGAAATTTGCACAAAAATTTATAATCTATTGATAACAGCATTTCAATTTCGAATTTAAATAGACTTTAAAGCATCGCTGGGTATTTTACAGCAATAAAAGTAAAAATAAAAAGCACATCAATTTGCAACCTATCTGTAATGTTGACTATCTCGTTACAAATAAACGATCAAAGTCCATGACTGACCTTTCTCAGGGGGCGATATCATCCTGATAGGTGCAAAATAAAAGCTAATAGCCTGACAGGGGTGACCTCTCGGTGTCTTATCGAAACGAGTCGAGAAACCAATAATAGCTGACACGATAATTACTAAAGTCGTTGTTAACAACGGTAACTAATTAAACATTGTTCTTGATGACTTGAGCAAGGCCAAATTTCGATATCGCCATTATCATTGTCTATCGTGTTTGCACAGCGTAAATCTATTTCGTCTAGCGAATAAACATAGTCTATTTTCGATACAACCGAAAGATAAAAGAACTATAGGATTTTGATTTTGAGAACTGAAGATCGTAAACGTTGAATTAATAAAATTTTTAAATAATTACGGAATTATAAACATTTCATTAATCGACATCTCCAATGTAAATTACTACTTTTTCAAAGTTATTCTTCTCGTTAGAATATAATTTACCAGGTTTCACATACTCTTTAAGAAAGAAGAAAAAAATAAGAGGAAGAGTCTGTCTTATACTTCGATTCTAAAATCTTTAATCTTCTTCCCTGCTTCTCTTCTTATTCAGCGGTACATAAAATATATCGCTCCAGTATAATACGTTTCATTTTCACCACTAAGACCTCTAGAACCTCTTTCTTTCGACTAGATCGTAAATCTCTAATCGAACGTCGAATATCGATATTTAAATTTTAAAGACGTATCGAAAGGAATTTTTGAATGACTCGAGATTAAACATCTCAAGGAATTTATCAAGATTTTCGCGAGTTCCTTCGAATCACGTTCGAATGGATTCCAATCCTCATAGTCTTGGAAAGCTTTGAATTGCTTCGAAGTTAAGATTCGTCGAAAGCCCATCACGGCGAACAAAATATTCCTCCACTGTCGTGTTCGTAGCCGCCGACAGGGGTCATTCCACGCTATTATCAGTAGCTTTTTTTAATTTCGCCTGGACGTCGTCAGGACGTTGGCCTCTAAGGAAGGTCAGGCTGCGGCAACGCTGTTTGCCCTTCCAGCGGGGAAAACAAACTAAGAGACAGCGATTTATCGGAAATTCCGAGTGCATGCTTCGAATCGTTCTGCTGGGATTCCTCGTTGCACCAACATCTTCGTGTTTGCTTCTAATTGCTTGCTCGAAGCTTGCAGATAGTATCTTTCGTCTGATATTGAGAATTAGAATGACGTGAGCTGCAACTTCGTTTGTCTCCAGAAATTAACAGACGAGATGTAGCAACGGATACTTTGCGAAGATGAAGCGACGGTGTCTTCGGCGCTGATAGGAAAGTACGATCGTTTGATTAAGAGGAATGTTTGGTACAGGAATAGCGGAAGATAAGGCTATTTGAGTGAGAAGGATATCGCAGCCAAGGTAAATGATATGTAACGATTTTTCACAGTGCGATCTACATTTGAAAACAGATTATTTGGTTCGTGTTGCCTCGTGCTATATTAGTAGAGCGATAAACAGTGACATATAGTATATCATGTACCTACAATGACAGCTCGACTGTCATAGTTTTTTACCGACATATAATTTCCAGTGGGAAAATAGTTTATTGAACTAGCGTTAATATTTTTAATTTGTAATTGTCATAATTAAGCTTCTTCGCGCTTAACGTAAAGCGCGTGATACATTCTCGTTCTTTCGTTCTTACATCACAGACTAATGGCATCCTATGATCTACAACAAACTGGATTATTCTATGGAAAGTGGAAGACCGAGTTTTAAGATGTCGAAGCTTAGACGACTCGGAATAACACGAGCTTACTGTACGTTGAGCATCTCCGACTCCTCCCGGTGAATACCCTGTAGCGTATAGATTGGAAGCGATTTGAAATGTTTCAGATCCCATGGCTACAGAGTTGATCGTCAGAATTTGTCGCCGTCTTACGCAAACAGTTATCAATTTCGTTGGCGCGCGAGATGAACAGTCAAGGACGTGGACCTTGTTTGAATATGAATTGCGCCAATTAGGCTCACCTTTATTCCCGGCGCGTCTGTTTGTTAGCTGATTGGCCAGGATTGCACAGCAGTGTTCGCGCCCGCTTTAAGTCCCGACGTTCAATTCCAATCCGAGGTCAGGTCAGATCTTGAAGGGTGACCGAGATCGCTCGAATCACTTCACTCGCTGATAATTCAACACCGAGATAAAGCTTCTCTGATTCTCTGCTTCTTTTCATCTTCCTGCCGCCTGTTTGCTCCGCTATACTCGGTCTCGGGTTTCTTGAACCCTCCTTCGCGATCAATAAGAGCAAATTCAATTGAGACCAACTCGAGACCATAGCACGTAACCAATGAGCAAAAATATCTTGCAATTTTGAGTTACGACTTTGAAGAATAGAGCTAAATGGTTACGAGATATATCACGAAGCTCGTAGCGTAACGTTCGTATGAGAAAGTGGGAAGGTACGGTTTCGATTCTGCTTTCTCTTCGCTCCCAATGTTTCCACCTAGCGTTTCGAAATTGAAGAAAATTATAAATCTGATCGGTTTCTTTCTTTCTTTTCGATTTCAGATATTTAATAATCGCTTCGTAACAGCTTGTAAGATATAACTTTACTCGAAAGATAAAAGAAGAAAAAAACGGTGGAAACGTCAACCAATTCAGCGTATTCTGAAAAATGGAAAAATACTAGACAAGACGATTTTAACTAAAACTTTGAACCTCTCTTAGACTTGTCGACGACCTTTATACTATTTCACGACATTCCACGAGTTTCAACAAATTATTTATTTCTAGTTCCAAGTATAAACTAATAAAATAATCCGCTGTCTTATTTTCTTCGTTCCTCATCGCGATAACGGCGACGGGAAGATAATCACGTGACTTCCGGAGCGGTTGTATTTACTCAGGGAACAAATGTTGTCGACGAATGTTTCATGGTGGCCGCAATGTCCTGTGTCACATTTCAACAACGACCGTGCCGCACTAAGATGTATCCGCGATGGGAACGACAATCGCGTTTTCAAAAAACCGCAACTTCCTTCGAGAGTAGTCAAATCAAGGATACGATATGTTCCTTGATGCGACTCGTGAAAGAAAAATTACAGTAGATGCGAAGAGTATTCGCGCGTGTCTCTTATTTTGCGTTTTTTTAGAAAATTCTTTATATCTCATTTTCAAACTAAACTATTGTAATATCGTATCAAAGGCGAAGAAGAAACATCGATGAGAAAAAGAGAACGGATGTCTCGAAACGAGCAAACATTTAACCATTCCATAAAGCCGGTTACGTAACGAAATTGAAGCTTCGACACTTTTCGCGTGTAAATATTAAACATGTTTCCAGCAAACGTATCTCCATTATCTCACACGATCGAAGCTGATCTTTCGTGTTTGTGTTGCCGCGTGAGGATCAAGCTTCATTCAAGGATTTTAAATAGAGTCTTCGTAGTTACTTCTGTACTGGTGTTCTCGTCGCATTTTTTTTTTCTTTTCTATGTAAATAAAAAACAAGCTCGTAATTTGCATAGACTCGTCAAAGTATCGAGGTCTTTCCGTGAAGGTTTTCGAATAGCAAGCGGATCGCGAATATTTATATAAGATTCGGATTTCGATAAATGCTAATTTAAGAACAAATTAGAAATAAATAAGAAATACACGGAATATGAATGAAAATGTTACATCGAATACGCTGTATACGCTCGCATGTTTTACGTACAGTAGTGAACACACTCTTAATTATTAAACATTTAATAATAGAAAATAAACAGTTTCAGAGATGCATTTTTAAATTGTATATTTTAGAACAAGATAGAGGATCAAACTTTCGATAATCAATTGAATTTACAAATACTCGTTTGCTTATTGCATTCTCTACAAGTTTTAATGTTAATAAACAATAATGATCGTTTGACATATATATGTATAAATTGTAAAAAATGTTGTCTTTTAGCACCTATGTCGAAATCGGGTTAATTCGATATTACGTATGGTTACCTTACACGCGTATTGCATATTTGCGTTTCAATAAATTCACTAATGGCATCTCGACCTCCAAACGATTAATATAGCTGAACCAACTTGAATGACAATTCTATTTGCAAACACTAAATGTATCATTGTATTCATACTATAGTTAACCCCATTTATCTGCAGATATATGGTAATTAATAAATCGTATATCTAAAAATAGTGTTTAACGATCCTTGATCGCTGGTACCAAGTATAATGGCTTTCTTTCACGTTCACATCGACCCTGAAAGTTTGTAATGCGACACAGGACGTTGCGGCTGATAGATACCTTCCTTTTACCAGCATTTCCGTCTAGACGAATCACTTAAGACTTCCTTAAAGCTCGTGATTCTAACGTCATAAACAATCAATCATTAATATATCCTTGACACTTTGGTGTCATAAAACTATTCTATGCTATGCTTGTATCGATCGTCCTTGTTTTTATCAAACTGTTGCGTTCCTCTATCTTTTCTCTCTCTTGTCTTTTTGTTCTAGCTTCTTTGTAGGAGAAACGCGACAAGTCGCATCTTTTGCCGTTTATAATTTTTTTAACAATTTTTATTTTCCTAACAATTTCAAGTTTCACAGGCTATCAAATTCGTTTATCCAATACCTTCTTTTTCTCTTCTTTTTCTTTTTTAGGACAATGTATAACATCTCACGTTACGTTTGACGAGTTCTAGGAATATTGGATAAAATATCGAACAACGAAGAACACCATCATCTTTCCAATCCTGTGACTTCGAATGGTAAATGTCACAAGGGAAATCCATCATGAAGCAAACTATCGAGCAAATATTTTTCGATTGAGATAAAAAGAATGTGACGTGACAAAGGTCAGCTTGATTGTCAGCTGGAGGTCCGTTATAGCAAACTGCATACAATGCGAAGTACAATTCCAAGATATCGATCGTGTCATTCTCTATGCTGTGTCCTTCGAGATGTAGATGGAGATAAACATTACTGAAATATCCTCGACACAGCTATTTCATCGTACTCCTACCTTTTCAACGGTCCTAGGTAGCACATACGCGTGCTTGTTCTTTTCTTCTTTTCGTTACATTGTATAACAAATTCCGTTTTCAAGACGAAGGGCCATTATTAATAAATATAAGCTGTTCCTTCTTCGCCGTGATTAACATTTGGCAATTTCAGTTACGTTAATATCGATTCTTGGCTCGGAGACCAAGTTTATGTTTATAATGAGAAATAATCAAAGGAGAATTGCATTTCTCGAAGAAACCAGGATGTTGATATTTGAAGAAAATTTGGCATTTCTAAGCTAACAAAATGCTGTCTAGAAGATCTCTGAAAAATCGAAATCCACTGTATGAAATTTGAAATAACGCGAAGATAATTCCAACATATTAGAATACGAGAATTAGTTTGTGAATAAAAGGAATCGTTTCGTAGAGAAAGGCTTTTATTCGAACGGATAAAGGAATTATAATAAGTTTCTCGAATGACAAGGCGCCAAACTATGACAATGAGATGAGGCGAAATGGAATAGGAAACGAAAGCAATGTGGAACAATCGCGGATGAATAATTAACTTGTACTGTCATTGAGGAAAACGGACAGAACTCCAAGGACGATGAAGGACACCTCTCACGCAGGTGAGAGGATAGCGGTACTCTTGATACGTCATAACGACCTCCTGATTCCTCAATCTATATTTTTTTCTCTTGCAAAGAACTAGAACTAACACACCTTTTGAATGCCACTTTTGTTCCTGCTTACGAAGATTGAACGAAAGGATCATAGTCGATAGAAGGCTCGTAGTTTACGACTATAGTGATTTGAAACGGTGCTTTTTGTAAAAGTATGCGAACAGTTCTCGTATACTTTTTTACGGTGCTTACAATACCTGACTCTGTGTAGGGTCCTTGAAAGAAATTGAAAAATGATCGCTCGTGTCTGTTAATTGATTCGCGTAATCGAGCTGAACGTTTACTCATACGATAATAATTAATCAAATTAAATGATTCACGGAATTATGTTCGATGATAAAACGTGTAGTAAAATTAGTAACAGTCAATTACATCTGCTTTCGAAAAAACATCTAATAATTCTTGTCCAACGAAATACAGAATATGTTAGGGTAAGTCAAGGTTCGATGGCGCTTACCAAGACGTTTAAATTCATACTGCACGTCAATCTCTATCTATACCTTTATTTCTCTAACGACAATTTCGATATACATTTTCAAATCGTTTCCAAATTTCTCTTATATAATCGCGACAGTCATGTTTGCACATTACGGTGCTAATGAAATTTCAAAATGTTTCATGCAGAGTTTTCTATGATAAACGTTCGATTACTTTCATGAGTCACTGTATGTTCCAGACGAAAAACAAGAGGAATTGATTGGGTGAAATGCAACGAAATGAGCGTTTCGTCTGAAAAGCGAGCAATCGCTTCGGAAGAATGCAGCCGTGAACGCACCGGCTTCGAATCGCTGGAAGGTCGTTGCACAAAGGCTGCATTGGCTCATTCACGCGTGCAACAGCATAACGGATCCCGCGAGAATATTTATGCGATCCGACAATCGGGATTACGTAACGAATGAGTAGAGAACTGGAATAGCGGGAACTGGTCCCCGTGCGATAATTGCGCGCCGCTTTAATCGGTCGACGCACGCGTCCTTCGGGCAAAAGCCGACTCAAACAGAAACCGGGAACGATCCTTGCCGATGGCGTGCTTCTGCACACATACCGAAGGTATAACGATAAAGACGTTTGATGGCCGTCCGCCTTTTCGAGTATTAGATTGATAATGATTTCTTCGAGGAGTCAGATAGTGTTAATAGATACCAATTACAGGTATACACACTAACACACAGTATGAAAGTATCTGAACGTATCATGTATTTCACAAGTGTTACAACTCGAAATACTCCAGTCCTGTGTCAGAAGAATATCAAAGCCGTGAAACGGTGATTTCAGGGAATTTGTTTAATGCTACTATCGAACCCAATCTTGCGAAAGTGCTTACTTTTCTCTCTGTGATCGCAGCTATATATATAGTATGCATGTGTTACCAACAAACTTCCAATGTCGTCGTACACATTTGGGTTGTCGTCTAAAAGTTAGTTCGTATGAAATAAGAGAAATTATCAAATGAAAATATTCCCTTTATCCATCTAACAGTACCTACATAATTTCAAAATGCAAAAGACTCTACGACGTATCTGCGTAATAAAAATGAATTTCGATTGTCGCTCATTATCGGAGGAAGATTGAGAAGGCCATTGAATAATACTTAATCGTTTCTATTATTAATTTACAAAAATCACTAACGCACCAGTATCTGATTTTTCAGGCCAATTGACGCACCTGCAGATACTGTTATCTATCGGTGGATGATGCACGAAAATCGATAACAAACACCTGGTTGAGGAACACCGAAGTACGTATCTACCGACGAACAAGCTCGTAAATAATCCTTCTAATTAAGATATCCATCGAATCGAAGGATTGGCTTCTGCTTCGCGTAAATGAATATTTATCGTGCATAATCAATAAAGCAAATGTAAACGATTCGCGATCGGTTTCCACGTTGAGATTTGGCTCGTTCTTGCACGTACTTACCACACCTGTCTGTCTACCTGTAACAATCACCTTAATAACATCGCCATGGCCGGATCGTCGTGCGTAAAGTCGGGGATTCATCGGAAAGCTAAACTAAGCTATGCTATGCTAAGCTTAAAAGTGTTCGCTTCAATGCACACAATATGAAACTGTTTCCGTAGGAAACGGCGCTGAGCGTGGCTAATATCGTGCGTATCCATCCTCATCATCGTCTAAACCGTGCAAAACGTGCGGCATTGTACGTGACAAAAGGCCTCATAGGACCTTCGGCCTATACAAACGAGCAGATGTCCTCCGACAACGCAAATTATCTTCGTCCTAGTTCACCGTGCGACACGCTGAGAACTTAGCTAACTCGTTCATTAGACCGCGTCAATTCCAATTCGAATTGTCGAGATAGATTTAATTGCGGTAGCGATAGGTCAGGAAATTTGCTAGGGATTTTATGAGATTTTCGCAAGACAGAGTGGACCAATTTGTTTCAAATATTTCGACAACTTTTTCGCAACTTTAAATTGCCAAAAGATTGTCATCGACGAAAGACGACGACGATGTACCTATTCCACCACAAGATAATATAACAGGTCTATTATTTCTATGGGATAAAACAACGTCAGAAACGTTGGAAATACTAAAACAGTGAAATTGTCAGACAGTGAAAGTTTCCTGGAGTCTGATGTTCTGCGAACAACCATCATTTACCGGGCGGTACAGCCCCAGAGAGTACGCCATGGAGGAACGATGACGTGTGGTCACTCGACCCTGACTTTATTTATGTTTCCCCATAGCATTAAAGGCAGTTACACACGTGCTACGAAGGCCTCGCTCGCGACTCCTTTGTCTACGCATTTCGTTCAACGGCTCGAGTCGTAGCCTTGTCGCCATTATACATACATCCGTATAGCATTGCTACTCTGTTTCGTTCCAATATGAGATGCGAATGTGCTTTGTTCCTTCAGCTCGACTACTCAAACGCTGCTTCTCCTCATGAATGTTTTCTTTCTCGATTAAATATGTACTTGGATAAATACAACGAAACATTTACCGATCTAATCCTCTTGTGTTCGAAATTGCACTTTATCTTTCCATGTACATTGTACTTCAATAAATTATTGATTCAATAAACGATGAACGTATTTGTTCTCGATAAAATTGCTCTGAAATTTGTGTTATATTTTCTTTGGAATATCATCTCACAAAATGTGTTTCTGCTATCAGTAATTAATAAAAAAAAAAAAAAGAAAATTTTTCTCGCACACTAAAAGACAGTATATGATATTTTGAAACGTTTGGAGGAAAATTCCTTGAATTAAAGACTTGCTTTGGGGATTTTGTACTTCCTGCTTCGTTTAAAGCAAATTCAACAATTTATGTATGTGACACGAATAACGATCTATAAATCGATCTATAAATATCGGTTACTACCGACATATAGCAACGATCCTATAATTAGTTTGAACAACGTATATATATTTTGGTTTCAACAGAAATAAAACGACATACAAAGAAGGATACGATATAACCAAATGAAAAAATTGTTATATCCAGACGATTGGCGATCCGAGTGACAAAGTTAGCTCGTCTGGCTTGCTTAACAGGTTAAAGAGTGGTTTGCGAACCGCGATATGCCAAGTACATGGATCTGTCCTCATTGACGAGCGAATTGAAGCGCATGAGGACAGCCAGCTATCGGTTGACATCCAGTCGAACGCACATGCATAATGTGTTCCATTGAACGTAATCAACTAGGAAACGCTTCGGTAAGCCTTGAAAACCGACCTTGACTCGCGTAGGAAAGACGTTTAATGTATGGATGATCTCACGCGTACACGCCTCGTGCAAACGTACCATGAGCGTTTCCAGAAGCTCGTGTCACTGTGGGAACCGTATGAATATGGATAGTCTCGAGTCACCGAAAGTGCATTCGTCACATAAGAAGTGTTCATTGGTTTGCTTCTTACATAGAGAATATTCTAATAAGAGTGATACCATCGGGAAGGGGATGATTTCTTATGCAATCGTAGGTTAAAATTGCAGAATAAAGCTTTTGCGTTTCAAGACTTCGTTCTTGAGAAAGAAGGTTCTGGGAATTCATTAAATAGTTACTCGTGTACATACTAATTGTACGTTTCGAGCGAATAAGATAATGTTAATGACAAGAAGCGACTCGAGTCGTTACATTTACCAGTACAAAATTATGCGATCAACAAAGGTATTTGCACAGACATGGTACACGATAACATTTCTTCTAGCATTTTGTGCAAATTTATCATTTTTTAAACACGGGTTTTTACTTAATTTTTGTTTGCGCGATATTATTCCTTCGATAGGAAGATTTTATAAGAAAATCTGATTCCTATCGACATCATACGGATGGATCCGTTAAATTGAAACTTATTAATAAACGCGTGCTTATAGATTTTCAATGTTCCCTGTGTACAAAGTAAAGTTGATAAATTCTTTATTTATTTCTTCATAAAGAATCATCTTGTTGTGGATTGTACCACCGTCCTGGCACATCCTGCATATTTCAGTCACGATAACCGATGGATATTAAAGCGGCGTTCAATTATAGCTATGACTCGATGTATTGGATACGCATTGTTTAAACGAGTTCCCTAATAAACTACTTCCTCTATGACTTTCGTGCTTTCCTCTTACGACACGAACGAACCACGGTCGACCTCCGCGACAATGGAATGTCGCTTGTGATCCCTGACGTCACGGTATCTTTGCGTTTGTCATCCCGCTGAAAATACCAGCTTACGCGACACACTCTTATTCTCCGATGGGATCGGTATGTGTATTTCTGCTGTGTCCGTGCTTCGAATTCGAATCTCCTTTAAATACATCTCCTCGTTAATTGTGAACACCAGTAGGATACCTGGAAAAATAAATCGCTACTTCGACATGTTTTTTTTTTTTTACACAAAGAAATTACGCATAATCGAGGAATGCATGGGAAAAGCGTGGTAAATCTATCTTTGTCGACTCTTCGATCTTTATATTATTCGGTAATTAAAGCCTACTGCTCTCGATACGTTGATTATGAAGTAATCCTATTCTTCTGTATCTTTCTCTGTTGTTTGAACGTTTCGACACTTCTTTACGACAATCGTTATTTCTGGGAAATTCAGCCAACGTAAGATTCAATCAGGAAAAAATGTAATCGACGTGTTCGATTTAGTGCTCGATTAAGGGAAAATTAACATTTTATGAAGTATCGCGAAAAATGTATTTTTAACTGCTGTTCCGCGTTCACAATAGTAAACTCTTTAGCGATTGATTGTAAATCTACAAAGTTTCGTGAAAAATCAAGACTATATTCGATTTGATAAAAATATTTATATATACAAATAGAAAGATAGTTTCGATAATGAAAAATTATAAAGTTGACGACGTATCGAGTTTTAAAAAACGGGAAACGTGACCTGTTATGCTGTTCAGCTGTGATCTACAATTACGAAATTATTAACTGAAATAGTTTCCTCAATTTGATCAAACTAATTTCATCATTAACGATAACTCTTTTGATCTGCGCTAAAAACAAAACTGCATCTTCTTATCAAACGCGAAATAATATGCAAACGGTCTATCAAAACAGAAAGCGGCGCGACAGAAGCTGATTTCGAATAACGAGGACAAAGCTTTCTCTGTTCTCTATCGTTCTACTAGGAAGTCGTTGGGACAGATTTATCTCCGTCGTTTCTCGAAAGTAATAATAAGTCGCTGGGACACCGATTACCGCGTTACAGCGACTCGACAAAAGCTTTCTTCCCGCCTCGCCTACGCACGGGGGATTTCACCGGTTAAAAGAAGAGAAGGTGAGGAGGAAAGATGATGAGGCGAAGAAGAGGGAAGAGAGCAGGTCTACGCGTTCACTTTCTCGTTTGATGGGGCGAACTGTGTCGCCTGAAAACCGGGTCGTCGGAAATATCGCAGAGAAAGTGAGAGTACGATCGACGAACCTCCCGTGATCGTGATGCAGCTGTTACTTAAACGATCCTGCGGATCGCGATCTACCGCGACTTTTCACTCGGGCAATATCGGCCAGAGGGCAGCACCTGTTGAACCAATTTTATCGGAACAAGAATCCAACTGCGATCCTCTCTTTTCTCAATGAACAATTTAAATCCTCACGAAGAGATTATCGAACGTTGTACATAAGAAAGATGGATTATTTTCTTAATCGTTGGATTAGAATTTTTTTACAAATTAACAATATAGGTTTGGTAAATAAAATAGCAAATGATAATGGAAGATAGAGATTCAAATTCAGTAATTTAGTTGAACAGGGTATCGTCTGATCAATAAAATATATAAATAATAATATAAATCCTGTAAAATGACACAACTGCAGTAACTGCTGTCTGGTTTCGCGCATACCAAATTTACTTGAACAAACGAATACGTAGACTAAAGTGTAAGATCAGAGTGGCTGCTTAGCATGTTTGAATTGTCGCTATAATTGTCGTCCGCTACAAATCTCGTTTCCCGATTGTAGAAACGTTTGAAACAGTCAACGTGAATCTGGTTAAGCTTTCTTTCTCTCTGTTATTAATAGTAATACTCATCTGTAAAGAGAAATATTAGTTAATATCATACCTTGAGACATTTATTACTTAATAGTAGTAATAATACTTGGCAATAACGGTAGTTTCGGGAATTGGAAAAAATGTAAGCAAAGAACTGGGAGGAAAGTGTGAAGAAGTAAATGCTGCGCAACGCTACGTAAATTGCAGTTACGGAACCTAGTTTCAAAGTTTAAACTGCTTAGAATGAATTTATAGGAAGTAGTTAAGGATAATGGGTCGACCAGTACGTTCGAAAGAGAAATAATCAAATAAAATTAGAGTAGCAACTTCTAAACGAAATCTACTGACTCGAAGCAACAGCAACGAAATCTTACAACAGGAAACTTTCCCATATGATTATCCAACTCTGTCCAAACACTGATATCAACAATTTCCAATCTCCACGCACATCATTTTTTGACAATTATCTAATCATTACTACGCGCGTCTATACATTTATGAGATATTTAAATGTACAAAAATGTAAAGAATCTTTGCCATAAACGTAGGATAAACAATACATAGATTTCACGTCGAACTTAAAAAAATATTCCCATCATCGCGTTTACTCTATTTTCCAATTTACAAACTTGATCGATACTACTCTTCTCAGTGATTCATATATTAATCCGAAATCTAGTTCACAGGAGCATAATTTCAAAAACAAACACAGTCCGCTGTTTCGAAACATCGACGAATCAGAAAGTTCCACATTCGCCAGAGTGCACATACACGCGTATGTATATCATCGGCGAAAGCGAACAACCGAGCAATCAGCGAGGAATTTCAATAACGTATCATTCCATGAGCTTTCACACGGACGAATACGAAGCTGTACATGTCGCCTTCGACTTTCGATTTAACCGGTCGCGTCCCCGCGTGGTCCATTTTGCCCGTAGAAAGACGACCAACTGCCTGCGCTTGTACCGCGTAACTCATGACCTATTCACCCACTTTGAGCTTCGCTTATTCCCCATTGTCCACGGGCAGACAATGAATCCGTAGGAATTCTTCTCGTACGTCTCCCTCGACATTCTACTTTCGTCGAATAGAAACAAGGTCGGCTGTTTTCCCGCCTTTGGCGAGCATCAAATCCCATTCGCGTGCAACGAACGCTCGCGTGTTCAACTAGCTGCGATGCTGCTCCACATTAGAAAGTGAATTGAACTTGCTCTGGCAGAATGACAAATGTGCTCATCCACATTTTACCGCGGCTTCTGTTTGAGGATTTATAAATATTTAACAGTTAACAAGTAATGTTAATGTTAACAGTAGTACTTGTACGGAGCAAAAAGGTCGAAGAATGAATATTAATCTCTTTATTTACGAATTCCCAATCTTTTAGCGTTACGTTTCATTTCCATTATAAATAGATGGTATTTGCGTTTACAATGATTAGAATTGACCTGAATGAAATTGATTTATCTTTGTTGACTATTAATTCGGTGATTGTAGGAGTTGGTGATTAAGAGATCTCCTTTTCGCTTCTATCAAATAAATATTTTTTTCTATTTATAAAACATACTGATAGAATTTATCTAGGGCGCCTCGTTATCTATTTCGACGCAAAGATAAAGAAACATTGATTTTCAAATCTTAACAGATTATTAGCTCTATTCATAGGAACTGTATATGTATGTAATTCTGTTCTGTATAAGTAAACCTTGAAAATGAAGATATCGGAGAGAGGCAATAATCTCGATACAAGATTTTGATTAAAAGACGTTAATCGAAAAGGCGAAAGTTTGTTCGATAAACGGTAGATAGAATCGCATAAGACGAGTAACAAGTCTCCTGCTATAAATACGTTTCGTGTGAGACGTAGAAGCCGGTTGACCTTTAACCTCGAAAGGCAGACGGCCTGAAAGTTGAGTTCTATAGAACCCGTACGAGCAGACAGTTCGGTAGCATATATTTTGGAGTCATGACCCACTTAATCGTCCAAAGTGTGTTGCCACGTCCCTATTCGATCCCTTTTCGAAGGCCATGAACCGCCAGAATAATGCAAACATACGATACCGATCCGAATATCACATGATACGCGTGCCACATTCGTCGCTTCCTGACGCCATCGGCTTAGCATAATGTCGCTCTGCCTTTGTGTTTCCATTTGGAATCTAATCGCACAACACGATAGCGATTCGGCGAATAACAGACAAAGCTGAGTGAACCTACTTTGAGAGGATTTGGATATTAGAAAGTTAAGAAGGAAGTAGTTGCTGGATGAAAGAAATTCGAATTCGAAGAGAAATTTTGAAACTTCTCTTTAATTGTGATGTGAAATTTGTTGAAATTAATTTGAATTTTCAAATATCTATTTGATCTTTTCGTATATAAATTATTACAAACTTCGTATTCGTATTTCATTAAAAAAATAGTTTTTATATAATTTCTCACTGTGCTAAGATCTTTTGCTTTCTTTCTTGCTCAACGATATTCATCGATAATCTCTCGCGTACATTATATTAAGATCCCTTACGTTATTTTCTACACTATCATTTATTTACGAACCTAGTAATATTTAGTATTCAATTTAGTTAATTTTTTCCAGTCCTTTAACAAATAAAATTCGTAAAAATAAAAGAAAGTAAAAGGAGAAATACGTAGGTTCTTCCCACGGATGATCGCTTCCTTCTTCATACGCTGAATTCTAGGGCCACGCGCAACAATTTCTCGGTCTGTGACTGTAACGATGGTAGAGAACGTTAAAACTATATCTAAAAGCGGGAACATCTGTCGCAACCAGGTCGCCAGAACAGAATTTTACGATCGAGCCTTCGCCATCGGTAAAACTGTCATTTTTGAGAAAGAAAAGAAGTAAGATAGTGTCGATACACGACAGAGAGGTACGCAGAGGCGTCTTCCGGTTTTACGAGGTCGTCTTCGAACGTGGCCCTCGCGTGCCTCCTCGAGCTCGTCGTTTACAGGTTTATGTATTTACAAGTATCGACGCAAACCTGTATTGCCTGCCATAATTGCGACTGTCTGTTAAGTATATTTGACTTTGTGATTGTTCCTAGAGTTAACAGGCTCGAACGGTCCGAAAAATATGTCAACAGACGTTCAGACGATTCTACCATTTTATTCCTAGCGTCATTGAGAATCTTTATGGCTAGTTAAGTAAGTTACTCGAAGGCAGATGTTCAATAATAGGGCCAGGATTATTTTAATCTCCGAATGCCAATGTTAGTTACTTGACGAACGATCGTAGTTTGCATTAAAATTCTTAATGTGAAGTTGCGTAACGAACGAAATTTCGCTCCGTTCGCTTAAAGCCTTATTTTTGTTGAGGAATATTACAAAAATGTTACTTGATGAAATGTTAAGTATTTGTTAAGAAATATTTCAAAATTTATTCACACCTTTTTAACATTAACTTTATCTTCGATGTTATAACTTCTTCTCTCCAAAATTGCTCAAACAAAGAACAGCAAGTACATCCTATACGTACATTACAAACTCTTTGTCTCAGCGATACAATAAGATTACCCTTTGGTCAGAGGCTGCTAACAAACCGCTATATCCATTAAAAAGAAATCACAAGAGAATAGGTTAAACTGTGACATGAAAGAAACTTGTAGAATCCAATAACATAAATCACAAGCACCGTTAATATTCGTCCGATAAAATACGTTTGAAAAAACTCGTAAAGGCAACTTAAAAGCGTCCTTGAATGGAAGATGACGATGTCAAAGCTCAAACAACGAGAGGACAAAGGAAATTTCTTCATCGTGGCTCTTCGTGTCCCTTACTATTTAGCAGTTCACGCAACCTGTTCAAACATCCCGTATACATACAAAACGAACATTCTTCACGACATCGTACACTAATCGTTTTCAATGTCATCCATCGGAGTGGAAGGGAAATTTCGATCGTCGAAAGGCTGGCATCCTTCCGTCCAACGAATTCACGAGGTCGTCGAGCGAGGACGAAGGGACAACGGGGCTTCGCTTTGTTTCCTGACCGACCCAGAAACCCGATTCTTCCTTCCTCTCAGTTCCCTTTTTTTCTCTTTCTCTCTCTCTCTCCTCTCTACCGATCTACTATCGTAGGTGCGCGCACGAGTCGTTTCGCGGAGGCCTCGTTAGTGAAAGTTACCCGCGTTAGTGGGGGAGAAAGTGAAAGCCGTTTCCGGGATAAGTAGTCGCGGTCGCCGTTGAAATTATATCAACGAGGCGGACTGATATTAATGGCTACCCGATTACACGCGATTCGCCGTCATCTGTATCGCGTATTTACGACGAACTGATAATAACGCGGCCATTAATGTACCATACCATCGCATCGTATCGCTATTTAACGATGTTGTTACGACCTAATAAAGTAAAATGATATTACATAGCGCGGTGTATATTTACATGGAGTAATTGACGGAAGTGCTGGAATATTTATAGAAACCTTTTACGAATATGTTATGGGTGTTGCACGAAACATTTTAAGCACGAGGGGAATTTTCTTTTTTCTTTTTTCTATTGGTTAAAAGAAAGATCAACCTGCAGGAAATGTACGTAGAAATTAGAAGACATTTATTGCAGACATATATTTAATAAAAGAATAGAATATGTATAGAACGAATAAATGTTAAATATGGCCCCGCCGAATACTGTGATTTATTATGTATTTAAGTAATCCGATTATCGAAATACTTTCGTCATCTATGCGAAATATATACCTGCGCTGAATAGATCGGAATTCCTATATGTATATTTTCAGACCCGTTTGAAACTTTTCTGACATAGTCATAACAGTCGAGTATCATTATAATGCTAATGAAACTTCAAGATGTTTTATATAACACATAGAACATATGCATCATACATATATAGAAGTTTTTTATCGTACGTGTTTAAATCTTTCATGAGCCAGAATAGTGATATTTAGAACTATGTTTTGAAGTGCTGACTATTGCTATAATATCTCTCTGAATATGGATAGAAATATTACTATTAATGTTGCCATTTATATGATCGACACGTGGAATCGCAATTGCTGATTATCAATTTAATGAACGACATACCTAATTAACAGAAGATAAATTATCGCCTAAAGTGATTCGTCCGCGCGAAAATTACGGTTACAATCATTAATACCTGTCTGCCCTTTCGATGTCTAATGCCTTTTTCACTCGTGTGATTACGTAAATTCATTTCAACGATGCAACAGTCATTAAACAAGTTTACAGCCACCACTGTCACACTTTCTATCGTAATTGCTTCATCGAGTACCAGAAAGATTTATTGTCCCGCGATGCGGATATATTGTTTCCGAAATAGAACAAATCACGATAATCGAGAATCCCCTTACAATGCTAATAAAATCTCAAAATGTTTCGTATAACATTGATAATATATTTATAAAAGATATTTAAAAGTAAACGAATACTTGCGTGAGCCTGTGTATGTATTATATTATCATTATGTTAATATTATATTAATCAATTAAGGTCGTAGTGGCATTAAACGCGTTAATCAAAATTTTACAAATGTCAGAACCGTTGAACTTCATCGTAACTCTTTCATGGTGCGTTATATCTTTTAAATTACTTCGGATAGTACAGAGAAACACGCAGAGGAAACACGGGCTGACATTAATCAACATTTTTTAAATATCAACGCCACCGGATGTTTTCACAAACATCCCACGATAAATTTTCGAGATTACCTCGACCCGTACATGGAAAAAAAGAGCACGACGAAAGTAGGAAGAAGCATTAACTTTATCCTGTTAATAACGTTCAAATTATGTAATTAATAGATAAATAAGTTATAGAGTTAGAATGTTTTCTTTGATAATCAATTCATACTCACTAAATTTCCTAAATAATTTGGGAAAATAAAATAATCAAATAATCTAGATGATTGAAAGAAGTCTCAATGTTTTTAATAAATCATTTCATGGCCGAATGTCATTAGATTACAACGCACGAAATGAAATTACGGGATTCTCTTATCTACTTGATATCTAGCGAAACATTAAGATATAATTCTATTAAATGTAACACACCAAAAAGAAAGAATAAAAAAAAACTCAAATAGTAGCAACTGTATAAATCGGGGCCGTGAAAGCTTAAAATCGTCGAATGCAAACAGGCCAAAAAGGGAAGTAACGCGATGGAAGAGTGGCCGGTTGCGAAATCTGGCAAACGAAACACGGCGTGTAAAAGTAAGAAGGAAAAAGGCGTTCCGTTTTTTCCTTTCTGTATCGATTCCCCCCTTTCACGAAACGCAAACACACGAAGAGAGCACGGCGTGGTCCTCGATCTCGAAAAGGGAAAAGGAACTCGGAAAGTGGAACACGGCCAATAGCCCGATGACCTCCTGACACACATTTCATCGTTCAACGAAAGTGAAAAGAATCGACCGTTTTACGATCCGTTGGTCGGATTTATGGCTGCGGATACCTGACGAACTGTATTTCTTTCAATTACGTCGATGCCTTCCTCCGGCCATCATAAAACGGCCAATTTTTCTGCCCGCAGCAAACACACCTTCCAAATACGACTATTGCATGAGCAAATCATAGACCCTTCGAATTTCGTTTCACTTCTTCGCTGGTGATGATCAATATATTTTCACGTTGGCGTTTATGACCCCCTCGTGGGTGATATACGTTATTGGATATGTATAGTGATTCATAAATCTGTTTAAACGAGGCTAATGTGTTCATTCAGACAGACACGGTACAGCTGTCGCGAAAATTTGTATATATGGTAATTATATGACTGGAGTAAGTGACATGTGTGTTACATTATGTGTACGAATATGTTTGGGTAGATGAAAATGAATTATATTTATATTCATAGATGTTTAAATTGTATTTAAGCTGTGCTGCAGGTTGTTCACTCCTCGATACCGTTGAGTTATAAACGATTTCCGACGATGAATTTTTGGACATTTAATTGTATTCTTCATCGATGCTTGATAAAGTTCGTGTCTTCCTAAGTAACTCTTATAATCGTGGTAAATTACATATTGAGACTTTTGATCATTTAGAGATATTTTGATCCCATCGTAGAAAGTTGATAATGATAAAACTAAATGTAAAGACAATTATGTTAAAAAGGTATATAGATCCTATATAGATCCTATGTTACGCTCTATACGCTCTATAAATGTAATAAGATGCTTGTGGTAGTATAAAAATATCACAGAATCCCTCTTCGAATTTACACGCAATGACTTCCAAGAATGATTCGAGTTACATAATCTAAAGAATTCAGTGATAAGTGTTTATACAATAGATCTTATAAGAATACTTCTTTTTTATTTGGAAGAATTTTACAATCAATTCTCATTGAGAATTATAAGTAAATTATTCTGGCGTGGTATTATAACGTGAATGATAAGGATTTATCGTATGTTTGATTCTAGCTGAATCTAATGTATCTTATAAGAATACGAACGAACTTTGACTTGTACAATACTTTAAATTGCCGTAGTACCAAGGTAGGAACATCCTTAGGGGCTAACAATGTAGGAAAGAGTTGTGGCATTCGTAAATACATGCCGATACAGTTATGTGGATAGAACAAAATAAATGATAGAACAAAAGCAAGAGAACGGTTCTGAAGATTTTGGATCGTTTGTACCGAAAAAAGTTCCCTAAGAACATGAGCCGTAAATCGTTCACAGCATGCATCGATCCGAGATTTAGGCATGAAACCGTAAAGGTTCATCGAGCGTTCCATGCCTACCTTATAACCAAGTACCTTATAACTTTCGTAAACATCTGTAGAAAGTCTCGCTTTCTCTGAGATAAAGATGATCCTTGACGAATCAAGAAGATTGCCTTGGTTAACCTTCGCCTCGACCAAGGATGCACAAATAGTAAAGCAGTCGTTATAAAGCTGGTTGAAGGTAAACGAAGAGAACGAAATAAGAAAATCTCCTTATGCCGACCTTTAGAGGCAATTACTTGGTTTTTCGGAGTTTCTTGCAAAAACGAAGAAGCAATTCGTGCTTCTAATTGACCTCTTTTCTAAATGGCACATTTTATCTTAGCTAAATTACAATTTAATCCTGATACAGACAATTGGATATCTGGATACTCATTTCTACATTTCTTTTACCCATTTCTACATTTGTTTTCTATTTCCTATTGAAAATATCATGAAACTGCTTTACATTCTTACCGTTTGAGTATTTCAAAATTTATGTAAAATATTTACACACTAGTACTGTGACCACGTGTATGTATATCTATTACTCCTATACTTTTAGTTATCAAAAATCAAAGTTACTGAATTTTCCTCTAAACGTACCCCAAACCATCATATTATAACTTCAAACTGACTTATGTACTTGTTGAATAAGGGTTGAATGCTTTATATGGCGATCGAGCGGAATCGTAGAACAAACTGGAAGAACAATTTTAGAATTGATGACAGTCCTTGGTCAACAAAGAACAGCCACGGTATTGGGCTTGGATTACCCTAGCCCTGCTTATCGTCCCGATATCCTTGGCTCCGTTTTTAGCCTGAAATCGCGGGCATAGGTGCACTTTGGCCTCTGTTTTACACACACGTGCTCACATGTTAAAGCCAGTATATCAACCACTTGAGTAAACGAGCACGTAACTTCGTTGCTCTAACAATAACCGCAGTGGCGCGCACACGGAAATCGAACCTGCTTTGGTAACTGGAATGGCACAACACGCTTCTTCGCCCACTCTACGCATCACGATCCTATTTTAAACAGCGCGAGAATGATAAATTTGCCATAAGCAAAATTATACCAACAACAAGTCGCATTATTTTTACTATACTTTTAATAGATATTCTTTGTAAATGATATTCCTTTAATTTTGATACTTTGACGAATTCCCTGTTTTCCTTTCCATAAAATCTACGAGTATACCGAATGGTACAAGAAGTGGTCAGATTTCAAAGCAACGATCGAATTTCTTGGAATCATTCTTAATAATAGACATCTTGAATAGCCTTATATACTTTTGATGTATTTAGACCGAATGGCGACTGTTCATTCAGAATGCCGACTATTTCCGAGGCAGAAGCTTGTATATGTCCTGACACAACACGGACACGAAATTTGCTCGTGACGTGGTGGTAGTCACGGTTATTAATAACAACTAAATAACAGGTTGACCTTCGTCGATACGTCTCGATGTATTTTAACATCAGAACGGGAAACGCGTTCGTGAAACAAGCGCCATCGTGAACTCCAGGATTCGCGTACCATTGAACGTGGTCCAAAATCCTTCGTTACCAGCGAACGATCGCGTGTGTCTCATCAGTCACTTTGTCATTGTCAACGTTGCGAAGTGACGGCAGTAAAGCGATCATGCGACACGAGCCTGAGGCCATCGAGTATTTTACGAGGCATTGTTCGACAGAAAAATCGCGCCATACGTATAGCAGTGCACATTAGAACTCCCAGACGGTTTAAGAGCACTTTAGGGCCATGGTTTTTATTCACAGGTAAATTCGAAGGCCTCCAATGCTTTTTACGACGATCCTGTCTCCGTAAATCTCGTATACGATTTCAAAGGGCAGAATAAAAGAATCGCCGTTCTGAAGGATGTTGGAGAATATATCTGAAATGATATTAGACGGTAGAAATGACGACGATATGATTTCAAAGAGATGTAGAGCTATTTTTGTATTTGCTTGTATATTATAAGCTTGTGTAAGTTATATATAGGATACACCAAATAATTATACAAGTCACAGATTGTAATTTGTCTCTTGTCAATCAGTAATAAAATTGATGATTTTATTAACATCAGTTCTAGTAATACAACTAATATTACGTGCTGAGTGGTATCTCTGGTATCTGTTACGAGTGATATCATTGATCACTAATGTCGAAATTAGTAACTAGTTAGAAGTTTATAATTACAGTTACGTGTACGAGTGGCTTGAAATCTGTAAAATTCACTTGTGCAATTTTATTATGTTGATCCTATCTTGTCAACAAAATGTATTAGTATTTATAACTTGTAATACTTTACTAAATACTAATTCGATTGTGTGCAAGAGTACCTGATCATCTTTTTTTCAAATGATTTAAAGAGTCTAAAGAAAGAATCGAACAATCCCGAAACTTTGTAATACATTCGATGTAACAAAGAGACGGTTCAAGGTTTCCCTTTGGCGTGTCTAAAGAAAAAACGTATATTTTTGCGACGATGTGTTTCTTTGCGAAAACAGATGAAAAGAATACGGAGTAACAAAGGTCGCAAATCATACCAACTTACTCTTCGACTCTTGAAAATCCATTACGATATTTCAGGGCCGAATACTTAAGAGTATTCAAAGCGTAAGGCGTAACGGTCCACAAGGAGCCGTAAATTTCGAACAGTCAAAAGGACAGAATGCGATGCTTCCTCAATTTCAGGTGTAGTCGATTATGAGAGAACAGTTGAGGTTGTAAATATTTGACAGAAGACTCCCCGTTGCTTTACGATGCTTTGAAAAGCTGTATACTTCAACAAGGCGTTAATAACCAAACGAAATTACAAATTATTTTCTAATAATAGCCTGTTTAACCATCCTAACTAAATCGTAGTAGATTTTACAAACGTATCATGTTACTTAAATCTCAACGAAGTCACGTTTATTAAAGAGACGTAAGTACATACGTTCAACGAAGACGCGGTTGCCATATTATAATTACAAATGAAGAAACGAATTCTATTTTTATAAGACTTCAACTACCAATGTACTCCTCGACGATCTATTTTTTGTATTCTGTTTCGCAATTTGCCTCTTTATAGGCATCATGCGATGTATAAAGTGACAAAATTTTATAAACGCCGATTCTGTCGCGTGCTTCTCAATTTAAACAATCCTGAAAATCGATCGACAAGTAGTATCTTCGAAATTCAAGTGATTGACAAATGATTTCCTTGCCATCACGAGCTAATACAAATGAACGATATACAATGGTTGATGATCGTTTTTTAGATACTTATCATAGAAAATTTTAATGAACGTGTTATATACATTGCATGTAACTTTCTCATATTCAAACTACCTGATATATTCAGAAAACTGAATTCTATAGGTGTTCAAATACTTTTACGACGCACTGTATAGTTTCTCTATACGTGTTGCCCGGTTGTCTGCTTTATCTTTTACCATGTAGGTAGTTCCCAACGAAGGTCGAGTGCCGTCCACCATTCAACAACCGATCTTTCCGTCTTCTTCTACTTTCCGGATTCCGTTTCTCTATCCTGTTTCTCCCTCCTCTCCATTTGCAGTTCGCGGAGCATGCTTGGAACAACAATCGAATGCGGAAAAATTCTTGACAAGGACGCGGATGTCAAGGACACTGAACACACACATCGCTATATCACCTGACTTACACTTTACAATGGGCCATTACCGCAGGCTGATCATTAAAGATAGGCTTTTCAGTTGACGCCAGTCTACCTCTTACCAACGAGATCATTCTTAGTGTACGATTAAACTTTCCACATTCTTACGATCGTCGTCTAAAACGGGTGACCGCTATTATTCGTTATCTTTCCTTTGTTATCCGACCACACAAGCTAAGCTTGCACGCTCAAAGTACATCTTATGTTAATGTCGAAAACGGAATTTCCAGCGGTGGAAAAGAGGAAAAACCAATGGGTTTAATGCGATTGCTGCATTACTAGAATTATCCTCCATTATCCTCGATACCCTGATTCTTTCTAATCACGCTGTTATTTAATGTTGAGATTCGTCAGATTCGTAATCGATACATTTGTAATTGGTAATAATCATAAGCATAAAATCTCCAGTTGCGCTGTCCGTTTAAGATACAGAATTTAGTTTCTAAATGAGCCCAACGATTTATAAAATTAATTGTACATATGATCTTTTGATTAATTCATACATCGTAAAATACAATACATGATAAATATACACGCATACTACTACATAGGACGTATATTAATGAAACGTTAGGTCAAACACGAATGTTAATGATGATCGCGAAGAGCAATTATTATACTTACCTGAATTTTGCAAGAAGCTCCATTTTT
This sequence comes from Bombus affinis, assembly GCF_024516045.1. Lineage (NCBI taxonomy): Eukaryota > Metazoa > Arthropoda > Insecta > Hymenoptera > Apidae > Bombus > Bombus affinis. The sequence goes on along the minus strand of NC_066349.1, from coordinate 9,210,891 downwards.
TCCGTCGTCGTGATCGTGATTTTCCATCGTGAATCCTCGCTTCTACAGTCCTGGCCTTGACGTGTCTCGATACGACGTGCATGAGCTTACACTGACGTACACTATGGGCACACAGCTGCATACAGGTCACGAGGACGTGACGTCTAGTTGGAGCACGTACGCGCGTCGACAAAAATTAATCATAACGCAATGTAGAAACTGCTCCAAATTTCGGCTACCTCGATGAATCACCTGTAATTAAACATAGTTAAGTATATGAGAGAAAATCATACACTTTAAACATTTTACATCGAGAACACATAAATATTGATAAAATATATAAATAAACGAGAACCTGACGGCTAGAAGAAATATTTATCGTGATCTCATATTATCGTACATTAATAAATTTTAATTATTTGTTTACGAACGATATATTAAAATCGAGTACGTGATTCATATTCATAGATATCGTTGTTTGAATTAATAATGATGGTCTTGTTACCAGATTAGAAAAATCTTTATTATCTCGTATGTATCTTAGAAACAAAATAGTCCAGAGATAAAGAACTTTTCCAGAAGATTTTGCTGTAAATTTTGTTGAAAGATTGTACCATAATATGAATAAGTACATGTATACAAGAAGAAGGTAATAAAGAGTTAAACTATAGCCGATGTAATTTGAGAGATTGTATCGCGGCGTTCAATCGTTCAGATTGCTCGAGAATTTTGTAGGCAAAGAAAGAAGTTCTAGCTTGCAATCTCAGAAATTACTTCGACTTTTGAAACATCGTTTTACCACTCTCCATTGATGCATATTCTCGAGGTCATCACGATCTATTAATTTTTATTAGTATATTAGTATTACATCATATGTATTAATTGATATTATATCATTCTAATTGATGTATGTAATTGATAGCGTAATAGGATGTAATCTCCTCTTTCTTGCAAAACAAAAGTGGACAAACTTTTATTACAGAATTTAACTTCTTTGGATTTCTGAAATTTCTATTGATAGAAGTTACATTTTGTAACACAGAGAACCAAATTTTCTTGTAGTATCTAATTTCATAAGACTTTTGAAACAATGTCAAAGCGTAATTCTTCAGTATCATGACAATTACAATCAACGACATAGTCGTAAACAGCTATCATCCATCGTTCTATGTATTCCAATTGAGCGACAGAATAATTAATTCTTACGAAATGAAATTGTAAATTCCATGTAAACCCTGTTAATGACAAACCGGTTTGATATCGTCCTATGGCATCGAGGATGTACTCCCCAGCAACATAACGAAAATGTGCGTGTGATTCACGCGAATCATGAGTTCGTATGCGACGAGATGCATTAAATGGTAGAGCGTATCAGAAGAAACGTACACGTGCGAATACTCCACGTGTATGCAAGTATAAACACACAGACCCAGTCTTGGGATTTCGGGTCGATAGCCGTGACGTCAGTGAATCAAACGAAAGAGAGTAGGAGAGAGGAAAACGGCGCACGTTGATAGAGAGATAAGAGAGTGGAGAAAAATAGAAAAGTTGTTTATAGAAAACCAGAGAGAAGGAGAAAGAGAGAAAGAGAGATATAGCGAAAAAGAACAGGACAGGGTAGTTAAAGAGGAGAGAGAGAGAGAGAGAGAGAGAGAGAGAGAGAGAGAGAGAGAGAAACGAAGAGACGAATGAAGTTCAAGGTTGACGCGCTTGAATGCACGTCCCACGCGGAAAATAGGAAAAGAGAGCGAATGTATTTCCCAACTCTGAGGAAAAACGTGAATCGGATGGTAGACAAGCGGTACGATTGTCGGTAGGGAAATCTGCGAACAAACTTTGCCTCCTGTGAAGCCAACCATGATTGATCAACCACTGTGGCTATTTTAATGGAAAGCCACTCGCGGAGCTTCCATTCACTTGTGGAATCGTAATCTGTTGAAAATGAAACGTGTCGGTTTTGTTAGATAGAAAACTGCTTGAAATCACTTTGATAAAAATCAAGAAAAAACGAATCGATAGGCAAATTAAGAAATGAAATTTCATTGACTCCTATTAGCAATAAGAGAGCCATTATCAATGACCTAAGATTGTATTATCATAATAGTATTATGAAGTTATGAATGTTACAACATTTCCTATGTAGCTACGGGAAATAACGAAAATTTTGCAATTTTAATTCAACGTTCAGATGATTCCATAGAATCGTTAATTGTTATTACGTGTCGATGGTGACATCAGCAACAATGTCGCACTATATGAACATCTATAACGAAGCACGTGTTAGATGATAAAATTCGAGGAAGTTATAAACAAGAATATTTTCTCATTTGGTTCGCTTCTTTCCAGAAAATCGCGTGTTTGGTGGGTGTTTCATAATGAGACGTCCTAGTGACATTATTACGAGGCGATAATCCTCGTGACTAAACGCAATAACAACGTGGATAACTTGCGGCGCATTGCATCCTTTTGTATACATCACAGATGGATAGGTGCAAAATATACAAATTTTATATTATGGCATATAGTCATGAAAAAAAAAATAGAAATTGATAAAACGGTCCAAACTACAAAAATCAGAAGATCGAATGTCACAAGAAATTGGATTTACACAATAAAAGATTCTATTTGTTTATAAGTAAAATTTAACTCGAATCTAAACAGTTAATGAATATACATTCAGTGCTTCTCATCGATCGCGATGATTAATAATAACAACGTATCACAATAGATGATTTTATTAATTTAGCGAGCTAAAAGACTGAAATTATATCCATAATATACAGGGACTCTATTCGTTCAAGGTAATCGACATGAAACAGTCTACAGCTACTACGTATTATTGTTCTTTCACAGGTATGATGCAACTGCATGAATCGCAATCAACCGCGAGAGCGCGTTTAAAAAGCGGTGCCAGAATTTTAATCGGCTAGTAATTTCGCTGTTAATTTCGTAATCGGGAAGATATCTGAAATGCACGCGATAAATTGACACAGGCGCTCAAGAACATCGGATTACATGCAAAAAACAACGCGAGCGAAAAACAAACAGGCCTTTAAAAAAAATGGATAAAATGAAGAAAAAAGAAGAGAGGAGCTATCTTTTAATAAAATATCTGAAAATAAGAAGAAGCAACGTCGAAGTTAAGAAGGTCAGGTCACAACGTACGAACGTTTCATCGGATTACGAAAACAGTCCAGTTTTCCCCACGCGATTAAAGGTTTTCGCAAAACTAATAGCATCGACGGCGACACGATACGCGATATCTTTCAAACATTCCGGAAGAACGAGGAAACCGCAGGCCCGCTGAGGAGTGTAATCCTGAAAGGGGAATTGGACTAGATCCTTGTTCCATTGGCCTAGCAAACTCCAACTGGATCTCAAGTTTGTTGTCTCGACTCTCCACTGTACTCAGACCGTAATCGTATTTGGGTTAGCATGCCCGGACGTGACCTGGACGTGGTAGCCTTGAACTTGCCGCCCCCGGACGAGCCAACATCAACTCCCAAACCCTGTTCCATCACAAGAAAAGGATGGGTACCGGTAATACATTCCAAGAAGAGAAGAAAATAACCAGAAATCTAAGGACATGAAAGAGAATTTACTTTTAGTTCGCTCCACTAGGCCTTCTCTCGTCTTGCTTCTTATAGCTCGTAAAACTGAATCTTCAAAAGAGAACTTCCTGATACGACTAAATATTTATTTGCTTTAATATTTTGTATCCTGCAATATATATATATGAATTTCATCTTTAACTCTAAACATAGAGAAAATATTGATAGATTTCTGATTTTACTAACATATGTGGAAGAATATTTATCATTTAATAAGAACACGTTTGAAGTTACTCAAAGTTAAATTAAAAATTGATCATGCTCTAATTAGCTGGTAATAGAGTAGAAATATCACCTATTGAAATTGTGTCAAGAATGTAAACTTCTTTTAGTACTGAAAAAGTTTATGTAGCATTTCTTGTTCTGAAGTTAGATGCAGAATTTATTTCACTAATTAGAGTTGTTCATACGCAACTTGTACTCTTGAACATAGAAGTTCGCTTATTCTTGTTAATGTATAAGACAAATTAATTATCTATTGAGGATAATGGGTCAAATAAAGCCACCTTTTATTAGGGAATCTTTCATCCTTAAACAGTAATCCGTCCTCGACTCAACTTTCAACGAGCACAACGTGTAAGATCCCATTAATAATGCTAATCAACACTAATCGAGTTGGAACCTAATGATTTGGTACAAAGAACTATTTAAGCGGCTAAAATGATTCAATATAAGAGCGCTACATTCTAAATTATTCGTTCTGGCTAAACATTTACAAAACTATTTTTCATATTCAACCAAATTTAGATGATTTACACAACCTATAAACAAATTAAATATTGTATTCGCTCAATCATAATCGAACTCTTGTTTACCTTTAACGTACAAAGTTCTTCTTTTGAATGTTTTAATTCAAGGTAAAATCATTTGTATGCATGAAAATAATGTTCATCTCTGCGTTGTATATTTTCATAGCGTATTAGGTGGATCTTCCTGAAATCAACTTTTTCCAAGCCTTGGGGCGAATAAGATAGTCATGGACGACCTCGGGCAAGTGTTGGCTCCCAGCTACGTATAACGGGTTGCCCGTGACCGGGGAGAACCTTGGCCATGGATGTACGCCGGGTGTAGTGACGCAGGCGTCGCGACGCGCGCGTTTATTTCTTTCGTGATTGCTTTTCCCTACAATTTAAAAAAAAAAGAAAAACATAGACAATTCAAACTACTAAATTTTGCAAAGCAACGCATTTCCTTATAAATTTTTTGATCTTCTGATTTTTATAATTTCAATTTGGGAATTTTATTCTATTAAAATATCCTGCAAATAATGCATTTAGAAAAATATATATTAAATATGCTTCTTTCAAAAAATATATATTCCAATATATATTCCAATATATTTTCTATAAGATAAAAGAACTAAAGCAATACTCCGTTTCTTATCGATAAGAGATTTACGCAAATTCACATTCGAGCACCATATACACTGCAGAATGTATTCTATAACGTAGATATAAGTAGGTTACATCAGAAAACAGATGGTAGCATGCTCAAGACTAATATTACCCAGAGGTGGAAGTAGTTCCCACTTCACGAGAAAACTCGTAAAAGCTTGATATGTACTTTGTCACCCTACATTATAGGTAGAAACCTACCACAAACATTTAGATCCCTTTCCTTATGTTCTTTTCTGTGACAAAAAGTTGATACAATATTTAGCTTCTCATATTCTGGGATCACCACAAGGAGTACTATTTAATTAAATACAAAAAAAGGTGAATAGAATAAAACATTAGTTTATTCATTATTCATTTATTTCCGTGTCCTAATGAATTGCGACATTTTTTGCGTTAATCAGTAATCAATAATTCTTAGCGATTCTAATTAGAACTTTAATCTCATGTCACAATGTAAAAAATGTTCTAAGCGTAATAGGCGTTAATAATACAGCTTACCCTGGAAAAATCATCGGCGGCTTTGCATCAGTCTCAACTGGCTACATACGACTAGCGATGGGATCGAAATCCTCGTGATCTTGTACCAAATTCAAATTCTGTAAAGTTAATTAGTGCAAATACAATACAAATTTCAAAATAACTTTACTCAGCGTGCGCAAACTTAATATTAACTTTTTATATATTTGTTTTATTATGAATTCGATTTATCGTTAGAAATATATACATTTTATTACGCTATCATACTATACATAGATGCATTAGTGATAATCAATCGATATCTGAATATTTTAATTAACAAATTCATTCATAACCTATATAACAACTCAATAGCGTCATTCGTAAAAAATCCCAAAATCATGAAATATACATACATGTACAATACAGATTCATAATTTGTCCAATCATTGAATTCAAACCAATATTCTAAAAGTATTTAATAATATATATATTAATTATATAGTCTAAGAATTGCATTTCGGTTCGTGTCCATCGCTACTTATAACGGTTTGCCCGTGACCAGCAAAGACCTTGGCAATGACTTGCGCGACACGCTGCGACGCACGACAAGCCGGCTGACGGCGCGCATGCGCTAATTGCGCGCGCATCTCGCTCGATGCATATCCCGGAGGTCGCATATCCCGTGCACACCGACGACAGCAACCTTGACCTTATACCTCGGCCCGCTGGCCAACGAGGTCCATCCACTCTTGATCGGTTGAAGGTCACCAACACCGTGGCTAGGAAGCCGGGACGAGAAGAGGCAGGCAAGCTGATGGTAACGGCGGCGGAGAGTAAGAGAGGACCTAGCAAAATCCAGCCGCTCGATCTCCCTCGAGGACGCGTTAACGATTCTCAATTATGTACCGCGCGTCAGCTCTTGTCTCATTGCATCTACCCTTACCATCGTAACTTTTCTCTTTTTTCCCCTATATCTCGGTCTCACTATGCGCGTCTGTCCAATTCATTCCGATTCATATACATATGCTCGTAATTTTTACTTTTACTATCAATCACCCCATTTCCATTTTCAGCATTTTACTCATTCGAGTTTTGGTTTTGTGATCCAGGATTACATGTGGAAATAACAAGAAAAATTGAAACAGGAATTCCAATATATCATTTATCTTTTTAAAAGGACGAATATGTGGACGATATTACTGCAATATGGGAAGTTTTAGATTCCTGACACTTGAAACCACAATCAAGCCATCTGATTGTATTTTATTGTAACAGATTTATACTATAAATAGCTAAAGCATCTGTAGTTTGATTTTTAATATTTCTTTATACTTAGCTAGATAATCTTTGCATTAAAATATTAGGCAATTTTAGGTTTTAAAGATCGAGACGATGTATATGGTAGTAAAAAGTAAAAACTTTTATATTAACAAAAATAATCATAACGATCTATCAACTTTAATGTAAGCATAATCTGCAGAATATTTACTTTATTTTCAAAATTAGAACAGGTAAACAAATAAAACTTAATCATTAATCAAGCTTATCCCATTAAGTGCCAAAATAAATAAGAATAGAGCAATAAACTGAATGAGATTCCTATCTGATACATTTAGTGAATTCACTTCTTGTGTGAATTGACAATATAGTCGATGAGAGAGAAAATGAAGTGTTCGATGTGTTCATAAAGAGATTACAAAGTCTTAAGGCTTATATTTAGTGTTACACAGTGAAAATGAAATGCTTGTCTCGCAAACGATCCTCATACAGATTAGAGACGGTGGAAAGTCGAGGTCGCCCTTGACGTAAGCGCCAACCGCGTAAAGATACACAGACACACCGACAATCTTTCATAAAAGAGCCTAAGCCAGGAAACTTGACCTGACCGAGTAACATACGTCAATTGGTTATTGTTTATACTACTGAAAAAAAAGTAAATACCAATACCAAAAACAATATTTTATCAACACTTGATATTTCTAAAAATCGAACACGTTCCTTGTCATAATTATCATGATAAGCGATGAAACATTATTCGCCGATAGTGTTGTTGAAAAATACGTTTCAGCAAATATGTTTCTCATTCGTTACGCTATAGCCTATTTTTTAATTATAGATATTTCTGGTACAATTTCTAGTCATAATTTTAACTCGAATTAAAAGCCATAGGTTTAGTTCAAGATTTCGAAATTTACTAAGTTCAACTAATACATTCAATGTTATTAGATGATTCAATTAAAAAAGTCGATAACCTAACCGTAATTGGAATATTGTTTTATAATATATGTACGTGAACAATTCTTCTTATACATAAATGAATTTTTACTTAACCTCTATTAACATGAAGATGCAACGAAGAGTTACAACAATTTAGCAATTGAAATAAGACTTTTGATAATATACATTTGATAATATACGAAATGAAACATATACATATATTCCATGATAAAGACATACTTACTGATGACTTAAAAATCGAAAGTTAGAAACAGCTCTTCTAAAAGTCATCAACGTTGGCGCCAGTACATCTTTAAGATTACGAGCATCGTTACAATGCCTACAAGTGTTTGGCGCCGAATACAAACTTGGCTCGCGCTAGGCAAGTTAGAACAAGTGGATATTACCACGCCCGAGATATATCGGTGCGTCCCTTAAAATTAAACTGATTACGATTTTCTAAAATTGTCTTCGAGGAAGTAACGAATATGAGCAGAAATTAACAAATGCAAAAGCAGTTATCACAATTGTAATTCATATTAAACGTACCTCTGCTCTAATATCGTAGATCATAAACGTGTTTTAATAAAATCCCAACGTCACAATTTCTTCGAAAAGGAAAATACGTTTTCATGATAAACGTTTTAATATAAATGATTAACCTTTATAAGTACATAATATTTAATGTTTTTTCTATCTCTTAAAATATTCATAGAAATGGAAATCGGATTTTGTTACCAATAATATTTTGAAATGCTTTAAAGATTATATCTTTCAACAGGTGTAATAAGATCATATATGGAAAACCTTTTACAGAAATCTACAAACATGTAATTACAATCTATTTACTTCCAATATATTCACTATGTACCAAAGATACTACATTTCATCGTATTATGAAATTTATGTGTTACTAAGCTCGGCCTTGACATCGACCGCTGCAAGGGGTCGCCTCTGCGTAGTTACATCATCGTTAATATTTCCTCAATTTTCTGGTAATTAAGACAAATTCTTAAATAATAAAAACACTTTCTAACAATATCAACAACACAGAAAATAGAGAAAAAATAGAGAACAATTATAGTAGCAAATCATATTGCATGTGTGTACATGTATGTATATTTCTAGAAACTAACACCAATGATGAAGCCGGAAGACGATGATGCGATTTTTGGCGGCGAGCCAAAAAAAGCCTCATCAACGCCACTTTCATTGCAACAACGTCGACGTAAAACGATCTTTCTAAATGCCATCGGCCTTGTCCTTGACATCGACCGCAGCGTCCCGACGCTACGCAGCCACGATTGCATCAGAATGTTCGATGCACGGAATACACCCAGGAAGGGTGCCGTTAGCAGTGGAAGTATAGAGAAGGGGAAATGTAATACCATGTTGATCATAGTGGGAGGCTTTACGCAGCTGGACAGGTGAGTAGTGGAATTTATCTATATCATTTAGCCTCGCGCTACATCACTTTACGAATCATATTTGGCATCATTTTTCTTTCATCTCAGAATAAACGTCTGCATTTATATTATCTTCTTTTTCTTTTATTCTTTTGAAAAGAATTCTTAATATATTTCCTAAATATTGATAAATTTATTTATAAAATTTTTTCGCAATTTACGAACCTTAATTATTTGCAGGTGTGTCAATAAATGTAAATATACAATATATGTACAAAAATGGTTGTGTAAATTATATACACAATATGTATTTATGTACAAAATGCACTATTTACACTGTTACAAAAATATTGCAAAGTAATATCTGTTTTTCGGTGTTTTGTCATACTGTTGTTAAAAATTTAGAATTACAAGAAAATTAGAGATTACAAATTTATACAATCATTTTGTATTCTACATAAAATAAATTATTTTGTCTTTTTTTTCTTCTGAGCATTAAACTTCCCTCGAAATGGTTTACCACCACTATTCTTCTTTCCACGTCCCTTAGTTTTTTCTTTTGCTTTTGCTGCACGTAAATCTTTCTTCATTCTCGGATCAACCAATTTATAACGTCCTTTAACACCAGGTGGTCTTGCCGCTTTCTTTTGTGCCATATGTTTTTTCATCACTACGTAAGTAACATTCTTCTTCGGCTCTTTATGGGCTTTCTTATATAATCTACAAGAAGAATCATAACCATATATAATACAGAAATACAAATTGAATTGGTATCATCATCAAAAACTTGCACTTACGCTTGAACTTGTTTCGCTTTCTCTCTATCACTAATATCAGTGTTATCCATTATTGTTTCCACTTTTTTCTTTGCTTTTTCTAATTTACGTAACGCTCTCCGCTTCTTCCTTGACTTTGCTTCTATTACTTTTTTGATTGGTCTAACATTTAAGTCCTCAACACGTTTTTTATACTCATCAACAAGTTCCTTAGGTACCGGCATCACATTCTTCATGTGTTTTTCTTCATCTTGTACAAACCAATCTGGTAATTTTTCATCATTAAATGCATATCTATTCCAAGCTGAATCTACTAAATCCCTTCGAGTTTTTTTACTTTGAACTAATAGTGATCCTAATGCTAAATCTTCTTCTGATAAACGTTTCCTTTTCTTTGATTTTGCACCTATATATTATACATATAATTACATCATGTTCTATATTTACTACATAAAGCTATTCTTCTATGTTCATATAATATACTTACTAGTCGCCTGAGGATTATCTTTGCCGCTAATTTTATCTTTTTTAGATTTTGTAGTTGAAACCATTTTGTCAACATCATAATCAGAGTCTGTATCATCACTATTATAGTCATTATTGTCCTCGTTATCTCCTTGTTTATTTTTTTGTATATTCTTAGATTTTTTTACTTTATTTTCTTTATCGCTATCTATGGAATCGTCTTGTCCTATTATACGACCCCCTTTCTTTTTATATTCCTCGACCATTTTATCCAATTCAAAATCTTCATCCTTTTCAACTTCTAAGTTTTTAAATATATCCTTCTCAAACCATAATTCTGCTTTGTGAATTCTTTTAGTTCTCTTGTCCCTATGATCTAAATCAGTTAATAAAGGATTCTCTGGATCTTCATCAATATTTTTTCTCTTTTTTGAAACTTTCTTTGTATCGTCGTCGTCAGATTCATCTAAACCTAAAATTCATTTGTGTAAAAATATTACGATATTTATAAATATAAAAAGAAATTATATAAACAATAAATACCTAAGCCTGACTTATTGCTGTCTGAATCATCATCTGAAGCATCACTTGAATTCTCTGGTTCAGTATCTTCTGTTTTATAGTATAAATCTGAGCTATCTAAATGTCCCTCATCCTTATTATACCTAACCTTTTTTGGTTTTCTTTGTTCTACATCTGAATCTACATCACTTTCTGCTACTAGATCAGGATCCTGATCCATTATATTTTCTAACTGTCGATGTGTCTTAATGTCTTTTAAACTAAACATATCATCTCCTTCTAATACAGGACCTTCATTTCCTTTATGAATCATTTTTAGTTTCAATCGTTCATTTAATTTTTGCCTTTCTTTGTTAGCTTTCTTCTTTTTCCGTTTAAGCTCTCTAGCTTCTTCTTCTCTAAGCTCTTCTATTTGTTTTCTAATTTGTTCGTCTTCCAAATCTTCCAGTTCTTCTTGACTCATAGGTGGTGCTTCCGTTACCTCATCAGGCAAATTTTGTACATTTTCATCTGGTTCTTCCTCTTTTAATGATTCCTTTACTACCTTCCACCAATTAATTAAATTTCGTAAATCCTTTTTTCCTAATACTTTAATATCCTTACAACATTCTTTAATTTCCTTGGTCGTTTTCTCGTGATTTGCTATTGTTTCATCATCAAAAACAATTTCAGAAGCATTCTGCAATGCTTCCACAGCATTTTCATGTGCTATAAAATCTTTAACAGATAGCTTATGATATAAAGTATAATCATTTTCTGGGTAACCCTCCACTTTATCTTTCTTTTTCGCAGGATTACATACATTTAATTTATTTGTGGGCTCAATTTCTAATTCTGAGAAAACATATTTTGGATCTAAAAATTTAGGATCTAACTTATCTGGTGCAATATAATACTGACAAACAACGAAAATTTCAGCAGATTCTGCACGTGATGCTTGTGGTTTAGTTGCGTGCACCTTAAATAAAACAGAAATTCAATGTTAATATATTGAAAATTATATTTCTATGATAAAAATGTTATATATACCTTCCTAAATAATTGCTTTAACACCCAAACTAGTGCATTATAATCTTTTGAACGAAAAACTTTAGTTATAAACCAACCACCGGGTCGTAAGAAATGTGTTGCCATTTTAAGAGCAGCTAGAGTTAAGACGATTTGTTGATATGCATCATGGAGCCAGTTTTTACCAACATTCGGTGCTCCATCATGAAGTACAACATCAGCTTTCCAAGTTTTCAATTCACGTGATATCGATACACGGCATTTGTCTGTTGTTATATCTTCAACTAAACTAATACATCCTGGAATGGGCTTTATGGGAAACAAGTCTACACCTATTACTACAGAAGACACTGGCATATTTTGTCGAGCGATTTGCATCCACCCTCCAGGAGCTGCACACAAATCTATGCATACTCGGGATTTTTGTAAAAACTCAAATTTTCGATTTATTTGAATTAATTTAAAAGCAGCACGTGACCTATAACCTATAAAACATAACCTATTAAAAGAGCTACTTATAAATAATATATAATGAAATAAAACTTTAAAAGTAAATCATTTAACATTAAATATTTCGCGTTAAATCATTTATTGAATAAAGAAACAGCTTAATTTTTTAAACCTTTATTTCATTTATAAAACAATATTTTTAAATTCTTACCAGTTTCTTTTGCTAATTGGTAAAATTTATCTTTCCTCTGCTTTCCAATTTTTCTTTTTTTACCACCCATTTTGAATTGCAATAAACTATACTTTTTATAGGAAAATTATTTTAATTCAAAGCTCGTAACTTATTTACGTACGAACGAATTGAAATGGACATGTAACGCAACACGTCGTTCTACAGTGCTACATCCACCACATACGAAAAATTTAAGAGTAGGGATACACAAAAAAAAAATAAGTCTAGTCTGTTCAACGAGATTTTTTTTATTTACAAATACTTTACAATCAATTCTCGCATTGAGAATTTTGAGTAAGTCTCTCTGGAGTGACGCAGTGACATTTATTTATAATAAGTGTCTAATTATTTATAAGTTTATTTCTAGCTGAATCTAGTGCTTAGGTCTAACGGATAGTGTTTTCTGAGCCTGCAAATCTGGTCCGACGTATTAAGTAATTTAGTAATTAGGGGGTTTCGATGTTTGTTAACTCTCATGATATATCTATTACTATATTTCGTTATTTCTTCTTTGTCTGTGGGTATCTTGAGGTTGCGACATATTGCTTTGTTGGTAACACACCAGGGTGCATCTATTAGGGATCTTAGAGTTTTCGATTGGAAGGGTTGAAGTATTTCAATGTTGGAATTACTTGCTGTTCCCCATAGTTGGATTCCGTAGGTCCAGACAGGTTTTATTATGGTCTTATAGAGCGTAATTTTGCTCTGCATGCTTAAATTGGAACGTCGGCTAATGAGCTAGTAGAATTTTTTAAGTTTAGCCTTGAGTTGCTTCGATTTGTCTATAATGTGTTGTTTCCATGTCAATCTCTTGTCCAAAGTTCAACGAGATGAGGGCGGAAATGACGTAGATTTGGGTATGGTCGTTGTAACACAATAAACGTAAACGGAGATTGTAATACGTTTATGTTTATTTCCCCGCCTCGTTAGATAGACTATAGAAAATAGTATATTTTCAAGAAAAACACCAAGTTGTTTAAAATTAAGAAAGAGAATTATCTGTATATTAATACAAACACCACTAATCTATATAATATTAATATAATATATTTAGTAATTTCATTTAATTACAATGATGCACTATGATATACTGAATTTTCTTCCATATTAATAACTCTTTTTAATGTATTTTTTCTTACAACTATAATCTTTGTTTTGTATACATTTTAATCAAAGTTATATAGAATTTACAGATGGTTTTACAAAAAGTGCGAAATGGTATAGAAAGAATGAATTGCAGGATAAAACTAATTACTTCCATAATTTCTTGATGGACATATTTTTTTCTGAATCTTTCTGCATAACTTTTGCTACAGCCATTTCAAAATCTTCTTGAGTAACATGAACACGACGTTCTCTGAGAGCATACATACCGGCTTCTGTGCATACACCCTGAAAACAAATAAATAAATAGATAATTTTAACAATAAAAATATATTTTAACATACCGCAAAACGTTATATTAATTACCTTCACTTCTGCACCTGACGCACCAGGCATGAGTTCGGCAATTTTCCTTAAATTTATACCACGTGTTAAATTCATTTTTCTCGAATGAATTTTTAAAATATCAAGTCGTGCTTCTTCATTTGGAGGTGGAAATTCAATTTTACGATCTATACGTCCTGGTCTTAATAACGCTGGATCCAATATATCAATTCTGTTTGTAGCCATAATGACTTTTATATTTTTTGTTGCTTCAAAACCATCTAATTGATTGAGTAATTCAAGCATGGTTCGTTGAACCTAAGTATCAAAAGTTGGTAAAAAACATTCATTATTAAGCTAAAGTTTTCAGATCTAATGCTGTTACATCGCGTGAGATTATCCGTACGCCATCCTTTGTTGTCTGGCTGCCAAAGGCCCACGTACCGTTATTCAGACTCTCAATAAATCTAAGGACTCACCATAAACTTAAGCTTTTTAACTTATTCGTTTTAATCGTAATCTTATTAACTTGAAGAAATCTCTAATCCTGTAAGTGTTTTCGGTTTATGGATGGTCCTTAGAACAATCCTTAGGTTTATTGTGTGCTCTTATAAATTACGGAGAAAGCGGGTATTTACCTTACAGTAAAAGCGGGTTTTCGTCATGAACAATGTCAACCACCAACCACGTTGGTAGGAGGCTTCCTCCACCTATTCTCATTCATTAACATTGGTTATAACCAATGGGCATCGCGAATCCGCTTTCTTCGTACAAAAAACACACCCACACTAAGTTTTCCTTAGTGACAACATCGTCACCACGACTGGTCGATAAAACAAATGTGTAAAACTTACTTCACTATCTCCTCCAGAACCAGATTCAATACGAGAACTTCCAATTGAATCTATTTCATCCATGAATATTATAGATGGTGCATGTTCTCTTGCCATTACAAACAATTCACGAACCATTCGTGAACCTTCACCAATAAACTTTTGTACCAATTCAGAACCCGATACACGAATAAAAGTACATTCAGTATGATGGGCAACTGCTCTCGCTAATAATGTTTTGCCTGTACCTAAAAATAAATTGCAAATTTATCAACAATATAATTAAGTTTAATTAAAAGGAAAAAGATAGATTTTAAAAATTAGCGTCTTTATTATTTACCTGGTGGTCCATACAAGAGTACACCTTTAGGTTGAGCAATCCCAAGAGCATCAAATAATTCAGGATGTTTAACAGGCAATTCAATAACTTCTTTGATTTCTTTAATTTGTTTATCTAATCCTCCTACCATCTCATATGTAGAGTCTGGTACTTTTTCCACCATCATAAGAGAAACAAGTGGGTCAACTTTGTTTGGTAAAATTTTATGCAATGTATAACTTTCATTGCGTAACGCAACTCTTGAATTTGGAGTTACATCATTAATATCAATATTCTTATCTATATCTACTACAAACTTCCCTTCAGGATGTACTTTAACCAAAACTTTCTTCTTGTCCATTGGTTTAACAACTTCTCCAACATATGATCCTTGTTCTTGGAGAAGCTGCAATTCTTCGCGTAACATACGTACTACAAAAAAACACCAATTTTTATCGCAAAATGCATCAAACACAAATAAAAGTTAGTTAAAAAGATGAAAACATAATCGAATAATATACCTTTGGCATTGAGCTCGTTACGTTGTGCTTGTAACCTCCTTAAATTTTGACTTTTTTCAGCTACGATTAATTGAAGTTCTTCAATTTTAGTAATGTAATACGGTTTAAAACCTTCCCCCTTAATAAGTTTCTCATCTATTTCCATCTAAAATATAAGGATAAAAACTAGCTATAATAGTTGTAAAATTATGCATGTTGCTTAGATTCGATCAATTACCTTATTTGTGAGCGTCATTGTTGCACTCACTATTTATAATCAATTACTAATTATAATTGTTCTTATATGGCCATTTACTTATAAAAATAAGCAAGAAAGAAAGTTTAGAACTTGACACTTCTTTGTAATATTACAAGAATTGCTTGTCATCGATACCCACTGTACGGATCACGTAGTACCGCGTACGGATACTCAATATCAACTTACGAATCGATTACTTGCTGTAGCTGTAACATTATCGAGAATCAGCTTCATATCGATTGATACATTTCCTGTACATTATTTATAAACCATCTTTAATAAACAAAATTATACTGTTTAAACAGATTTTTAAATTAAATTAATAAATTAAATTCCTTATATATCATTTATTAAAACAAATTATTAAACATTTAGCAAAATAAATCGATTACATTCGCTCATTGTAAATTATCCTTTACGATTATAATTTCATAAAATTTTATAATTATTATTATTATTTTGATATATACATTTTCCTTCTTTTTAGTTTTAGTTAATGTAAAATAACTATTTTTTATATTTTATTGTAATGTCAATTTAGTTTCTTATTTATTTATCAAACTTACAAATAATTTTCTAGAGTAATATTACTGAAGTAATCGAGAAATAATTAAATATTGCTTTAAATTTATTATTTAATGCCTTGTAATTTATTTTTTCAAAATTATAGTTATTTTATGTTTTTCCACATTGGTAAGACTGAATGGTAATGGTGTATAGTTGATACTTTGATACACGCTTAAAAATTTATGGAGTAAAATAGGCGGCGACGCGGAAAATGTATATACTACTATGCTACAACTTACTTAATTTATAATTTTATAAAAAATTTAGCGCGCATGACGGAAAGTGTTTTTTATGACAAGGACAAAATATACAACGTATAAGGTAGAACGTGAAAATTTAGTACGCCACGTGACTGCATAGGTTAAGGTGAAGATACTCTAACCGGTCGGCGGGAGATGAACTTTGCTCTCAGTTTTTATATGTTCTTCACATAAAACATGGAATTTGACTTATTATTCAATTTTATGTCAATATTTACCATCACTTTATTAATAGTTGTCACAGTTATCACCGTCTTCCAAAAACTTAAGTAAGTATTCTGTTTCCCTCTAATTACAGTCATGATTATATCATATTTTTTTATATGTTAGATTAAGATGGCCCATAAAAGTAAACTGCTGGTTTTGCAACAAGGATACAAAGATTTGGCGACAGCAACTAGATTGGTGGATGTGTCCATATTGTGAACAATATAATGGCTTTTCTAAGGTAAGTCAATTTATTCAATTAATATTCAATGGACCATATTATTCAAAATATATAAATTTATGATGTTGAAGATCATACATATGATATATCCAAAAATTTTAAATCAATGAAATTTTATATATAATCTATTTTGATTATTTCGCCAGGTTGAATTAATTGATTTATTAAATATTTTTAAAGCTATTGGAATATCTTAACATAAGAAACAGCCTACCTATGTGATATCTTTTACAATTCCATATATGTTTTGGAATATTATTCCTATATTTTCTTCCATGTCAAATTCTAGAATGGTGATTATGCATATACTATACCAGAACAATACAAGACATCTTCACATGAAATGAAAAGATACTGTACAATCAACCAGGGTACAACAACTAATCAAGATGCAAATAATGGTCTCTGCAAACAATGTAACATGAATGAAAGTTTAAAAATATCAAAATTATCTGATTATGTACCAAAAAATGAAAGAAATTATGAATATGAAATGAAAAAGTTTAAAGATAGCTTAGAACAACAATACCCATTGTGTGCAAAATGTAAAAGTACAGTAAATAACGTATTATATAAGCAAGCATTATGGCTTGCACAATATAAAATGTTGTTATTTAAACAAAAACCATTTTGTATAATTGCTAATGTAAGTATTGTAATAAAGTATATTACAATAAATAATAAGGTTTGTATGGCATTTCTCATTGTAATTGTTTCATTCTTTGCAGAATTCAAAATATTCTGAACTAATATGCAGAATAATTTCAACTATATTAGGATCTATGGTAGTGTATAACATGGAATTCATATTCTTCCCAATTGGAGGGTTATTTTTTCAATTTTGTGCCTGTTGGATACCTTCTACAAAAAAACAAAGTTCTGATATATTAGTTATGTTTTTATGGATTTGTATGATTATACTTTTACCCTTTAAAGACATAAAATTAATTACAACAGATTTTCAGAATTCGTGGTTTGTTCTGGAATATATAACTCAGTATCATATGGTAAGCTAATAAATTAAAATGAAATATACTGCATTAATAATTAAATTTTGGTACATTAAATTAATCGACATTAATTATTTTTGTTTTAGATGATATTATTTATCTCGATCATAGGCTTTATAAATGTCATGCCTAAGTCATATAAAAGTACAGTAAATAAAAATATGTCATTTAAAAAAATTGAATCTTCTCCAAAAAATACAGTATTATTTGACTCATGTACAGCAACTTCAAATAATAAGCACAATCTTAATGTCAATGTTAAAACTGCTAATAATATAAACAAAACTGCCAGTAATTGGTTAGCACCAAATACAATGAAAGATTATATGTCTCCTTATGTGGAAAATTCAATAAATTATAAATCTACAATTTCCCAAAGTTTATTGTAAGCAATTTTAATGTTTTAATTTTTTACTAATTTTATATATAACAAAAAATAAAATAATTTTTTATGTTATAGCACAAATGCGACATCACAGTGTTCACCAATGTCTATTAACAATAATAATACAGTATTCAATTCTCCACCTGTATATAAGAAGAGTACGATAGAGAGTAATTACTCATTGAATGACAGTTTGAGGACATTAAGCATATTATCATTGGGCGAAGATAAACCAAAATATTCAACTAAAATGCCTAAGATTTTTGAAACGAAAGTGTATAGCACAAAAAGTTCCGAGCTTTTTAAAAAGGCTGGTAAAAAAAATATTCTATCACCACCAAAACTAAAATCAGTTATGCAAACATCCTGGATAGCTGGTGGTTATTGGCAGGAAGGTATAGATGCACCATCCTTGTCCAGATCATCCAGTCAAAGTTCTGGTTTTGGTTCTGTGGGTTCTAATTTTGGCCCATCTAGAGAACCATCCATACATGAGTTTGATCAATGTTCAGTTATGTCAGATGCGACGCAATCCTGTTATACACCAAGGCAAACTAATAGTCCTGTTGGGTCTTTTTCTCAATATAGTCTTCAATTTCCATTGTCGGAATCAAGAAATCAATCAATTAATAACCAAACAATGAAACTTGCATCAACCAATCTTTCTACGCCACAAACATTATTATCTCAAAATAACAAAAGAAATAATTCAACTTTTATAGATCAATGTTCACAAAGACAAAACATGGATATGAATGATATTAAAAGTCCCTCTGAAATGCAGCCGTTTCCTAGTCACGCCACTATTGTAACAAATCCCGTTTGGTTACCAGTTCTTTTATGTGGTTCACTTGTATTAAATATAATAGTATTATGTACTACTTTGTTACGTTAGATAGGGTATATCATACATTTTTTACGATCTTCCTAAATTTATATTTGCCACATACATTTATACGTATTTTAGTTTTTAGTTACAAAATAAGTTCATCACTATTTTTCAAGCAATTGATTACTATTTTAAAAAATAGTATTTTAAATATTTCTATTTTAATGGATAGTAATCAATAATATTTCAACCTATTTATAAATAAGCGATGTACTGCCAGTATAAAGTTTTCTATTGTTATCACTCACTTTTTTATTTCACATAAATAATTGTAAATAAATATTATTTTTTTTATACGCAGTTTATAAAGTATCAAATTTGAACAATAATGTTAAGTTGAACGCATAATAGTGGAAAATAGAATACTGGTTTGACGGAAAATTAATTATTGCCGTTCTAAACTGTCAACCTTGTGATAAAAAAATGTTCTCCGTGTGTGTTCACTAGTAAGATATATATGTCACTCAATAAATTTAAGAATTAATGAAATAATGTGAAATTGCGTTCACTTTGTATTGATAATATTTGATTTTTTTTTAACTTTGTTATTATATTTGTGAATACGAAAAAGAATTGTTTTGAACACACAAAAAGTTATGTATATATATAAGTAATGAAATTTAAAGTGTTCTGTGTATTTGTAAAAATATATATGATGTTTATTGTGTTAAGATGTGATGTTAAAATAACTTAATAAAATAAATATTGTAATATCTTCAACCAAGATATTACATTTTTGTTAAAATTTGTAACAAATTAATTAATGGACAAATATATTTTATATTATCATATTCTCAATTTGCATGTGACACTGAATTTTTAACTTTCAATGGGTGTAAACACTGTTCAGAATCTGATAATGTACGCTTGAAATGTCTAAGATCTGGCACATTAAAATTCGCTTTTCGTCTGTGAAATCTTCAATGAAAATAAATATAAATCAAGATATATATTTGATAGGTTTAATTTAAATTAAATAATAACTTACTGAGTATTTTGTTCGATATTTAATAGCTTTAACTCCCCAATTTCTTCCCTATAAGTAGACCACCATTGACATTTAGCTATTCCTTCTTGTGAATTCTTGTACAATTCGTCTTTTAATGCTTCTCTTAAGCCAAATTGAGTTAATGTACCAAAACTTTTCATCAGATCCTGTTCAGGGACCCATTTCCTCTGTCTCCAAGTACAAAACATAAATTTTATAGAACATGAATATAACATTAAAGCACTGAGATAATTTACTTATAACTAACACAAAATGATATATACCTTGCATTATAAAATCTAATTTTTGGTCCTTTAAAACTTCTTGGTAAAATATTATAACACAAATCGTAAGTTGTTGTCATATTACTACAATATTCCTTTTTATGATCAAAAAATTGTTCTTGAGGTAAACCCTTACAATGAAATTGTATTTCAAAATATTATTGTAAAAATTAAAAGTCACTTAAAAATTATATCATGTATCATTTGTTTTTTTTAATTTACTTTAGATTATATTATATATATATTCATGTACCTCCTGAATAAGTTTATTTTCCCACTTTGCAATTTGGTTTATTTCCCAAGTTTTATTAACATGAGGCTTGTAATCTATCTCATATAAAGTTCTCCAATCATTGGGTTGGCTTATGTCACTTGCTCTGCGCTCAAACCAATTACCTACCAATGTTTTTGGTGTATATTTATTTTCACTTAATACTGGTGCACGATCAAGTTTATTCTTTGTAGGAAATAATTTTTTTCGTACATCTGTCAATGACAATGTGTTGTCTAAACATTGTTGTTCCACATTCCAGTCCATAACATTCAGACCATTCATGATATTTATCTTTGAAGAAATACCATAAGAAAACAAATAAAATAATGAAGTCTAATTGAATGAAGCAGTTCATTATTGTTTGAACTAAAGAGTAAATTAATATATATTCATATGAGTTTTATAAAATCAATAAGGAAATTTGGATATTTATAATTTTGATATTGAATAAATGCAAATATACATGTAATATAAATTACTTTATTAAATAACTATGCTATTCAAGAACCAATATTTAAGTAGTATCTTATTAAAAAGTTAATGCAGCTATCGTCAATTATTAATCAAGTAATAATAATAAACTTCTTATTAATTTTAATTAAATATGGGTGTAAATTAAATGTAATATAATTTATGATACCTTGAAGCTACGGCTTCTCTCTAATTCTGCATACAAATCATCTAATTCTAGGAGGATTTTTCAAATTTCTATTTCATTTTATTTTCAGTTTCGAATGAGGTAGACCTGAATTTGATTGAGGGCTTTTGAAGAATGTTTATAACATGTACACAAGACATGCAATGAAAAAAGAATTTATTATTCTTTTTTATTATTCTATTTTATATAGTAAACCTACTTCGATACTTATAGGTTTCGCTATGCACCATCGAGTATCAATTATAGATCTTTTTTTTATTTTAAAACGCCGGTAATTTTGTTATGATGTAGAGGTTAATTAAATAAGCGCACGTATGGAACATATAATAATTTTTCGAATAAAGCATAGTGTAGCAAAGCAGGTGATACAACTACATGAGTTTGTCGCACTTTTTCTGTACATTTTTCGGTATGTTTCTAAAACAATGAAACGAATATCTACATCTGTCAACTTATTTATTTCCTTCACATTCGCATACTTCGTACAGTTTACAAAAAAACGGTAGCGGTTATAGACCTCCTCATTAACAGTGATCCTTGTTTTCCAGCGTGAATGTATCATTATAAGTTTAACTACTTCTCTTCTTTCTTTTTACTATAATTTTAAACATGTTTGATGTATTATGAAAATAATAATAACTCTGATTTTTTCTATTTTCTCCCATACATACATCGGAGATTTCCGATTAAAAGGATTTTTTCCGACAAGCATATGGATTTTGGAGGAGTTCTTTTTTGTACAATAAAATTCATCAAATTTTTTCAAGCTCCATTGCCCGTTTTAATTATACGAACGAATCATACGAATTACAATGTAAAAAAAGAACATAAACACGTATGTCAATTCGAAAATTACGTGGATAATTTACATTATGCTATTATGTAACAGTACTCGATTAGTCATCATCGTGTTTCATCACTTTTTGATCATAACGAAGATTTATTCGATAAGTACCGTCCAATTTCTTCCTTCATGTTGAAAAATCAATAATGCCTTTACAATACTCTATAAAAATAAATGTTATTTAATAAGGAAAAAGTGGTCGATGCCCGAAACTCATAATCAAAGAGTTGGCTAAGCTGATATTTTATTTCACGATTCACTAGCTTAAGAAAGAAATTGAATCATGATCAAAAATTCAGCGAACACATTAATACCTTAGTTGAACAGTAGAATGAAAATTATCGTATGACAATATTTCGATAATCGTTAAGGCTTTGAAACAGTAATATTAAGTGTATTTTGCATTAAATATATATACTCGTAGCCTTTTATGCGTAGGGCAATTTGCAAAAATTGTTTTATTAATTTGCCAAATAAATGTAATAGTGTAAGATTATATTTACATACATTTGACAAAAATATTTCAATAATAATTGCACTCATTATGCACCACGCACTTGTCTTTGCATATTAGCAAACACAATTTCTCCCTCGATATCACAAAAGTTAAAAAACGGAAGATGACAAAAATGATCTCATATGGAAACATGATTTCTTTCGTTGTTGTCTACAACAACGAGAGACAATGATTCATAAAGAAAATGTTAATCTTTTTTGCCTACATACCATAAGGAATCTATGCGTAATAAGATTCCAACGTATCACAAACAAATATTTAATCGCGCACAGTTTACAGAAACCTATCTTAAATTAATATTGTTTAGAATTCTCCTGCTCCGGACAATACATCAAGTACGTGTGGCTCGTACATTTTTATCAGAACCATAAATAAAACAATTACAAAAAAAAATACATAAAAAGTACACATTGAAAAGCATTAATTATCGACAAATATGATTAAAGAATAGAGTTTTCTAAAAAATGCATGTGTATAACGTTACGTTCAATTGTTACACTGAAAAATAAAGAGATACATGTGTGAGCGAATTTTCGGCGGCCTGCAACAGGTTTTAGGAACTTAAGCAGACCTGTGCAAAAGCTCACTATTAGACGTACAGTATACATACATCTAGGTAACTTCCGAGCATAAGCTCAACATGAAGAAACGTAAACTAACACGTATATCTAAGACAAAAGATTTACCCTATAGGCCAAATTTCATTGGTCTACAGAACTTTAAATGTAGTATAAAAGCCTCTGATATAAACAAGAATAAGCGATAATAAATTAATTTAAATTAGATGAGTATATAAAGATTCATGCAATGAAAACTGTACTATAATAAAATAAATGTGAACGAGGATAGCGATGAAATTCTTCTGTCGAAAATGTTCATAAAGCCATTGGTTCTTGGACCTCAATAATATTTAGAATAGCCAACAAACTTAACACTCTCGGTTAAGCGAGCTTTCTGGTCCGAAAAATCTGTTGTCACGAGTGTATTAATAGCAATGGAGAGAATTCTTACAATTATAAATACTTATAAGCCACGATCATTCCTACAGTTTTTTTTAAAGCCGCATGTCCAATCGCATTTCATGTCAGCGATACCTACCAAATCTTAAATAGTACTGCCTCATTTGTCGGGAAACTTCAATGTCGATAGCAGATTAATTAAAACTACTGTAGACAAGTCGGTCAAATTGCATTAATGTCACTTTCAGGAATTTATTTTCTATTCTATGATAATGGAATTCACTTGTCTTTTTAAAGACATAGGATATAGTATACAAAATTTTGATAGAAATAAATATTGAAACATTCTTCATAAGAGGCCTTTGCATGATTATTTGATAGACATTCACCTTTATTTATCGTGCACGATATTAAGTTAAATAATTTATAAAAATTAACTATTTACAAATCGATAGGACATGCAGCACTAATTTTATAACTTAATGCACTTATTTGCATTAATAAGCACATGCTTGTTTCGAGACAAATAAAAAGAACTGGCGGTGCTCCTTGCGGATATATTACGTCTATTACCCTTACTATATAGTTGTAACATTTATGGGTATCCACTACAAATTAGAGTCTCTGGAACTCTATTGCTTTCATTGATGAAAGCGTTCTTGCATTCGTTTTCTGTAAAAGTGAAGGGTTTGGCATTATGCTCACGATCACTGTACGCTGTTACCCATATCTGAATAAAAACATGAAAAAATAAACAAACATCAAAACTAATATCACCAAAAATATTAACGCAAAATTAACGTTTTATAAATAAAATCACCCATACTCACTTATTAAAAAAGAATTGAAAATTAAAATCAAAATTCTCGTAAGGTTTGTTCTTTTAAATAATCTTTCATTCTGTATATGAAATTATATGATTTATATTTAAATATATTAGATAATATATTCCAAAATGAATAATATTTTTATCGATTCCTTTTATGCAAAATTGAACAAACCTACGATTTGTGTGTAAAAGTAAGAATATAGATACTTAGTTATATGCATTGGAAAAAATGATATATAACAAAGATAACTGTACAAATTATTACTCACCACGATTTCCTGTTCTAATAGCATTAACATTGGTTAAATGGTGTTGACCAGCTCTAATTGGCTTAGCAATTTGCGCGCTAGGTCCACGACGAGCCAGATTCTTCTGTCTAACCGCTTCCTTGATTCTATCTACCTCATATTGATAACGTTTACGATCTCGCATTGCACCTTCTTTGGCATCTCGCAATGCTGTTTCCAGAGCTTTCACACGCTCCATCGTAGCTCGTAATCTCTTTTCAAGTTTGGGTAATTCACATCGAAGATCAGCGTTATCCCTCACAAGTTGTTTATGAACCTATTAAAAATATATAGATAATGTTTTGACGGAGAATATAATTACGCATTAAAAATATTAAGCGATCAAATTTGGAATTTTAATTACTGAATTTTTCAATCACGTACCTTCGTAAGCTGATCTAAGTTATTCTCAAGGAAGGAAATCTTCTGTTTTTGTGTAAGTGATCCACCATCGTCTTCGTTATCTTCTGCGATCATAGTTTTCTTTATTCTAGTCTGAAGGTCTTGAACAAATAATTTGCGTAGATTGTGCAGTGTTTGAAGTTCTTTGGCTACTGTTTCCTCCAGACCTTTAAGATCTTTTCGAGCCTATAAAAATTAATTAGTAATTACAGAAATTTGGACTTTTAATTGCTCTATATCTTTTGTCAAATTTATACGTACTTGTTCACGGCGTTCATTAAGTAAAATTAATTCTTGCAATTTAACAGATTTATTTGCTTCTTCTTGTTTCAATCGTTCATAATCGGCTTGCATTTGCTGATGAGCTAATGTGAATTTCTGGTTCAAATCTTTAAGTTCACTGATCAATTCTTGCTTCTCAGACAGTTCATCCCTAAGCGCTGCGACCTACATTCAATTAATAATAATAATATTTAGTATTGATAGTATTATTTAGTAATTTAGTATTATATAGTAATATTTAGTATTCATAATAATAACAATAATATATAGTAATGTAAAATGTATATTTACTTGTTTCTGATGAGCATCTCGCAATTGATCCATTTGTTCCTCCAATGCTACTCTCATCTTTGTTGCTGCTTCCTTTTCTTCTGCTTTTTCTTTATTTGTAACTGCTTGTACTTGTTCTGCAGCCTTCAACTTGGCACATTCTTCGCGTAAAGCATCAACATCTTCCTCCAAAGCACGTTTACGTGCTTCCGCCACTTTCATTGATTCGGTTAATGTTTGCATACGAGCTTCATGTTGAGAAATTAATAAACGACATTCAGCTAGATCTTTTTCATATTCAGCAACCTAAAATAAAATTAACCAATGAGCGTTATATTGTAAAAATCAAATATAATGAATTCAAAGAATACGAAATCGAACGCTTACTTTCTTGTTACAGTCTACTTGGGAACTTTCTAATCCTTGGCATCGTTGTACTAAATTCTTCACCTCTGATTTCATTTTGCTAATGAATAGCCTTGCCACTGTGAATTCCTCTTCAA
The DNA here is from genome assembly GCF_024516045.1 of Bombus affinis. Taxonomy (NCBI): domain Eukaryota; kingdom Metazoa; phylum Arthropoda; class Insecta; order Hymenoptera; family Apidae; genus Bombus; species Bombus affinis. The sequence continues at coordinate 9,184,374 of NC_066349.1, read as the reverse complement.
GTTTACCATTGCTTTCTGTAGGTACAACCTATAAAATATGAGATTTGTAATACTTTATGTAATTGCATTATAAGGAATTCTTTAAACGATGTAGTAAATCAGTTTTTACCTTTAGATTTTCATCGCCACCAATAGCAACTCCAATTTCACCTAAATCTTTCAAGAAGTTTGCTAACATTTCTGCAATACGTTTCCTTTGATGTGCAGACATATCTCTCAACTGTTGTAATTCTGAAGCAGTACTGTTCAGCGTTGTTTGTTTTGCTAAAAGTTCTTCTGTCAAAGTTTCTGTTTCTTTCTTTTTAATATCACACTGTAAGAATGTATATATAATATAATAATATCCTTATATCTTTCAGTACAGATGATATAAGAAATTAGCTATTGACATAAGATACCTCTTGACATTTTTGATCATAATTAACTGCTAACTCTTCCAATGCTTGTAAAACTTCTTTTACTTCTTCCTTAGCCCGTTCATGTTCTTGCTGTGTTCGGTTCACCTCCTGTTGAAGTTTCTCGTATTCACGCCTTGCAGTCGCAATTAATTCTGCTTGTTCATGAATTTGTTCTTTTAAATTCTCGACATATTGCGATTGTTGGTTAATCTCTTCATCCTTATCATCCAATTGCTGGTAAAGTCTTTCACGTTCTTCTTCTAGTTTCTGCCGTTCTTCATTAGATAAAGATCCAGCCATCAAATTGCCGCCAGGAGTGGCCGGCATTGGACCATCATCAAGTTTACCTGTGAAAAGCATTATAAATTATATAATATATGTCACAACGTTCTCATTCTTATAGAGTAAATTGTATAGTACCCTCAATGGACATATTAATTGGAGTTGTAACATCTGATGCTTCAACCAAATTAAATTGTTCTTCGAGTTTAACGGTTTCACCCTGTCGCCAACGAGATAATTCAGCCTCCAATTTTTCAACTTTTCCTTTCAATCTAGCTGCCTTCTCTTTCTCCCTTTCATAACGACGCTTCCATTCTTCAGCCGTTAATTCCTCATTAACGCATACAACATTTTTTATAGTTTTAGCTCGTTTACCTAAGAAAATAATTAAATATATAATCGAGAAACTTCATATATTTAATCAAGACAAAAATAAAGATCTCTTTTATTACCAAAATCTAAAGTCGATTTTGTTTCTGATTCATTGAAACTAGCTGGTGAACAACAAATAATAATCGTAGTTCTAGCATTGCCACCAAGAGATTCTTGCAAAATTCTAGTCAACTTTGAGTCACGGTAAGGAATGTGAGTTTTATTTCCATCAGCTAAAGCTGAAATTACATTTCCAAGGGCTGATAAGGATTTATTAATATTTTTTGCTTCATCCAGTACAGTGCCTTCTGCTCCAGTTTTTGAAACCTAAAATATAATATAAATATAAAACAGGTATATTCTGAGGAGAAGGGAGTAGATGTAATGATAGATTTAATAGAGTAGATGTAAGTCACCTTTTCTGAACCAGCTAAATCAACAAGATATAATTTTCCTGATAGCTTCTTCTGGTTTTCTAAGTTTTCTTGTTTTACATTTATTAAGAATACAGAATGAGAACGTGAGCTGTGCTCATTCATGTTAGTTACAGCAATGTGCCTATTTGATTTTCCTTCTTCTATTACTTCAAACACTTCTTCAGGACTAGATACAAAGCGTTCTGTTGCACCTTTTACAAATGGTACTCGATTTTTATCTTCATGCACGCTTAGATTTACCTTGGATACTGAGAATGAAAAACAATAAAATTATAAGTAACAATTTTAAGATTTTTCATGTTAAATAAGTAAAATGAATAATAAAGTTCTTACCATCAAGAAGATCTCTGATCTTATCCATATAGATTTCAAAGTACGATACTTTGATATGAAATTCCAAATTCTCTTCCATGCCATAAATATGATTGAAAATGTCATTAACGATTCTGGGAATAATACCCTGTTTATTTGGGTCTCCAATAACACCTTCCATGGTATGCGTTTTTCCTAATTTACACATAAATATTTCATTAGCAGAATCATATTAGAACTTAACTTTGATATCAATAACTAATAACACATATTTATGTATTTTACTTAATAAAATATTTCAATTTACCTGAAGATGTTTGTCCATATGCAAAAATAGTGCCATTGTAGCCTGCCAACACATCTGTGACAATTGATCTAGCTGCTTCATTGTAAACTTTGTCTTGAGTAGCATTTGGCTTAAATACTTTGTCAAAAAGATATACCTTTCCCTAAAATAATATTGCAATATTAAATTAAAGAATATACGCTATTACGCAAAAGTTTTAGAACATGAAGCCATATTTTGATAAACTTTCATATGATATTTGTACAATTTAAATCGTTCAAATTACATAGTTTTATTAATACAATTTACGGATGTATTTGTACGTATTAGTTGATTATATGACAATAAAATATTTCATTGTCCGAATAATGAAAATTTACAAAAATGAAAAATATATGTGAATTATTAGAGATACGCTCCGTTATGATAGCCGTGAGCAGAACATTCTTTTCCGTTCCTTTAATTCACGATGGCTATGTTCGCATATTTTTTCGATTTATACAAATATTTAGAACATATTATAGAATTACAGAAACCTAAATTAGAGTTTCTAGCTAATTCAAAGCTTCAGTTGAAATCACTTCGTTTTGAATACTTTTCGTGTGCACGTCGCATATTAATAATAAGAGAAAAGACTTGAGTATAGCGAAGTGTTCTGAGAGTCTTTTTATCAGGAGAAGAGGCTATTCTGCAAGAGAAATTTTGAAGAAAGTGAGAACTTCTTCCGTTGTCTATAGCCTGCGATACATAATTTCGCAACTACAGGTAATTTGAAATGAGAAAGGTAATAATTGAGAATCGATTTTTGTAAACGTGATAAAAGAAAAACTACTCCAAAGGCAAAAGTTGATAAATAAGAAATGAAACTAATTTCGCGATTTGTGGAAAGTAGATTTTGAAGATACGCAACTCTAAAAAACACTTTAGTACGCTAAAAATCATCAACATTAATCACTAGAAGACTATATTATGAATAAATCTAAATTTGAAATTTTTAAATCCGAGCGACGGACTTTTGTTTGATTTAAAAATTAAACAATAATTAATGTATAAAAATAAAAAATGCTTCCTATATAAAAACGAATTGGAAATTGAACCGAAAACAACACAACGAGCAATTTGTTAATAATAGATAATTTTAGGAAAAAAATATTTGTGTATATTGCACAAACAAACGTAATCTCCGTTACATTAATCGAAACTATTCCATTCATGATAATGATCTTATGTATCTAGCGAAGATATGTAAAAAATGTCTAGAAGAAATAAATACTAAATAATATTAAATAATACTAAGTACAACAGAAATAAATGTAATGGTAAAGTAGCTATTGCTTGATGTTAACCTTATCGGAATACTATAGGGTGTGTTAGGACGAAAAGTACGAAACAAAAATGTCCACAATTGCGGACAGAAGTAAAATATTACATAAAGGGAATGAAAGATAAGAAAGAAAAATAACAATAGAGAATTTATTAAAAAAATAATAATTGCTAAAATACCAAAATTAGTAAATATGATACTTAATATACACAGGGTATATATAGACGAAAAAATGACTAATTGTTATTGATTTTGGTAAAGGATAGAGTTATTATGTTTTTAAACATGTTTGTTATTATACATATAAGTAATTCTGTAAAATATAGCATTACTTGAAATATTTTATTGATTTCAATAATACTTTTAGGTTTTTATCAAATTTGATTAGGTATCCTGAGACTTTTAAACAAAATGTACTTAAATAATATTCATTTAAAAAATTAATGACATAAGACAAATGTTTGCCAATTTTAAATATGTAACAATACCTTAATTTTATTAAAATTCTATTTTTATCTTACATATTTCACGAATCAGTGTGAAACACAAATAAAATATTGTAGGGATAATTATATATTACATATGTATTTGTAGGTCCCTTTGAAATATAGAAGAATATAGGAAAAAAGGGGAACAATTGCACTCAATGAAGCTTTGTATCAGGAACCTTTTAAAACAATAGCGATATCTTTACTGAGCTCCAAGATCAAAAGACTTCTATATGAAATGGTACATTCATGAACATGTATCTACTTAAAAATACATGTCGGATCATTTCAAATTGCATACTACAAAAGTAAAAATATCATTAGGAATAGTTGTAATTTCTATATACAATAATAAATTTAACAAATATTCATAATATATAATTATATATCTGTCTAATATTCTTAATACAAAATTATATACAACTACAAAAATTAAATTATTTGTTTATATAGAAGCAATAAGATCATAATGCAAGAAAGAGATAGATAGAAAGACAGATATTTAAAAATACTGACGCTATCAATTAAAAAAGTCCTAATCACTTAAATGATTTGATAATCTATATATTTATCTATTTTATTATAAAATGGTGATTTATTTATTAGTACAGCTGATAAAATCGTAATATATAAAAAAATCATGAAGTGTACATATATTTCCTGCAAGGATATAATGAGGATAAGGAGGAATTAAGGCTATAGGTAGTGGAAATATTTTACAAAAATTTAATAATTATAAAATACACAGGATCGTTCATTAAATGAAGTTGTAGCGAACGCGATCTCAAACATTTCACAAAGTTGAACTTGTATTTGACGAATCTGAGGCCAACAACAATTTTTAACGCCACAAAATATATATATGTAGTTAAATTGACAATTGGCTACCATCGATGAACGAAAAAGAAGTTCGATCGTTGACAATTCGGTACTGTATCTACTTCGAAATTACGGTTTAATCATTCGCTGAAATAGATGCGTCAACGTGAGGAAATCGTTCAGCTCGACGAAGCACCGATGGAGGCGGAATGAAATCTCCATTTCGCCGAAAATAACAAAAATGAATCATCCTGTGCGTCGATCGAAGGATTCTTTTAATCGGCGTTAAATGCATAGCATGACGATTTACAGATAGAATATACTGAATATAGAGAAGGACCGAGAGAGCAGCTGTCAGCTGTGCACGATGACATCACACGTAAGCTGAACACGGTTAACTAAATGTGATAACTAAAAACGAGAATGACGCGTGTAAAATCTACGTACCCCTATAGAGATGCAGTTATCCTCGCCGCCGGATGGGAATTTTACGATGAATTTCGAGCCAGCCTTCTCCTCGGAGTCGTTCAAAGGTCGAAATCTACAGACTACCTTGATACTGTCCTCCGCGGCAATCTCACGCTCCCTCGGCGTCTCCATTGCCATATTTCGGTAGCTCGAATTCGTGACACGAGTTCCTTAGTTATTCTGATTAGTCACACTTAAAAATGATTTCCGATCTCTCGTAGGGTGCATAGGCGACGAGATGGTCGCGTGAACCGCATCAAGAACCACTACCGTCTTCTCTGTCACAAACCACAGCCCGTTTTGGAGCCAGCAAAGATGGCTGCCGTTGTTCGACGATTTTGCGGGTGGGTTGATTTGCGTGTGCAAAGGTGAGAATCAACGATCGTACTTATGTTAGACTGGTGAAGAAACATGGACGATATAAGGTGTGACACGCGGCCAATCCTCTTCTACTAATACATTACTACTACTCTATATTGAAACACGGAAGTGATTTTTTTGAATATACTTCGGGTACTCTAAAAACCAATCGATGAGAAGTCTAGACAAAGTTTAACGCAAACGCGTCGAACTAAACGTGCGCGCGCGCCGTACGACTTGCCTGTTTGCGCACACGAAACAGCATTGTCGGCGGATATCATACATACGTTGTCAGGGCTGTAACCTGCGTGGGCGTCGGATCCTTATTCCATTTTCTAGCCAAATACTTTTTTGGTCATTTTGTAGGATGCTAATATTTCTCCTTGAAAATCAATTATAGTTTACTTATAACGTTTATAAATCATTTGGTATATCCGAAATTTGGACATAATGTCTGTAATTATTTTATATAACCTCTTTTTTTGCATAATACATTTTTCATTTAATTTAGTTTACAAATATTGCTTTTTTGTTGACTAATGCTTTAAGTCGTTCAATTTGAATCTAAATTTGTAATTATACTTTTGTAGGTTATATGACTATATTTTTTAAACAGATTTCTTAGTTTACCTAATAAAATAGTGTGAATAATCATAATCATATTATATAGCTTCCATCAAATTATTTTTAATGAAGGAAGGACAATTGGATTTAATATTTTCATTTTTAATATCGTTAAAAATTTATTTTTTATCTTTCTACTAGGTGATTCGTACTTCAATTGCATTTAATAGTCCTCGATATATAAAATTTAAATTTTGCTATTTCTACAATTTACGAATGTATATTAAATTGGTCAATTTCAAGTTTTATGCTTCCTAATATCAGGATTCACAAACACAACTTGTAAAAAAATAATGGAATATTTTGATAATGATATTGCATCATCTATTTAGATATCAATGTTTATTAAAACACAATCACAAAATAATATTATTATATTACAGTATTATATTAAAATGATATATATGTATAATAAACATTATATCTCTAGCGCACAAAAATTTTTATTTATCATTAACATATTTGTAATAACTGAAAATATAAGTATATCACCTATCAATATTCACACAGTGAATTATGAATTTGTCGTAACAAAAAAATACACAAAAATTTAGTATTATAAAAAATTGTAAAAAGTAAATTAAAAAGTATATATTTTTTGGAAGTTTTTATTAGCATATCATCACTAAATTTCAAAATTTCTTTCTCTTTTGATTTTAAGAAAAGAAAATAAATATCATTTTGATACTGGTATACAAGTATATAATCTGAAATATAAAATTTATTGTATGAAAATGTACTAAAAATATATTTAAAAACCTTGGTTCTAATCCGTAATTGATTTTTTTTTGCACTTTACTACGGTGCTGCCTTTCTTTACCCTCATTATTTTTGTTCTTACATCCTGTCGTGACCTTCATAACCTGACATTTATTGATTCAAACATTTCAAACAGATTTTGCACTATGTTTATGCATAGACTGCAACATTATCTTCATAGAATTTTTCTACGAAGACAAATATCTTATATTTTCGCGAAACAAAGAATATTGGTATTTTATAAAATAAAACATCAAATTGATAATAAGTCGACCATGGAAAAATGCATTGGTATTGTCTTGTGTATAACCATTACATAATAATGAACATACGTGTGAAACTATTGAAAACTTTATGGACAAATTTTCTTTGTTAGGACTATGAATCACCAACTCGATTTTGCGTTATTTAAGAAATAAAATTGTCAAGCACCGCAAATTTTTTTTAATTAAAAATATTTCACATTTAATCTGATGGATAATCTTTAACTTTAGATCTCGGAACGTAAGAATGTAATTGTACATACTTTCGGGATATATTTTTAGAAAATTGTATGACATGTCACGACTAAATTAGATTTTTTAGAAGATACCATCCGTTAAGTTTAAAATTTTCACTTCCTCTGAATACCTAATTTTTCGTAAGACTGTAATTATTCTATAAATTAGAAAAGTTTGCTTATTATCATTTTCTTTATATGAAAGTAGATTGGATATTATAAGAAAGGAAGAACAATGTTTAATGTAACATAACAAAAGAGGCACATTTTATTTTCTTTAACAATAAAGTAAAGAATGCTCTCACACAGTCATGGTTCATTATAAATGTTATGTGTTATCTAATATTACAATGCCTGTAACTTGTACAGTATGTCTAAATAGTCTATAATTTGCCATGCTATATGACTAGTTTACAGATAATATAAGGTGCAACTTATCTTCAACAATCACATAATATTAGTATTTCTATTTAATAAATATTGTTTCTATTATTACTACATTAATGTTATTATTGTTATTTATCGACGTTGTTACTACTAACATCACACAAAACCAAACAATCACTTAAACGAAATTTTAAGAGTAAATAACATATAAAAATGTTTTTCATATTTTATATCGTTACTTTTAGTTGTCATTTTTTTGCCGATTTTTATAGATATTTAATACTTCATTTTGAATTCTACTAGATAATAAATAATTTCATTAAATTTACTCTGTAATATAATTTTGCGCCAGGAGAAATATAAATAAAGTTGTGTTGTATTATCTCTTGCACATTACAGAAACCCGTATATGTTTTGTATATTATACATGTTTTTTTTTTCTTTTAAGATGAGGAACGATTAAATGATTAACAGATAAAAATTTTTTACATTAATGCCGCAAAAGCGAGATTAAAGTTCAAGAGGTAGACTAAATCTTGAAGTATAGGACCATCTACATGCTCACCAATTCTTCAAGTAATATTATAAAGTTTGTTTAGTATAGTTTTTTCTAAAATTAGTTTTAAAGAATTAAATAAACGAATTATAAACAATGTCCTACATATTAAATAAAATTCTATAAAACGTCTATGTTAATATTAAATGTGAAATTAATAACTGAATGATGATTGATTATTCTTATTACTTTCATTGACTGTGTATTCTTCATATACTATTCATGTTTTCATTGTTTATTCATTAACTGCTTTTCTGGACATTTTAAACATTCTTGATTAATACCAAATACTTGAAATTTTTATTTAGTTTGAAGATAAATTATATAAAACACGTTGGAAGAATGTTTATATGTGAGAAGATATCACTAAATATGCAATAAAAAATTTTTGTTTTATAAACATTTTTTTTGCTTCATTGTAGAACTTCGTAAATTAATTATGAAAATATTAAATAAATTGACATGGAATGTCTGAAAATATTAGAAAAATAGCTGTAAAATTGAATATTTAAAATTACAGACTAGAAATCAGTATTATACCTACAAACTAAGTAGACAACAGAATAAATTAGCTACACAGCTGCATTATATATTTTTGTAAAATGCGATATTAAATGCTCCTCAATTTTTATAAAAAATTTATAAGAGTATTTTTACAAAATATAAAGAAAAGAAGCTTTTATAGAAATTATGCTAAATAAGTCGCTTATTTTTGTATCAATTTCAAAATCAGTTTTTTCTATACCACATATATCTACAATGTTTTCCGAACAATTTCTAGAACTATAGAAGTTTGAACAGAAATAATTGTATATATTCATACCTAAACATTTTTTCTTAATGTATTAAATCTATAATTTTTACACAAGAAATGTACTACGCGAATCGTTATTTAGTTTTAATATAAATAGATTACAGCAATATGTATACAATATTTAAAATTTTCAAAATATGCGCAACTGTTTTTGTTAGATATTTACATTTTGATACAGTTTTGATTGTAGTAATCTAAAAATCCGATCATGAATTTTTGGATAGTAGAATACATTACCAATCTTACTAATCTATCTTTAAATCTGCAATGATGCTTTATTCAAATAACACGAACCTTGATGTTTTTCTTATATCGTTACGCATTTGCTGTAATCATAGCAAATTCTCTTACTCTATTCCAAAAGTATTTGTTTCTTCTACAGCCAATAAAAGCTTTTCGTATAAAATTTCAGGCGTAGGATACGGTGGAAGATCCAAGCGATTAAAGCATGTATGAGCCCTAAAAAGTTATCTATTTTGAAGAATAGCATTATTGAATAAATAAAATGATACTATTAACAAATTTGAGAAACATTCATACCATAAATATTATAAGAATTTTAATTGTTTTGTTCATTATATTACTTTTAAGACAACTTTTATACCTGGGTAAACTATTTGGCCTTCCCCATTTTTCAATGCAAAATTTCCGTGGTCCTGTAGATCCACGTAAAGCTGCAAATCCTTCATATGGAATGCTTGATGTACCAGTAACGAATTGTAGCAGTCTCAATCGTTGTTCATTAGTAAATCGGCTTATACTGCTCCAAAACCATTCTACTACTGGATGTGCATCGTGATAACCACTTCTGTATTCTGTATGCGTTCTCCAATCGTTAAGATCAATTTCTGCCGCTCCAGCTATTACTAATTCTAACTCTCGTGCATCAAAAACTGATACTAATCGTGGATCTACGACTTCATAAAATCCACGAACTAGGGATTCCGTTTGTTCGGCAATGCCGCGCTCAAGTCTCCAACGTACAACTCTGTCAAGGTATTCCTTTTTATTTTTCTCCGTAACTGCAATGTTTCTTCCTCCTGGTTTTAGTTCACGTTCAGCTACTCGGCCCAGAAGTTCTTCCGTGACCGAAAAAGTTAATTCCAATGGTTCAATACTTATATCTCTTTCTTTAATCCACATTAAACTTTGATGGAATTCTTGATCTAAACTCTCTAAATCACTTAGACTCGCTGGTATTCTCAGAAGAGCTTTATAAAATGGTCTTGTAAAAAAGGCATCAAGCAGATATTGGTGAACTAAAGCTAAACCCAATACTCTGCCTGAAAACCTGAACCAATCATGGTAATTATCTACAAAAGCTGACATTGGCGACACTTGTACGGTATAAGTGTCGTTAGCAGAATATTCAAATAAACCGTAATAAGGATTAAAAAGTTCGCGCGACAGATGAAAGAAAAATTCACGAGATGGGCCACCATAATCTACACCTTCTTCCTCATCAAACATTATAACTAACTTGCTTTTCTGCAAGTCTTTTTTTGAAGCAGCCATAATACGAGTGAAAGCATCTTCCAGGAAATGTTCTCTTCTAATATGTAATCTAAATAAAATATATAAAAAGTATATAATATAATAAATATATTTATACATTTTTTATATTGGGATATACTTACTTTAATTTTCCTGGACCTTGTCCATATCCTTTACTTTCTAGCTTCCTATAAAATGTTCTAAGTTTAGCTTCAAAATCTCTTCTATATGGAGCTGGAGCTCTAGCAGAAGCTCTTGTTAAGCCAGGCGAAGCATGCGGACTACCTAATGGAGATCTGCCTACGTTTCCAGGTACATATGACATAATTTCTTGTTCAAATAAACTGCAACAATAAATTCAATATTTTAATATTATTTCATCCTTTACCGCCTTCAGAAATTACATTATTTTGTACCTTAATAATAATGCTAGAGGTACGTCATGTCCCAATCGTTGTAAAGCAGTCGTCCCTTCAATTCGTATCGTATTTACTTTCTCTCGAAGCGCAATATTTTGTCCTAATGCTGAATGTCTTTCTTTTAAGATATCCATTATATTTGGTTGGCGCAAAAAGGCAACAACTTTGTCGTTATAAGCTACAGGTATATCGGGTGTAGTTGTAATAGCTGACTGTTGTGGTCTAGGTGGAGGTACAGGTGCTTCATCCAATAATGTTCGTGTGTGAGTCGGTTCAGTAGGTAATCTTGGATCAATGAAAGATGTTGCTTTTCTTGCATGACAAATGAAAAATTTCTGAAAATATTAACAATTGACTATCAGAAAGATTTCTCAAATAACGGAAATAATTTAAATCGTGGCATATTTACTTTGCCTGTTCTATCAAGTTTTGATTCATAGCCTCTTGGAAGTTCTTTAGCTGGATCGGAAAAGAAATTTATTAATGCAACCAAATCTCTATTATGTTCGTATCTCGGAAAAACTGCTGTATCTCTTCTGACTTTGCTAATCATGTGTTTCAAACTGGGATTACGATTATACAATTCCACTGCTTCTGCATGACTATGTAATACTGTGAAAAAATCGGGTCTCGTTAAAAATAATACTGGAGGACTCGTATTAATATCGAATGGTTCGTTTTCAATTCTTTCGACTCGTTCATTCGGTCGTTCCATATTCTCAAAATTATTTTCATTTGCATGTTGAGAACTAGACGGCTCGCGATCAATATTGTCGGGTCGAGAAATAGTTCGACGAACGCTCTGATAACGTCTGTCTAATTGCTGCCTCCGAAGATCACAGCCAGTGTTCCGTGTTGTTAAATTGGGCCTTTGCCAAGTTGTCGTTCGATTAATATGATCTATGTAGAACACCCGACCATGACTATCGATTCTTGCTTCCCATGCTGCGATAATAATATATTCAATAAAATTTTCTTGTTTAATTACACTATAACATTATTAAAGTTATGTTAAATTTATCTTACATGGTGGCAAAGGTTCCTCAGATGGTAATGGTACATTAGATGTTTGACACATCGGTAACGGACGCAATGGCTTTGGACGATGTGTAGGTGTTGGTGGACACTCTAATGGATTTGTTAAACCAGATATTGGTCTTTCTAATGGTCTAGGGGGCCTTGGTGAACTTAACAGCGCTATACTTTTTGTAACAGCTCTCCGCGACTAAAATATTAAGGGGATTGATTATAATAATGTAAATACGAGAATCATATAAATATAAAAAATTGTAAAAACTTTATATGAGACATCAATATTCACAAAAAAACGTTAAATACAAGCTAAAATTACATTATATGCTTACCAATTAACTGCAGTGCATATATTTCATTAAATTACCTTTGAATTAGAAGCTTCATCAACATCTACAATTTCAAATCCAAAACAATCTTCAGGGTGCAAGGGTGCAGAATATTTTTGAGGATGTCTTTTGGGTAATTCTGGTGGGCCAGTTGGTAAAGCATTACTTCTATGTAAAAGTTTGTGCGTTACCCGTGGTGGTAGTGGTGGAGGATTTGGATACAATGTTTCATATAAACCTTCAGGAAATGAAAAGCCTTCTGTACTTCGCCACAATTGATAATATTCCACGCCTTCTTTTGTCACAATACCATTTGTATCACATGGTTTCTGAAGTAAAATATATTTTATAAATTGTGATTTTAAAACAATTCTACTTTCAACATGTTTTATACTAAAATTTAATTTATAAATTTGAAGGAGTGTAATATTAATCTATTAACAATTTAAAAATGAAAATCAAATTGCATGTGCATATATAAAAGTGTAAAGGAAATATACATATTTGCATATATCAAATATTGAAACTTGTTTGATTTGAGGAAAAATATGAAACATTTAGTACATAAGATTAAACATTAAAAATAACAATAGAATGCTGAATTACTTGAGTGTAATAATAATAAATATTTATCAAATTTTAATACAGTTAAAGTAACTGCACCTTTTTGGTCCCACTATGACCTAGAACTGCTTGTTGTGATTCTGTATCAGAATTACTTGCATCACTACTGTTTGAAGAACGAGGTTCTATTTCAATGCCTTGGGCTTCTTTAGTTGATGATGGTTCCAATAATGCCACAGCATTTTCTTCCAGCTCATGCTGCTGAGCGCTGGCAGTTTCAGATAAATTTTCTAAAATTGGCAGTTTAAATGGTTTTTTTGTAATATCATTACAATGTACTAAATCTGTTAACGTGTTTTGTGATTTTGGCACACTTTTAGATGTGTGTGAACTACCAGCTTCATTTAATCTGCTTAAATTTTCACTTATACTCTTATTATTATTTTCTGTTATACTTAATGATTTATATGTATTAACAATATCATTGCTATGTGTTTCACTTATTGAAGTGCTCAGAAATTGTAATGGTTCATTAGAACTGCATGAAGCTATACCCTGTAATGGTAAGCTACAAGCATCTTTCATAGAATCTCTGTTGTGAGTACTAAATTGAGAACTAAATTGTTGTAAAACATTGTCATCATTATTGTTATGTTTGTCCCCTATACTCTGTTCATATTGTGATTCTGTGCTACTAGATTGCAAATCTTTGCTAAAAAATTGTTTCTTTCTGATCATGTTTCTAGAAGATAAAGGCAGCTGTTCTACAAAACTGTTTACCTTTCCAGGACTACTATCTATACTTGCCAAGAAATACTTCTTTCTTGTTAAGTTTTTATGAGACAACGATAAATGTTTTTGTCTCGAGCTTTGCGCAATTTCATCATCCAATCTACTTGAAACACTAGCAATATCATCAATTTCACAACCCGATGCTAATGCAGCTGCACCAGCACTCTTGGAAATTACATTTCCTTTATTACATTTTGATTCAGAACATGCACTTAATTCTTCAAGGGCATTTGATACCTGAATATTACTTGTTTTATCAATTACTTCTTCATTAGAAGATGCTTTTTGTTGCTGTAAATCATTTTCATTTGACATACAGTTTACATCTGGTGACAAAGAAGGATTCTTATCCTGTTCTATAAAATCACTTCTAACATCAGACTTAATCACTTTTTTACTACTATTTCTTATGGAATTGGTTTCCACATGATTTACCGTAGCTGAAGATTCTTCACTTGTCACGCCAACTGTTAATAACGTAACAGATTGTTCTTCAGGTTCATTTTCTCCATTATCTTCTTCAGAACCTATATTTTTAACATTAATCTCAGATGGCATTTTTTAAAACATAGTACCAATCAATTATATTTCTTTATATTGCTGTAAATAAAAATGAAATAAAAATATTAATAAAATAAATAATAATTAAATTATATGAATAATTTTATCATATAATAAAAGCATTGGTGCAATATTGAAGGTAGTATATTGAATAAAATTGGGACTATATATTTGACACAATTCTTTGTGAACAGTACACTAATTTTCATTGTAATAATTTTATTCTAATACTTTTATCAGGAATTCACAGATCATAGCGATATTAAAAAAAATTTGTTTAGTCCGATACAGACAAAAATATTGAAATATGTACATACCAATGTACACTACAATTGTCACAAAGCATGTAACGTATCCAGTATTTAAAGTTCGGTACTTATATTATTCAAAATCGTTATGAAAAACTAACTAAAAAAATTTATTACAATTTCCGTTAATCACATATAACGGAACAGTAAATAAGTTATAGTTCGTTTTTGTGATACGGTACCTTTAAAGGAGATAATTATTAATACTTCAAATTTTGCACACACTAGTAACATCAAATCGTATTGAAATATTAACACATTGGTGCATTTTACCTGCATATGTTACATCATTTCAAATATCTCAAATGAAAAGCCCCGGTAAAGACATTTTACGTCACATTTACATATTCATTTACTCTCCTTGATCATTATACGAATTCATCAAAGAACGCTTTGACAGAAAGATATAGCAGACTGTATCTGGTAATTTTTCGTAGCGTTACATACATAGCCTATGCTGTCACATACACCTGATTTTGATGCCCATTTGGGGAATTTGGAGTTAGATTGTTTCTATGAAGCGTTAAGGCGCTTCACTCGCCTTTTGTAAATTGAAAATTAAATAAAATTAAAAACAATTGAATTGTATGAAAAATAAAACAAAAGTTATAATTATTTTGTTAGATAACTATCTCTATGATGTAAATTGAAGAGAATGTCTGATTAACTTTACTTGAACAGCAAGTGTTTATAGTTTCTTTTTGTGTGTCACTAAATAAGGTATCACTAGACGCAATATTTCATTAGACGACCGTGATCCAAGTTCAATATAACCTCTTTTGTTTGGCGTGTAGTAAGAGACGGTACGTAATCCCACAGAAAATCCGAAAATTTATTAAAAATCGTTCGTGTAACATAAAATATACACATATTAGTTTAATATGAATAAATAAAGATTGATTAAATACATCATATTTTTAAAAAATAATTTACTGTCACAATTATACGATTTAAAAATATGTGACAAAATGTGTTGTTATTAATTTACTCCTATAACCGTATATCAATTAATTTACATTTTATTTATGTTCTTAGTGCACAAATATGGCTATTCGACCGGTATACAGGCCTAAAATTGTGAAGAAGAGGACGAAGAAGTTCATTCGTCATCAGAGTGATCGTTATAGTAAATTGAAGGTTTGTTTTTTATTTTGCTTATTCAATTATCAATTATCAATGTCAATAACTGATTTAAAAATATTAACAAAATAATTCTTCAGAGAAACTGGCGTAAACCCAAAGGTATTGACAACAGAGTTCGTAGGCGCTTTAAGGGACAATATTTGATGCCCAACATTGGTTATGGTAGCAACAAGAAAACTCGACACATGTTACCAACTGGTTTCAGAAAAGTTCTGGTACACAATGTTAAGGTAAAAAGAATTATTTTTCATTCATAAGTCAACAATTATTATAGATAAAAAATTGTACATTCTTATACATCAAAAAAAAAAGAAAAATGTAACTTTTATTTATATTTCGACTTATTTAATAAATTTTTATACTGAAGTGATTCTATATAATAATTGTAATAATATTTATTTTTTGGATTGTTTGTAGGAATTAGAAGTTTTAATGATGCAAAACAGAAAATTCTGTGCTGAGATCGCTCATGGAGTAAGTAGTAAGAAACGTAAATCCATTGTTGAACGTGCTCAGCAACTTTCAATAAGGGTAACTAATGGCAGTGCAAGATTACGTTCTCAAGAAAATGAATAAAAACATATTCTTACTTGATTTAATAATAAAATATTTAAAGTATGTTTGTTCTTCTTTACATTTCTCTCCTAATATCTATCCATCCATAGTGCTATTACATATAAATCTAATTAAGACACACTTACTTTGAGGCACAGAAATTGAAAGAAATTTCAAAAGAATTGATGTTTCTTTGTATAACTTAAAATGGTACAATATAAATATATCTATACACTTTTATAAAATAATTTTAATATGACATAATGTATGCATTAATTCATTTAATTAATGTTTCTCTTAATGCTTTTTCTGTTATTATACTTATTATAATTTATTTTCTTTATACCGTAATCTACTTGTGTTCTTGTGTATTACCAAGTTCAGTCTTAAAGGATGCGTTCCCCAAAAGAATCTCACCATGACAAAAATTATTTCCCATCAAATATAGAAATTTGTTTAAAGTTTTAATTTTGTTATAGTAACGTATAATGCATAAAAGTGTCGGTATAAAATGCATTTATATCATTTATTTTTTATGAATAACGACAGTGACTAGCGAGCAATTAAAATATAATTTCCTTTTCATATAGTACATCATAAAAATGATTTATTAAAAACATGTTTGTGCTATAATACATATAATATAAATAATTACATTAATCACAATGCATTTTTAAATATAAAATGCGATGATATGCGTTTGACGTGTCTCATTGAACGTTAATGAAAAATATTTGTCTTATACTTTATTTTTGCGTAAAATCTATAATTGTAGATTTTAATTATAATGATATAATCGTGAAAAATGTTTAACAATTTTTCATAAGATGAAAGAGACTACCATTTATACAATCAATGTAAAATAATATGGTAATCCAGATTGCATTATGTTATTCTATATACGTAAATAATGTGCATTATTTAATTTGTTTGATGTATCCTCTGTCTTTAAGGAGATCATCTAACGCCTCCTGAGTATAATATACAACGAAATCAGTTGATGCGACAGCTTCAAACACGGCATAAACTGAAGGTTTTAGATTGTAGAAGAAGAGTGGTTGGCCCCTCGATGCGAAATCCTTTATTAAAGTTTCAATTACCATAGCTGCAGTAAAATCTGCTCCATAAATATGAGAACAATCGATTACAACCGGGGTTGCAATGTTTCCAGTTCTTTGACTATATTTTGTTACTAAATTTCGAACGTAATCAACAGATGGAAAAATTAAACACCGATCTGGAGTTAGCATGAGATATCGAATGCCATGTCGAGTCTGTAACATGAGATACAGTCGAAATATATTCATCAACCTATGAATAAATAAATAATACTAAAGAAATAATACGTAAAATAATAATAAAAATAACAAAAATATATACAATCAATTTTTTAAAGCCACATATACAAAATATTACAACTAAATAAGTTAAAAAGTGAAAGATACGTACAGTAAGTTTTTCTACGGATATTTTTGGTCGTGCCGCGTGGTACAAAATAAATAAAATATTTAATCCAATACCGCATAGAATACCTATCTCTAATTTTAACAACAGACATGCGATAAATGTACCCAGTCCGGGAATTAAATCTGATTCTGTAAAGATAAAATATTAAAAAACATTTTGAAAGTAGTTAGCAGTCTTTTTCAATTCATATTTTAAATTGTTATTACTTTTAGTTCTCCACATTGGCTTTACAACTTTAACTTCAACCATGAATATTACTGCAGCTATGATAATTGCTGCTAATGTACTTCTTGGAATGTAGCTGAAGTAAGGAGTGAGAAAAAAAAGGGCTAATATTACTAAGGTACCTGAAACAAATGATAATTGTGTGAGACCTATATATATGAAAAAAATTGGTAATTATATAAACAATTCTAGTAACTAATAATTAATAATTATATTATAATAATTCTAAATTAACAATTAATAATAAATAATTAATAATTCTGGTAATTACTATTCTACCTGTGTAAATGCCTCCCATTGGTGTTCTTACTCCAGAAGCATTGTTTACCGCGCTTCTACTAAGAGATCCTGTACCAGGAAACGCCTGAACAAAAGAATTACCAATGTTTGATATTCCAATCGCTATTAATTCTTGTGTTGCATCAACTGATTTTCCAGTTGCTGAAATAAATACGAAAACCTTTCCTTTTTGTCGCATATAATAAAACGGTACTATTATTCACGTAAAGAATACATTTATAATGTATAAAAATGATGTATCAACTTACAGAAGGCCTTACAAATGGCAATATCTTCCATTAACGAGATAAGAGGTAAAACGAGAATACCACTTCCCAAATTTGAAGCCATATCGATAAATGTCACCGTTGTATTGTCATCTTTCATGTAACTAAATGGTGGTAATCGTACGTTTGGCATACCATCTGGTATATATCCTGTTAAAAAATTAGTATATTTAATAATAATACAGTCAGTAATATATTTACATAATCAATAATCGATATCAACTTATTGTTCTTACCAACCAATTTGAAGGGCGAGTCTTTTCTAAAGCTGTATCCCAAAAGACCGGACAATATTACTAGAAGAGCATTTCGCGATGTACCAAATAACCATATGAGTTTATTTAACACGCGATATTTTGTACTTTGCAATTCTTTTTCTTTGGGGCCGACATTGTACGATGCTAAAAGCTATAAAAGAGAAATCGGAAAAATATCTGTTAAGAGAGTTAGATATTTTACATGCTATGTACAGCATTTAATACATATAATAAATAATACACCATTTAAAATATCATCACATGTAAGTAGCGCAATTATTACTTCTTTCCTATAAAAATTTGTACATATATGTGTGTGCATGTATTTTTGGTATATCTGATACTAGGAATGCAGGAAATTTTGAGAATAAAGAAATATATTATTTTTTTAAATTATTCGTTCTTACATTATCAAATAATAATTCTTTTAATGTTATAAATTCAATGTTAATAAATAATAAATTTAATGTTATAAATTATAAATAAATAATGTTGTTAATAATTCCTTTATACGATCGCATACATATAATAATGTATACGTACTCTAAGAAATAAAAGGAGCACAATGCAAGTTACTCCAAGAACAGCGTCCCAAGCTGAAGTTTCGTGTACATGTTCAGCAAGGTTTCTCCACATTTCAATAAACTGCGAACCTCTCACAGGGATGCCGAGTATATCTTTTATTTGCGAAGTAATGATTATCAAAGCTACCGCTGATGTGAAACCAGAGCTAACAGGCCCAGACACAAAGTCAATTAGAAATCCTGGAACACATATTATTGAACCAACTTATACGTATATTTACGAAAGGGAATAGTTATATATTCAGAATTTTCTTTTATTTCGAATATCATTATCGTAAATCGTAAGCGGACAATATATGTTGTAGATATTTACCGAGACCAAATATACCCATTATCAGTTCTATCAGCCCGGCTAAAAAGCAGAGGAGTATCGCGTGTTGCAATGGTGCATCGAGATGTGAAACTGTTTGGTACGTGAGCAGAGATATGATGGCACTAGGTCCCATCGGTGTGTCTTTACAAGATCCGAATATAACATAAATAAAGCAGCCTAGAAAGCTACCATACAGTCCATACTGTAAAACATAATTTCTTTCATTAACCATCTTATTTTTATCTCGTTTGATAATTTACACACGCGAACAGGACATCTCACGAACTAAGATAGAAATCAACAGGGAGCAAGTAGAAGTAGTGCAAACGACAAAATTTTCTAATTTGAGGAAGTTGATAATTGATAATAAAAAATTGAAAAGATAGGCAACTGTAAACCCTACCACAAGATTTGTATGCTTTTAAAATATATTACTATAGGTACATACTCATGAAAGTTTGGAAATTCGTAATGAATTAATTAATATAATAAATAAAGAAAAATTACCTCGTAAATACGATTTTATATTATTTTCTGTACTTATCCGATGCTTTGGAAAATTATGCGTTTGTACCACCTTTTCACTGAGCTTTGTAATTATCGAGCAGTACTAACTTGTGCTGGTAAACCTGCTACGTTAGCATATGCTAACGACTGTGGAATAACAGTAAGACCCACGGTAACGCCGGCAACAAGATCACCAAGTCCATCGTGACAACTATACCTTGGTAACCAATTTAAAATTGGAACCCTTTTATAAATGGTTTTCCTCGTACAAGCCGATCTACAACGTCGCTTCAACTGATATAACGTGGAATGTACAAAACTATCCTTCTGTTCCAATCTGTAGTCGTCAGACTCTTCTACCACTATAAGAAACAAAGATAGAATAATATCATTGACTATTCTTTGGTTGTTCAACTAAGAAATAATAAGAATAATTCAGGCGCCGATTGCAAACAAGTAAATCAAAGTAAATCAATTGTTGATCTATGATCATTTAAAGACAGAACGAACGATCAATCGTTCTAATTTTAGATTATAGGGATCGTTTAACATCGTATTGTTAAAGTAATAATTTGAACGTGCTGTACATACGTATATGAAAATGCGATCGTACAATTTGTTATCGTATACTTATTAGGCGACAGTTTGATTTAGTCTAGTTTCACCCTTCTACCTTATTTTATAAGCTGTTGTTATACATCTGTTGTTAAATTACTATCAATTCGCTAACTCGTATGTATTTTTAGTTACATGTAATTAGATCGCGTATATCTAGTCGTAAGTGGAAAAATTCGTGTCTGATCTTATTTTATGTACAATGAATATCTTACATTGAATATTTTGTACATTTTTGCCTATTAGGTGCATTTCGTGCATTCCTGAGGCTTTAAATTCCCTAGAAATGCATAAATATCCGTAGTCTAGATTCTATTTTCGTAAAGTAATTTCTATGAATCACCCATTTTTCATCATTTTTAAGGAACGCATCTAACTATGCGAATTGATATAATGTATCTGCTATAACAAATTATTCGTATACTTCACGAATTGCATTATCAACGATTCATTGGAAATGATAAGAGGAAATGAAGGATTTCAGCTACTCGGTGGTTTTATATACAAGTGATCACATTAATAATGTCAGATGTAAATTAATTAGTCATTTTAGTGTTACATGTGCTTACAGATAAAATCCGAAGAACCTTGTGTTTCTTGGTGACTTTCGTACGAACTATGTAGAATTTCAGAACTGTTCGAATGATCGAGATTCAAACTATTTCCAGAGCCGGTCAAACCATGATTCACGTATACTCCGGTTTTACTGTCTTCATTCGCATCTGCCGTATCGTTTGGTTTGTTCATCCTGAAAATTCAATATTTCACCTGGATTAGTATAATTATATCAAACATCTTTCTTCTTTCTTCCACGAACATCATCAGTTTCTACGCGAAGTTTACATGAAAATTGATAAAACTTAATAGCTTGGAATTTTATCCTTTCGCTACGATAATGATTTGCTACTGAAATCAAAAGAAGCGTAGTGATATGCAAGTAAAATAAAGAAAAAAGAAAGCTTTTTAAAATTGAACGCTTTACATAATAAATTACAACGTAACACGTTACACTTGAAAATATAACTGTTTCGGATAATTATGGGTACACAGCATGCATGTTTTAAAAAAATAATTACCCGACATTTAAGACTGATTCGTTCTCGATAAGCTGTTCATAATATTGACATGTTTCTATAGAACTCAATTAGGTATATACGTATATCTAATCTAAACCGTGAATGTTATTGATGCATAGTCACAACTAAAGAAACGTAAACTAAAGAAACCTAAATAGAAATTTTCGAAATTTGTTTTACCCGCTAAATACTGTAAGCGCTGTAACAAGTATTAGGTTGTCCGGAAGGTGTCTTTCTTTCGCAAACGTGTTATTTACAACAGTGCAGCTTCATACAAACGTGAAACCAAGTTTGTGAAATGTCGCGGTGTTTATCTCAACAGAACAAAATGGATCGTACGTAATTCGACAAAATAATACAAAACAAAAAACCTTGTGCGTCTATTATTTCCTCATAAAACGAAAGAAACTTTTCGGATAACCTAATATTTGAGATGTTTCTTACGTTACGCTCATTATGTACATTTATTTACACTTGCGTATGTATAAATTTCCTATAAATACATAAAAATCTTAATTATAGAATTGAATGGAATGTCATGCTCGTCTCGTTATAGGGCCATAAAGTTTTCATATCTTTGGCTAACTTCTGTCCAGCTGGACTAAGTATATTTAGTGCTATGTCATGTACGCTAGCATGATGTTAAATTGGGACAGTATATTTAACAGTCATTGGTGATATTCGTTCAATTAGACTGAGACTAAGTGATTCGAACTAAAGTTAGTATACGTGCTTTTCTGCGCGATTCTCACTTGTCACGAGTTTTTATTGGCCTTTATTTAGTTCAACGTAACGAATCGGACCACATAACTCGAAAGAACGACAGAATGTAAACAAGTAAGATGAAGCAACGTATTAACAGATATTATTGACGGCGAAAACAAATTACATTGTACCACAACGAACAAGAAAACGTCAGATCGATTTAAGATGACTTCAACGATGTCTGACGAAAAGACACAGGCGACTTGCGTCTGGAAACCTTCTCCGGGCGTATTTCTTTAATTAGAAATATTACGAAAGTCGAGTCGTATGGATGCGTTGTTTAGTCAACGATAAATTACGTTCGTCAGGTGAATAATGATTTATGACAGTATGCCATAGTGTTTGTTTACTTTCCGCTTCTTGTTTGATCGTGACGAATATTTGGCTACGATAAACATTTGCTTAACAATTCTATAATGTGCATAATATTATGGCATTCCACGAGTATCGGAATAAATATAAATAAACGAATATAATACAGCTGCGATCGCCATTGTAATCTTATATTTCGAGTTTTATCGAATGTTTTAGCCAGTAATATTTCGTGACATTCTACGTTCTTTTGCAAGCAATTTCTATTTGAAATCAAGAATGAATAATAATCACTTAAATATCGTATAAAAGTGAAAATACAAAATTATAGATGTGAATCGAGTTGTATTTTCTCGTTTACGTAACAAAATATTTGTCAAATGTTCCAGCGTAAAAATACAAAAAGAACTCTATCGTTTCGAACTATTTGAACTGTGGATGTTCATACATTTGTAAATATGTAATATAAAGATACAAGAATACATACATACATTCTACATATATAACGTATAGAGACATGTGTGAAAAAGAATTTGAATATGTAGATGAAATCTTTATTCCATGTTTTTGGTTGAATGTATCCATGAAAATATGAATTTGCATAACCATGTCCGTAGGCTGTTAATTAAATACAAAAATGTTAATCGATATACGTCTCGAACTTGCTAATATGTGTATATTTACAACCTATAAATACACGTAAGACATGTTTTATTTATTTTTTTATTTATCTTAGAAATGGCAGAGTCAATATAAAACTCCGCACTATTAACTGGCGTAAATTACCAACAAATATTGAATTTAAAATAATTCAGAAGATACTTACGCGCATAATACCATTTCATTCATAACTTCTTTGACAAAGGATACTTAAATATTTGTCTCGATACAGCGCGATTACCATGCAACGTGGTAAATTCGATCAGGCAAAGATCTTCCGAAGAAAATGTTTTACCTATTTCCGTTTCGTATTATGAAATCTAACGGTTAAACTGCGTAAATGCCCATTGATCTCTTATCCTTGCATCTATTATTACTAGTATCTAATATCGAGCGTTTACCACAACCACAGAACGTGCCACCTGGCTTTCCTTCCCAGAATATGTTGTTCAATGAGCATCACATGACGATGACTGAATTGCGGATTTTTATGCACTTATGCAAATTAAAGATGCAGGAATGCACAGGATGTATATAGCGTAGATAAATAAAAAAAATATTCAAAGTACGTAACTGGTAAACAAATCCATGGTCTATTACCTTAAATGTGCCCGTAAGAAATCATACGATATATCGACGCTAAAACCACCAGAATAATCGAAATAATCAATTGGAAACTTTTCATAAAAACGTAATAGATTCACAACGTGATGGATTTTTCGGAATTTAAATGATTTCTTACAAAATATAGACAAACCATCTGTAAAGGCCTATAAATTGTCCTAATCATTATGATTTAAATAATTTCTTATAAAATACGTACAATCGTCATTCACGAAAGCCTTCGTACGCCCTGTTAATTTTAACTCGTATTTTTAAACAAATGTTACACCTTAGCTTCGAGAAGATCCGATCGAAATATTGGAATATCTTCTATCCTACGTATCTGCGTTTAAATCAAATTAAAATATCAAAGTATCTCGTATGCATCTAATTTCCATTCTGTGCTCAAGGATTCAACCAACCAATAGTCAAACGAGTCGATTCCACGAATGGCTCTTTTTAAAAACACTCGATTAAAATGTGCCGGAGAAGCGGAAGAAGAAAAATCGACGATAAAAGTCGTAAAATTGCGAACAAGTTTTGCAATTTGCAACGCTGGCCCGTTAATTCGCCCCGGTTGCATCTTGGAATCTTTGGTTGGCCGGGATATCGCGCTTTTATTTCCAATCAGCCAGGTAAAGTGCGGCCTGGTGGGGAATGAAAAAGGATAAGAGGTAGTAGGAAAAAAAAGGCATTACTACGAGAGAACGCGTGTCACATGATTCGCTCATGCAACCGGTCATTCTCTGCTATCATGTGCTTCTGAATCAACTCTGTCACGCGGCTTCTCCCCCCGATTCGTTAGCTCCCAACGCGGCTTGATATATGGTATGAACCGCGTGCCTGCAAATTAATTCAACTCGAACATTGTTTTTCATGCAAATCACGAATACTACCGGATCGAGGCTCACCGTCTCGTTTCAATCTCCGCCCGCAAATTATACGACGTATGTTAACCAGCCAGCCTCAGCTGCGAACTGTTACCGTTGCCTTGAAAGTGCAAAATATCCGTGCGCACTCACTTCGACGTTGATGTATGAAAAATCTATGCGATACGAATCTATCAAAGTGGCATTCGATTTCGAGGTACGCAGACGCGACTCGTTTCTCGATAAATTTGCTTTCTCGCCAATTAACTCGTTAAGATCAACGAGACCAAACGTGTTAATCATTATTATCGGAAAATGCTAATAAGGTAACTTCGTTTCAAATTATACAATTTAAATTCTCTCGTCCTTGTCTTACATAGGTATAACTTTGTCAAGGTGTGCATGCGAAATGTAAATACTTATGGAAATTCGTTAAATAAATCGGTAAGTCAGATGAGCAGGTTCATCGCTCGTTATTATTCTCGAGTACGAGCACGTACATAGAGAAAATTCTTATTCCTCGACTTACGCTTCATATAAATATTTTTAAATAATATAATCGAACGATTAACACGTTGAGTGTCGAGTTTCCTTTTACGATATCGTTACTCCATCGTATTATTTTCTACTCTAGATTCTACGTGTTTTCCTCTTTTATTTGCTCGCGAGCGAACACACTAAACCGTGTAACAAACAGACGGTAATAAAATCATCTTAGTCCCAATCCACGTAGATCCGCTTGGTTCTCTAAGGAAAAACCGTAAAGTCTACAACAAAGATCTAGATCTAAATCTAAAACAAACATCTATAATGTCGTGAAATCTACCTGCAATAACTAGTCTAGAAAAATTTCCTTCGCATCTCCATTCCCGCGCTTTGCCATGGCAGAACTCACGGACTAATTTCCGCATGTAAATTTTCCTCGCGATGGAACGAAGCGTCGCTACGCGAACCCACCATTTGTCATCGTGAAAAGAAACCGAACGTCTTAATTGTAAACGACCCTGTCAAGGAAAATATCATTATCGATGATCGACGCGCGTACAACAATAATAAGAACGTGTAACCGGCGGCTCTTCTTTCTTCTGCAGATGAGCCGCTATTTCAATGCGTCCTTTGATACAGGCATCCAACAGCCAGTACAATAGGAGTTAATGTGCGCTACTCAGCGGCACGTGCACCTCGACATCTTACTTAAACGCTTAGTTGCAGCCGATTAGAACCAGCTCTAAATACCGCGGCAAAGATACACACGGCTAAGAAATTTGAGAAATGTTTGCTTCCTGTGTTTATGCGATTGCCGCTCCTCGACTCGCAAAGGAACCTTCTTCCCTCTTTTTCTTTTTCTCTCTTTCCTTCTTTTTCCTTTTTTTTTTTCTTTCGCTTCTAATACCTTCGTACGTACATGCCGCTCGTTTCGTTAATTTATTAGCCCGTGAAAATTTCAACGACGTTAAATTTTGATGTTCCTGTAAATTGATGGAAATTCCTATTTTTACGAACAGATAGAATTTAAACGAAAAATCGTTTCGCCAGGTATTGTAACGATTGTCATACATGCAATATTTTATGTACTCTTGCGTGTCACGCGTTCTCTGCATTTTAGCATCTTTCAGTTTTTCATAAACGGATAACAATGATAAATTGTATGATAAACGCGAAACGATGGTATGAAATAATAACAACGATAAAAATGATATTAGGATTGCCATCTTTTCTTTTTCTTTTTTCTTTTTTCGAATCTTTGTAATATTTTTTATTTCTGCTATGATTTATTTTAGCGAACGAAATTCTATTAACTTTATTAATATTCTATTAGCTGGTCGTTCTTGGTAGAAAGCTGATAGTTGCCGATTAACGTGTGAATATTTATCGAGAAAAGAATGTGATATATATCTGTTGAAATAAAGAAGAAGAACGATAATACGAATGTTAAAAAACGAAAGGAAAACATCGTATTTAGATTCAATTATGCGTTAGCTGTAACGGTAGGCTAGGATCAACGGTTCGATCGGTATCCATCGATATAGCATTAAATGGTATTAATTGCATTCACGTGACAGTTATTGTTAATACAAGCTGATAATTTATGATTTAAGAGCAATAAGAAACTGCATCGCGATAGCGAGACTATCGCGGAGACGCGATAGATCGTGAGGTCAGATACACTCGTGACTTTCGACAACGACTCTCAATCAATGGCCGTGTCGTTGAATTTTGAATTTGATCTTTTAATAGCGACGTTTATACTGAAAATTTTCAAGATTTATTTACAACTGTATAGTTCGATAAAACTCACGCTAAAAAAAAAAAACTTTTTTAACGCGAAGACGTTAAAAATATAAGATTCGTACGTAACCATAGATTGGTTCCTAAAATTAATTTCAATATTCCAATTTCCTATCCGCTTCATATTTAAATTTCATTTAATCGGCCGCTCGCATCTACGTATTAGGTTGACAACTAAGTGATTGCGGATTTTGTCATTAGGCGGTAACGAAAATGTTGCAATACGTAGATGCGAGCGGGCGATTAAATGAAATTTAAATATGAAGCAGATAGGGAAATATATATTATGGAATATTGAAATTAATTTTAACAACCAATTTACAGTTACGCGCGAATTTGTCATTAGGCGATAATGAAAAAATTTATCATTTAATTGCCGATCCAATAGATTTATAATCAGACTGAACTTTTGAGTATGTAATTGTCTTTTACTTTTTGCTTGAAAGCCAATTTGATCCGCAGAATTAAATTAATTATAGAAGTATAGATGTAAGATCAGCTAATATCTTGTCTATTTAAATAATAATATTTCTCGGACTTTGGCGATTTTAATTAGATTCTGGCGAATGTACAAATGTTCGATGTAAATCTAATTTATCGTTAAATGTTTCACCAAGTAATTTCGATGACATTTTTCAAGAATTCCTGCTGTTTAGCGGGTAAACATATATGTTGGTGAGGTTTCGACATTATTTACATGACACGAAGAGAACCGACACGAATTAAACTCGTTGCTACGAGAGCATGATCTAATAAAGATAATTAATTGATCCGATCGCGATACGGTAACGTTCAATATTTACCTTTTTACACATAACCAACATACTTCGGCATTACAACATTACAGAACACTGGAATTGAAGAACTTCGTTCTATCTAATCTAACTGTGTCTAATCTTTTTCTCCTCTATTTACTGTTGTCCCTTAATTGTATTTGATTTAATGTCGATGTTGCTACATCTGCCTACGTTAGCTTACCTCTATTCTTGTTTATTTTTAGTTATAGAAATTGTTTGTTATCTTTTGTCGAAACGTTCGAGCAAAGTCACGTTTCGTTTTACTACAAACAAATCGAATACAAAAATGCTTGTTTCATTTTCCTGCCGTGACTTAAGCTTGTGCGCTAGTTTACCAACGACATCTCGTCAGCAATTTAACAAATACTTTCGATTCATCAACTTTCAACGAAAGAAGACCTGTAGCATAACACCAGATCGTCTTTCGTAACGAAAAGTGTTCTTACATCTCCGAATTATTTAACATCGAAGCTGCGCGGAAAACAATTGAAATTCCCTGTCATTGAAACACGTGCCCGGTACACTATAGTAACCGCAACCGATAAGAACCAGTTTTTTTTTATTATCCCAAGTAGATTTATATGTCTGCACATAAAAAAGCGTGATATTAAATTTCGATATTTAATAAACCAACGTGATTTATTCGTTCCATGCAAAGAAAAGAAAAGAAAGAACGACAAGTATATCTAAAAAGATGAAACGTGTCAATAGATGCCGATACAAACGATCAACATTTCGCAAAATCTGTCAAAATCTGTTACGACAAGACGTTATTTCTTAGCGACGATACTATTCTGTTTTGTCGTTTCCCACTGAAACCGAATCGAATCGTTTATCGAAGGAAAGAAACGAAGAAACATGACTGATTTGAAAGATACGAAAAACAACATGAAGCTCGATATAACTCACTTAAAGAGCTACGGGTTGTAGGCGACGAGATCGGTTGTTCGGTTGTCACTACGTCTTGGAACGTGGTTCGGGGGAATCGAAGGTGGATTTCTTGGCCTCGTGGCCGACCAGTTAGACGATCTAAGGATCGAGAGAGTTACTTGTTCTTACATCCACGACACATTCTACTCGCGAACAAGCGGAAAACGCGAGAACCAGAGACAACAACGACAGTGCAAACGGATAATCATATGTACGCGAGTCGTTTGGCGGAACGCTCGCTCACTTTCAGCTCGATTCCCGTTTTCCTCGCTGAAAATCTTCTCAGCGCGGTGCCGTGACACTTGTTGGGGATAGCCGGACGAAGGTCGGATACCGTGAGCGCGGTGCACGAGCGAAAAAATATACGCGAAACGGAATCCGATTTCGAGAGGCCGGCGACAAAACTGAATCCACGGCAATACGCGACCGGCCATTTAAATGCGTCGTGCTTCTTCGACAGTTTCTGCCGTAACTTCTTCTCCCCTTCTCCATAGCCCGTCTTTAAAGCAATAACGTCACTGGAGAACAATCCAATGGGAGGCACAAAGCCTCTCGGGGCCTCTGTTTCACACCGAATTTCCCCGAATTTTCGAGGAAATTTCGAGAATACTTTGCCGCTAGACTGTCGATTCATACGCGTTTCTACGAACATTCAAAGATGCAAAGAACACGCATAATACGTAGGAAACAGATGAAATATCGCCGGTAGAACGTTATCGATACGCGTATTTAACGAATACGAATGTGTTCGTAAAAGGATGGATTTGGAAAAACATCCGCAACTACGATAGCCGACAGCGTTCGGTTCTTGTTTACGAATCCGGGGTTAGGTTCGACGTGAAGTTTCCACGAGAGAAATGTCGCTTGTATAGAAACGATTCCGTTTGTGTCTACGCCGATTCAACGACAGGTGACTTTTAGTTGGGGTACGCGGCAGAGAGAATAAACATAGACTCACTAGATTGTAAATTATGGACGTATATAATAACAAACATGGAATTATTAGTACATAGATCGATGAAAAATATGGCAATGATCCCTTGTAAGTATAATCGACAAATGAAACAAAGATCGAAGAGGAAAGTATTGGTTTTTCATTCAAAAGTTCTAGCTGCTGCTTAGCATTAATATTTATAAATTATACCGAACAGTGGATTTTTATGTATTTACGATAAATTCGAAGATACAAAAATTTACAAAATATGTGTAACATGGAGAAGTATATAAAATATTCAACGTGTAGTATTCTCTGTAATATTCGATATTTAATAAAATAATTTTCTATCTAGGTTCTGTCTACTCAATCATATTCGTAAAAATATGAATTTACGTAAATATCAGAATTAGCTCGGATAATCCAGATTTTCCTCTGTTCGAATAACATTCATAATTTGTCTTAAAAATCTTTCAGTAAATCGTTTCTTCTTTTACCTTTCTTCCATTATCTAAAGTACCAAAATCTTTTAATCAATATTAATTTCGAAATGTGTCATATTGTTTTATCTTTCTTGGAGAATAATCCTCCAGAAAGCGCCAGACAATACGTGTTTTATCTTTTATTATTCCGGCCGTAGGTTCGAGGGTAGACCGTGTATCGTGAGTAATCACGTGCGAAGACTTTTATTATTTTTCTGTTCTATTCTTTATGGCGTATATTAGCAGTTTCTAAACAATCGTTTACTCAACACGAGGAATGTTATCTAGAAAAAATATTTTGAAAATTTGAGGTCGATAACGCAACACGTCTTCTTCGTCAACTATCTTCTTTAATGATCTCTAAGTATGTAGAATTTCTTTGCATAAAAATTACGATAGATGAATGTGGTATAGACAAAGGTATGTTTCGTTTTGATTCAAGGCTTGCGCAGTTTCGAAAAATCATTCTACATGACGCGCCTCGTTTCTCGTCGTTCTTCAGATTTACGATGTAGCTACCCACCGATAATTACGTTTGTCCATGGAATATTATAAAAATATAATTTATCTCTCACGTGAAAAATCATTAAGAAACCAATTGCCTTTCAATGAATAATTATTTTTAAAAAAGGATTTATTTAAAGGTTATTTTGTTTCTCAAGTCGAAGATCAAAATTTTTAATAAGCGTAGAAAATGTACGATGGATGTTACAGAATAATTTATTAAGTGTCTCAGAAAATGTATATTTTTACCTATTATTTGCTAGATGTTCGTAAAATGATTTGCTTAATTAAGAAAACACGAATATACACACGTGATAAAAGCGTTACATAATAACTGTCACTTTCGAAGACGCAAATATGCGTTATTATCATTATTTTATAACACTGATAAATCCACTTAAGTAAGCGCCTGACATAGAGGTCTGAAACCGGCAAGGTTACGTGTCCTACAAATCCACAATCCTATTTACATATTTACATAAAATTTGAAGAAAGATGGAAAGAGCTTGAAGCTGCTACAAGTTATGTTACTATTTCCATAGAATACCAGAATAGGGATTAAGAGGGAGTTAATGCTGTGTGCAAAGCTTCTCAGCCAATAGATAAAGAGATAATACTTGCATTCGCTCGAGTAAGAAGTATGAATAAATAAAGAAAGAAAAAACACTATTCTTCGGACATTTTTATGTGAAAAAAATATAAAAAATTGTAAATAATAGATTCTCATTATTAAATTTCAATTGTATATTATTTAAACGCAAAAAATATACATAAAAAAGATGATGGAGAAATTGTTGACATTTTTGATTGTAACAGTTCAAAAAATGTGAAAGAAGTGTTGAGAATTGAATATATAAAATAAATAAAACAATGGAAGAAAGTTTAAATAATATTATAAAGATATAAGTACATACTTCCATATAACGCTGTTTGTATTCATGATACAATTTCCACCGTGATACAACCGACGTGTAACACGTTATAATAGCTGAGCGGCGAATACTAAAACTCGGAAGTAGACTGTTGCTCAACATACACCACGATTTATCCGTCAGTGGTCAAAAAATAGTTTCATTGAATTTAAAAATAGACTTCTCAACTTAAATTTAAAAATAAAGATTTTGATTCCGTTGTCGGTCAAAGACACTTTCTGCCTTTTTATGTAAAGCATACTCTCAGTTAACTGACGCTCGATATTATCAAAATCAGTAAAGTACTTAATCCTGCTTAAAAAATAGGTGGTTTTATTTTGGATTAAAGGTTTTTTAACATCGTGTACCATGATCTTTGCCTTAAAAATAGATAATACTTATTGATTAAAAAATTGAATTCTAAATATAAATAAGGTAAAATTTCATAAATATATACTAAAGAAGTGCTAAACTAATCCATTAATTTAATCCATCTTTCTTATTTTCTTTGTGAAAATAAAGGAATATTTACATGTTTGAATAATTGAATTAAAAATATATAAAAAATGTAGAGAAATGGATTAAAAATATCAGCCAACCTGTGACCACTAATGGATTACATTATTGCTAAAAATAATATAACAAAAAAGGCAAAATAAGGGGATAAGATCTGGTCAATTATTACTTTTCATATAATCTATGCTTTTGTTCTTTTCTTTCCTTTAAACAGATACATGAAACCCCTGTTAATAACTTACTTACTATCTGTAATTAAATTTCACAACTTGATACAAAATTCCCTGATACAGATAAAGGAAATCTCTAAAATAATAGAATGCGATAGATCTCATATAATCCAGTGAAAATGGCATTATTATTCTCAATACTTTTGATATACAATAATAATCATTATTAATTAATTAGGTACAGGAACACTTTATCATTCGTAGTATTAATTAAAGATAATCAATTACATACAATAAATTGTTATCAGCCACGGTGCATCGCCTCCAGTCTCGGCGTCATCGATTTTTATTTTCAAAGTAGATACTACATTTTTGTTCTTTCTTTCTTTGCGTCTTCGTTTTGTCAAAAATTTTAAAATCAGTTGTTTTAGGAAGCGAGCGCCTACGACTATTGAGAAATCGAACCAATATGCGAAGGCTATCCGAGAAGATTTAATCACATGTTCGATTTTCTATTTTTTCTCTCTCTGGTTTTTTCTCTTTTTTTTGTATTTGTTCTAATTCATTTTCTAACAGAATCATTTAAAGGCAGATAGAGAGAAACAAAAACAAAAAAGTAAGATTAATACGTAAAGTAAATACGTATTTATCGACGAAATATGTACGTTCGATGTTGAAAAGCAAACGTTCAGAAAGTAACGATGCTGATAATATTCTTTAGCGTTATAACGATTACTAATGATTAAGCTTGCAAAGACTACGATGAAGTTTGAAAAAAAATATATACAAAACGCTCGATGTATCAAATTTATCCTCTCGATATTAGACCCGCTGGTCTCCAATTTAATAAGTATCTCTTAACCTTTTTTTCCTTAGGCTTACTTCGTCCTTACTGCACTAAAAAGGCACAATTTTTCGCACCTGATAAAACATCGTTACGGTCTAGATACTAATTAATCCTTTTCCACCAAAGTATTTTGTTTCCCCGATGCCAATTGCGTGTTGCGCGTCTATTTCCCAGTATGCGTGTTACGTTTATGCAGGAGCTTATTTTACAATGTCAAATGGGTGATAATGGTGGTACGACAAAACATGATCTGTATCTTTAATATTTTTTTTTTTCGCGGTATCTTCGAATGCGCGATATATTACGTATATTAAACAGAGCGTGTGTATTTATAATGCACGTAATATATCTCCTTAAAAACTAATTTGTAATAATGTTCTTTCCTATGTAAATCTAGGGTCTATACAGACCTTACTAAGGCGAAACTACGCGGGCCTTTGTACAGTCGTTCGGAAAACTATGGGAAGTCTTTAAGAGGAAGAAATTATTCAATCAATATACAGGGTGTTTCTGATGTTACTGCAGCTTGTCCAAAACGATTGGAGATAACCAAATTGCAATCACGATAGAGTAATCCGTTTCTCTGAAATCTCTGTTACTTGAAATGAGAATGTTGCCTTCGTGAAAATTTCATGTAATCGTATTTTTTTTTATTGCAATTCGTCCAATTTCATTAGACGTGGTCAAACTGCAATCACTTACTTTTCCTTTTAGTTGATTTCTTTTTGATTATTTTCAGCAAAACCTTTTCTATAAAAGGAAACGCCTTTTTATCAAAATCTTACATCGGACGAACCGAAATTATTTACAATCGGACGACATCATGTGTATAGCTTCCGTTGTCAAGTACACAACGGGAAGAAAGAAACAAGTATATATAAAATATTGCTGAACGTTAAAGAAATGATGTTTGTTAAAATTAAAAATAAAGTACCGAAAAAAATGCAAATCCTGTAAGAAATACTATAATTAAGGATAAATGTTCAATAAAATTTATGTATATTTATCTAAAGACGTTTTGTTTTTCTTTTTTTTTTCTTTTACTTAATAAACATATAACGGTTTTGCTGGTTTAACAGGTTTTTTGTTTTATCGATTAAAAGCACTTGCTCGGTTAACTTAAGCGGAAGAAACCGCTTTAGCAACTCCAATAAACTAACACCGAATATCGCCTTATTGTGGTTTTCTTCTTATAGAATGCTGGTCCTCTTAAATAAAATTAGTTGCGGCACTTGTTCGAAGTTAGCACGTTCTTTTATTCAGAATAATCCTTGTTTCAGTCTATCACTCGAGCGCCTTGACTTGCGCCATAACTTTACCCTCCCATAACGGTAGAACTTCAGAATCGTCAGTTATTTCTTCTTGAATAACCTTCGTATCCAAGTCCTCACACTCGGTTTTAAAGAAATATCTAGAAGAAAAAAGAAAGAAGATATACACATCATGCTCAAAGATGTAAAATATTTCAGAAATTTTATAAATAGTGTTACTTTACTTACCGATAGCTGCCTTTCTTAGGAAGGTATTCTTTAAATTGTTTTAAAGTGACATTATGACCAGGAATTTTAGTCCTATAAGGAAACTGTTCGTCACAGAAACTGAACACAACGGTGGTAAAATCTCCAATATCTTGCTTCGTCTTCTTTAACGTCGATTGGTTTGATTGGACATAAGATTGACTTTGCATTGTAGGCTCATACGACGATTGTTTAGAAATATTAGAATGACGTTGTTTACAACTCGAGCGTGCTCTATCTTCCTCTATTAATCTTCTTCTTGCTTCTTCTAACTGGGTTGCCTGTATAAAATGGGAGAATACACGTCTAGAGTTTCGATAAACACTATTAATTTAAAATATTTAAAATATCGTTGTATTATATATTGATTTATATGTAAGTAATCATAAAAAGCAAGTAACATAAAATTAGATGAAAGTATTTACTGTATGAGGTTGTGGTAAAGGTGGCATTCCTGGATCTGCAACAAAAGGCTGAGCAGGAACGCCCCATGTTTCCCTGTTTGTCCTTTCCAAAGAGCCACTGCGAGAACCATACTTCTTCCCATGGCGGCTATGTTTGGTATCCGCTTTCTTGTCAGTTTCTTTAAGCCACGATAAAAGACGAATATCTTTGCTAATTGTAGATGGTGGTACGTCACTTACAACACTAACACCACTGTCAGTTAATTCCGTCATAGACTTCTTTGTGGCTGATCTTCTAGTCATGTCTGACCTTCGGAATCTTTGATCATGACCTATAAAAATATGTAGTAGTAATATAATATTGTATAACAAATATATATACATAAATTTGTATATTTTGAATTAGTATATTATTAACGGTATTTTTATATCCATTCTAAAATATACCTTGAAGATATAGGTCTTGTTTATGGAGGGAATCGGCGTAATCTGATGGCACGGATTTAGATTTAGGCAAGTGAGATCCTAGTGAACTCATGGAGCCAGCTCCGACAAGATCGCTGCCTTCTTGAAAATCGTGAATATTACCACTATCTGCTGAAAACGTAGAGAACACGTCCTTTTCTTTTCTCTGTTTGTACGGCCGTGCATAATTGTGCGTAGAACGTCTTCTTTCAGGCGAATGCAGTCTTGGGGATGAGAGTCCAGGAGATCGAGAAGGCGTTAGATCCGACCAAACTCGTGAGACGTGTTGGTCCAAAATCGCTTGATCATTATCCTCTTCTATCATTAACTTTTCTCTCAATGCATCAGCTAGTGCTTTCGGTGCTCCACTTGACATCTCCAATGATGCATCCTTATTAATAGTATCGCTCTCCTGCAAATGCCTATCAAATTTTTCCTGAGATTCTCGTTCGCGTTTAACGTTCTCCAACTTTTCAATAAGCACTTGAGCAAATTTTTCCGGTTTCAGAGGACGCATTAAATCACGTGGTACTCTCTGTGTACGAGGGATGATAGTATGATGAGCCAGCGGATCACGATTTAAACTAGCTGAATCTTTAATAGCTCTAGATTGTCTTATATACTGCTTTTTACTTCGTTGTTTACTCATTGACGCTCCATCACTGCAAAAGAAAAATGTTAAAATAATAACAAACTTCGATAATTATTAAAAAGTGATGAGGTATAAGTATATTTTCATATTCGTTTTCATTCTAAGGAGAAAAGGTAACAATTCAAACAATGTTATTTTTATTCATGTATTGTATAAAAATATTGTAAAACTCAATATCAACACACTGAATTATCTTAAAATAAAATAACAAAAATTCATATAAATCAATATAATATAGAATAAAACAAGATATGAATTGAACATAAAAAGATTATTAAGTAGGATCAAGCATTACTTCTTGAAATCTTGAAATATTTACGGAATTTATTTACACGAAAAATTGTAATTTTTATAATAAATAAAAGTTTAGGTTTTATATACGTATATTAGATAAAACAAAAAAAACGTACACTGATGAATCGGTGAGAGACATATTGTCTGATTCAGTTCGTGCATCACTGCTCAAGCTTTGAAGTTCTGAATCCTGTCTGGATACTGGGTTGTATGAGGAATATTGAGCGTGCAGTCTGAGTGCGAGCATATGATATGGACTAGACCCATATTGTAAATAAATGCTATGAGCGCCACGCAAAGATCAAACCAAAATAAAAAAAACAAACAACAGATTGAAAATTGTTTTGGCAAAAATATCACAAATTTTAATATATATAATAAGAAAAGAATTATAATGTTCATATAGTATACTATGCTTTTTTATAATATGTGATATTTTTAGTTACTTTTTATACTTCAGAAATGCTGTGTATATAAAATATTATATACTACAAAACATCACAGAAATCCACACAAACAAGCTCAAGAAAAAAAAAAACAGCTAAATAAAGCGTTTAATGCAAATCTAACTTTCAGCATACTATTAATTAATAAATGTTCTAAATAAACAAATTTTAGTTATATATAATATAAATTACCCAGCATACGCTTCTGGCTTCGGCCGAAGATCCATCGCCCTAGTTTGTTGAGTAGCCATAAGCATATCTTTGGTCAATCTCAGCTCACCCCTCAATTCCCCAGGCGTTTCACTAGCTGAATGTGAGCTATGTATGGAACTAACAAATTCACTGTCTTCATGGACAGTGGGCAATAAACTTGGCCCACAAGAAACAGACATCTCTCGACTGGATCCTGAACTAGGACATCCACCAGAATCCGGGTTTTGGCAGGATTGAACGTATTGAAGATACATATCGGATCGAAGAAAGTTTGGATATGTAGTCTCATTAATGAGACGCTCAACTTCCAACTGTACAGCATCAAATACTTTTTCGTCCACCCGCCCTTCTTTAACCCGACGATTAGCCTCCTTTCGTACATCTTCAGGTATAGCTAACTGCGACTTGAGGAAGAACTTTCTGTAGATAAGTTTAACCAATTGATTTATCCTTTCAGGATCATCTTGTTCCTTGAGGCCCTCACAGGCGAACCAGAAATTAAGAGGATTTGCATGAGGTCTGCCTTCTTGATCCAGATATTTTCTGAACAATTCCAAGCCCACTGGATCCTGCAGCAAAGAATGCAGGTTCCTGGCCCACCGCAAGCAAGCAGGTGGCGAATCACTTTCCATAGTTGTCGTACTACAGCAACCTTCCGGTTCAAATCCCAAAGGTGCCGAAGCATCGCAACCTGCAGCTGTTGGTGTTGTAAGAGAAGAACGCCTAGGGGTCAGAGTTGGACTCTGTGGACGGACCCTGCTGATGTAGTTTCCTGTTTCCTCTCCTAAAATGTACATAAGAAATTAACAACTTATAAAATATCACATAATATTTTTGAAATGTCAGGTACAACAAAACAATATAAAATATTTGTATTAACTTTTGGTAATTTCTGTTTATTTTATTGGTACAATATGAAACTTCAAATTTAACAATTGACAAACAATATGTATAACATGTTACCAGGCACTGGTGGCCGTGGAGAGTTTTCATTGAAGCAACGTGCTTCGTTCTGTCGAGATCCACTCATCCTATCTATTATGGCCTTCATGTATTATTTTATGCTCTATATTTAATTTAGGCCCACGACGCCTCTTAGTAGACATGGTTAAACCAAACCTAGAACAAAAATAATAATCTTTGATATTTCTCTCAACAAATAATAATTTTAGATATATATGTTTGTTAACATGTAAACATGTTTATAAAAATGTTTCATAAAACTAACATTTTCAAATATATTTATATCTCATAAGAAAGAAGTTATTTAGAAAGTATTGATTCAACAAGTGTTTCAATATAACTATTTTATATTAGTATAATTAGTATAAATTTCTGTATTTTGTCTGCTATATCAGATTTTGGTTTACATAAAATATTGTACATTTGGATACATAGTAATATACATTGAGGAAAGTATATTCTGGATTCAGAATATTTGAACAAAAGCCCCAAGCTACGGATGTTGGATGGATCGATGGAGCCCTGTGGTGAGTCATATACCAATTAAGCACCTAAGGATGGTTTTCCTATCCTGAAGAACTCTAAGGGCGGAGCCTGACAGAAAAACTGTAGGGTAGCTCTTGGCAGTCTGCGCATTGAGAGATACCTCTCTATATATCCCTATTGGTCCGCGCAGAACATTTGTGTGGTATTGATCGACAAAAATTATAACACAATCCATTGAACACTATAGTCAAACCCAAATCCAACTCACTTTTCAAAATAAAACTCACATTGGAGCAGAATTTTATTTTGACAAGGTGGATAGATATTAATAGCTCTATAGAATAAGGTATCCTATACAAAGAAAAGACTATTATATTCCTAAGGTTCTGGCTTTTGTTACGATGAGCTATAGAAATATGATTTCATAAGTCTCCCATTACAACCACATCTATATTATGCTTGTATTTATATGAAGAGTAAGAAAGACATTACTAACTAATAATTCAAATTATTAAAACTGATAATTTTTAAAAATTTAAGCTAATAGCTACAATGGTATAATAAATAATACATAAAATTATCTCTCTTAAACATTTATATATAAAACTTTATGATATTCATAAAAGTAGGAGTTCCAACTTAACAACTCTGAACTTTTATATTTATATCTAAATCATGCACAATTTCTTTCTTTTTAGTTCTCAAAGTTGTGAAATATGAATAAATGTTTATCATAATTTTCTATATCAATTGACTAAAACTTAAATGAGGATATATTATACATCTAGCTAATGAAAAGTATAAAATATATAATATAGGAATACACATAGTGCACATAAATAAATCTATGATATAGAAAAACTCTACACACAACAATAAGAACTTGATCTCTACCTGGGTAAATGGGAAAATATGAAATGAAAAGCTGTCATAATGAATCATCTCACTTCGGTGCACATTTACCTGTGTTAAGGGATGAAAAGAAATGTACATACCATTTTGCTCACACTTTTTTGGAAGTGACCTTAGAATCCCTATAGCCTTATAAAATCTATTATGATCTGTAGAATTATATTGACCTAGACACAAGTGCCTTCTAACTTTTGTTATAGAACAGAATGAACATACGATACCACTGCTGACGTGTCTCTAGGCAAACTGAGCTAAGGCTGCGTCCTGACCAGGACTGACGCCACAGTCAGGAAGGGTGGAGTAGGGATACAATGTCTGATCTCGTCAGATTGGAAACTGCACAGTTCTAATATTTCTATTCTGAACAAAAATATAAGTAATTCTACTAGATAGGTAATACTAGTATTACAAAATGATATCAGTTCTAACTGGGAAACTTCTGTTCTTTTAAGCAGATACAAATGTGTATACTTTTGAGCTATTATTTCCTTCAACAAGTAACTATGATTAATTATTATATACAGAAATAATATATCAAACTTTTATGCTTTCTATGTATATAGAAAGCATACTTCTAGTATGTTATTTCTATGTCTTACTTCTATGTCATACTTCTAGTATGTTCTAGTATGTTATTTCTTATATTATATTATACTGCCTCTTATATTAGATCATAAAAATTTGTGAAAAATATTAGCTTATCTATAAACTCACACTGCACATTTAAATATCCATACGTTGGCTTTACAAAAATTAAAAAAAGAAAAAAAAGGAAAGAAATAGAAATTAAAATAACTAGAAATAGTATGTTGTAATGTATATTTATCTTATCATTGTTCTATAGAACATTTCCAATTATGTAATTAATAATTAATAATTTTTTATATATAAAAGAAATAAAAAATCATAATATAAATTATAGGTACTGTTGATTTTTATATGGTACTTACTGAAAACTAATTTAGTGTTTATATTAGTTTATACTAGAAAAATCCAGCACTTTGTTAAATTAATTTATAATAACAGCCCAAAAATGTTACAAAAAAATTGCATTATCAAATAAATGAAAGCAATGTCTAAAACACAATAAGTTAACTCAACACTGCACAAAAAAGAAAAATAGGATATTTCTTTCAACCACCTGTAACAGCAACCACAGGGTCGACTAAAAACCGTTACTTTATTAACGACCTTTTGTTTTTTTATTTTATAGTAGTAGATGTGATTAGTAGATAGATAGCACTAAGTTGATGTGATATAAATCATTTCAATTTTTAATAAAACTATGGAGTAAATTGCTTTTAATTCTATTTAGATATTTAAAATATACTTTATACGAAATAAAACAATTGTTTACTTTCAAAATATTATGAATATTAAAAAAATAATCAATCACTAAAAATACTGATTGACTGATTTTTTAATTAAAATTCCTATTAGATCTCCGTAGATCTCTTCAAAATCACGTGTGACGGTATTTTCAAAAGAATATCGATTTAGGGCTAATACTTATGTACATATACAATTATCGACAAATCAGATTTCTACGAAACTAGTAATTTTTAACTTCAATAATTAACGATGTCTTTTACATATCTTCTACTTTGTGACATATTTATAAAATTGTAATAAAACAATTATAATGAAGTAAAAGTGAATTAAATTGTTAAAAAAAGGAAAGAATAATTTTGTTTTATAATCAAAGTAAAAACATAGAAAAGCCCTTGAAAACTTAATTTTCTCATTAAAGATATAATCGTACAACTTTAAAAATGATAAAGTGATGCTTCATCATTGTCAATGTGACGAATTCTGGTAAGGTGAACTTGGAACTTTTCCGATCTTTTAAAGAGAAGTACTTCTTCGTTAATCACTACACGAACATTTGAAATATAAATTCAAGGGTGATTCACCATTCAATGTAGGATACTTCATTAAAATCTTCAATTTTAATAATGACCAAAGTGTGAGAATAATCATTCCAGCCTATGCCTTATATATACTTCCCTAATATCTTCTTCATTTTCTACTTGCTTAATGATGTCCGTCGTTATAATTATTCGAAGCGCAGCACCGTGAGATATAATTATATGTCGAAAGAAATGCGTCGCGTGCATGAAGAACTATTAGGGCTGTTGCCTATAACGTCGAAGATTTTTAGGCGCGGTGAAAAGGTTCGCTGAACTTTAATTTCAAATAGAGGCTAAATCTTTCTCCCTTCGGCTTTTCAATACCTTTCGAGTATCGAGACTATTGTTTCAATGTTTGAATAGATATGAGGATTTTAGCACATGAAGTATTCACTTTTCTCCTCTTTCATTATCTTTTATTCATCAAAATCATACTAATGTTTAATTACACATCATTGTTTCAATTGTACAACTGAAATATCCAAAGTACTTACGTATAATTATAAAATATGTATATTTTTTTATGCTTTTTTTTGAAAATACAACTTTTTAATAAAAATTTTCTTTAAGATAATTCTTATTTTTTGAAAGTAGCACAATTGTTTGGAACAAATTTATTACATAAATATGTTAAATTAAAATTTGCATGTTTATTGTATATGCATAGCTGAATTAAATTCCCTATAAGTGAAAGTCGTCGACCCGGAGAATGTACAAAGCCATCTGGACACGATAGGAACAAGATTCATCTCCGAATGACACGCTATATACTCTTTTCGCTTGGTCGGTAAATGCTGGATCGGTGTTACCCCGCATACCAAACGGTTTGATATCGACGAACAAAACGCTATGGATCTATAGAAGAAAGTATTCCGAAGATATTGAAATTTTCTCGAGCGTACAAAGATGTATCAACCGTATGGAATTTAAATCCTGTTTCCCACTCGCATTGCATCTTATTCGTCCGAAAATATTTCTCGGTTTTCTTGAGAATGCTGAAATATTGAAACCCACAATACCGTGATTTTTGCAACGGTATTTCAATGATCTCATTCCACACGCTTCATACTTCTTTTACGCAACTTTCATATAAATCTTGAGTATCATTTCTCTGAATAAAATAAAATTTATTTACTATGTTAGTTATATGTTGTAAAACAATATATATGTTATTTTACAGTGACTATTCTGTTATTAATACTGATATTACATTATATTATCAAGACATATCGTACAAATTGCAATTGCAAATAACAGTTGATTCTGTTTACAAAAAATTGTAGTTGAATCTACAAAATACGATGATAAATAAAGTCCAGCGAGTTTCCATATTACTATTAATTATCAATTTTTCAAGCTATCGGTGATCAAAATTAAACACGCGCATATCGAATTCGAATACATTGCATTGCACAGTCTTTTTACGCAGTTTACCGTGGCGTGTATACGCTTCAAACTTTTATCCAACTTTTATATAC
This sequence comes from Bombus affinis, assembly GCF_024516045.1. Taxonomy (NCBI): domain Eukaryota; kingdom Metazoa; phylum Arthropoda; class Insecta; order Hymenoptera; family Apidae; genus Bombus; species Bombus affinis. Next base: position 9,141,053 of record NC_066349.1, on the reverse strand, counting down.
CGGGTGGTCAAAATTATCCTTCTTCTACTGCAGGTAAACTAACCAATCATTATACCTCATCATCTTTACACTTAAATTTTATGCTTCAAAATTATGTCAAATGACAATTTGCTACTCAACGCAATTTAAAAAGCATTGCAAAATTCCCATTGGATATATACATTGAACATATTATTAAATATGAATCGTAAAGGCGAATCAAAAATAAAAAGGAAATAAATAGTATCTCATAACATTTTTTGGAATGCGTTAATATTTTCTAAAGGCGGTAATATTTATTTCTCGCAGCGAAAAAGAGATCGAAGAAATGACAAGTATTTCGAAGTCACCGGTTAGATGACGAGGCGAGGGAAGGGCCCTAGCTCTCAAAGAGCGTGGCTCGCCGAGCGAGGCGTTCCGAAAACCTGTAATTACGGACCCGACGTACATCAAGCGGTGCCGCCAGCCGCCAGCCACCAGCCGGCGAGGTCTGTGTCTTCCGTCTCCCTTTTTGCCTTTTTCTCTCCTTCATCGCTTTCCTCGTCTTCCCTCTGCCTTTACCTGCGGCCGTCCCGTTCGTGCCTCTTTCTTTCTTCCTAACCTCTTCATCCTTGTCCGGTGCACGTTTACTCGTTCACTCTTTCGTTTTCTTTTCTCTTTTGTCTTCTCTTTCGTTCTTTCTGTCCACTTTGAGCGGCCTCCCGCTTCGACTCCGACAGCGGTCCACCTTATTTGACCCTTCCCCCCTATACGCGTCCAAAGGACTCTCCGATTCCTCTTTTATTTTACCCTCTTACTTTACTTACTTACTCACTCTCGGTTTCTTTCTGCCTCTCCACCGTTTCTTCATCGTCTCTTTCTTTTTATCCGCCTCTCTTCTCTGCCCTTCTCTTACTTCTCTTCTTTTTCACATCTTAGATTGCTATGTCGGCAATCGCGCGGCTCGCTACTTGGAATTATCCGAAAAACAGAGTACAGCAGGAAGGAAAGAACGAAGGGAAAGGGAGAAAGGGAGAAGAGACGATGAGCGACATTTCTCGTCTCTTCTTTCCTCGTTTCTCTTCTTTCTTTGTTTCATTTTCCTCCTCAGCCACGCTTCTTTTTCTTGCCTCCCATCCCGTCACCTTTGATTTTGTTGCAAGGTTCGTGCACCGAAATTCCACGAATTTTCTCTGGTCCTCCTTGGTACCTTGCAGTGCCTTCTGCGACTTTTCGTCGCTCCGTCGGTAACGTTGGTAGCAACGCAATACTAAAGATGTAGTATTCCATGCATTCGATCATTTCTTGAGAAAAAAGATCTGCCGCGTTTAAAAGGGGCAGAGCTTTTGAAAGATATTAGCAGAGTTTAATAAGATACCGGCAAATTGAAATGATTGGTTGGAAAAGCAGAAGCGCAAAGAAATCTGAGTACGGCACTGGGCAATCCGAAGCTCCTCAAACGAGAAAAGCACACACGGCGCCCATTCAGCTAACCCTTTCAGGTTCTCTCTCGTTCCTTCTCAGTACCTGTAAGTTTTCTACCAACCCACCCAGTCATCCTCCTCATGCGTCACCTTCTTCCTCCTTCTTCCACCTTCGGGTTTCTCTAGCTATGTGCTTCGACCTCGGGTAAAAATCTCTTTTACGCGCTCAACCGAGGAACTCTGTCTCAGACGACTCTATGCTTTTCTTACGACCACCATTTAAATTTCCACATGGCTTTACAGAGTATAATTCGAATTTTTTATCTTTCTCGACATTTTCCTTCGTCCTTCCTCCGGTCGACCTTCCTTCTTTCCATGCAGCAGTTACAAAACTTTCGTTAACACGGTCGCGAACAGATTTCTCCCACCATTCCGATGAAATTTTATGAAAACATTTCGGAAAAGACTGAGTTCGGAATATAGAATGAATTAAGAACGTATCGGGAAAGGTTTATATATTTTACTCGACTGTACGATATCTGATGCTCTACGAATTATGTTCTACTTTTTTTTTTTTTTCCATCGTATTGGTTTATATTAGACGTTAGACGTGAGTACAAAATGTGTACAATTAAAATTAAAATGTAATATAATGAATGCTTATATTGGCAAAATTACTAAAAGATTAATTTATTAAATTAAGGATTGACCAAAGGATTGTGTAATTAAAAAATTTTGACTTTTAATTTCTGATGTCTATAACACTAATTAGAAGAATTGTGATCAAAAGCGAAAAAAGACAAAGGAACGTGAAATGTAGCTTGTAATTTTTACTTTCAAAAATCATTAGCAAAATTTTTGTTATAGATAACAAGTGAGGTAGAGTACGTTGAGCGGAGTGCCTACGTTGCCACTCTAGACCCTCACGTTGATTCGTTAGCTTTTTGCCTCCACGAGCTAAGGGAAACCAGAAATTAATTTGGGAACTCGTCATTACGACTAAATAAAACGTCCGTTAGAAGTACTAACGCGTTTCAGAAATCATGTAACGTGTCTCGAATAAGATTAAGAATCAATCATGTTCAGGAAATACGAAAAGAGATTCGCGAGTTTTATGCTTATTTGCAAATTTTTTGGCGGGTGACATTTTGCTTTCGTTTCTTTAAACTAAACCACTTTCGCTATTTAAATGACTCAAATTACTGCGAGACTTTCATAAAATGAGTAGAAATAAAAATTCATGTAAAATAATGATAAATTCAATATGAGTATATAATTTCATTTCCAAATAAGCTTTCCCATCTATCAATCTATGAAATTCATGCCCCCGACACGTGGAAATCGAATGTCAATAGGATCGGTACGTCAGGGTTGCTCAGTAATCAACATCCAGTAAAGAAGCGAAATCTCTTTATCAACAGAATCTAGGGATATGTCTCGACAATAACACGGAAAGGTACATTCATTTCAATTCCTATCTCATACCGACGCACATTGACTCCCTTTAAGACTAAGATTAGAAAAAAAAATCATTCATGTAACCTAACCTTACATCATGCAAAGTTTCAAGAGCAAACCGTAGGTACGACGCATTATAATGTTCAACGTGTATATGACTTCTCAGAAGTGTTAGGCACTGTATATCTTATTACTGAATATCTAGTCCAATTATGGATTGACAATTAAATAATGAAAGCACTGTTATCAATATTGGGACAGGAATGATCCCAATCAGTCAACGTTTCAAGAGCAGATCGTAGGACATATGATACTGTCCAATGTATATATGAGTTTCCAGAAGTGTTAGGCATTGTATATCTTGGTATCGAGTATGTATACGATTATGGATTATCAATTAAATAATGAAAGCAATGTTATCAATGTTGAAACGGAAATGATCCCGATCAGGCCATAAACACGGCTTCTAAAGTCTTTTGAAGTACCGACAAGGATTTGTTGGTGAAAGACCGAGCGGAAACGGTCAAAGGCGTGTCACCGTTATCGCCAGATGACTTTATGTAGTGGTATTATGCCTCGCGAGCTGCGAATCTTTCAAAGAAACTTCTAAGGGACCGCTCGGCCGGCAGCTACACCGACCGTCGGTCGTCGACCGTCACGACCGCTGCGACCGTCGACCGCCGACCCTCGACCATCGACTTAGGAGAATGTTCACTGACGTGTCAAGATTCCTCGTCGCCCCGCCTTTCTCTTCTCAATTCCGATTGACCTTCATTCACCTCCCCTCTCCCTCTCCTCACAATTAAGTATGTGCTTTAGATTATTCCGACCAGACAGATTATTTCGAGCCGGCAAATTTTTTAGTTTTAATTGAAGACAAAATGAAACATCCTTTTTCTAACCTTAAAATGTCCCGTTGCGAATGAGGAATTCTTTGTATCAAACGGATTGTGTATGAAATTGTAAATTATTTAAAAATTGGAAGTGATTTCCTGTTTTGAAGTAGAACAATGAAAATCAATGTCTTTTTAATAGTTAAGATTACACAAATACTCACGAAACTAATATTTAGTAGGAATACATTGTGAGAAAGAGAAAACTTGCGGTTGCATATTTAGAAAAATAAGCCAGTATTAAATTTTAGAGTAAATTTAATATGAAAAATTAAAAAATGTAGCTTTTTTCATTTAGGTGTATATTTTTGATCTTTGTCTCTGAATAGTATAATAAAATCAGTTGAATAACTGGACTTTAGTAAACAAAGTACAAATGTAGTGCGCGCGTTTATAGCGGGTCGCTTGGCGCCATTTTATTGTTAACATTGTAAAGCTATTTTAAATAATAATACCTTGTTTTCGGAACGATACATAGATATATTTTCTTCAACGGATCCTCTTCGTATTCACTTTCTGTGAAATGTATCTTATACATTTTAATTAGTATGCATCCGAAACAACCACTTGTTTGTGTCACTCGAACAGTTCACGTGTTACGCGTAAACATCACCCGTGCCAAAATGAAACTGTTCATAATTGTACGTTGCATTCAATATCTTAATAAAGTGCCCATGGAAAAATCATACTGAAATTTGTCACGCACAATTTCGGATTCGAAAGTTCGTTTTTATTGCGAACGACATCTGACAGGATGACGGGGAAAAGTCAGTTTCACACACCCGCTTGGAGCAATTGGACAGGAACTAGTTTTCAAATGATTACACTGTGCACAGGAAGTCTTAAGAACGGAATCGTCCAGACAAAAACATTCGAATGTCGAAGCACTCGTGTTTTTGATAGTTCGCTTTAATGTGTTTCCGCACTTATCTTCGCTTTGTTTATGCTTGCATATTTTACCGCGTAAGTAAAACGATACATGAAAACAATATACCACTGCCGTGTAACTAAGAACTAAACCAAATCTGCTTTATTTCTATGAAAGTTGATTAAGTTTTATCACACGTAACGTAAATCACAGCACTGAACACTATTCACAAACATCGATAAGAAATTGAAGACTGAGCCGCGTATGGTCGGTGAAAAATCACAAAGTTTCCGTTGGATGAATCGTTCGTAAGAATCGTGCCTGTGTTTCCAAAACATTTTCATCTGAATGAAACCCATAAAACGTGCCACGCATGGCTCTCGCAAAATATCGAGTTTATGTTTTGGAGCAGACTCGTAAATCGTGTCTGTGTTAACATCGTTGACATTACTAACTGTTTCGATTTTTCTTCAACGTATACGAGCCATTAAACGAATAAACCTTTATTTGAAGCGAACAACGCTTTTTACACAGACGTACATATTACTCCCATAATCCTCCTCGGATACGATATTTTTATAATCCATACGATAAACTGCTTTTAAATTGTGTTCTTTGTATAACAGAATTAAGAACTCTATTAAGATTATATAAAGCTTTACAGCTTCGAGAAATGGTAGCAAAACAAACGGTTAAGTACGCAAAGTTAGATTATAGATCGATGAAAAGCGTTCGAGCGATTGTATAGACGTGTACTCTTCGATCGCCGACTCAAAATTTTATTCCGTGAAATCTTTTCGTTCGTACCGAATCAGCGAAACGAGCACAAAAACAGGGGCTGAAGGAACGGCTCGGTTGAATGTGAATACGACAAAGGATGCCGAGGAAGACCTGTGCCCCATACAACGTACACGGTAAGACTGAAACTACACAGTGACCGTAGAGCCAAGGGAGAGCGAGCATTACATATCTCTCTCCCTTGGCTTTCTTCCTCGCTCTTACATCGTTCTTCTTCGTCTTCTTTTCTTCTTGCTCTGCCACACCTCCCTTACGGCCACAACTGCTTGCCGCCCTCTTTCTCTTTCTCTTACAAAGTCTCTCCCTTCTCCTTGTCCCCCTAGCCGGCCAGGCCATGGTGGACGTAGGACAAAAAAGTGGTAGGGTCCAGGTATAAGGGCAAATTCTGAGTTATATATACCTATCCATACTTTAAAACTCGCACGGAAACGCGAGAATTTTCATAAATTTAAACAAGTGGTTAGCTGTAATGATGAGGTCAAAGCATATCTAAATTGTTATGTTTCTATCGGTGAAGAAAGCCCGAGCGAAATAAGGTTATGCTTCGGAGTCGCAGAAGTTGGTGTTATTGTTGAAATACCATTACTAGCACGATGTTAGCAATTACATTAAAATTTGATGGTGAATTCGTAAGTTTGTTATAAAATAAAATGTTTCGAGTATTTGGTCATGTATGAATATGACATTTGTCTCTTAATACTTGTGGTTCTTATCGTCAATAGAGGTAATTTTGAAAGTTTATACACGTAAGAAGATGGTATTACTCATATGCCCGGCTATGTTGTATTGTTATAATAAATATAATGTAACAAATTGCACCTTTAAACGATCTTAAATAAAGACAGAATTACTCTTTAATATCGTAAGTCTGTTATATCTTTACTGTAATAATTGTTTCATTAACAAAATTAGCGCTATATTAAAAATACAAATCGGTAATTAAACGCCATCTATCGTTATTGAGTTTTACTACTATTGATTTGATGTCATGATCATATAATTAGTCGAAGGTTAAGGTAATAAAAATATTTTATGTATCAAATCAGACTAATTGAATTAAAGATATAAATAAGATATATCAATACATGAATATAAGAAATATTTTATGATTCGTAAATATTTGTTGGGGAATTGAATAAATTAAATGTTCAGTTAAACACGTAAAGACCATGTTGGAGAAGCATAAGTAAAATCGTTTATCGTCAACCGTTGTCTAACCCAGACGATCTCTTTAACTTCGTGTTCAATGAAATTCGATTGAAGTCGTTGCCAAACGACTACTTCCCTCCAGGTAAATTACAAGCCGACGCACTGATTTATCTTATCCAGTCGCTTTAACCACAGATTCGTCGTGACGTTCCACGTTCAATATATAACGACAACTATTTTTCTATTTCCTCTTCGCGTAATGGAAGCTTCTCTAACATCATTGATAAAACTTTAACATTCTTAACCCCCTTATTTTTTACCTTTTCATCCTCATTTAATAATTCGAATAAAACAGAACGCCGAAGTCATAATCATAATTAAGCTGCGTCCCATCGATAAAAACGTCTTTCACGACTTTCTTATCTTCCCGCGAAATTCGACTTTGTACGGTACTCTAATTTATTTAAATTAGAAACAATCGCAAATTTCAGTTTGCCGACGATCCGAACGGTTTAATGGAAATAAAATCATCGACGATAACCGAAAAAAGGACGAAGAATCGGCAAGGCGAGGGAAGAAGAGGAAAGAAAAAAGCAAAAAGGAGGAAAGAAAAAATAGAAACAGAAGGAAAGCGGCGAGAAACGGTCTACCGAGCCGGCGAAAGAGAGAGACGGATTACGAAAAGACCATTTGCGAGCAAAAGTGAGGAACTATATAGTAACGCATCGGTACCACTTGCACAAGGCGAAGCGAGTGAGACGCAGCGATACAGCGTGGCGGAACAAGTGAGAGAGAAGAAACGAACGTACGTTAAAGAGAAAGAGAAAGATACAGAGAGAAAGAGAGAGAGGCAAAATGATAGAGAGGACGGCGCATAGCGGTGGGGGAAGAAGAGGGAGAATTACGATGAGAGGGTATAAGAGAAGGAGAATCTCCGTTTGATCTTGCCGCCGCACGCGATCCCACACACATGTATGCATGTTTCTGGCCTCTCAATATGGATTCGCATGAATGCACCAACACATCGCGCCAGTTAAAATCTCTCTTCTCTCTCACCTTGCCACACAGTCCTGGGTGCTTTCGATCGACAGTGCACAGCCAGGGCACTCTGTTGCTCTTGGATGTGTATAATAAACACCGTGCGAGCCAACTCAGCCGAGTCGCCTATAATTTCTCGCGGAAAATTATATGTTAATGCGCCCTTAATGGCGTCGTTCGTTAACGGGATCGTTGTACAAGCCCGAGGGATAGAACCGTGCCGAGAGCGCAATTCGATTCGCTCGAGCATGCCGCGAGCAGCGCGCGAGTCGTCATTCAACAGCCTCGTGGTCATAGTTTCTTGTATTGCCTTTTCTTGTCGAATATACACGGGTATATACAACTATACGCATCACACGTGTACGTGTATATGTACAATTCTTAGAAAAATCTGGGCGAATATCTTTAAAATTGATATTACAATTTAGCGCGCGCACGCGCATGCGCCTTCGTTCGGGATGTGTTTATAAGCGCCCTGCCATTACTCAATGACTGTATTTCCGACTTTGGATAGAAAGGCGACTTTTCCTTTCCTGTTTAATTATTAAACGGTATTTTTTCACGACCGTTGCGGATCTTAGGTGTAAGGTTCTTTGAACAACGATCGTCGTCGTTTCACGAGAATTATTTCTTTTAGAAGCTTTGCTACGCTTTTGCCTGTGGATTGGGTGTTTCGTAGTTTAAACGCTTCGTATCGGATTAACCTAAAAGATCAGTGACGGGTTCCGTTGCGACTAACTGCTAAATAGCACATTAAAAAAACGTGAAATTCTTACATATCTCAAAGTAGTAAGGAGAAAAATAGGGAATGTTCACTTTTAGTGATTTCATATATGTATAGATTATTAGTGAGAACATTTTATCAGAAATAATAAAATTTCATACGTAACAAGCGGGTAAAGAAGAAAATATTTAAATATGAGTATAACGATTGCTTCTCTTATTTCAATAATAATAGAAGCGAATATTTTATTTCAGTATATTACACTTTTTAATTTGAAACAAATTAAAACAGCATAAAACAGTTATTCTTCTTCACTCGTCTTTACTCGTCTTTTTGATACCTAACCTAATTTTTGCCTAAACCTAATTTCACTGAATCCACCTTTCTCTACCAGATGTAATCTACTATGCTATTCAGAGTTTTCAAATAGAGCATCAAAGCATTCAAAGCTCTTCGATAAATCTATTATCCTTCTTCTAACGATCCAATTGAACTCCAAATTTATTATCAGACATTCAATAGCTGAACGCGACGTGTTTCGAACATGGAACACATTGCTTCGTACGATATCACGCGTCGCGTCACGTCCCTTCTGACCATCATGATGTGGCATCTGTACCAGTAATTATGTACGATACACAAAAAGTCAGAAGGTTAATCGAATCCATGTGCGCAAAAAATCATTTTATTTCGGGAAACAGGGTGGTCGAAGGGAAGAGCTCGAACTATTCATTCGACCAATATGAACAGTTATGCAAAGTGTTTGCTCATCGGTATATCGCGGTAAGAGGATAAAACAACGATACCAGCCAGTCAGGGAAGCTTCTTTCTCGAAGTTAGTAACGCTCATGACTGTTTGATCGGCCTCTTCGGACGGGGAAAAGAATTTCCCGTGGGTCCACAGCAGTGGAACAAAGTCCTCAAAGAATGAAGATCGCCCAGCTAAAAACGTGGCAAGAGAAGTGGCGCCTTTGACCCTCATTGTCTGCGCTCTTTGCCCGTCGCATGCACGGACTTAAAGGACTCTGTTTATCTTTTTCGCTTTCTTCTCTTCCCCTCTGTCTCATTCGCGACAATACATACATACTCTCCTTCCCTCTTCGCGCCCTCAGCCAGCCCGTATACGCGTAACTACACTCCACGGAGCCCCGTCCCTTTCCCTTCTCCCGCGCTATCAATCATTTTACGTGTAATTCAATTTCCTGGAATAAAATCGATACTTGAATATTTGAGCCGTTCGATCGTGCCAGAGAAGAAATGGACGTTACCGCTTCAAAGTAATTTATTGCCGACTTATTTTTCACTTATATTTTATGTAATTTGATACTTGACTATAAAGAGGCAGTTTCTAAGAAGAACCGGAACTTTTCGCTTTATTATTACGATGTCGTAGAGAATTTTAGAAGCTGTAACATTTGAGTACATTTAATCGTAATAAAATTGGAATAAATGAATATACAACATTGAATATAATAGTTAGGTGTATTTTTATGACACGCATGTTACTTAAAATACTTATAGATATCTTATATTTACACATCATATAACGAATTACGTATAAACTATTTCACATTTGACGATGCAGACGATGCAAGCTGACACACTTGACTTGCGCATAAAACACCAACTAACATGTTCCATTGATGAAGTGTTGCAAGTAGTCGAATGAAGAGAGTAACGTTTCTTTACGATGATCATTACGATTTCTTTGTAATGATTCGCAACCCTATTTAAAAAAACGTATTCGTTAAACAGTCTGAACCTAACAGCGCAATAAGAATCTCGGATTTCCAGCTTGCCTTGCATCAAAGAAGTGCGCTCTAATTGTGTGTGACAGAAAAATAAAGAACGGGAGCGATCACGCGTTTTCATTGTTTCCCTTTTTCTTTTTTTCGCTGTCAGCCAGTCTGCACGTTAACCAATACTCGTGCTACCGATAGACTAACGAAAATCTCGAATAACTGAATCAGACGTTCGCTTCTTACATAAAAAGCCCTGTCTCATTCACTCGCCGCGATATATCTCGCCTATGCTTGTGCACGAGATGTACAATTGCATGTAGATATATTCTGTTTTAGAGTACTTGAGCCGTGATGGCACATCGTATGCACCGATGTATCACCGATGATACATTCAGGCCAGGTATACAGTAACCTCTTGGTCGCACGAGAGATTGACACACAAATTGAAATAAACGAACCGACGACACCGAGAAACTGAATGATAAAACGGCGATGGTGAAAGAATGAGAGCAGAAGTAGCAGAGATGGAAGGGGCCACAAACAGTGAGAACAGTGCTACAGACAATAGAGACAATTATTGCACACACAGACGGAGGAGATGATGGATCAAACGCGGTACCATTTCGGCGCCCCTTTATCTTCTTTCACTTATCTTTCCTTCTCTCCTCTTTCTCTACCATCCCCTCGCTACCACCCCTGCTGAACCGCTTTCCTTTTTTCCCCCGCCTCCCTCCCCCCTTATCGTAACACGTTTCTCGTTTATTTCGCCTTTTAGACTGTTTAACTTTGATACCAGGCACATGAGGAACGCGATTTCAACACGCTTATCGTACTACCCGTTCTACTCGAAATTAACGAACAGAAAACACGCCATTTATATATAACATTTAATACGTTTAACACGTTGATTGGTACGGTGGTCATCGGTGAGCCACGTTATTAAATCTTTTAGAACGTTTACAGCGAGATAAGTTTCTACGAGAATGTTCAACAATGTGAAAGATAATAGATTATACAGTTAGAAAAAGGCGCGTAAATACAATATAATATTTCGTAAAAATTAAACGTTACCGTGTAGTATATTTCTATCGCGACTGCAGCAGCAAAATATATGAAATTCACGTGGCAGTCAATGTGTTAATGAAATACCGCGGATACCGGGAAGACGGTTCTCGGTACGTTTTAATATGTAAAAAGTAAAGTAAATAACGAAGCTGGAAGTTTTCAAAAGACGGCGCGCGTTTAATATAAATGCGTGTACGTTGACTCTTGGATATCATTAGATAAACTTGCATGAATTTTATGAGTGTTAGTAATTGGCAATTAAGTTATATTAGTTATACGATATTAACTTTATTTCTTGGTTCCGGTTCATTTTCATTTGTCAACAATGTTTAATAATATGTATTTCCTTTGCAAGTATTAATTAGCAGTAAACTGAATTCTTAAGAAGCTCGGAACGTAGTATGTAAGTACGAATTAAAATTACTCCGTAATATTTAAACGCTCGCTTATACGAGCGTCATTAGTTAATTATACTTTTAGAAATTATTCAGAAATATCGTATAGAAAAACAATGTTATGAGATAATTAAAACTACTCCAAAATGAGGAACTTCGATGAATTCTCTTGCGTTACTCACAAATCATCCAGAAGCGCATATTCTATGAAATAGGAAAACTATGTTATGGAAGAACATCTCGAAAGAATTAAAATTACCGCGAAAGTATCCAAAGTGGATAATATGATCGTTCATTCGAACATTTATGGTTAGTTAGTAACGTTAATTAATATTACCGATTGTATTATTAATTTGCTATTATAGAATATCTAGAAATGTTTTGTAATGTATATAAAAGTAATGTACGTAATGTATGTAAAAAGTAATGTTATACGAGAATCTCTTAAAAGAGTTAAAATTGCTGAGAAACGACGATGATTAAAATTTTCCTCTGTATAGATTTTCTTCCATTACCTTGCCACAATTCATTCGGAAACGTCCCATAGAAAGTAATATTATTAGACTGCGAATACGTATGCAAATTCCTCGAGGAAAAGAGAAAGATAGCCAAAGATTTGTTTCACCTATTAAATATTATAACAGGTACCACATACTTTGAACATTCGCAGATCACATACCTAAATTTCACATAAATGTGTAAAGATCTTTTGATATCATAAAAGAAAATTGCTCTGAAAATGATCAACGTTGAACAATCGCTTTGTTGAACAAATTTTCCTATTGGATTACTTTAATACGAGCCATCGAGGGAGAGACCCCACGTGGTAGAAAAGCGATACGATGAAAGAATAGGATTACTCGGATGAATGGTTCCTCGAGATGAAGCAGTGGCAGACACCTCTGCGAGGATTACGATTCGCAAGATTTAAAGAGTTATTTCAGGTCATAGGGTTAAGTGAACTACACTGTATAAAAGGGAGCAACGCATGAGCCACCCTCTGTTGTCGTGGCGCATACACAGTTGTGGGAATCCCCTAGCGTGAACCGAAGATTGGAAAAGAGTGGGCGGAGACCAGTTCGTGATCGTGCCGTTTGATACCACGTGCTCGCCGGTGGTTAAAGCACAGGGGAAACTTTACGTTCTCTCATTTTGATATCAAAGCCGTCCCCCCTTTCCAAGGACCTTTAAATCGATGTTCTTTGACATTACAAAGCTTTTGCCTCCGGTAACATCCTCCTCGTCGCCCTGGCTCCTCCATCTTCTGTTATTCTTAACTCTTATTTTTGTATACTACTCTCCTTTGCGTGCGCTGAAAGTGACTGGTAAAAGCTTTCACTTTATTGCCGATAATTGCAGAAGAGGGAAGGGTCGTTGTTCAAAGAAGCTTGTTAGATGCAATAAACGAAAGGTCAGGGAGACACGATCTTTTTTTCGTTCAGACCCTACCAAGTCTCATGGCCTGTGTAGTACACGATCATTAACATTTATTCCTTCTGTTTCCCGGGAGATTGTAATCGTATTAAACGACAGCCGATACGATTGTTCTTCCTGTTCGGTGACAGCTCTTCCTGCTGGAGTGACTCATATATCAACCTATCTAACGTGTACGCTGTGACTCACTGATATAATGTACGAGTTAGAAAAGTTTATAACCCACTTGTTATATTGCAGGTATTAGTTGGGGACTTAACTTCCTACTCGTAAGCGAAGAGACCTTCGTGCAAAATAATTTTGTTGAAACCTTGAACGCTGGTTGATTCTATTTGCAAAAATACTCTACCGCGGGGTAAGGTACTCAATAGTTTTCAAGGTACTCGTGGTTAGGACTGGTGTTAACTCTTTAAATGCCGAGAGTACAATGAAATTATACACGACACGTAAAAGTTGAAAAATAAAAATAAAAATGTATCACGTGAAAATATATCGCAAGTGAAATGTTATGTTAATACAATGTTTGTTATTAATCGGAATAAAAAGGAGGGAGTCAGGAGAATTTTCAGGAGACTAGCACAAAATGTTAACGAAGGCGATTGATAGATGTAAAGAATGGAAGAGGAAAGACGAGTATAGCGATGGTGTTAGTGAACGTAAAGTAGCACTGTGTAAAAGACTATACCTGGCACGATTATAAGCGCATACAAAGGTATCGGAGTCGTAGCAGACGTCACATTAGAATTTAAAGATCCATATGCACCATGAATTACAAGTAGTTGAATGCAATTCGCTATTCTAATAGAAAGATACCGTTGGAAATGAGATACGACGTAACAGTGAAACGTTATTCTTGCACTACTGATACTTTAACATGTACTACTGGTACTTTAACAGAGCAAACATACAATTGTAAACGAATGAAATAAAAATTTACTAAGTTCTAGACTGAACTACTTTCACACAACTCTTTGTATTTCTAAGGCGTTAATAAACGCAAGGAAACACTGCCACATAGAACAGTTTTATTCTTAAAAACTAAAGGAGAAAATTGTTTCACCAACAGACTTCAAATAAAAGTTAAGACTGTAAAAGAGTGGACTGAGTTTCGTTTGCGAACAGTGAAAAACTGTTTTAAAATATATTATTCTTAGAAGTCATCGAAACAATCGCGTAAATTTCGCGCTGTTAACAAAATTCATTAAATTCCAAGAGTTCTCGTTACTTTCAAAATATCAATGAGAACAAAGGAGCAACCGTGACAAAGAATAGTTCCATTCTCAAAAACTAAAAGCATAAATTGTTGTCAGGTACCTACGTCTTCCCAACGAGAACGTCTCTTTGAGAAAGTGAAACGATGTAGACAAGAACTGTAGTTTCTTGGTAAACGTTCAAACATTTATTTCTATAAACTATTACCTTAAAAGTACCTTAGCTCTAATTACCCTACTATCATTATCTCAAACTTGCTAGGGAAACGAGATAAATTATGCTGAATTATGATTCTATTTACAAAAATACTCTACCGTAGGGTAAGGTACTCAATAGTTTTCAAGGTACATTCAATATAAATTATGTTGAATGCCATGGGGGTCACAGGTAACCGGCACATCAAGATTAGTAGAAATACATAATTTGAACAATTGTCAATAATTATAAATTTTGTATTATTACCATCGTTACTACAATGGTGTGACGAAATTAATGCAGTATAAAACATACAAAAATAGTTTTATTTATACATGAAATATAGACCTATTATGTGCGCTCTCCACCAGTGGCTGTCAAACATAGGAAAAGCGAAAAATTGTCCTAAGGAACCTTTCGACTTGAAAGATATTTGGTGGCAATTAAGGGCCTTGACAGTGAAGTAACAAATGTTAAATCTTGTAACGGTCCTTTAGGATTATTGCAGATCCGAATAAGTATGATAGAGGGATGAGTTATGATTTATGGTAGATCCTGGGACGTGACGACATAGAACAATTATTTAGCGAAATTGCACTGTAGCTGCATGGGGGTCACCGGTGACCTCAGTGAGATAAATTCATTAATGATGGTTATACACGGTGATATATCTCTTGTAGTTAATATTTCAACATTATATGTATCGCATAAATCCATCGTGGCACCATGGCCAAACCTTGTAAAACTGGCGTGGCATTCAACGTGTTAACCGAGGTTTAAATTAAAAGATTTAAACTTGCTAAAAATCGTCTAAACTGCAAGTTTAAAAAACTCCCAATATATCGATTAAAAACAAGAGAACAGCTGTAATGTGAAACGATTCCATTCCTGAATCCCAAAAGAGAGTAAATTGCCAGGTATCTATGTCTATCCAATGAAGCTTCAAAAAAGGAAATGCAAAAAAAAAAAAAGAAAAAAGAAAAGAAAATATCAGAATCGTAGAAGTAAACCGTGGTTCCCTTGCGAGTAACAATGGGAACACAGGAGAAAGACCGAGTGAAAGAGGCAAGGGAAAGATGACAATATTAAGAAAGCTTACAGAAACGTTCGTCGTAAAGGTTTATTGGCGTGAAGGAGTTGTGGAGCGTGTCTACATCAAAGGCGACCGCTTCTGAACTCTCTATTCCCTTTCTACTTGAAACCTCGCCGTCATCTCGTCACCACCTCCACTTCTATCAACTACCACTGACGTCCATTCGCTCTGCCAAGGTTGTGCACGCAACCAGACACCCACCCCCAAATGTGTACCCTAGGCACATTCACCACGTGCGAGTTCCTGCACCGGTGGTTATTAACATCCATTACCATCTCAAACGAGACGCATTGCGACGCACGATCGAACTTCCACATCGATTTCAAACTGGTATCTAAGAAACGGATGTATTATTCTTCCGTTTCTTCAAGCTACGTTTTAATTGTTCGTTTCCTCGTTCTTGTGTGTGAGTCCTTGGGCTTGGAGAAGTCTTTGAGAAGGCTAGAGGCTATTTTGAAATAACAGATGAATATGTAGGTAATCGGTGTAGGATGAAGACTAATTCTTCCGTAGTATAATTAGAATTATACGTTTTGGACGTCGGCATACGCGTCGATATTATAAACGTTTATTTCCTCTAAGATAAAGATAAGGTAAGAAAAGATTCTGCTATGGAGATATTACACGTATAGGGTAGGAAATGAAAGTCTATGGCGATCCACTATGATGATATTCAAAGAATACATTTATCCTAATCCTAGTCTAAGTTATTATTATATTTTATCGTATTGTATTACACCATTGGTAACATTCATTGATAAGAACTATTAAGATTTATATAAGTGTGTAAGATCCAAGCAGTACTCATTCAGATCAACGTTATCATGATCAATATATAGCAATTATCAAGTACAATAAAGAAATGTAAAAAATGCTCGTGTTCTTAAACTTCTACGAGCAGTGTATACAATATAATTACAAGGCTCAAATAAATTGAAGGATTTTATTGAGATACTTAACACGTTCAATGCTATGGGGGTCACCGGTGACCGGCGCATTAAGATTAGTAGAAATACATAATTTGAACAATTGTCAATAGTTATAAATTTTTTATTATTACCATCGTTATAACAATAGTGTGATGAAATTAATGCAGTATAAAACACACAAAAATAATTTTATTTATACATGAAATATAGATCTATTATGTGTTATCGAACATGGGAAAATCCGCTTTTACTTTAGTGAACAATAATCCTAAGGAATGTTTCGACTTGAAAGCTGTTTGATGGCAATTAAGGGCTTTGACAGTAAAGTAACAAAAGTTAAATCTTGTAACGATCCTTTAGGATTGTTGCAGGTCTGAATAAGTATGACCGAGGGATTGATTATGGTAGATCCCGGGACGTAACAACATAAAACAATTAAATAATTAAATTGCTAAATATTAAAATATTAAAATTGATAAATAGCAATGCGAAGAAATAATACGAGATAATTGAAAATCGCAAAAAATAAGTGAATCGAGCGAAATTGCACTACAGTGCTATGCTACAGTGAGATCACCGGTGACCTCAGTGAGATAAATTCATTAACGATGATTATACACGGTAACATATCTCTTGTAGGTAATATTTCAACATTGTATGTATCGGATAATAAAAAATTTATGGTGGCGCCACGGCTAAACTTTGTAAAACTGGCGTGGCATTCAACACGTTATAGTTACGTCTTGTTTGAGAGTTAAATTATACCAATGTTTATAAATGTCTGTTATAATATCGAGTCTGGCAAATTAACGATAATAGATCTGATAATTACAAGACTTGCGAATTATTTCTATCATTGTATTTGCGAAGGAATATTCGTTTTGGAGTATTTCTCATGACTGAGCTTATTGGAGTACCATATACTCCAATATATTATAATTGAATTATTCGTATTTGTTTGGTAAGTCTAACGGATAATTGTGCTTAATCTGTAGGAACTACTCGGATTACCCTTTAATTATCGGTTAGCCTAATGTTTTGTAAACTTATTCAATTTGGAACGAAGTAATTAAATCAGATGATCAAGAGTTAAGCACCTACGCTCGATCGTTACGTAGCCATTAACCTCAAAGCTGAACGAATTTTCTGTGGAATAATATTTTAATCTGGTTGCATTTCCGTATCGTATAACAAATAAACACGATTAAGATAATTACTGCACGCTTGGTAAAAAATGTATAGATTGGTTGAAAAGTATTATACATTCTCGTTTCAGCCATTATACGATATAATACATTAATTAAGAGCGAGTTAAATCACGTATTTCTCATTAAACCTCTGCCACATATTCCATTAACACTAGCCAATGAAACTTGCCACTGTTTTCAGCAACAGTGATTCTCAACATGTTCCCATAATCATAATTTGTTCCTACATGCTGATAATCATTTATTTTATGACCAAATTTGTCAATGTTCTTAACGATAGAGTTTTAGATAAAAAAATAACATCAAATTGATGACCGATATTGTCAAGATATTGTATATCATTTTTATCATAGTACTTGTAGAGAAATATCTGTTTTGGAGTATTCCTCTTGATTAGAGTTATTGCGGTATTATATGCTCCAATAATTAAAATTAATGACAGTGACTTAAGTTAAATTTAACCATTGCTATATTATCGTATCATATAGTATATTATTTAACTTAAATCTCTATTATTAATTATTAGAGCATATAGTATATACTTCCATAACTCTAATCACCAGCAACACTCCAAACTGAATGTTCCTGAATTACTAAAATATCCTACGATAATTCGCCAAATCTCCAAGCATCTAAATAAATAACGAGGTAGCCTAAATAACTTCGAAATCAATTGAAACTAATAATTGCAATCTCGAAAAAAAGACCGAAAGAAACAAAAATTAAAATCAACCTTCCCTTCTCCATCGGATCAAGTATCTTCCCAAACAATTTCCCAACGATACAGTAACAGAACCAGGAAGTAATGGTGTCTTAATTATTCGCCGCATTTATCGTGAACTGTCGTCAATTACGGAAAGAAGTCCAGGATAATGGGCGGGGGGAGGAATGGAAGGAGTGGGAGGTAGATCTGTAGAGGGGGAGGGAAGGACTCACGTCGACTTCAGCGGATTTTATCGGTTTTTACTGAATTATTTATAAAATCTCTGATTGATATTCACGATTATCAGGAGGAGCCCGCGCTCTCGCACACCCGTAAGCATATGTATTGTTTTGATAAAGAAAGCAGAGGTGGAAGGGATGGGTGGGGGGGAGATCGCGCGTGTAGCAGAATCATGTACCGCGAGAGAGAGCCCGCGGGAGACGAGAGGACTCGCGCGCGGCGAGGTTTCACAGGATGAAAAAGGAGCAGAGTAAATGAGAGAAAGAAATATAAAACGAGAGGAAGAGAGAGGGAGAACGAAACGGACGTGGAACCGGAACGATCGCGGAGGCTCGAGGGAAAAAAGGTAGGGCACGGAGCGAGGAACGAAACTGCGACTGGCAGAAAAGCTGGTGGAACGACTCGAGAAGAAAACGCACGGCTGCGTTCGGTGGTGGGTACCGTCAAGAAAGAGAGCTCGATTCGTGAATACACGCGCCCCGAGACGCGCAAAGCTCTCGTGGCTAGAAGCAGAGTGAAAGAGAGCGGGAAAGGGAGGGAATAGGAAAGAGGAAAGGAGAAGGCTATAGAAGGAAAAGAGAGGGATACAGTTGATCCCTGTGAAAGAAAAAGGCGGAGGAGGGAAAAAGAGACAGAAACAGGGGGGCACAGCAGAGACGAGAGGACGGTAAGGAGAGGTAAACGAAAGAAGGAGAACAGGAAGGAAATAAAAATCCAGGAGCGGAAAAGGGATCGACAAAGCGATCGGAGGGAATAAAACCAAGGGATCCGGGGACGTAAACACCGTGGTGTATTTTGGAGCGGGTGATTCTCGGGTGTTACGCACGAGGAAATCTCCGTTCGTGTTATTTCTTACTTCGCTCTTCTTTTTTTTCTCTTTCTCTCTCGTTCCCCGACGTTCTGTGACTGTCGACGTTTGCGACGGCGACAGCCAAACATCGCGAGTTTTGATCTTCTCGGGGTATATACAAAACACGGCCGAGTTGATACACGCGCCTATCGGTCCTGCCACAGGAACGGGTCACACTCATAGTATGCAGGAAAAAAGGCTGGGGAAGAAAGAGTAGAAGTTTAACGTGGTAAAGATTGGAAGGAAGAAAAGGAGCAGGAAAGAAGGCGAAATAATAAGGGGAAAGAGAGGAAGAAAAGCTGGGAAGAGAAGAGCAGAGAAAGCGAGCGGTGTAACGAATAAGAGAGACAAAGACAGGGAGAGGGATTTTAAGAAAGGAATCGCGGTGCTCTCGGAAAAGAAAAGACGGGGCCAGTGGACTTACTCGGTATATCCGACGGTGCTTGTATTTGCTAGTGCCGTGATGACGATGCGTCTCTCCGGCGAGACCTCTGTTTCATCCTCGAAAATGTCAACTATCGACGAAAAAATGGTACGGGCTGAAACGCAGACACATCGTACCTCTCTTTCTTCGTCCTTACTTTCTCGCTCTCTCCTAGCGACGACGATGATTCGGCGTGAACTCTCGACACTTCGACACGACGCACACACGCACCACACTCACGGCGAAATATATACACACCGCGCCGAACGACCGTAACAATAATGGCGTGTTGACACGGTGGAGGCATGCAAAGTGTTTCCCGATCGTATCGAGTAAACGGAGATCACAATGAATTCACGATGAATCAAACACTACACAGCTAGGCATTTCGCGGCTCGTCTCTCAGGCACATCTCGGTCGCCATCGAGATCTAACACGAGTGCGCGGGACGCGCACTCTTGCGGCCTCTGACTAAACTTGCCCCTTCAAAGACCGGCCAATCAACGGGCCGCATGGCCTATGCCCTTGCCGCGAGCAGTCCTGTATCTAGTTGACGCGCCGTCATTCATTCATCTCCAAGAATTTTCTCTTCACCTAATTCTGCGAGAACATGTTACTTTCGATATAGTTTTAGATCGGTATAAATCATTCATTTTGTTATCGACGTGTTTTAAGGGTTGAACAAATCGATCGTCAATTTATTTTACTGTTTCACGGTATTGCTAATTAATGTTACTACCAAGAAACACGCACACAAATGCGTGTCTGCACGTAGTCAATGTATCATCGACAGTCACGTACCTAATTGATTTAGCGCCTCCTTGCTCCAAAAATTTCGTAGCAATTTTGGAGTATATATTTTTAATGATCGATTAATTAAAAAAGATACAATTTAATATTGCCTTGAACATACTTGTTCTGTTATAAAGTATTTAAACATTGTAGACAACTAATAACTTTGAATAATTTCTTTTACTAATTATGTATGTAAACAAAGTCATTCCCTGATAATTAGATATCATTATTATTTAATACACGTACATATTATGCTAATATTCTTGTTGAGTATTAAATGTCCGTATAATATTCTTTTTTATATGCTGAACATTTTTGTGGATACGTTATGTGATATAAATTTAATTCTTTAAGTAAGCAACTATATATATATAAACACAAAAGTAAATTTTTAACATTCATATTAGATTATACTTGTTTAACGAAATGTTATACATATTTAATATAATAAAAAAAATTATTTACAAAAAATATACATTTTCTGTCATGTTTGAAATCTGATATATTTTTTTTTTCGTATATTAATTATTTTATATAAAACATTTGCTACTCCAATAATTAAACATAAATTACAGTAAATTGCACTAATGAATATTATAAATTGTAACATTAAATTTTTGCTATTATACAATACTTATTTTTAACAGATATATATATACTTCATGGTTGATTTCAACTGTATCAGCAAACAAAATATAATACATACTTAAATTTTTTTAAATTTAAATCGCCTAAAGTATTATAACATCAGTAATGCCTGTTATACAATTACATTTCACGAGTTATCGATAAAAGAATATTTTTTATTCTAGTACCTTAATCTTTTATTGATAAAACGATATTACATATTTCGATTTTTCAGCTGGGCTCGGTTGCTCGATATCATAAGATCTATATTGCTTTCTAACGAGCTTCCCAGTTGTTCCACGTTAAGAAGAGTGGAGCTAGTGTCGTACAGTTCACAACTATGTTGGCGAGCAACACGAGAGGGAAAGGTTTTTAGCGCGCCATGCGATTAACAAACGTTGCAGCATTTTTACATGCGAAGAAAACGAGAAGAGCTCGACGAGGATGAAGTTTAATTCAACTTCTCGTTATCCGATTCGGTAGCTATGAAATCTCATCGATACGCTTTGTGTTATACTACCGTTTCTCCCTTCTACTTGTTCCGCGTTATCGATTGTTACGAACGCGCCGACTGATAATGCGTTAAATGTGTGCACTTCCTTTAAAACGAAATCACATATCCTCGCATCTATTTACCGGAAAGAATCGAATATCACGATAGAATTATGGATACCGTATAAAATTAACGTGCGCTTGGATACTCTGTGGCATGGAGGTATGTTGCAACAAATATGCAATCACTTTTTAATAATTTATGTTGTTTAGATAGGTTGCCTGCTTGATATTCAATGTAGGTGAATTTCTAGTTTCCATTTTTATCTTACGAAAGAATGAAATTCATGTTAATATGAGGGTTTTCTCTTGTATGCAATTTGTTTTTAATTACAGCAAATATATTTGACTGTATGATATAAAAAATATATTGTAAAAATTTTCATTACGTGTAATGATAATAATAGAAGTAATTGCAATTGTTGGCAGACAGAATTTGTTGTATATCACTACCGTAATGAATATGAACGAAAACGAAATGCTTTTTGAAATGTATTAAATTGTAAATTTATTGGAAGATGTTGATGTATATAATTCAGTTTTGGATCAAGACAATACATCCATATGTATATACATACACCTATTATAAATAAAATATTATTTGTAATATTGAATATCTATTTATTTATATGTTTTATGAAATATTTTAATACTTTACAGTAGTGTTTTAAAATACTTTACAGTGTTTTATAAAATATTTCAACACTTTACAGTAGGTTGATTGAGCACCTTGCACATATGCAACCCTCTCATGCGAGATGCAGACGGTACATCAAGCATGATTGGGTAAACTGAGACACGTTAACGTTTTAAAGACCATACATTAAGGGATTCCTATTTTTAATATCTATTTAAATTGTTATACTATAGTCTTTATATATTATTTTTGTAAATATTTTATATAAGTTTTAATAACAAGAAGGCAATTGATGTCTGTGTGTATGAATGTATGAATTATAATTATATACTAAAGAATTATATCAGCTTTACGTGTTCCTTTGACAAATAAATATTTCTTATAGATGTAATAGAACAGAAAATTTAAATGTTTATTTGAATTTACTTGTTAAGAAAGAATTAATATTAGAATTAAATTAAATGCATGTTATTTTTAAATACAGCTATGATAATTTTCACATTAATATCTTTTGTAGGCATGATAGACAGAAAAATACCTATCCTAACATATCAGCATGGAGGTAGAAGACTGAAAGCTTGATAATAGAATGGAATCCAGGATGCCAGTGAAATACGACGATTCTTAAGTTCAGGATGGAACTTAGAAAAGGGCCTTGGTCGAAAAAAATCCTGGTTCCAGCTTGTTTTCTGGTAATTCTCATCTGGATCTTTTTAATCGACAATTCCTTACTACTCGACAACCTGCCTGGTAAAGCAACCTTCCAAAAACCGAGAAATTTCGTTCCACTCGCACACGACCCGAATCTGGATCGTTTAACGATCAAGAAATCCTCTCTGATAAGCGATGTCAAATCGAAACACACGAAAGTATCGAAGCTACAAATGGTGTCGCTTTGGACAGGCAACAACAGCGTTAAAGGGAACGCAGGATCCTTGCGAAAGTATCAGATCTTGAGACAGCAAGGTTTAATGCCGAGTAAACAATTACCCACAGCTTTGATAATTGGAGTTAAAAAAGGCGGGACTAGAGCTCTGTTAGAATTTTTGAGATTGCATCCTGCTATTCGAGCAGCTGGATCCGAAGTTCACTTTTTCGATCATCATTACATCAAGGGGTTCCATTGGTATAGGTAGGTTTATTAACCACTGATTCGTGGTTTGTATTTATCTTAGTATACACAGTGACGTTCTAAGATTTTCGACGAAATAAATTTTTAACTTGATATTCGAAAGATGATGTCTAAAAGAATTTCAAATAATATTGGGTATATCAGTATGATAAGTAAAAGGAAATAATGGTAATATCACTTAAAATTCTTTATAAAGCGAAAAATTTGTATGGCTGGAAACTTTTGCACGTCACTGTACTTAAGTATTTTTATTTCTCCAATATTCCTATGCACATTCCTAAGAAGTTACTTTTATTTTGCAAAAATTACTAATAATGTGACTTAATAAAATATTTTTCTTACGGTATATTCTAGGCATAGGATGCCTCCGACATTGTCCACTCAAATCACGATGGAGAAAACCCCGTCGTATTTCGTGACGAGCGAAGTACCGAGAAGAGTTCAACGCATGAATCTTGCGATGAAATTGATTCTCGTAGTAAGGGATCCAGTTACTCGAGCGATATCCGATTATACCCAAGTGAAGAGTAAACGAGCCAACATGCCAAAGTTCGAGGATCTAGCGTTTCTTAATGGATCGAAAATCGTGGACACAACGTGGGTCCCATTGAAGATCGGAGTGTACGCGCGACACTTAGAGAGATGGCTTCAGTACTTTCCATTGTCACAATTTCTATTCGTCTCTGGAGAAAGATTGATCGTGGATCCAGTCGCTGAGATTACCAGAGTTCAGGACTTTTTGGGCCTAAAAAGAGTTATCTGCGAGAAACATTTTTATTT
This sequence comes from Bombus affinis, assembly GCF_024516045.1. Lineage (NCBI taxonomy): Eukaryota > Metazoa > Arthropoda > Insecta > Hymenoptera > Apidae > Bombus > Bombus affinis. Next base: position 9,116,730 of record NC_066349.1, on the reverse strand, counting down.
CAATGCCACGAAGGGGTTCCCCTGTCTGCTCAAATCTGAGGAACGTCCTACACCCCATTGCCTTGGTGAGTCGATTAAAAATAATTCCTGTTAATCCCTCAAAATACTATTGCCTCTTAAAAAATATTATAGACTTATGTAAAACGTATAATTTGTCAAATATGTTGGCAAAATTATAGAACACGTACACGTAAATTATGAAATACAATTATAAATGTGGAGTTGGTTTCTTACAGTTGTATGTATAAACAAATTTTCTTATGATACTGAACCTTTTATGCTCTAAGATCTGTATAATTTGAGATTCTATAATATGAAACATATTTGCTGCATCAAGGAGGAATCTAATTATATGTATTTCATAAAAGTATAATTATATTCCTAATTCTGTTTGTAACGATGATTTATAATTTTAAGGTAAGAACAAGGGTCGTAGTCATCCTTACATAGATCCTGTAGCCATACAACGATTGAGAGATTTTTATCGTCCATTCAATCAACGTTTCTACCAATTGACCGGAATGGATTTCGGCTGGTTGTGAGAATAAATGCGATAAGCGAATACATATCGAAGCTAGTCAAGTAAAAGAACATAGTCAATTTTTACTGAGATACGACACGCGCGCATGCGGACACCATTAGTTTGCACTAGTTAGTAAATAATTAGTAAAAGAACCAGATAATACTCTTCGGTTAGTTTATATTCGTTTTTACTCTAAACCATATTTATATTTTTTTATGTACTGCATAAACGTGGAAAAATAAGAGGGGGCATATCCATCGTTTCAATGTGTTGACAATACACAGAAAGAGAATTCCTGTTCTTGTTCGTGATATTAACTTTTAGACACGCGTATAGATTTATAGTGGCAGCAGAATGTTATCAATCGTATGTATCATTTTTCGCATACATATATTCCACTATATTTTTTACAGGACATTACAAAAGAAAGAAAAGAATAGTATATTCGAATTTTAAACGATAAACGGCCATACCCGTTATTCTTTTATTTATCAGATCTATTATTTATTACAATAGAATCTTTAGAAATGTTTATTACATATTAAAATGTTGATTTGTTAATTCCATCTTCCATTAAAGTAGTTGTGCAGAATAGAAAATGTTCGAATCTGTATTAAAATACGTAGTTACTGTTATCGATTGTATAGAGTTCTGTTTAGAATTAAGAATTGTTTGCACATTTTGTTGAATTTTTGATCTTCCAATGTATCAAGCACGGAATCTACGTAATTCTAATGATATTTACCTAGTATATGTATCTTTATGTTTAAGCAAGAAAGCGATGAATATTTTCTGAATAATTTAGTTGAACTGCGTCAAAATATCTTTAAATTATAAGAAACGCTATAACAGTGTAGAAGTTCTCGTAGATGCGGAAACGGAAACTGAGTACAATTTAAAGTAATAAAAAATTACGTCTCGCGTTTAATATACGAGTACAGTTTTAACGAACGTATTTCGGTTAGAGGAAAAAGGAGCATAGAAATATTAATAACGTCAATTAGACATTTGTAATGACGAGGGTTATTAAAAAAAGTTTGTGTAATCATATCAAAATATATAATTAATTTCGATAGGTGCAAGTGGCAAGAGCTTGCACAAACTGCAATAAAAAATGACGTATTTATATTTTGCAAATGTGCACACACATACGCGCACAAATGACACACACACACACATACACACACAGATATCATATATTATAAAACAGTTTTTACAAATTCAATTATAAAGTTATGTGAACTTTGATTAAATAGTTAGAGATGGAAGAGTAGTCGCATAAATTATCAGAGTTCGTTTAGAAATTGTCTTCTATATTGATAAAAATATTCCTGAATAGTTATCAATTACAAAAATTTGTTAGTATAAATTTACGGTATATCATTAAATGAAGACTTTAACTCGTAGCTCAGAGTTACGAAAATAATTCTCAACGATTGTATTGTTAAGTAGTTCATTATATATTAAGTTTACTTGCTCAAGTGGCCTAATTAATCTAAAAAAGAAAAAAAGAAAAAAACGAAGTTGTAAATAAACAGTGATTTACCAACTAAAAAAACAACGTGTAATCTATATGTATACTTACATTTTATCCAATATTTTCCCCTCTTCGAAACGCTACAGCAATCGTTCAGGAAAAATAAAAAATTCCTCCTCGATAATCCTGTTGTATAAGTAAAAATTGTAAAAACCCCCATCAGTGAATGGATTATCAACTATTCAGTTACAGGAAAAGATGTTACAGGTACCGAAATAACAACAAGTCGGACAGTCTGTTACAAATTTTGTAATGAAATATTGCTTTCGACTTATCGAAAGGGAGGAAAACAACACGATGCACGTGCACGTTTCCTTTATACAACTGTATAGAGTATTGTTTTAATACTTTCCGCAAAAGATTCATCCTCCTTTTGTACAAATGTTACGATATTAAGAAATACGTCTCTCTAGTCTGTTTCCCTACTATCTATTGAACTATCGAGAAAAGTGAAAGTTAACGATAGAAATTTCAGCCGTACGATTTCAGTCAAACGGTTCGTCAAATTTTCCTCGACCAACGTTTATCCATAATATGCTTCTTCCCTTAGTCAGAAGTACAAGTTAAACGGAAACTATTTACTTTCTTGGAAATTATTAAGTACATTTTTGGTCCCATCGAAATGGCAAAATATATATGCATATTACGTAAGTATATATAAAAAGATGTAAGTGCGACATAGGTTTTATTGGTACTCTAATCTTATGTTAAAGATTCTTGAGCAATCTTATCGATTGGTGGACGGAATACATACTGTCGAGAGGGATGCTATTACAATACACAGTAGGTCAGTATGTTCATCATACGTGATCATCGAACGATCGTAATAACTAACGCATAATACAATTCGATTCGATTAACAAAATACTGATTCAACGTTACATCCGGGATAGAACAAACTATCCTTTTATATTTCTTTTTTTCCTTCCTCCATTTTGGGACTATTCTATATGGATAACAATATAATCATCTTGCCTTGGTCCTTCGTTACGAAAACAATCGATCATGAATTTTCGCGAAAAGAAGAATACATACGTATAATAATATTCGCCTTTGCCTACTTTCATGTTTTTCCTTTTGTCCTCTTTCTTTGGAATATCGAAAGAGAAGAAAAGGAAAAGAAAGAAAGATGATCTATAAAATAAATTTTTCTGAATACTTAACGTTAAATTAACGACTACAATGTTCCTTACGTCTACTACTAATACGTCATAATTTTTCGTTATTCTCTCTAACATACGTAATTAAGATCATGCTCAATCACGATATCGTTATCACGATTCTTATCATGATTTCGATTATTACTGACAATTGGAAGCATTTCGTGGTGCACGTACGAGAGAAATGCATCGGATAGAATTTTACAATCTACGCTCTTCCTCCTCGTCATCCTGTTGGCGATGGTGAACGTGAAATGTTCCTTGGAAATGTTTCTTCGTGAGTCGATTCTGTTCGACGGTTTCGGTTCCATCGATCGAATGCAGATGCACAATCCCGGCCTGTTTTCCACGACAGACTTAGCCTGCATCAATCAAACGAACAAAACGAAAATATCATCCGATTGAAATTCCTTTATCGTTTGGAAATTCCATAAAATGTGTTTCAGAATGGAGAACCTCGTCCTCATGATTTAAATTAATAAAATAAATTATCCCTTGTCGTCATAGTTTAGCACATATTTTAGTCAGAGAATAGTTAAAATATAAATTACAGGCTCGATCCAGTGGATGTTTGATCTAACAATAAGTGCATCTGTAGTCATGAATAAAAAAAGATAACAAAGACACGAAGTCGGCCAGTTTACAATTTGAAAAATCGTGGCTTCACTGAGCCAGAACAACGCATTCAAATGGAATATCCATTTCACCGCATATACAATTGCTATCCATAATCTATATACAAGATAAGCGGATTCACGATCGAATCGTTCGGCATGAGAAGATCCGATCTTTTTATCACAAAACTGGGACACAAATTCCGATAAAACTTAATGGCAAGTTGCTACGAAGCGCTTCCACATAGTGGCAATGAGGAGGTGTCTTACATCTTATGAATATGTACGATCTACGAATAGTCAACTCGTCAAGAATTCGTTTAACGAATGGTCTCTTTTGCTTGTTCATCTATAAAGAGTACAATGAGCGACGAAATTATTTTTACAACCGAAAATATAACAAAAAATTTGTAGAATGATAAGACAGTATAAAGAATTTTGTAATATTACCTCGTATATGTACTTTTAAATAAAAAGTATATTAAGAGGTTCTTTATTGTCTAATAATGATAAGATAGTTTGTAACACAGTGCACTTAGAAATACTTTTGTGATTTTCCTGTCTCAGAATCTAATAAATAATATATTTCTAATATTTTAAATTACTTTCAGTTGTATATATTTCTCACTGTATAATTTTCATTGTATAAGTAATTTTGTTACTTATCGTATACGTTCTTAGGAACGTATTTTATTATTTTTCTTGATCTTTTCCCCTTTGTACTATTTGAAAAAATCAAATTCGCTGATTTATATAATAGTTTATTTATGGCTGATACTTCAATGATACTTTTAATTTAGTTCCTATTATCATTTTCTTCTCTTTCTTTTTCTCTTTTCTGCATTTTGAATAATTAAACTTACGCTTAAATGAAGATCTCGAATAGACTATGTAAACGCATAAGGACGAATATGGCATCGGAACGCGCTTCTAGCACCGTCAAGGCAAGCAATTCGTTTTAACGGTCGACAATGGAATCGCTGTGTGTTGAACCGTTGCAAGCGATACGTGTAACAACACGTGCACGAAGCGGGACTGATCGTCGTCTAGGTATACACCCTTCGTGCATTTTCCTTATCCCTCATTAATTTTGTATGAGTCGGTTTCTTTCTTTTATTCTTTCACGCTGTGTCTCGTGGCTGCTCGTTTCTCAGCAGAAACGCGTTTCAAGTACAGAGTCGCGAGCTTTGTCGCGTGCGCGATTTGCGTTTCCCTTTCTCCTTTTCTTTCGTTCCTCGATGCAAGAAAAGAAAAGAAACGTCGGCGCGCGTTATGCCAACACGCGCTACGTTACGTAGCGTAAAACGAACGAAGCTCGTCTAAAGTGAAATTTATAAAATCAACAAACAACGCGCGAACAATTTACAAAAAAAAAAAAGAGAAATTTTCGAGCGCTCTAATAAGAGTAAAACCTTTTCTCCATCTTATCGGAATCCAGCGATATTTCTTACTGATAATTCATCTCCGAGATGGATTTACAATTTCATCGCAAATTCGTATAATATCAGTAACACGAGTAATCGATGAGAACATTCTTCCTCTTTATATATTCGTATCGTTCGTCCTATCGATTCCCGTTCTACGTTCTTTTAAACAAAACAAATAAAACAAAAACCACGCCTACTATCCCTTACGCTTCCTATAAACAAGCAACAATCGTGATACCACTTTTTCAGTCAGTTTACGATAGCTCGCTTATCTATGACGGATGTATCATCGTGCATCTTCGCTGACTGATAAAAGGTAGCTGCGTTCGTTATTACAGGAAAAAGCAATAAGGAAGAGTAAAAGAGAAGAGCTTGAGACACTGATGAGATTCCTCGTCGGTGCGCGAGTTCGCATCGTGATATTGCTTCAGAGGTGAGTGATAATGATATCGTCGTCTATATCGTCCTTTTCGTCGTCCGTTTCTTCCACTTGGTTCGCCTCCGCTTGGGCCGCTTTTGGATCCTCCGCGATCGCCTTCAGCCTTTTCTGTTTACGCCTGTGCAATAGTTCCACTATGATGTACCCAATTGTCCCGATAAGAAGCACTGTTAGCATCACGTACAGCTTCATACGGGCGCATAAATGGGTGCTGTATGCGTATGCTATCACGAAACCGGCACTCTCCCATAGTCTATAGTTGGAGAACGCGGCTTCCTTGTTACGCCTGAATAGCGTTCCGTATAGACCTGCAAATTGACAAGAAACAATTAGGTCAATTTTTGAACGTTAGTTAGTGGAGGAATTTAACCCCTTAACCTACAATTACGGGCATAGCCCGTAATACGATGATCGAGTCAAACGTAAATATCACCACATAGCCCGCAGTAGATGATCGGACCAAACGTAAATATTACGGGCATAGCCCGTAGTACGTACTACACAAGTCGTGCGAATGGCTCGAAGGCTGCGCGAGCTTGTTCACGTTTCCGGCCCAAAATTCTCGAACGTAAATCGTAGGTTAAGGGATTAAGAATCGAATTAAACTTTTTCGCAATTACCGAGATAGTTAAATTGACTTTCTTGAGTTATTTCGATTAGCAATTTATTCTTTTTCGAATTGACGTTGTCTCGAGTCATTGCTATATAATAACAATGATAATAATTTATTTCAAACTCGCGGCCAAGAAACACAACTCGCTTACGATTTTTCTAATCACACGCTTCCTCCTTCGATCTTCTCGTTTATCCTTCCATACTTTATGCTTATACTATCCTTAACCCAGTTGTTTAAACCCACACGCTAAGAGTCTACGTTAGAAGCTCTTTCTATTCTGAAACTACTATCTCGTTTTAGACAGTCAGATCGCTGGTAACCTGCTAACTTTTCTTTCCTCGGTCTTTCTATCTTCCTTAACCATTCCTCCAGCTGTTCCAATTCTTTTATCCATCATCGGTATCTATATCTTTTTTCGGATTTATTTATTTTTCCTTAATATCGCGTAATTCTTTCGTACACAGTTCTCATTGTTTCCTATCTCCTCTTAGTAATTTTCGAGCTAATCGCGCTTTCCTTTTGTTAGAAAGTTTGATAAATTCGTGGAGAATATAAAAAAATCGTATTCGTTAATAAACGTATCGGTGATTTTTCGTTTGAACTTTTACGCCGAACTTTTTCTTCGAAACATTACGATTAAAATATCAACGATGTCGAGAAAATTACACAACCGTATCTTCTAAGAACGATTGACCTAATTGTACTGAATTTTTCTTCCTATAGCTACTTTGCGAGTAATTGATATACAAGAAAAAGAAAAAGAAGTCCTTTAAGTAATCTCAACATTATTAAGTTTTTCCTTGGAATAATTCCAATCTTTTCTTTTCGTCTTTTTTATCAAACAGCATCTATCCGTTTCTCTAGACATAATTTAATTCCCCTTTAGCAGACGTTTGACAAATATTTCATCCTGCCAATAGAAAATGCCTCGATTACAAGATAAAGGAATCTAATAAACCATCGATGTGAATTGAATATTCAACTCAAAGTCTCATATAAGTATGCCATAATCAGCGAACATAATCGACAAACATACAATAAAGTTTTCCTTTTTCCAAGACGAGGCTAACCAGTTAGGACAGTTGATAATGGCATTCTTTAGACACGAATTAACAAAGAATTCTCGAAGAGGAAGAAAAGACTATACATCGAGAAGTTCCGGTTAATCGTCATGTCGAATGAAAACTGCTACTACTTGTCTATTTTCGTATGAAAAATCGGTCTTTGTACATACTTGTCATTCTGCTTGCAACTAGCTGTTTTCCATTCTTTTCAACGCTTATTTTACATATGACTCATACGTGGTATATTTTAAGATCATTGCATACAAATATATTTAAACGCATTGTATCTGTTTGTGAATTGTGTCGTTAGCTAACTGTATGCCAAATAATTTCTGATTCATACTAATAACAGATAAAATAAGGAACTGTAGTAGTTTAACAATCCTTTATGAATCCATGTCAAGGCACTGTTCATACCTTACATTACATATCTTTCCTCTTTTACATTTACTATTATCTATTACCTGTTATCTATTTGCTATTATCTATTACATATTCTGATTGAATTTCGCGATAAGAGAATCTAATTTCACTTGTAACGTACCATGAAACCGACACAAATATTCAGACTGGCTCGTTAAAAACAATCTATCGTTATCACCGTTCCCATCTCTTCTCATAGTTATTCAAATAGTCATAAATGAAATTGTTTTAATAGAAATCAGCCTATGTAAGAGATTCGTGATAATCGAACAGCTGATAATCGATTTTTTAGATAATAATGTATATTCTAGTAGTTAAAAGCAAGATTCGCACGACTACCACGTGAATTTCCTGCATTTTACCCTGGTAGCTACCGATGCACGCTGACGTGTGCTATACTGTAAAGTTTAATCATTGCGAAATATTACGTTATATTATATTTGCGCATTTTAAACCCACAAACTACTCTAATATTGTGTTGCCAACTAAATGATTATCAGTACCACCAATGACAAAATCCGCAATCACTTAGTTGCCAGCCCAATAATATCAACCGCATTGTAACAAGCTAACGAATCATTCGCATCGTCGAAGATCTATTAATCCGTGAAATTTATCTTATCGCAGACGATAGCGCAGAAAAATGTAGCGACGAACGAGGGTCATCGACGACCATCGTGATAGGAACCGTTGCTCCGCTGTATCCTCCAAAAGCAAAGTTATACGTACCATTGACTTGCGTCTGCCAAACAGCGTCACCAACACCCCACAGCCCGGAAACCGTGTAAAAAACGTAAGGGTTATCGGGGTGCGGTTTCCAGTGGAGTAGCACGACGATAAGACTAACGTGAACGATAGCGCCCAGCACCATAAGTGGCTGTCTTCCGACGAATTTCATCAAAGAGCCGAAGACCAAGGAGCAAATAGCGTTCACCACTCCGAAGCAGATCATAACGTAGCCAACCCGGTGCACACCCAACGCGCAGGAAATGTAGGCCTGAAAAAGAGAAGGATCGAGTACTGTTAATGTTGAAGTTATTGTATAAAGAGAGAAACGCGTGGATAAATTGTGAGGTAGAAAAATATATATTTAATAGAGAAGTGAAGTTACAAGTAAGAATACAGTTTGAGCTGGTCCAGATCCGCACGCTAGCAATGTTACCCTATAACTGAACACTCCGAAACCAATGTCACGGAGACCGGATCATGCACCGAGGGTATGATTGCATCCAGATGTCCACGCATCCTTACTGCGTACCCTTAATAGTCTTAAGGATTGTTCCAAGGACCATCCATAAACCAATAGCACTTAGAAGGCCAATAGACCAAAAGTTTATGTTTATGGTGGGTCCTTGTTCCAGTCTTTTGTCTATACGCTGTCGATGGCTTCAGCGCTTGAGAAAACTAAAAAGACCAGATGTAGAGTTTTCTTAGAAGCGATGACCACTTTAACAGTTAAGATCCAGCGATGTTCGCGAAAACGTGACAGATGATCTCACATTGATTCGCGGAATGTCTGGTTACAGGTAGCGGATACATTGCACGTTCGTAACGGATCGATGAAATCCAGTTGATAGGAAAGGATCGTAATAAAAAGGTTACAGGTTCGATGGTTTTCAACAGCTGAGTTTTATGCGGCTGTCGTAAGGCAAGTGGTCGATTCTACTTTTTCCTTGTTTCTGAATTTCGTTACGTAAGTTACACGATTTAATGTTTCATTCTCGAGGACTGATCTGATGTTCTGATCTGTGAGTTCGACGACGTAAAGATAGCATAAATAATGGTAGGTTCTGCGATAAAATTGAAAACAATGCTGGTATCTTTATTAAATTATTTTTCGGAAATGTTTATTCCTTCTAAAAGTTACGATGGAAGCTCATCTACGCGAACATCGTTTGTTCGAACGATGTTTCGTGGTTAACGCTCGATTAATTGAAGTTTCGCTGCTTCGACTCGTCAACCTGAACTCGAGATCCTATTATACGAACGAAAAGTGGCAGGTAGCGGGGATAATTGGCAAACTGCCATTATACGAACTCCAATTATATAAACTTTTTGTCCCGCCACTAATCCCGATAAGTAGAGTCCTACGGTATGGAGTTGATCAATGTGATCAATCGATCGTGAGCGATCTTATCCTGCATACTGGGTGTTCGTTAATGAGAGCATCTCGTTGTAGTTTTCTTACGAATGTATGTTATGTGTTATAATTTTCTATGATCGAGAAATTATTATATATTTTCAACAAATAAAAGAACAGGTAAGTGGAAATTTATTATTTTCGAGTATTTCTACTACTTTAAGATACCCGTACTAAATATTTCTTTTCCGTCTAATATCTAGTCCTTATTTTCGCACATATGAAATGTAAGTTCATATCTGATATCGCATAAAAGAATTATAATTATAATATATGATAGCGAAGTATGGAAGAACGAGTTAGAGGATCGAACGAGGATGTGTGTAATTAGAAAAGCTGTAAGTCCAAGTGGCGTTTCTTGACCGCGAGATGGAAATTGAATAAATTATTATTATTATTATATATTATAGAATCATAACATAATAAGAACTAACACACTTAGGAAGAATATTTAATATACCTGGAAACAACCGAAATATTAGAAAACAATAAATTCAGACGATAGAAGTAACGTGGAGACTAAACATTTCTTTCCTATATTTACTTCTATCATAAATTCCTTCTTCGAGGAGCATCGTATCTCAAAAATCGTCTGTCGCATAAAAATAATACAATTTGACGAAATTCTCACGATAGGATGAACGCAACGTGCGAAACAATGCTGATAACGTAAATCCAAAGTAAGGAAACTTGATCACAGAATCAAAGAAATTTCGCTGACACTGTGCACGCTGCGAAGATGCGTTCGTCGTTCCTACGTGCTTTCATTTAGCCACTTGGTGTGCGTGATAGCTGCGCAGGGTCCAGCCACACCATCGCATCGATGCACCAGTAGAACGAGAAAAAAAGAAGAAATACTGGTTCACGAGATTCCAGGTATGGAAGTGGTATCGGGGAATTGCTGCAAGAATAAGATTCTGGGCTATTTATAACATGTGGAACCAGCTGATTCAATGGAAGTCAGCATCCCAACATCCCCGATGCTTTCCAGTAGCGTTTATTCTTCCAATTACTTTATTCCTTGCCCAATTTGCCCACATATTTCATCATCGAACTGGTTTCCAACAGGTTTACCTTCCAAACTGTATCATCTCCTTTTGCTCCTTTTCTTCCCCTTCTTTTTTCCCCTCGTATTTTGCATACCCATACGTCTATACTTATATCATTGCTCGTAGGTACGTGCACACTATGATCGATTGGTCAGTAATCCTGTCGCGCTGTTTTGCTCGTTTTCAAAACCGATATCCGTATCTCTGCAACGTTGGATGATATTTCAAGTGCATTGGAAATAATTTTCAATTCGTTTAAAGAGAAACGGGCAAATTCAGACGGAGAAATTTGAATACGAGATTTCTGTTCGAGCGCCTATCTGTTTCCATTTCGTTGTTTGTTAAATCAAACGTTTGGTTTGTTGAAACGAGAGCAAAGTGAACATAGAAAAATGAAGGCAAGGAAGGACGAACGCTGGTGAAATGCGTACGAGGGCGGATGGGAAAGTTTGAGGAATCGCCGCTGGGAATTGCATTAATTGTTATTGCTATTGTCATTCCGGGAACTTTCCAATCTGCCCTCGTATCTATACGAACGAATGGAAAATTACTTGCCACTGTTTCGCGCACTGTTACTACGAAATTGCCACGAGTTTTTCTATTCGAATTTCGTAACTAAATTACATCCTGCCAAATTTAAAGGAATGTCCATTAGCAGTGTGAATTACCAGGAAAATGTACCTGGCAGACTCGAGCTTATCTTCAATAGGAATTAATCACTTAATTGCAAGGATCTACGACGATTTTATTCTTTACGATCATTGCACTTATACACATGACGCTATGTAAATAATTTTTACAAGATAATCGCAAAGAACTAAATTGACGTTCTAAGAACCTTGTAATTGTTAAATCTTGTGGAAACGTTGTTCGAGAGCCTCTTTGTACTCGAACGTGGCAAACTAGGAATTTACAGGAGACTTCTAACTCCGACTCCTAAATTCTAATCGCAAGATTAAAAGCCAAAATAAAGAATTATATCACACTAATACTAATTAATACTAATGATTCCTTATCTCTTTAACGGATAACTTTCAAACGTACGCTTTACCCAATTTCTCAAGGAAATAGACGATAATGTTCTTTTTTTCTCTCGCGTATGAAAATTCAGCGTTACCAAAGATCGATCGAATACATACGACCGTATATTTACGATCAATGCCGTATTTATACGCCATTCATTTTCATGCTGGCGATTTTTTAGTTGTACGCAGAGCCAATCGTATATTATACAACTTATAATTTAAAGTCATTCAGCGCTTTAAAAGCCAAAGGATGCGTGCTTCAGCCGATATTTCAGCATATCTGTGATCAGTAGCATGTATTTCCGGAGAACAATTGTACGACCTCGCATGGCCGTTACGCATCACGAACCTGCCGTTCTGTATCCGGTTAGTATCCGGGTGATCCTAGCCAGCTTTTTGTGTTGCATCTGATGAGGATAATGATTAACGATTTTAGTTTACTGTTCGCTTTTGTTACTGCGTTTCTTCTTTTATTTTTCTCTCCCTCTCATCCAATGGATTTTCATCGTCCAACATGATACCATTACGTTCATACGACGATACCACGTAAGATATTACGACCGAACCCCTTCGATTTCTTCTTTTTTCGCAAAAAGGCGTAGAGACATCGGCGACGAGACCAAGTTCACGTAGCTACTTGTAATAAAAATCGCGTAAATTACGTGTTCTTAGTGCGTTTATGGGAAATCGAGGGACGTAGAGGCAGAATGCGCGTAACGTGTAAAAATATGTAAACTATCTAACGCTAGAACTACCACACCAGCCGAATTGACTGGTTTTACAAATTTATTTTCACATTCCTACTTCGTGTTATATTTTTTTTAATAATATAATGAATTTTATTTTGCTTTTTGTGTATTTAAACTGAAAATAATTTTGTATCAAGGCTACTTATACCAATACCAGTGAAAATGACCGGTACTTGTCAAAGAGTAAAAGGGTCCTGCAATCTGTTTATCGAACCCGAATTAACCAATTTCTTCGTTTTGTACAACTTGCCACGCGTTTTTCAAATTTGTACTGCGTATCATTCGATATGATATCAGTTATCAGGAAAATTCCGGATCGATCGCTAGATAGCTAGATACTAACACTAGAAATACCACGGCAGTCAAAACGACTGGTTCTACAATTTTATAAATGTGTTGACCCTCGTTTAGGGATAACATGGAATAATTGCTTCTGTAAGAAAGTAATAAATCAATAGATATAAAAATATTCTATTGTTACGCATTTTTTAAAGACCAGTTATTTCTACTGGTTGTGATAGAAATAGCTTCGTGTTAACTATCTGTGGTTCTAGTGTTAACAGTATCCAGTTATAATATTTGACGAGTGAAACGAATCTCTGGCTAGCTCCTGATCTTTTAATTCGTTGCAAAATCAGTTCATTTATAAAAATATCAATTTTCATAAATATCCGTCATCCGTATAACTCGTCGTACGTTTCTTCGCTATTTATCGTCGTTCGATCACGCGATACTAATAAGTGGATTTAATCGGCGAAAGTTCGGTTAATCGGCCATTAACTATTAAACCTGGTCGCGGTAAATGAAGTTGCAAGCAACGAGATGCAAATAAATGGAACGCAGACGAAGCGAGTTGTAGCGTATACCGATGATAAAAATTAATGATAAAGATGCTAAAGAAATGTTATTCTTACAAAATTATTTATTTTGCTACGATATAAATGCGCTACGATATGCTAGAGTGGAAACATTGAAACTGTGTTGCAAATTTCTGAAACGAGCAACGAAGAATTCTTGGATAATCGGCTGGATAATTCTGCGTAAACCATTATTCTAACCAATATTATTATACTTTTAAATGGTCGGTCACGTTTCACGAGATCGTCTCGATTCTTCGCTTCGGTTTCTTCGACGTGAAGAGATTCATTCTCGAATGCATAATAGTTGGTTCGTAATCGATGTCTTATCGAACCAAGCTTCCACCGACAACGGGCTCGTTCATTTTGTAACGAGCAGCGTGGGCGAAGTTATACGAATCTCATTGTTGTTCGATTGTTCTGCCTCGTGAGTCGTAAATAATTGGCCGAGTCGTTAAGCAACCGTCGGACAATATATCGTCGAACTCTTGGAAACTCGTTAACTTAATCCTTAAATGCGTGGTTTTTGTCCAAACGCAATAAAACGCGTTGAAATTGTTAGTTTATTCGTCGGAAGAATCGCGGACTGTATGTTATAAAAATCGAACAATAACAGTTCGTACGAAGATTATACAAATAATAGAATAACAAACGTGGGATAAATATACGGATATATAAAACACGATAAAACAATAGAAAATAAAAAATAGTTTACGCTCACATCAACTAACTTAATATCTTATCGATCTTATATCTCGATTAAAACGAATATTCCTAAGTGTTATTATGTAAATCATTGTGTATACGTAAAATGAGTATTGGTGTAATCACGTACGACGATATCGTGCTTTCAAAAATTAATGAAATTCTCCATCGAGAAAATCTCGTTCATAGATTATTAAACAAAAATCAAGTTCTTACATCGAAGTCGAAAAGCTAATGTGTTTCTTTTTTCCTTATTTTTGCTCGTAAGACAACGTTTGATTACATCGATGTGAGATTAAAGTATCGTAGAAGTTGTCAACAATGCTAATTACTCACTTGTGTAAAGTCTGCACCGATGAACGCCTGCTCCATGCCGATCCATATTGTGATTGGTATAAGGAGCTGCTGATAAGGCTTCTTCAGTTGATAAGCAGTTGCCGAGAGCAATTGTATACCACTGAGCTCTTGACTGTCCACTTTTCTTTGTTTCTCGCCATACCTGCAACAGGGAAGAGGAGAATTCTCGTTATTCCGTCCGAATTAAGTCCAAGCTCTCGTCGCGCGACTAATTCGACAAGTTGCCTCGAGGTTGCAGACATAATCGACAAGTGGAAGCGACACAGAAATGGTAAACGACGCAAGTGTCGGAAGTGAAAATTGTCCGTGTCGCGGCAGAAACGGATGTCTGTTAATTTCGGCGATTTTCGTAAATTCCTGATCGAACGTCCTTCCAAGCACTTTCAGGCTTCACCGTCTTTAAATTTGGAAGAAAAATAAATAAACGTCGGAGGAGGAAAAGAGTATGATAAATCCATTCTTATTGATTCTTCGATATTTACTGTTCGATAATTGAAAATACTACGCTCGATGTTTGACGAATATCTCAATGGTCCAAGTGAAAGGTGAGCCGCGAGATCGAAAGATGTCAATACTTAGAAGAGTAAGTGATGAATGTACGAGGTTTGGCAAGAAATCAAATCTATAATTTGCAACGATAAATATTTTGAAATGTTGTGACAATCGGTATTTTGAAATCTTCAAACGTAATAGGAAAAGCTACAGAGGAGAAACACGACGATATGGCACGTTCTCTTACGAGAAAATAAATTCAAAAATACCTTCATACAATTTTATATTACATTATATTCGTATAATTTTATATTATAATTGTAGTTTTATCTAGATTTAGGATTCAGTGTCTGGTTTAATCAGCTAAAAGAACGTGGCACATCATCGTGCTCTTTTAATCGTAGCTTAAATCCTGTAGTTTTCAAATAGCGTAACAACGCGATCAAACCGTAAGTGTATTGTTGTAGAGGCTTATCTGGTTTGGTATATTTATTCTAATACATTTGTGGTGCCGGTTTCCTATGCTAAGTAAGTAATCTCGAACGCCTGTGACAGTGGAGGCTGTCAATGAAGCCTTGATACTCCCATGATTCGAAATGTATGTATTGCGAAATGTTGACAGAAATCAGTGAGGTAGAACGCTCGTGGATTGATTAACAACCAGTTGGAATATATTAATCGTGATGGAAATACCACGATATGCAAAAAGAACTCGTCAAAGACAAACACAAGTATTTCCTGTTTTGAAATATGATTTCTGACACTTGAAGCATTAACTTGTAACTCTTCTTACGCACGACATTTCTCTCAAAACACCTGCGATAGATTATAATTGTTTAAACAGTTGCGGATAACGATACGAAGGTAATTGGAATTCCCCTCTTTCTTTATTTAGAAATCTTTCTATTGGTAGTTTAATTTTTATCAAAGGTCAGTTAATTAGAACGCGAAGAAATGTAACCGTTCTAGCTACTGGATCGTTCAAGAAGCTGTCGATGGCAATTTTAATTGTCGATTTTATTATACGATTAAACGCACGAATTAACAATAAAAGTCTGAGGTAATCTATAGAAGGAGTGTTGTTTTCCAACAGAAAGGAAAGATCTTCTATTTTGGGACAAAATAAATTATCTTATTGGTATTTTGATCTTTAGGAAACTTTGTTTTCATTACAAGAAGCTGGATATCCCAGAAGATTATAAAAATCGTTTCCAGGAACCTATTGCTAAGAAAAAAACAAGTTTTACGGAAAAGTAATGACGAAACTATCTAACAAACAATAAACAGTTGTTAAAGAAACGATGCTTATACTGTTTAGTAATATATTATATAAAGATATATTGTATAATTAAATTTCTGATTACACGACAGGATCAATCACTTTTATAGGTTCAGAGCAAAGGAAGAGATTCGTTGTTAATCGTTTCATCTTCGTCAGAATCTTCAATCTACATGGTAATAAAGCAAACCAACACTTAATGAGCAATAAACTTTACATTTACAAGACGCGGGCTCATTAAAACGAACGTTCGTCTCTCGAAGACACGACCGGTTGATCGAAGGAATAATTTTACAAGTGGTACGATATAAAATTCTAGTCTCGGTATACTTCAACGTTCAGGTTTATCCAAATCAGACGTGGAAAGCTTAAGCGTAGCATTGTAATCTTGCGATACGTTCGCCTCGCAAAAACATAGTGCATAAAATAACTTCTCCTTGAAAATTCCCTCGAATGAACTCTGTACATTTATACGCAGAGGAACAGACTTAACGTGCATATACAGGATGTTTCAGGCAACTCAGTCAAGCGACCTAAAAGTGTCGTTTATCTGGAAGCCGAAGAAAATCGAAGCTTCTCGCTATCTTGTTATCTTCTCGTCGAATTTCAAATATTTAGTCGCTACTTCGTAGCAGTCAGTGTGTAACTTTGGCAGAGTATAACTTCGCATAGAAGATAAATATCGTTAAATTTAATTCCGTAAAATGTACGAAGTGGAAAACTGGGAAAGACGTAAGTCTTTCTGCGATGTATTCTCGTGTATATTTATTATCGTAGTTCTCGAATCTTTATGCATATGCCGATGTCACTGTCGTTTTAGTAAGCGTAAATTCTTGCACGAGGTATTTGACAAAAGCTTTAGTATAACATTGAAGCAAAAATTCAAATAAATCAACGATGATCCGTTTCGCGCTATTTTCAACTAAAGAAGACACGATCGAAACGAACAACGAAAAAAAAACGATCCAAAGTGCGTAGCGGAATTAGAGATGCGTCGATTGCGATACGAAAAACTCCAAAAAATACGGATGACGAATAAAGAATCTTGAAAATAATTGCGTCCAATCGCCTATCATCCGAGACCACTGAATCTCGCCTAATGAAACTTTCTTCTCTATCTTCTATCTTTCTGTAGCTCTATGTTGACCCGTTCGCGTGGAACACCTTGTACGTACACCGTACACCGTACAAAGTGGTAGTACGTACTTGCTTCGTTTCGCGATGAAGGCTGGCTACGTTCGTTATATCTCGGCGAAAAACCGGTTCAAATTTTTGTCACGGTTTTTTCACCGAAAGAAAATTCCGAATTCAAGTCGAACGTGAAACGCGTGTACACGTTCGAACGCGTAACACAGCCGGAGAACGAAGGGAGAGGGTGGATTTTTACACGAGTTGCTGGATCCACGATCGGCTACGAAGGTCGATAATTTCGAGAGAGAAAGATCGCGGAAATCCTCATGGCGAGCATGTCAGGCAGAGAGGCAGGCGAACACTCGTAAAAGAGCCGTTCAACAGAATCCGGTAAATTATCCTGCTGCTAAATTTAGCCACGGATCACTTGAATACGATCTACCCTGAGGGGGCTGAGGGATCAGCGATTCAGCAGCCAGAAGAAAGTCGGTGGAACGAAGCAACCCGGCCGACGTGCGAGAGAAGCCGAGGTTTTTAGAGTCGCTGCAGCCTCGGGCGACGTTCGCCAATTCGCCAAATAAATTTTAAACGGCCTGGTGCTAAACGACCGTGGCCATCTTCTTGTGGTTAGCATTCAAAGGTACGTTTTACGACCCGAGGAATCTGTGTTGTTTGGATTTCTGGCGATTATTAACCCTTAAACCATTGAATGGTCAAGGATGGGTAAGATCTCGCAGCGGTATATCTTTTTGAGATTGTGGAATTAACGAAATTATACAAGCGGCGTTCTATGTTTTATTATCATTGAACAACGAACAAAGGATAGAAAAATGATCGTTCGTAATGCTTATAAATAATTACGTCGCGATGGTATTATTGCGACAGAATAGTATTAAAACAAAATTCGAACGGAGTGCGTTCGTGGTAGATTTCAAGTATTAAAATAAGAAAATCTGTATGTTCGTCTGAAAGTTTAGAAATCTATCGCCGAATCTACTAAACATACCTGTCTTATATATTTATATGATTTATAGTCTACTTGGTGTATTTATTATAATATATCTATAATATTCGCGTACTACTTTCCAATGAACTTGTAAATTAATTTCATTCTAACGTAAAAAGATTCGAACGAAACCTTGAATCTTAACACTTTTTTTTTTATCGCTGAAGTATACTTTTCTATTTACATTTTCATGCCAATTCTCAGAGTCATCGATGTCTGTTTGAAGATTTTGCAATGGCCAATCATCGGTTGAAACGAGTCTCGCTAGTTGTATCAGGGACAAACGTATTCTGGTCACTTGACAAATATATGTACGCTTTACACTGTACAGTGTACTCTGTTTTGAGAAAGTTTTAAGACTCGTTGTTGCCTTAAAACACGACGAATTTCGTGCTGTAAGTGACTTACATGGAAGATCAGAAGAAACGCGAAATCGTAATGAAATATGTTTAACGGAAGCGAATAGCGTACAATTGGTTGCGTTCTTAACGCTAAATTTCCCGGACAAGAGGCTTGGCATAATCTTCTGAATTGAACTGGAGAACAGCAGTAAATTAATTACACGCTAGATACTGGATGTCTGGGTAATCGAAAGTTCGCCAGCAAGGATTTACGTAAACCTAGTTACGCGAAAATCGTTCTGTATTGTTTCTTTCCTCCTGAACTCGCGAGCATAATTTCCATTCTCAACGTCGAACGACAAACAGAGTTTTACGTGAAACTCGTCGGTCATTTTTTTACGACATTTTAATCATTCTTAAGAAACGTCTCTATTAAGAATGAAACAAATACGAAGCTGTTCTCGTAGAAAATATTACATTACTATGTATTTATCGAATTAGTTAGTGTGGATGTATCCTTCATATAACAATTGTTTTCATTATCTTAATATATAAGATAGAGATATATTTCAGTACGTAATAAATTTACTAAATTTTTATTAACGTTAATTATAATATTAATTCGACAACATAAACGAGAAAACATAAAATAGACGATATACACGATTTAACGATACGACGTAACAAGAATATTTTCGTAGCTACTTTCATTTCGAGAGGAACCGAGTAACATCAAATTACGTAGAACAATTTTTAACAGCCTTATTAAAAGATCTTCCAAGAATCAAACAGTTAGATATCGTCATTAAATACGATGCCAATCATGTTCATTAACATAGTTCCCAAGACGGTTGAGAGGAAGTGCCAGATAAAATCCTCCTGCCCCTGCGCAAAGTTTTCATCGACCGCCACGAGTCAATGTTCACGTTCGCGAACCTAATATTACGTACTATATTTCCGTTAAAGTAGCTCTAACTCGCACTGTTCCGCGAATCGATCTGCTAGCAAACACGAAACTGCTGTTCCAGATTATTTCATCGCTTAGATACATATGTTTGATTAACATTTTTATGTAATTCAATTAGGAAATCCCGAACAAACGAATTTATAACGATTATGTCATTCGTGGTCGTTATTGGCGATGACGTTGATATTTAAACATTAACACAAAATTAAACACAAAAAATTCTATTCTGCGATTCCAACTGTGAACTCGTGTCGGAGTCAAACGCATGCCGAACGTAACACCGGCCTCGATCTGAAACTTACCTCCGACCTTAGCCTTAACACGCTAATGATATCTGAAAATGTTTCTTGTAACTACACCGCGGATATTTACGCAAGTTTGTCTCACTACGAAAACAAATAAAGAGAAACAGAGAACCTATAGAGAAATTTGTTTTATCTACTTAAGTACTGTGCTGGGTGCTACACTTTGCACGCTATATGTATCTTCGTACACAGTATGTATTTCGTGCATTTTTCCACTTTGCACTAATTATAATATTTATAAGCTTGCGTGTATTTCGACGAGTCGCCGTACGCGTTATACGTCGCAACTGTCTATATCGCACTTGTCAAATACAATTTAATTTCGTAAACTTATAACGATATCATTTACTTTTTAAACTGTCTTTTATCTACCACTGACCATTGTATACCTAATACAAATCATAGATCTTATTGACTCGAGATTGTCGAACGTTAAATATTATTCGATCCTGGTCTGCGATTGTGCAGTACGAATGTCAACGTACGTGCAAGTCATGCACGTGAACATTCTAACTAGAATGTGTCAGCTTGTAAACATTAAACAAGCCATCGGCTAATCCAAATACATAATTCAAGAATGTCTGACTCATAGCCCGCTACCGATTGCATTTCTAGCTGCGTTAACTATACTTATCTACATATATCTAATGAACGAAGGAGAAAGAAAGAAAAAAAAAAGAAGAAGTTGAAGGAAAGGAGGAAAAAGGAGCGATCAGAAATATGTTTGCGGAATGGAATGAAGTATTAGCCGTGGACCGTTAATCGATCGTAAACGTGTGTGTGACAAACGCGAGGTGGAAAACATCGGTCGCGCGAAACCGTTCACCACGATAAAACAACGTCGAAGCGTTTAAGTAGCTTCTGTCGAATGCAAGGTCGCTCGGGTTTCCGGCCACCTTAGTATAGATAGATAGATATATATATACGGATTTAATATCGATACGTGTTCGAATTTTATGGAACGTCACGTACGAGAAACGTGAATCATCCTTTTTTTCTGGGAAAACCGAATCCTTATTGTTCTGGAAATATGAGAAAATATTCCTTGCGAAGGGGAATGATTGCGATAATCGTAGACTGGCCGATTTTTACGCATTTGTGGAAAATTTAACGGTGGATGGAAGCGGGAGAATGAAGGAAACGAGGGAAGAAAAGAGACAGAGGAAAGTAAGAGGAGACAGAAGGGGCTAAGAAGAGAAGGAACACAAGGAGCAGACGAAAAAGGAAAGAGTAGAATGAAGACAAGCAAGAGAAGAGGCGAGGAAAAGGAATAAAAAGAGAGAAGCGAGAGGAGACAAGATAGAAGAATGAAAAGCAAAGGAGACTAGTCATTAAGAGTAGTAACTATCTTTGTTCCTGTTTGTTCTCAAGTTCAAGCAGAAATAGCTCGATGCTTATCGAAGATAAGGTTTCTCTGCTTCACCTTTCCTCTATGTGTCTGTACAAATTTGTTTTATATACCACATTTCAATCAAGTCAATAATTTATAAACCTATACTTTATCTGACATCTTAGAAATTGCTACACGCGGATGTTTAAACAAATTCATATCTTTACGGCCGCAACTAAAAAGATAGGAGCTAAGCAGAGAATTGGGTTTTCATCGATCAAATATCGATAGATATTATTAATAAGACAGAAATCTTATATCGTTTCGCGTTTTCACCTTTCGTGTACTCTGTGTATTTTCCTTTTTACATTTTTAAATTTGCACTTTAAATTTTCGCGACACAGATTACCAATCGCCATACAGACAAGCGTCAATACGCTGTAAAAATGTTTATCTTATTTGCAAGCGTTACGAGAAGATTCGAAAACTAGAACTATCGAAATTACAGTAAAAACAGGAAAAATTAACTTTTTTATTTTTCACATACACGAGCGATGCAAACTATCATTACCTAATGGAAATTACATTTTTATTTGTCCGACGCTATGATTTATGTCACGGTCTCACAATACTCCATTCAATCGATGAAAGAGACGATATCATAATTGCATTCTATAAGGATAGGTAAAATGCGGCACAAGTATCGTTGATGTATGCAACAAGATACCTTCTTCGCGGCAAGTATTTCATTGTTCGAATCGTTTAATGATACAGGAAGCGTGGAATTAGAGAAATGCACGAAGAATGAACTAAAAATAAGCATGGACAAACGATATTCCAGCTACAACAATTTTCGATGATTGTCAGGTGATTTTCAATTGGTGTAATAATTAATAGTTTCAACGAAAGATAAGCTAAAATTATTAATTATATAATTATAAAATTATAAATTACAAGCGAAAGAACTCGAATTTTTCTTTTGATATTTATCGCGATACCGTGAACGAGGAAAGTAAATATGTCGTTCCATTCACAAGTACTATATTACAGAATGAATCTCACGAAAAGAATATCGTTATTTTGACTTCTCTCGTTTCTTTTTTTTTTTTTTTTTTTTACAAAGATTTCCTCGGTATATTTCCGACAGTTTTTCCTCGAACAATGAGTTTTCACGCAATTAATACGTTGATAATAAGAGTCGGCATTGCGTTAAGGCAACATTGTATTTGCATTTTTTTTCCATTTAATTTACATTAGACATCGAATTCTGTTTTTTAGTATCGTGCCTATGAAAAGGAATTCCAAAGATTCGTTCGATATCTTTGTTCTTACTATCTTTCTTTTTCCACTTAGATCGCATAATTTTATGTAGCACGAAGAAATCAAAGTGTTTGTAGCAATATGATAAACTAGTTTTTCGTACCATGAAAATACTTATATTTAATGTATGTGCTTGTCACGATATTCGAAACATTTTTATGTTTCAATTTCGCTGCTATTTTATCGAACAATAAAATAATTCTGATTGAGATATCTAACTAGGAGAAGTATTCGCTCGAATATTTCATTACCTGACAGAAACTGCTAAACCTAAACCAATAAACGCATGTACGAGTAAAAGCGACAAAACTTTCCGATCTACGTAATATGCAGTTGCAACACTAGTCGCGACCACTATGCCAGTCGATAGTAGAACTCAGTCAGAATAGCGATTGCAGAATCATTGCAGAACACACGGTGTTACGAATCTTTCATTTATTCGACTTCCACCGTTGAGGAATACTGACACACTGCGTGAATGGCTGATTTTATTATGCACAGCGAGTCTAGAAACTGGGCCGGGTTATAACTCTGTTCTTATTGCGGATAGAAGAAAAAGATCGTAGAGCAACAATTTGCATTCTTTATCAAGCTGTATCATCGTAAATCGATTTTTTTTATACAATTGCATTAATGCAGTTACAAAGTGCTATTGTACCTTTCTTTTCCTTTTTTTCTTTTTTTTAATAAAACCTTGCAGTTTATTGTAACGAACAAAGGATGCGTTAGAATACAATGTCAACAAAATTAATATTTCCTGAGAGAGTTTCATAAATCTTATACAATATCCATTAACGTTAAAATAGATGTTACAGTGATAATGGATATTTTGTATAATACAATAGAGCTCCCTAATGCGAATCCTAATATCTAAACGTTCTATTATTCGAACCATTTATTATCAAAGCTTAATATTTCTCACCAAGAGATCACTTTCTTCCGTTTCAAATTGTATACGTATTTGATTAATGCTTTGATTGCTTTATTCGATCGAGTGAATTCTGATTGTATGAAACTAATAGCGTTTCAACTATGGGAATAAAACACGACGTAAGTTGCAACGTAAGTGCAACAAGATTAGCAGAGATGTATAAGGTTGGAAAAGCCACGATCACAGATATTAGAAAACAACAGCATGGTATTGAAAATTATCTAAAGCACGTAGATTACTCGAATCAGCGGTAAGAAAACCTGAAATATACTCGTGTAATTAAACGGTTTCATTTCGATAGAGACGAATGAAAACAGCCAACGAAAGTGGTAACGAAGAGGTGTCCTCTCATGTCGAAGCATAAAGAACTCCAATGATTTCAAAGTACAGGAAGAATATAACCCTATGCAGTTACTTACGTTGAAAGAATTATATGACTCAACAGCGAAAATAGACACGGGATGCATAAATATTGAAAGAATCAGTCGATTAATCTTAATGCGTATTGGAATAAATGAAATTTCATAGGAGAAAAACGATAGCTCTATCATCCGAAATTGCATTATCCGAACAGGTTTTTCTCCCTGTTAGTCCGGATAAGGAAGGCTCTATCGTACATACGATATAGGCGCAAAGATTTTCTATGGTGAGCGCTGAAATACTTTCGTGTGTCGGTGTGTTGCTCTCGCCAGGTACGGAGATCGCTAACGCGCGCAAAAATAAAAAGGAGAGAAAATCCAGCGTCATTAAGCGCCATTATAACGTCATCCATGGTACCAGCGGTCGTAACAATGCGGCAAGGTCAGCAAGAATCGCTTTATCTCGAGAGGAAAGAATAAGAGGCGACTAGAGCTGATGGAAACGGGCTGGCGAGTGAATCGGAAACTCGAAGACCTCCTCGGCCAGCCTCTGTGTATCTACCGTGCAAAAGTTTCCCACTGATGATTTTGCTCTTGCAACATGCACACGGGAATGGCTTCTGAACCGTTATAACACAGTACGGTTGGCTGGTGAAGCAACTGCGCCGATTCAAGTATGGACTTGGAACGATAAGTCGAGAACTGTGCGATACGATACGACACGTTCGCTATTGGTAATGATATTGTAATAAAGAGCAGCAATAGCACGACCTAATGAATTACAATTATTACGTGTTGATTTTTCAATGTAAATCCTATCGAAAACGTTTCAGACGAATTAGATAAAAACGTGCAGGAAATCTTCTTAAGATCCGAATCTGTAGCGTGAAATTGTTTATCAGATTGTAGAAACCAAATGATGATAAATATAACAATAATACGAGCGTCAAAATTGATGCAAATAGTAATCTATAGTAACCTAAGGAAATTAAGTACTCTAGAAGGTCTTATTATTGAAAAGCATAAGGAAAAGGAGGAAAATCGTGCAAAAACATTGAGAAAAAGTATTTGAGAAATTTACAAGTTGCAACGTTAGATATTAAAAATATGTAAAAAGAGATACACTGACGTTAAGAATTGCTCGAAAAAATTGCAACGTAGAGAGATCAAAGAAAGAAATATTATCCGAAGAAAATAATTGGAAGAAAGATTCTCGTTTCTTGGAATTAACAATTGGAATTTTCTGGGATTCAAACAAGATTAAAATGATATGTATATATATATATATATATTGATTTAAAAAATTATTTGAGAAAGTCGGAGGTCAATTTCTCGCGGCGTTACTTAATCGACGCTAAGAAAACTTACGACCTACGTTAGAAGGCTTACACTAGAAGACACGACTGCAAATTATTTGAGAAGATCGCAAATTGCTACGTTAAAAATTGCATCCAAAAGAAATATGTTCTTAACGAGCGTGAAACTTCAAGTTACGTTTGTAACGAGTAGATACATTATCGGTGAAGAAACCAAAATCATCCATATGCGATTGGCGTAAGAACATGATTGCAGACGTAAAAAAGCGAAGCTAATAAACGCTTGTGTCTGTATTACATTGTCAATGGAAAATGACAGCTGAGACATATACAGTTATTTCTCGCTAATTTCCGAAGCCGATCGCGCGGAATCGTTTACCTCGTTTCGGAATTACGAAGGATCGTGGTTGTGATCGATCGCAACTTAATCTTTCCAGGAATCGGAATTCCATTGGAATCGCAGAATCATCAAACGTGCAATTTCACGCGCAGCACGTGGAATGCGCGTTGCGCTCTGTTATTGTGCAGGTGAATCGACCGAGGATGAATTGGATGTTCATCAAAGCGCAGACTGCCGGAAATCGAAAGTAGTCAAGTGTTTCTGGCACAAGAGATATTCCTTTCTCCTGGCAACTATGTATACCAATACTAAGGAGAGACAAAGGAGCTCCGGCTACAGCTACGTTAGAAAACTTATCGTGTTATGCAGCGTGTTTAATTTAAATAGAAATAATTCATTTGAAATTTTTGAGATCTGGCATTTTTTTAATCTGTGAAGAAAATTTTTCTTTTTTTTTTTTTTACTAATTATTAATAATGGAATTTCGGGTGATTTTACGATGAAAACGTATTCAGCTAAGATTTTAGGATAGTTTTAATGAAAACAAATACGCTTATCGTTCAATTAATTAACAATTTACTCAAGTATAATAACACACCTAACAGAGTGTGTAATATAAATTGCAACGTATATGTAATAAAAAACTGTGTCATAATATCAAGCGTAAAATGGTTACATAAAAGTAATTTTGTTTTAAACTTACACAGCTACCAAAAAAGTTCAAATAAAATGGTGATTTCATACTAACTTGATTCTGATGATGTGAAATGTTAAAAGTGAATTATTACTAGAACATGATCACGAAGCAGACTTAATGGAAATCGCATCTAAACCAAGTCGATTTAAAGGATAAATAAAAACGTTTAACGTTACAATTTCGTTTGAATGATTATTATCTGTCTTTGAAATTCAGAAAACTCTATAGGTATTACTTTTTGCAATCATGCTCGATGATATAATAATTTCTGTAGAAATGTCCGATTTTACGTATTTACGCGAATTAGTATGACGTATCGACGTGAATAACATGACAGAGGAAAAGAACAATTTTTCCAACCGCTCCGATATTGTGAGGTACGATCGTAAATCAGACTACAATCATGAACACGAGGCTCATATCTGAACGATTCTATGAATGAAGCATGAATCCACGGTAATACGGTATATAATGGTCTAGCCTTTACGTAATTCATAAAGAATCGTAAAATTCGCACTCGAACGACTCTTCTTATTCACGCGGCAAAATACAATCATAATGATTTATTTATGTCACTTAAAACGCGATACATATAATTATAACAGTTTGTGTTTATAATTCATTTCTAATTGCTAAATAATAACCGCATAGAGGTTTCTGAAAATTTTACGAGATTATGAACATCGAACACGTTTTATACGTAACTATGATATTTTTTACTATTCTATCTTGCCTTCAAACTGCTTTTAGACAACTTTCGAATATCGATCGACTCATTAGCTTAATTTTATTATGCCATTTCAGGTCCGAACTACGAACGAAATAAATTTACAAATTGCCACGCAGCTTATTTTGCAAAACGAGAATATATTCGTTAACAATGAAACTATTAGGTACGAGGATTATATAAAGATATCAGATAGGGTATTTTATAAATTTTGCAAGTTCGTTATACGATGCAATTATCATCATTTCTTCGTAGTTTTATAATTCAATAATTCTCATTATACAAAATAGCCTGCATAATTTTCAAATACTCCGTAATTTTCTAATTCCTTTGTAACTTAGTTCTACGATTCTTCTTATGTAACATAGTCTATATAGTTTCATAATTTTCACGATCTTCTGGTTTCTCCATAGTCCGATACTAGAAGCTCATAAATTTGAAATGCAATAATAGCGATAAATAGATGTATTATTTGAACAAGTCTCGCAACTATAACTTCTAATCTTCCTGTTTCTACGCGATGCCCAAGTTCCACGAGAAGATAAAATTCTCTACGTGTCAAAAATATACCTTTTCCTATTCACCTTTAAGATTTCCGGTAAAAGCCTACCTTAAAATTGCTCTTCGGGGTCAACCGTGAACATTATCGTTGATTACAACAAAAAGCTGCCACCACGCGAATCTAAACCTAAACCGCGCTAATGCCCATTTTTTTCCTCCTCTTAACGAATCCTCCGTTTCATTCACGTAGATTGTGAGAACGGCCCGCAATAATTTATTTTTTGTTGACACGTTTAGATCACGCATGAGATTCTCCCAGCGACTGGTAAACTGTAGATGAAACGATAGAGGTGTCGTCACCGTTTTCACACTTACCATGGGAAGATATCGCTTCGATCTAAAGAGTTGGAAGGCCAGACGCATTAATTATCAATGAAAACGGTACAGACCCCATGCATATGCAAATGTTTGAAACGACATGCACGTTGGTGGTGTATCGATGATGAAGCGTCACCAATGCCAATAGAAAATCAGCATTCCCGCGTGCGCGGCTATTAATATTTTTAGCGTCGGTATATCATTAGAACGTTGCCAACGTCCGGATAAGAGGACAGACGTCCTTGGTGGACGAGGTAGTATGTACTGTTATGAAAAGGCACAAATAATATTACCCTGTGTTTACAGACAGCGCGTGATTGAAATGCAAATGACGACATCGGATGATCGGGAAAAATTCTGTGTAGCCTGTAAATCTCAGCTCGAGACGGTTTGCTGGTCACGAAATCACGAATCCTGAGATCACCGATGCTCGAAATGACAAATCTCCGACAGGCCGGCCGGCTCGCTTATATGACTCGATCACTTGCCGGAAGCTATTCGGTCGCTGCGCTGGGCCGAGTCGTTGGCGCCACAATGTAAGTACACGAGAAATGACGGCAGTAACGGGATTTATATTTTGGTAACTGGCGTACACAGATACAGTACGGTGCAAATGTCTTGTGGAATTTAGCATGATGATTTCATACTGGCAAGTGATCACGTTATATCTTCGCGATGTGTTACGTAGGAACGAATCTTCGGATATTTGTTTCACGATGTTAATTGTTTGTCATTTTTCTTGACTTGTAAGTCCTGTGAAGTTTCATTGATAAGTAGAATGGTAAGTTGGTTGTTACAAGACACGTATAAAATAAACTGCCGAAAAGAAGACAGGAAGAAACAAAATAAATAGCTTAAGATAACGAAAATAGAGATGGCAGATAGTACGAAGTGAGGTAATCGAGTTATTTGATAAAAATGGAACCTTTGATGTCAAGAGAATGAAGGATTATACAAAGTATTCATTATTTTAGGGAAAGTCTGATCGATGAAAAATAAATTATAAATTAATCCCTATTTTTTTAAATATATCCTTCGTGGTAAATTGCTAAAAAGGAAACTTCTTAATAATTATTGTTTATTTAATTTCATAGCTCGTGGGCTTCACTATATCACAAAACGTGTTGTCACGATTGTAATATGTATCACTGTACTTTTGTATAATAATATATACGTAATTCATACCATATGACACTAAGAGATAATATTATCGTATGTAATATTCTTGCGAATGCTAGTTATCGTATCATATTATATTATTCATTCTTTCGTGCAAGAATGTATGACGAAAACGAATATCTACATACATATGTATGGGCATATATTTGAGTTTTTGTTGTATCAATATTGTCAATATTGGCTGTAGATTAAGCAGTGCTTGTTGACGAATATACCACATCGATGATTAAAGTATATTTGAACATTTAGAGGTGTTAGGTATTACATTAGATTCTCCGGATGTTTACGAACATATTCATAGCTCCAATCGACCGTGTTTTGATCGAAGAAGACAACATTTTCGTAATCTATTTTACGGTGAAATTTATTTATGTAACCAAAAATACCGTTCACTTTCTTTCTCTTTCTGCAGCTCGTCTTATACGTTTTTTCCTCTTCGAAGAGATACGAATAAGGTATGGCAACCGAGTAAATAAATGTACAAGCGTGTCAAGAAACGTTGTATAATTACAACGTTGAGTAGAAATCGTCCTGAAGAAATTTCTTTACTTTCATGTTCTCGCGTTTCGTAGTGCCTTTTTATACCTGTATGTAATTCTTTTTTCTAACAGCGTGTTTTTAATAAACGTATACCACTTGCATTTAAAGTCGAGAATGTTCCAGAGTAATTTATACAAGCGCAGTCGTCTATCTTTTAAAATATCCAGTGTTTTCAAAACAATTCTATTTAAGTATTGCGCTTTGAAAAAGTGTAGAAAAGAAGATACGGGGACAAACGGCATAATAAGTCTATATTTGTCGATTTTCCGATTTTTATATCATTTGATGGTTAAAAGAAACTAATTCTAACATAACAAATCAATTTAATAGAAACGACGTGCTATATGCAAAGACTACGTAATTATATTAGAGAACTGCGTAATAAATCCAACAAGTTTCGTATAAAACCAATAATTAACATTGTGGCAATTAATCAACCATAAAATATTCAAAAATGGATAGATAGCAAGAACAGATATTTAATCAACTGAATCAAATAAAAAGTAATTTAGCTATTATGGAATCACTATACGTACCGGTGATTATGAAAGTGGCCCAAGTGAAGAATCAGAAAAAACAAGTTTATCGTTGTATTTTGCGTCACATCTACGTACATTACGATAATCTGAAAAATATCATCTTAGCAAAGAAGTAGAAATAGAACCGCCGGATTGAGTTTGTTGTTACGTCGTTGAGCAAAAATTCAGTTCGTTAATCGCAAAATTTTCAATATCATTGAACGAGAAATACGCATATGGCATGTATCACTTTCGTAATCACCGACACATACAGACGTCGTTACAGTGAATTTTTAAACCGGTGTCCCATAAAGATAAAATAAAACATAGAGGTATAATTTATCGCGCTTCCTCCCTACCATCTTCCTCCCTACGATCATCGCACGAAAAAAACGTTCTGTTTTTAATTTTCCTTAGATTCGAATCGTTTACATTTCCAAGTAATTTTAATTCGAGGCATTTTCTTGAATTTAGGTCTGCCAGTACACAATGCACGCACTATAGCGTGTATAGATGTACCTTCGCATGCGGAGACTTCAATGCTGGCAACAGCCAGAAATTTATCGGGTTTTAATAAGTACAAATTGCGGCGGGTGGTTGTGTAACCGCCGTGCTTCGATGCATCCTGCGTCGGATGTACGCTATTTTGTAATCATGAGCAGAGCAATGTTTATAGCGATTCTGAATGGGAGAAGGGGAGGGGATCTTGCACGGATCTCGCGCGATACACGCTTATTAAGGTGCGCGTTTCGTAATACTCCTGGAAAAAAACATTACTGTCTTTTTTCTCGCTCTTTTTTTTCTCTTCCGTTATGTGGGCGAGTTTTCAAGAAGCGTCCCGCTACCGGAAGCTTCTGGAAACTCGATTCAGCCACGAGACTCGTAATCAACATTCGTGGCCATTGATAAACATGCACTGTCGCATCCGAACGAGGATTTCGTTCTCGATCGATTCCATCGAACGTCATAAATTATCTTACGAAGGTGATTTTTGGTCGAGTCTACCGTACGAGGAAAACAATGTTACATGGAAAAAGAATAATTCCCGATTGACTTGATCGAACAAATAATTGATCGAATAATTCTATTGAATAGGAAATTTTTCCTACGAGAGAAACATAATTTTCGAGCAATCTTATAGAATAAAACGACCTTCTCCTGTAGAGAAAAAAATAATCCTGCGGTCAATTTGATTTAGGCAGAAAGATTACCGTGTAAAAAATTGTACCGGAAAAGCAATCTTAAAAGAAGGCATGACGATCGAATTAACAGATAAATCATCCCGTATAAAGGAATGTTCAATCGTTCGAACTGATCAAAAACAAGCTATCCCACAAAGAAGAAAAGAAAAAATCGAGGCGGAATTACGTTAAGATTTATATATATATATATATAAGGTACGTATTACGTATGTGTTTAAATTTGACAGATTAAAGACAAGGAAAGAGAAAAAAGTAAAATATGCATATAATTTTTTCCTGTATAATAAAATAAAACATCGATCGTTTTAACGAAGAGGCGTGTATCTCAAAACCATGAAGCACTTTTTCGTTGACACCTGCCTGTCGGAACGATATGTGTAATTTATTTGGCCGTAGGCAAACTTCCAGGGGAGTATCCGACCGCATCATCATGCTTCCATCATCTATTCGATCGAAACACCAAGCTCTCTTTTTTTTCTTTTCTTTCTTTTAATTTATTTCGGCGCCGAAGCTTTTTTTCTTTTGCTCTTTTCCCCATTCCACTATGTCGATAGTGTTCTCAGCCATATGGATCCGCGCGTATTCATTTCTTCGAAACGCCAATGCTCTTGACTTTCAATCTTCTTCTCTTATACAGATACCACTGTTATTATTGCCCGCCACGGAAGAATGATTTCATATTTAATCAGGTACCCGCCTACGTTTCTTTTTCTACGCAACTGTCACTTTTTCTCTCCCCTCTTTTTTCTTCTTTTTATCCGAGCGAATCCGTGCAAGTGAAACGGTTTTGACATTGATTTCTAGCGTAGCAACTTCGTTAACCTACATCCTGGCTAGAAACCAATTCGTGACGTTTCGTTTTCTCAGCGACTTTCTTAAACAATGACACCCTGAACGTTTACACGATTTGCTTCCAAATTATTGACGAGGCCGTGGAACGAACAAAGCTTACGTATTCTGACGATCATCGTACTAAATAAAAATATATAGCGCTCGATACTCCGCGCTTTTTATCTATCGAAATTACCATAATATTTACATTACGCCAGATAAAGTGAATTATGTTACGGCTATTTGGTTTATCGCCGTTGTTAGACAAAAGGATCATTTACAAAGCTTATTAGAAAATTGAAAATAGGTAATACCGGGTAGGTAATTTTCATAAGGTAGACAAATTTCGAACGATCGAGGCTTCGACGGATGTGTTGATGTTAAATAAAATCGGAAAGGTGGCAGTGAATGGATCAATAGAACGTCAACTATCTTGTTTTCCTTCTTTTTCTTCAGTCTGAAGGTTGCAATTTAAATGCAGATGCTACGATACGTGTGTAGCGAAAAAAAAGTCTAAAAAATTTCAATTCACCGCACAGACCAACGGAAACAAAGACTTCGCTTCTTTTTTTGGTTTAGTTTGGAATTTATAATTATATCACAGGTGTTATGAGGTATTAGTCACGATGCAGAAAATAAAATTAACAATCGAAATACAGTGATTTATAGGAGTTTGTTAAAACCTGCTCTCGTCCATTCAGTTCGTAGTACGTTTCATAATTTCATTCAGGGCTCGACATAAATTAATAATTACAACTCATTGTCCTTATTGATTGACGTCGTTGTTCATATCACGTGGAGAAACATTTTCTTTGAAAGAAATATAAAAATACATGCAGTGGCTGAGGCAAAACACATACCGTAGAAAACTTTTACCAAATATTGTATGCGTTATATAACACATTTTCAAATGTTATTAGTACTATAATGATGCTCGACTATCATGCTTTTTACGCTAACTTTCCAAATAATTTCGTGAGTCAGTACGTGTATTTTTGTTTACAGTTTTCTCGAGGCATTTGCAAGGAAGGAAAGAAAAAAATGCTAAACAAACATAAAATAAAATTATTTCTAGTCGATCATTGTATCTATAGGCACTGAACGATCCTCAGCACTCAAACATCGATTTAAATTATACGAGCAAATACGAAATGTTAATTAAGGGAATATAAATTTCGTCTTGTGTCCACAACTTAGAACAACGTGCCGAACGTCTTAGATAAAGATATCTTTCTCTAAAGCAAATCGCGATAGAAATCTTTTTTCGGATAATTTAATCGATAGTTTAATGTTCTACGTACGTCATTGATCGTGTATGATCGACTTTATCGTTCCATTTGTTCCCTGTCTATTTACGTTTCGTATTGTGCTTATCCGAAAGGCAAGCAGCTATGAGTCGTGGCAATGACTCATGGACGGTGACAATTTTTTTCTTAAATAACAAGAGTTCAATAACATTTGCTGTGTGTAAATTACACGAACCTTGTCTATTCTTTCAGTCGAATATTGAATGGTCTCTTGAATTAGAGTCACTTAAAGTTGATGTACTAAATGGGATAAAAAGAAGAGAATAAATAAAAATTTGCCGAATATAATGAAATTAAAATTCCTTTCAGCGTCGAAGCTACGTACCATTTTCACCCTGTGTATCTCATTGTCACTTTAAACCTCTAATCGCTTGATAAACGAAGATGCCAGAAACTGAGCTCTTATCTCATAATTTGCAAACGCGATACACGTGCAAGGCGTCTGTATAATCCTGATAAACGTAAAGTGCCGTTGAATTCCAACTGACTATGCCCTCGAGCATAAGAATATAAGCGTGTATGTGTGTGTGTATGCACGTGTATCGTACATTATTAAATTAATTTGACGTCCTAATTTCTGATAAATACTCGAATGCATACTTCAATTCGAATTTGTACTCTTATCGGTACATTTTACGTGAACTACTGTGAATTCTAAGAATAAGCGAAAACGTAATCTAAATTTTTTAAAGACTTATAACGTTTATTTATGAAACTAGTGCAGGCATCGTTAAAGGCTTGTCTTGTCCGATAATAATTTTTGCCCGGCGATACGTCAATAATTCTTCGAAAACTTGAAACTACGTTTTTACAAAATAAAAATAGAGATTTTCATAGTGTTAGCTATTTCATAAATTTTTCAAACCATTCTTTTTTCATTATTTTTTTTTTTTTTTACATTGAAAGAATACAAAATCGTACAGTATCGTTCGGAACTGAATTGAGGATACGAGCAACGACATCGAACGACGGAAACGGAAAAATACAGAGTTTCACCGGTTATTTCGTTAATCATCCATCTTAGAAGCGAGTCGATATTTGTTTAACTTGAAGTAATACTCAAGGTATACTAGCCTTGCAGAAGCTTCGAGTGTTTTCTCAACAATAAACGTAAGGCTAGCCCGTGTTAAATGATAAAGAGGATTTCATGAAGCCTGATTCACGGATATCAAATATTGACGTTAAGACAAAACCGATCCGGCAGCCAGTTTTCCCAAATGCGATTATGTCTTGACGTTGTTTACCGTTCAAGTTCGCCATGGATATACACATACCTAATGAAATCTTTTAAACGGAGGGTATCATCAGTATCGCGACGTATAATTTGCTTTGAGTCCCACACGTGATTTTAAGAAGCTGTTATATGCGTCTAAACTCTTATATGGTCGTTCGAAGACGACACAGCTTATAGCCCTGGAGGATTACGAGCCTTATCGAACTTCTAATTTAAATGCAAAATATATATTCCTACATCCTTAAAGAGTCGAGGATCGATTATAAATGCATAGAAAGTAATTCTTTCTGATGCCACACGTGTAAAAATCGTTGAACGCTTTGCATAATAAAAGTCTTATAATTATAACGAGTTCTAAAGCAAGAAAATCTAGCAAGGGATGGATATGTTGTTGGTTGATGTAATAACTAGAAAATAATTCTTCGATATTCTTAGAAATCATAAAACATACGTTAAATAGTAATTTATCGACTATCGAGGCAAAAGGAATGAAACATACACGTGTTAAACTCGAGCCGAGTCGTGTGGTTACTAATTACAAATAATTAGTAAATGATTTTTCAAACACGTGCCTGCATTTATATTTCGTCATACTGAATCGTTGATTCACACTACCCAATAAATCGTCAATCGTAACGACCGTGAAAAAAGCGTACAATGGCTCGCAAAAGTATACTTGAATACTCCGTCATAGAAAACTTTTATTGTGGTCTGTATTGTATGTGTTACGTGAAACATTTTCAAATTTCATCGGCACCGTAATAAGACAAGACTGTTAAGATTATATTGGTGAAATTTGAAACTAATCTGAAAACGTATAGAAAAATTAGAAAATATTTACTGCAAGCAATTATTGCAATTTATCGATGGTCCACCGAATATTGAAACTTAATAATATAACTGGCTGTTTAAACACTTTCCTGATCTCTGCGAGATATACACTTGTACTGAATATGTACGTTTTTCTGATTCGTTGCAAAATTTACCAATATAACGACGATAGTCTTTATTTATGATCTTAATGAAGTTTGCAAATTTTTCGTACATAAACAAACAATGTACTCATATACTATTTCAATAAGTACGAATACTTTCGCGAGCTACTGTACATACCACATAATGAGCGCGGCTACCTATTGCACTTGAGTCATTCAGCTTTGAATTGTCAATGATAAATAACGCGAATGCAATATTTCAACATTATCATTATTATCCTAAAGAATTTCTTATTTTATATTTGCTTCTTGTGTATGGAACAGAATGTTCGAATAGCGACGATAAATTTATCATTACGACTTACTATGAGTGACAGCCGATATTTTTTATATAGCCGATATTAATTTCCAGTCGAAGCAATGGTAAAAAATTAAAGGTCGACACATAGAGAATGGAAAGTTGCATTATGATGCCTTTTGGATCAATGGCGCGTGTACGACCACGTTGACACTTACCTCGACAGAGGATCGACGAACAGGGCGACGATGATCACGGCGATGATTACACAAGTTAGATAAATCGCAGAAATTTCGTAGATCTCAGATTCTGGAGGACGATCCAGAGTCTCGTGGGCTCCGTTCCCGAGGACGCAGAAGTCTGCTCCACAGAACTTGATTTTGTTCCAATTCGTGGTACGGTTCCCGCCACCGCCGAATTCTTCTCCGGTGAGTACTTGGAATTCAAACAAATAGAGAAGTTTTGATTAGAGAAAGAGATATAGATACAACAATATCGCTGAAAATGATGATAAAGTTTGATTGGGGAGCAATGGTTTGAGCAGATCTGGAGAACAAATGATATTTGCTTGTTAAATGTGATTTGATTATCAAAACGATTAAATAATTAATAATTATAATTAAATTATGAAATAAATGAATATCTATGTATATAATATGTATATATCACAAGGAAGATATAATTATATTTTATGTTCTTTATTTGTGCAACTATTTTCTTCTTTCATGTTTTTTTTTTTTTTTTAGAAACTTGAATAGTTTTATAATCATTTCGTTATTCATGCTTGCAAGTACTCGTACTTCTCTTAAACTGTTCTTGAGAATTCCCTGTATTATTGAGGATCATATTTCAAGTTTGTTATTCACGTGCATAACTATTTCTCTCCTTTGTTTATTCATCTGTAATTTTGTCATCTTGTAAAAATCTAACACACACAGTTGGTCGACTAAATATTCGACAAATATTAAATGCCAGGTACGTCACATAGAATTCCTTCAGAAACATAAGCAAAGGAATGAGACCTTAAGCAAAATGCATCTTATCTCTTCAAACATAAATCTCCCAACAACTTATCAAGATCCTGTTCAACTTTGCAAGACAATCGAATGATATGTATGCTACTATTTATGCATTTGATTACAATCTATTAACGACCCGTGTCACATACATATATTCTCCAGGGTAGATAAAAAAATTGAACAAGATACGAGTGCTGTGATAAGAGCAAAAAGGTTAAAGAATAATCGAAAAGTTTCAACGAAGTCATCGTCAAATAGAAACAAATTGTACGAGTTCTACCATGTCGAAGTTAATGGCAGAAAAAGTCCAGCATTTTCTTCGCTAGTTCGTATCACGATCAACCTCGCTCATCGAACATGCAAATATCGTGTTAAGCGGCGGTTATACGACATCAGAGCGAAACGTATCCACATATTCTGGAATTTACATTGGCCAATCCATGTACGCGGTCATCGGACGGCGAACGACAGGAACTTTCACCGAAGCGTCGTTGATAATATCATAGTATGTTTACAATGTCTCCCACCTTCGTTTCCGATTGTCCGCAAGTCCTACTTATCAACTTGTAATATATTCAACTGTGACGTGTGTGCAGGCCCGTGTATGTATACGTTGTTGGAATGCAATTTTCTTGGCGAACAAAGTTCACGAATTTAAAGAGCGCTGCCATTTAAATGTTACACTAATTTTCTCGGTTACTTGAGCGACGAATACAGAGATCGAGAGTATTTGTACGTATTTGTGGAGATTTGTAGACATGTGCCAGGTGTTTAATGTTCGAGTTGTTGAACCAGAGCCAAGTAAATTTGAAAGAATGTATGGCTACTATTTGGATGAAATACTAAATGGCGAGAAGATTC
Source organism: Bombus affinis (assembly GCF_024516045.1). Taxonomy (NCBI): domain Eukaryota; kingdom Metazoa; phylum Arthropoda; class Insecta; order Hymenoptera; family Apidae; genus Bombus; species Bombus affinis. The sequence continues at coordinate 9,078,701 of NC_066349.1, read as the reverse complement.
AGACAATCCTTTCCTAGATGTATGTGTAGGATTTAAATATGTACTAGTATCCATCCAGGAGAATAGAAAGTACTTAATCAACGTAGTAATCAAAATGTAACTTCATCTCTTGATTTGTGATTCAGAGGAGTTAAATTGTAACAATGAAAAATGAAAAATGGAAAATGTATATGACATATTTATGATGAAAAAACGAATGAATAAAACAAATGGATTAATATTTATAATTATAAATACATATATAATATAGTATAAATCAAAGGCAGATATATCGAACGTATTTTAGTATAAATAAGAAAGCGAAATCTCTATGGTATCTTCTTTTATTAGTGATACCCCCTAATTACGGTATAATATTATATTTTCTCTTGCGTTTCTATAATTAACCTATTTCCAAATCATCTTTTCTACATTTGCATTCAACCTAATGCCCTTTACTCCAAAAGAGATACATTTTGGATTGCACGTTGACTAAGCATACCTCACATCTTCCAGTAGAAACATTAAACGACTAAAGTGTAGTTTGTACGGGGAAATATATTAAGACATTAGGGAAATGTAGCGTCGTTGAAGTGTTTCGATTAATTTTCCGGAGAACTTGAGAAATGTACCTATGAACAACGTAACGATGAGAGGCTGTAAATATGTACTTGTATACATCTTCATCAAAGGCATTCCGTTAATGCACGACGATCAGAATACAAGTAATAGTTTCTGATTGAACGTAAACCATCAGAACACATAAATTAAACGTAATTAAGGAACGTGTGTTTATAAAGAATTATGTATTCGCGATAGAATGAGTCACTGTCTTGCTTTTTGTCCGGTTATACATTGTTTCACGGATATGTTCATCGCGTTTCGATTATCGTGCACGTGTCTATCATGCTTCGAAGTACAGGTTTTACTCTACTCTAGTGTTTATATACTATGTTGCAGAACATACCTGCTAGCAAAATCAAGCAATCGAGAGTTCCTATGTTCCTATCGCGAGACACCACGATCCACGGAGTACATTTTCAACAGCGCATACTCTCCAAACAGTCTCAAAGATATCGGAAGAAACTGGATGAAAACAGGTTTCAGCAACGAGGCGCGCCTATAGTTCGTTCGAAATCAATCGTCCACTCAAGGCCGTCAACACGTAATCCCCTCCTTATTCCATTCAATTACAATAGAACTCCATTTATCTGAATACCACTTAGTAGAAAGAGATGTTATTTAGTGTTCGTTGAACATATTCGTTGCTACTGACGTATACGTCGTGTCGATCCAATTATCAACCTTAACTATTAACCCGTCAAGGGCCAACGTTGCATTAACATTTAATTTGCAATTTTTTTGCATCAATTAATTTACGCTATCCAATTGCTTCTTAACATTATGGCTATGAAGGTTAACAGACAGCAACAGTTAAGAATTAAATGATCTCTTGAAAACTGAATCCTCTGATCTATATATAAACTTCTATTAATTGAACGGAAAATAAAAGGACAGCATATAGAAATATCGATTAGAGATAGATGACACGTGATGGTAGATAAAACACGTTCTATTGTGTCTTATACATTAAACAGGAAAAAAGGATCGTTACAACTTTGTCAATAATAATACATGTGTACATGTGAAATCTTGAGAAGGTTGAACGATCTTATGTAAACAAAAAATCAATATCAAAAGAAGAGAAAGGAAAAAATGGAGCGGGAAAAGAGAAGAAAGGTCAAGTGAACCACCGTTTGTTTACCTGAAACGTATCTGCCGTGAAGACAGGAGCGGGTCGCGCGTGCAGAGCTATGCGGAGTAAACGGAAGTGCCGTTGCCCGCCGGAGAGGAAGAGCCGATCGCTCGATCGAACGGTTCGAATCATAGAAAACAGTTAAATCGCGCGCTACCGCCGCCCAAGTATCAGGGAATGCGTACGAGGTGGTACGGAAACCGACTATCACGGGTTTATACCGGATAAATCTTGTTTCTTCCCGCGTGCAAAGTGTTCTCCATCGCTGTTCCTCGAACGTTCCTATCTTTCTCGGCGAGTCTCTCGATGTTGTCAGTCAGAACCGCTCGAAACCCGAGTGTGTCCATGGAGAACGTTAGCAGTTAGCAGCAAGCGCGAGAGTTGTCGTGTCGTCGATCTCGCGCCAACCTATCGACCAGCCAGCCAGTAAACTAACCAACCAGCCAGGCAACTAGTCAGCCAGTAAGGGAAAGGACCGAATATTTGGCCCGACAAGTCTGACTACGCACGCGTTATTACTGCTACACACACCATGCGTGTATTGTGTACTGTACATTCCTATCGTACATTCCTGTTTCATAAATATTAGAACGCTTACGAAGAGTTGCAGTGGCTCACGGAAGTATTTGAATACTTGTCATAGAAAACTTGTACGTGCATATCGTGTGTGTTATACGAAATATTTGGAAATTTCATTAACTCTGTAACTAGACACGAGTGTCTAGATTATATTTTATTTGTCAAATTTTGTTATTAGAATATATACAACGAACGTACAGTTTGTAAGAATATGAGTGAAAGAAATAGTGAGGAAAAGAATAACGAACGAATCCTTGGCATTCCCTTTCACGGTCACAAGTTTAAAATATGGGATTTAGTAATGGAAATTGACTGAAAACAATTGCAAACGAAATGCCGCGTTTATACAATATCGATCATCATTGGATTCACTTTCGCTAATTTCACGAATTTTCTCAATAATCTAATATTTATGGACAGGAGTGTATGTGCGTGCGTCGCAATCGTGCGTTGTTTACGAAGCAGCGTGATCTCACGAGTGTTTCGCACTTGATGAGGCCATCTGTTCAGACATAGTAGATAATAATTAGGTATCAGCAGCGACAGGTAAGTTTCGTACGTTGGCAGATACGGGAAGATAGAGAAAGAAGAGTCGAATGATTACCAAATTTATGAGGGACAAAATAATATTGACACCGATTTCGCGTGGCCTTGACAACCTTCTCTAAGAATCGTTCATCCGAAACGACTTCAACGACTTTGAAGGTCCTCTGATCAGATGGGCATCAACAATTTACATTTTAAATGCTTCTCAGAAAGGAACTTTTGGGCATGTATTACAGAAGATTAATTTATACCGTGAATGAATAGAAGTAGAACGAAGGTATCTATAATTCGAGATATTCGTTTTCTGGTTTTCTTTTTTTATCTTGGATAGGACATTCGGTAAACATTCGAGGGAATTTTGAGCCGGATGAAGTTCGTGCATATTCGATGAGGAAGACTCTGTTTAACCTAACGGTACGGTTAATTAGAGCTGATTTATAGTATTGATGGGTAGCTCATGGTATGTTTTCTACTGGATTTCCTTATGTTACTGCTTCGGTGAATCTATATGCTTTAACGCAGTCTAACAATTTTGCTATCCTATGAGTTACTACTCAACGATAATTCAGATAATTCAGGTTTTAAAACACCTATTGACTACGTAATTCCGTTCTATTCGACTTATCGTCCTCATTTTGCACCATTAGCTTTGCAACAAATTTCTCTAATATGCTAATCGATGTGTGAGCCTGGCTTTCAAAGTAATTTTTATAGATTTATCTATGGCAGATATTCGTTATATCGATCGTTAATAAGAATATGATATTAACGATTATAATAAAGATCGTTCGATGTTGATCGTTAATAAGGATAGGAAATTTCATTTCAATAAGCTGCCTCTTATACGACTTCGTTTTAAATAAATTCCTAAATAACAATTATTATTTTATTGAGATTCGATCACCGACTATCGTCATTGAGTATGTTAATGTTGGTTATAGTAATGATAAACGACGTTGACATTGAGAACGATGGATTCCGCTACATTAACCTCTCACTATACCATGAGTTCATTCAATGTTATCCAGAAGAAAAAACTAAAATCCTTCAAACATCCTCCTTTCTTTCCATTTTTTACATACATGTGCCTCTACGTAATATAAGACAAATAAAAAAAATTTCTACATCTTCCATATAAGCTTGACGCAAGTCAAATAAAAAAAAATTCCTACAACAAATTTAGCGCAAGTCAAATAGTCGAAAATTCGAATTTCTACGCAGTACTCTTCCAAATACAAGTCGAATAGAAAATTTCCGAGCTTCCAAAATTTTAAAATGAGATAGAACGAAATAAACGAAATTCCCTGAGCTTTAAATTAAACAACATTATATTTAAACAAAAAAAAAAAAGAAAAGAGCAAAACTTAACAACGAAAGAATAAAAAGCTGCTTGAGCTCTAAGGTTTCAGAATAAAACAGCACAATACATATTTAACCAAAGAGAAATGAAAACAATAGAAAAAGTAAAAATAAATAAGGCCACCACTTACCAAGCGACGACACGAGGTTTCCCCAGAGTTCAGCAGTCTGCCAGGCAAGGAAGAAGAACCCGAAAAACCTGACGACGATGGCGTCAACCGGCTGATCGGTGAGTTTCGCGTAGACGCCACCGACCTGCGTGAGATAGGTGGCTTTGGCAGCCCACATGGGTGCGGCACCCAAACCAAGAAGCACGCCAGCCGGTACCAAGGTATAAAATTTTGGATAGAACTGCGAGCCGATGTACGGTGCGTAGCACAGCATCGATACGCATAACGTCCATTTCACGGTGAGCCTTTTGATAACGAAGGTTGGCACGAAGATACATGATAGTACCAAAGCCGCGTATATCGCTGATAGGGACACGGTGCCTAAACCATCACTGGCATTGATAGACGATTGTAGATTCGCTGTGCCTTGAAACGCGGTGAACTGCACCATAAATGCTACGGATACGGTGCTAATGTTCTTTAAGATCCGCCATTTCTCGCCGCGGGAGAGCTTGAACTTTCTGGACTGGGTATCGTCGTCCGTGGACGATAATTGCGGTGGTTTCTGCGGCTCAGGAGGTATACCATCGTTACCATCGTCCTTGTAACCCTCGTTCCTGTAACCGACACCACTCACGGTCACCGTGTACACGGTTTCATCGCCACCGCCACCTCCACCATCTCCACCGCCACCGCCACCAACACTTCTGGTACCGTCGTGTTGTGAGGCTACCATTCTACGTGTTTGCTACCTGCAACATTATTAATTAATTGATTGTTAATATACTTCGTCTGGGATAGATTCTAATTTGATAGAAAGTGATTTTTATATCGGAGAAAGAAGAGGGAAAATCTTGATTGTATAAGATTGGTGAGGGAACAACTGTTGGACGAAGATGAATTTATGTGTAATTTATTATTAAATATATTTAATTATTTAATGTTTGTATTAGTTGTATTAGACTGCATTCTTTTAATCCGTTATACTAACACACTTTGGTATATCCGATTTGATAAAGACAGATTCTTACATTTGAGAGACAAGATGAAGATGGTTGCATAACAGACTGATGAGCAAGCAGTTTTTTAGACAAAGATGAATTTATATGTATACGATTTATAGTATCGATATTTACATGTAATATTGTCATTTGTATCGGTTGATTGTACGTGCAATATGGTAGTTTGGTGAGTATCGATACATCGGATTTACTCTATTATATTTTTACTATTTTGTATATATTTAGTGTACTCTATATATTTATACATTTCCAAAAATTGAATGTACGTGTGGAATTGTAAAAAAAATGAAAATTGCTTCAAAGTTCGATATCACTGTGAAATAATATTGTGTTCGATTATTCAAATGTTTACCATTCCCTACCTAACATTTTCAAAGAAACAGACCCTCGCCAAAAAAAAAAGGAAAGATTCCTTTCCCTTTCAACACGACCATAAGATACTCCTCCGGGACAACCGTAGGAATAAAATCTAAAATGCCAAGATTTATCGAGAGAAATATTTCAACCAATGTTATATATCTAAGAAAAGCATCTGAAGAAGACAAGATATTGGAGGCGCAGAACGAACGCCTCGTATATTACGAGCTGATAGTTATGGACGGTGGCGCGCGTACAACATCGCGTATTTCTGTAAAAGCGATTTATAACGGGCCGTTCATTGGTATGAAGGGGCGTGCGAAGACCTCGTCACGGATCGTGCAGTTTAAAGGGAATCCTTTCCTTTTTCCTCCTCTTTCCCTTCGTCCTCTCCCTCCCTCTCTTTCTCTCTCTCTCCTCTCTCTCTCTCATTCTTTTTTCCATTTGGAAAGGCCTTATTGAAGCCGTTCGCGAATCACGTTCCAGTTGCGCTTGTAAATTCGTTTGTCGTCGATGTAATCGATGGGAATGCGTGACCGGCCGCACAATGCTGTGACACGTGTCGCACGGCGTGCATCGCAATTAACCGGCGCTCGCAATACCTTCACCTCGTTCGCTAACTCTTTCTGCGCCCTGTCTGCCCCCCACCTACGCCAAATCTTCGTTTCATTCGCAGCGTTTCTCAAACTTGCTTACTTTCTTCCGCGCCAGAAAACGTTCCACGACCCCGCTTGTTTACGACCAAGTGATACCGGTGGAAACCTCCAGAAGCTTAAAGAGCAATTTCACTCGCGGTTGGAGCGGAATATTCGATGATCGTGCGTGACCATTACAAATAATGGCACACAGCTCTGACGACTTTTTAAGCACGATATCGTTGGCTATATGATGTACATGCTTTAAATAGTTGCCGCAATGAATTTGAATTAGGCAAGCGGCAGCGGAATAGAGAGGATCGAGAATGAGATTGATTAATCCTGCTGCGTTCTTTGGGTCATTCTCGAAGGCTCGGAAAAAGATCTTTTCTTCTCGTAGGAAATACGCGAAGTAATATGTTTCGATTTTATGGTAACATTTTTCTTAGCATATTACTCGGATTGATATGGCCATCTATGACCCAATGGATTATCCAACCAATTACAAATATTCATTCCAATTAAAAATCAAGAAAGATAAAAAGCTAATTTTAATGTTAAAAGATGAATATCATTGAGAGATTTTCTTAGAAGGATTGTGTCATATTATGTATATAGAAACATTATGTAAATATAATAAATTGCTTGGGAATGTCTTTATGCAGACGGTTAGAGAATTGGAACCCAAATGTAGTTTTGTTTCGCTTGTCAAATATTATAATTAACCTGTGGATCTTCGTAGTATTCTTTATATTTTCGTAGAAAAAATATCTCCTGCTATTTTATACTAATGAAGCGTATTTCTATTTCCAGATACTTTTAAGATTTACTCTCTTTAATCAAGGTTATCGTACATTAATGTATCTCGTTTTAAATCATTTGAATCGTAAATTATATCTAAAGTTTTCAGAAAAAAACTACTTCAATAAATCGTATACACTCGTCTTCGCCTGATATGTAAAGACGATGTTAATAATATGCAAAAGCTGAAAAATTTTAAAGCAATAGAATCGCGATAATCCACGCGCGGGAACATATAGAAGAATAAATAAACCTTGGTTTCATTGTGATCGTTCATCAAGATCAACGCAACGTTCGCAGAAGGCTATCGTACGTATTAATAAACGACGGAAAACCTGTCAACTATAGCAAAAACCTTTCCCGCCATTTCGAAAGGTCGCGTTTCCTTGTATCAGACGAGTAAAACGCGGATAAAACGCGAGGCTCGCGTTCCTTTCCAATCGGGAACGTTCTTTTCTTTTTCTTCCTCCTTTTTTTCATTCTTCAGCGAAAGACAAAGCCACGGAAAAGCAAGACGAAAAGACATAACTAATCTTTCTGTTGCATAACAAGAATACCGCCGTACCAAGCGAGCGCGCGATACGAGAATTCTTCGTTTCGTCCTTCGAGAAAACATGTTCCAAAGAGAAAACATATGAGAATTGTTTTTTGTTGAAATGCACGGTTATCGTGCGACATACACATTAGAAGATGAGAATATTTTGTGAATTGAAGTTGCAATAATTATCGTGTAAGGATCTATATTATTATCAGTAAATATGATTTAGATTAATTGAAGATATAAAATTTTTAATTAGAGTATTTATTTTATTCGATTAACGGCTGCCTCTGATCAACTTGATAAATTTCAATAAAGTATGGATTATTCCAGTAAATCTTATTACTATGATTACATAACGTAATTAAGTCAATAAAAATGATGCAAACTGAAGAGATCGAAAAATTGAAACACGTCTGTACCTCGTTTTATTAAATAAAATTTTAATAAGATTAATTTATTTTTACTAGAATATTATCGATGTTTAATTACCATACCAAATTGGGTAATTAATACCAAAGATTCTTAATAAATTTTATTAATTTCGATAATAAAATATTTAAGACAATTTCACTGCAAAAAAAATTCTATAAACGCAGCAAGCACGATTAAAAATCAATGTGAATTCCCAAAGAGAAACTACAATTCCTTCCGAAAGCAAAGGGGCGCCACGTGGCGTTTACACATCACGTCAAAGAATATACTTATACTCGTAAAAAAATCGGTAATTTGGTATGCGTAATTAAGCGTCGTGGTACGTGTAGTAAATACACATAACTGAATTCCCACTTTTATATCGGTAGCACAGAAACACGGTTTGTATGACCCTGACTTACTTGAACACGATTCGGCCACCAAAGTGTAGTACCACGAAAGCAGAATACCCACCCTAACCAGTTTCCAACGACCTTCAACTCTGCTTTAACCGCGAATCTTGTACCAATCTTGTTGTACCATTTCTTCTTCTTGCAAACAAATGGACGCGGCACTAAGAATAGAACTTACTGACACTTTCGATCGTACTTCCCTATGCAATCTATAAATTTCGTATATTAACGACGAACGTACACGAACAAACATTATTGACAATGAGCATTAGGACTCTTACTGATATTTAATACAAATGAAGATTACGCCAGAAACGTACGATAATTTTATTGGTTTTCTGGCTTTTATCAATACTTGTCATCTTCTTGTGCAATGAGCAAATAACAAACTTCAATTATTTGTTTAAAACCCGATAATATGTATTAGAATTTGGAATGTGATTTCCCGTTGTTTTCAAATAATATTATTTGGATTAATCACGATGTATAAGTTTAGGCAAACTTTTTTTCACCTGATCTGTACAAGGAGGCTACGTAGATAGTGTGTGCAAATGGAATGTGTTTTTGCAAATCTGTTGAAAAATTGTATAATTTATTCCATAACTTACTGTATTTTTGTAGATGATAGTATTTCATTATCATAATAATAGAATATTAATATCTTCGAAACGTAATATGAAAATTAAATTATATCCTGTCAAACATAATCAAACGTCTGGATACTTTCGAGCGAATAAACCGAATAAACTAGAGTCTGTTAAGATTGTTCCCATAAGTGTAAAGGATATACGTATCCGAATACTTACTGTCGATTATGTACGGTACTTTCTTCTTCGAAGATAACACAAGAAAACGACATTTCGTCACCGAATATACATATAAAGAGGAATACGTAGAAGGATCTTAGACCGTGGGATTTTAGAACGTCGCTTTCGATCATCGATCATACAGAAGTGAGAGGAAGAAAAAAGAAGAAGAAAAAAAAAGAAAGAGTTATTTAAAGACGATTTCTATAAAACGTCGAATTAATCGGCATCCTTTTCGATGAATCCGGCTGATTGGGAAAGCAGAAGTCGTCCCGCTGCTAATCCAAGTTCTACACTGGGTTTTAATACCTCGACGGACGAGCTTCCTTTTTATTCCATTGTATAAAAAGTTGCGTCTAAACGCATTCCCAGAAGTCGCAGTAAAATAAGCTAATTTCCCGTATCTTGATTTTTTTTTATCATTAACCGGCTGGAAAACCAGCTGATGCTAATGATGATCGTAAAACGAATCTTCTGCAGACTTGGATTGCATTACGCATGTATAGGACGTAACAAAGTGTTATCAACTTCTAGCATATAAAGATAGCTTAAGAGAGAGAGAAGCGTGCGTAGACTTTGAAATTAATTGGAGTGCGAACTTGTACCACGACGAGGTCAAGGTTCGGTAAATTGCTTGGCCGGCATTCAAAATTTCCCTGCGTTTTCTTTTCTCGGCAAACATATCTCGTTTCTTAATCCTCCTCCTCCTCCTCCTTCTTCTTCTTCTTCTTTTCGGCTGTTTATCTTTTCATCGCGTTGTTAAAAACTGGACATTTTATTGGTCTTACATCATTCCAGACATCGTCGCACGTGTTAAAAGTAGCTAAAATGTCTAATTTCTGCGATGTAAAGTCGATTGATCGTGTTCTTAATATTTCAACCATATTTGTCAAGAAAGATATACTACCAGGAGAACTGTGAAATAAAACCTACTAAACTACTATTTGTAACTTGTCAATTCACTGATATTATTACTTAACCAATTACTGTGCAAGAGAGCCTTGATTTCTACTATGAAGTACGATGCAGAAGATATAAAAGTGGAAGAATGACAGAGAAGCTGATAAAAAGTTGAAAAGAACACGGCCATGGATGGATAAAAAAAGAAAAACCTATGAAGTATAATGTAATTAAATTAATCAGAGGGATAAAGAAAATCAGTTGCGGAAGATCGTATGTTACAAAACGTGTTAACTGTATCTATTAAAGATTATTATACAGTTATCCTGATACTTTGTACCTAATCTTACTCGTTACCTTATTCAAAGTGTGTAATCTCTCTCGACAAATATTTTTGTCATGATTTTTTGCGGTCTCATAGGAATTAAGGAAAGAAACAAATCCCGGGACTTGAGTTCTCTAGCACAAAGTTCACCTTGATTTTTAAACAGTCAAACTTCTTTTCCTTTCTTATTTCCGCAACTCTTTTCACGTTATTTCTCAATGATGGCTCACAGATCGTTCGAACAAATCTAATAGTCATCAATCAATGAACACTTGCTGTCATTTATTATTGTATAAACGATGCGAGTTTAACTCGACTATAGTCGGCGATTTTTTATGGCTCAATCTTGCTCTCTTTTCAGCCGACAAAAAGACGACCGATGTTTTAAAAGAGATATTGCTAAAAGATTGGAACGAGAAACTTGCGAAATTGTTGAACAAGAACCTTTTTAAAAGAAAATCTTAATTATAGATTAAAAATGAATCGAAGAACGTAGGCAGATTAACAAGATGAATGTGTTAATATCTAAATGGAATGATTTTTTTGCGAGGAAAATACTGTTTTCGAAAATTCCCGCTTTTGTTTTGCAACAGTACGTGATCACCCGTATGCGCCATTGTAAATACGGATAAAGCTGACCCGAATGATGCAAGAACCCCGGCTGTGCGTTGTTATTGTTGCGTTTAAACAATATAATTCACGTTCGAAACCTTTCCTCGGATAAGAATGCGCGAATGGCTGACGATAAAGTCAACCTGTGGTCGTGAAAAGTCACTGGAAAAACGCATATTGTTTTATCTTGTTTGGTGTTGTAAAACTAAAAATATCGCAGATTCTTACAATCATCGTTTGTGGGTATTAGAGTAGTGAGAAATGGAACGTTGGATTTAATAATTTTAAAATCGTCGTTCAATTTATAATCTTCAGACCTAGTTGAATTCATATTTCAAAAAAAAAAAAAAAAAAAAAAAGGAACTAAATAAAAGATCATGATCTTTTACAAATTTACAAAGAATCTTACGTGAAAAGCCAATCTATGCTAATATTTGTATTTCATTGCACACATGTATAAATACGCTAAAAGAATTTTGAGAATTCAATTTCTTATTTCGTTATACATACACCTTATAAACGCAGGTGTACGATTCGTGCAAAGTTAATCTAAATACGTAGTTTTATCTAATTAGATAATATATAGATATAAAGTCAGTAATTTCGATCATTAACTGAATACGTATTGTACCACCTTTTAAATAAATATAAACGAATTCTCGGGTTGCGAAAAATTTGGAGAACCGAACCCTTGCACGTTGAAAAATGTTTATCTGAATAGCATCCTGCGTGTACCGCATTCCTGAAGGCGTATGCAAATTCGTTTCTCACTGAACGCAGTTTTTATCGACGCATTCGAATAAATGAACACGCATACGATATCAACAAGATTATGTACGCGAGACGCTCGCGACAATATTCACGTATAGTCGCGCGTATTTCGAGTGTGCCTTAAATTTGCCAAATCGAAAAACGGGTTCATTTACAACTTAAAAAAAGGCTGTAACTTTGTCGCGCAACTTAAAAACTGCAGGACATTTCGCACCTTCGATACAAACAGTTATAATTCGCTATATTTTTAGGATCGATGATACTAATTGAAAGACGTTCGCATAAATTTTTGTACTTTACGATAAAAAATGTCTGGAGCTCGTATGATATTCGCGATAAGATTTCCATGTTGAGAAACAGATTTGTGCAATTGAACTAAAGTTATAAATCTTCCGAGTCAGAAATTTATAATCGACAATATTTGCGGGAAAATATGTAAATTGAAAGGTAGATTGGCTAATGATCGAAAAATTGCCTATTATTCGCGATAGCTGTATTCATCGTCAATTCAAAAGATTATTATCAGAGTGCGGACTTTTAAGCACTTACTTTTATGCGTAAATTTAAAGGTGCAGAAATGCGCATAACCCGCGTCACACATTCCCCAGTGCTATATAAAGTATCGAAAGTGAAGTACCCCTTTTAATATTTATCACGTGAAACAATTTTCTACCCGAGTTGTGTTTCTCTTAATTATCTTCATAAAAATATGAATCTGCATAAATACCCGCAGTCTATTTACAAGTTGAAGACACACGCTATACGTAAGGTGAAACAAACCCCCATCGGGATTTCAAATGCTTAATAAAAAAAAAAAAGAAAAGAAAAGAAAGAAAATATTCGCAGTCTAATTCTCACGTTTGAAAATAAATATTTCTGTGTGATTCCGCCTACATTGAGTGACTCGAGCAAAACATCCGATGATTACAGCGAAAATGAAAAAAGGAATAGGAAATGATGATGAAAAAGTAGTGCGAATTACCGGATCTCCATATCATAAACCTGTCACGTACCTGCAATATTTGTAAAGAAAAAAGTCCACGTATGTATTTCATATGCGTTGGATCGCCCAGTTGAAAAACAGGTTCGATCGCGGCTGAAAAGTGTGCGATCGTCGTGTCGCGAAAAGGCTACACGAGTCGTCGTGTTTTCGACTCAGGAATCTGTCACTCGCAGCGTTCGCGGCACACCTTGCGGGACACCCTGTACGTATATACGACGGATTAGAAAGTCCTCGTGGAACGATCGACTCGTAAATGCTTCAATCGTTTCACAACGAAATGCTTCGAGGCGTAAGCGTACCGTCTACTATGCAGCCTTTATGCTACACACCAGTGTCCAGACTTGCTATTACGATCTCCCGTGTATTACGATAATGCAACGAACGATCGTCTTTCAATCGAAAGTCGTGTTACCAGACTCGTTGAAATTTCGACAGAAACGCATATATACAAATACACCTGCCTGGTCTACCGATATCTACTTAAATATTATGGAAACTACGACGAGAACTCTCCATTCATACTATGATCCCTGCTTTCTTCTTCTCTTCTTTTCATCTTTTCTTTCCTTTTTTTTTCTTTTTGTTTTTTTTGGGGGGGGGGTTTAAAAGAATTGATTATGTTTAATGATTAAGTTTCAGTATGGTTAGGTATATCGTATGTGTAAATAAACCTACAACTTATCAGTATCTATGTGAATGTTCTAGAAGCTTCAAGAACTCTCCATTCATAAATTTATGCCAACTTTCGTTCATTTTCTGTTCCATTCTGCTTCTTTTCCTTTTTGATTAAGGTCAAGTATAGTAGAATCTTGATTATCTCGCGTACATAGAGTATTATAAAATTTAATGTCTTTATTTAAATTTAAATTTAAATTTAATTAATTCAATGATCTTTGATAAAAAAATAATTGGAAAACAGAAATATAATTCTTATATTTTTAAGATAACAACTTAATTATTGATAATGGTGATTTCAACGATAATATAGATTTTGATAAATATTGATTTAATATAAAGGCTATCAATGAGATCAACTAGTTTATAATTAATTACGAATTTCTTTACTTTTTAATTTGTTGATCAAGTCCCTCGGTGATTGTAGAAAAATTCAATCATTTTAATGATTCTATAAATAATTTCAGGCCAGTCTCATTCAATTTCTAATTAATTCGTACACTCCTAAATGACTGTGTCAATTATAAATATTTTCTTAAAAGATATAAACCCCTGTTTAATATTAATATTTATGGAATCTTCCAAAGTAAATTATCTTCTCTCATACGAAGACAAGTTATTTGATTTATCTAAAAAATACAATTGCCCGAACACGTGTGATAATAAAAGTCCTTAAAGAATTGAAAAGGAAACTCGTGAAATCAGAGAATCGAAAGAAACGATATTAATTAAAAGTTTGATGTCTTAAATTGGTTTTGACCAAACTGAGCGTTTACAATGCAATTTTTTACCTGACTCGTAAATCCATTTAAACGAGCCACGGTGCGTTTTACTTTTACTGACTGCACGCTACTGTGAATGCTTTTACAAAGGTCTTCGTTCGAACAATGAGACACGAGGTTAAAATACTGACGTAAATACCGATTAACCAAAGTTGGTTAGACTTTGTACGGCCACGGGAAGAAAAATGAAGGCAGTGATCAATTAAAAAAATGTACAATGACATAAGGAAATGTATTCAATGCCAGATAGTTTTCGCTAATAAGTAATTAGTGAACTACGGATTTTTATGCATTTATATACTATTTAAAGATATAAAAAAATGCACAGAATATTCATGTGCAAAATTATACAAAAGATCTTCGCGATATTTAATAAGAAAAACAATTTTCTAACCGAGTCCCATTTTTTTTAATTACATTCATAATGCTTAGCTATTAATTTTCTGTAGTCCTGTGTAGTCTTAGCCATTTCAAATTGTTTCTATTTATTCCTTCGACAACTAGTTTCTTCGATATCAATTGTTGACATTATAAACTTAATTATTACGAACTAAGAGTGTACATGCCGAAAATGATACACAGCTGAAAGTTGCGTAGAAAACAAGAACATATTTGTCAAACGTCTATGACGAATGACGTTCCATGAGTAATCTGAATAAATACGAATCATATCAGTCAAAAATATCACGCGTTCTATTCAGAAGCACTTTGCGTGAACGCTTCAAGTATCATGCGTTACCATTATTGGTGGTTCAAAGCTGCCTTGTTTTTTCAACTGGGACCAAGCAAATAAGTTCCACGTGGAGTCCTTTGTATCTCAATGTCAGTATATCTCATTTTTGTATCCCAATGTTTATGGTTTCTAATAATATCTCAAACGTGTACGTAAATTTATTTAATATTTTCATCGACAAACGTGATGAATCACTTGATGTAAATCGAACTAAACAGAATCCCCCTATTAACCTTTTCGTGAAAATTTAAGAATTATTACAAAGAAAACTGGCTGTTGAAGTAAACTTAATGAAGATCACGCTTAAACCGAGTCGAAGGATGATGATATCATAGGGCAAAATTTGGAAATTCAAAATTTTATTCTAATCGTATCTTAAAAATAAAAATTATTTTTTGAATATAGATTTCTCTATTTAAAAAAAAGCACAAAGAGAAATTTCAACAGAAAATTTCACGATTATATAACTTTGTAATACAAAATATGTAACACTTCACCAATAAATTTACTTTAATACAATGCGACAAAGTGAAAGAGTTACGTTTGATTCTATCATACTGAAACCGCAAATGTTTATCGCTTATTCTATCCTTTGCTTTTCATTACATTAATTAAACGGTAGGAAATGTTATAAAACTATTAACTTTCAGTGTATTTTCTTCATGTTTAAGTATATGTTTTAAGTTTAAAGTCTGTAATTGGAAGTCACCGCAAAGCTGAAAGGCAAGCGGAAATAAAGAATATACGATTGACTTTCAGTTCCTTGGAATCTCGATAGTATTCCGATTAGAATCACGGTTTACAAAGATAATTCAGCGTAGCTGTGTCTAACAGCGCCACAGCTCGTAACACTGTTCATTTGCATTCTTTTGTTCTGTGTCACAATTCGAAGCAATTAGACATTATATTAGGAACAAGAGAGTGAGATTTTTCCAAGTAAAATGATCGACCATAACTCATAGTTCGACATTTACATATAAAGGATAAGACAGCGATGATTCCATGAATTATGGCAACAATTCCATAGGGATACCGTTTTGGAAAACAGCTGCATTACTTTTTACTGTCTGAAAAGTTAACGTGGTATACTACTCATAGAAATTCTGTGTATATTTTCTTATTCATAATCTAAAGAGTACAACCACGAGGACAACCTTTCCGCCGAGTAAATATAATACCTAGATGAAATTACGTTTCAGAGATCGTGTATAACAAATCTGCCAACAACTGTGTTTTTTCAACGCATGTATACGACCGCTGAATACAGGATGTATCAGTGTTGATCGTGTTTTGCAACAACCTACCAAGTGAAATGAGGAAAACTTGTGCATGTATATTTTTCGTTATTTCTTTGATTGCTTTTTAACCATTTTAACAAGGATGACGAGTTGACTCGTCATTTAGATAGTTACCTTTTTGGAGTCAATAATTCTTTTAATTGGAAATTCCTTATCCTCTTAGTGGCGTTTTACTTTTAGTGAACATAAACTATTTATCGTTTATTTATATTTGCAAGGATTAACTGAAATTAATCTATCTTTATCAAGCTTTTCAGATTCTGTGACTGTAAAAATTAAATTTGATTAAAAGATGATCCCGTTAAGAAGGTTAATTGATTAATTTAGATTAAACATTTATAATGTTTATATATATATATATATACAAGATTCTTATGTTTTATATTTGATTTGTTACAGTAAATCTTGTTTAATTCTGCTGCGACATTCGGATCTTTAAATTTCTCATCTTAACCCATTTTAGCAAAGCTATTTCATATTTTGTTCACATCTAGGATATTTTTTAACGTTAAAAAAATACAAATAGATGGAAAATTACCGGTACAACGCAAAAGTACCTATATCAAGTTTTGACTATTTTCGCAAGTCATTTAATAGTTATTTTTATTCTTGTTTATTCATAAACTAATTAACATTTCTTAAAATACATTCAAAATAACTTATCTCTAATGATATCCATTATTCAACAAAAAAGGTGATATCATTATTATCCTTGCTAATATGCCTCGTATGATTTTAAGCGACTTTGAACTTGAAATGTATATCGCAACTCGTGTTGTGTTCTCTTATTTCTTTTTAAATAAATCACACCTATAATAACGCATGCATTTACAAATATTTCTCATTTAGAATCTTAGCCATTAATTATTTCAAATGTCGTTAAACTTGGAATTTCAGATATCTATAACTCATTTCTATGCTGCTTTCGCTATATATGTATGTATCTTATATTATATGATGATGATATTATATCATGATTCTATATCGATTTAAAAAAGTTCTCTTTATTTATCTTCTCCTTGTCACTCAGATTTATTCTCTATATAAATCTCATTATTTATCCTAACCTCTTTTCTACCCTAATAATTATAACCTCATATGACTCTTATCTCATTTAATACGTCAACTTGTACGTATATTAATTACACTTGAATAAATTGCGAGACAAATCAAATCAGGAAGTTGAACGTTCATTTAAAAGTCGCCAATACACGACGAATTCCAAATTTATAATTCTGTTTAATATCTACGCCAAGAATGAAATTATATATGAAATATCGTAGCAAATTATTCACCTATACGTACGTATTACAAAAAAAGGCTGTATAGTTTATTTCAGGATTACCATTAAGCCATTCATTATGTTAACATCGCAGAAAACAAAATAATCAACTACATAAAGTAAGTAAGTTTTACAGTTTCATTATTCCACAAATTTTAATTAGTTAAATAATTAGTGTACAACATCTCAAAGAAAAAATGACTTACTTCCAGAAATTTATTTGTCGTAAAAGTATCACACACAAACTATGGTGTACTCCAAGATAAATTTTAAAAGTAACATTTGCGACGTCATCTTCCTTCTATACTTTTGAGATTATAAAGTTTATCTCGAATGTCGACTAACAACAAATTCACACACAACTATCTAAACCACTAGTAAGATTATCTAACTTATTCACCTTATATGTGGATTAAGATGTCGCTATGGTTCCCGAAAATACGAAAAACGCGGCACGGAATTCAATTGCAAATTCGACTTAGGTATTCCACGAAACACAATTGACACGTTTAAATGTTGATGTTCTTGTAGTTCTAGAATATTCGTATCATTGGACAACGATATCGTTACCTTACATGATCTGCTATCAAGTCGCGACAAAACACAGATAGCCGATCGTAATGTTTCAATGAAAACTCGCCTCATGCTCCTTGAGTAGGTATTTACTGGCTGTACCATTCGTTTCGAATTACCGTTATCCGCGTTTGAATTCGGTGATCTACGCAACGAGGATCAAGTGATCGTGATAAATTTACTCTAAGTTAGAGATCACGGACCGATCGAGTCACGAGATCTCGTGAACTGATTCGCCGGGATCTTTAAATTCGCTTTTATGAGCGTGTCACGTGGCGTTGTAGGTATATATCGGTGACGATTTCACGTTACACTTTCTGCATGTGGCAGGCCACTATTTTCGTTCGTATCCGATTTCTCGCATCAGCTTTTTCCATGGTTACTCCGATGGCGCGCACAGGCTTGGACTCAAGCGGAATACCGATACCCGATAACTTAAAATAAATGAGGTCGCCAGTGATAAATATTAAATAACTGTACATGTGCAGGCCACGGCTTGCACGCGTATACCTGTTCGCGATACCTTTGCTTTTGCTAACCCGATCGAAAAACGAGCAATGAGAGGATGATCGATAATAGCGAATGATCATAAAGAGAAAGGACTCGATCGATCTGATGGTAACTATTCGTACTTTTATACGATCTCAATAAGGATAAATAGATCGAAAAAGAATAAAAAGCTCGCTTACGTGTTAACGGTGTTGGATCGTCGGTTCGTCCAATCGACAAGATTTTCTTTCCTTTTTCTTCTCGAGTTTCTTCCGATTTCTTCGCCGCTCCAGCGCTCTTACTCCTTTCCTCGCTTCTCTAATCGGCTGCGCGCGATCAGAGGTGTCCGAACCGAACGAAAATACGGAAAACGAAAAAGAAACGATTCTCTAGATTTGAATGCTCCTTGGCCACGGGGCAACACTTCTCCCTCGTTTGTATGTTTCCTTCCGTGGAGAAAGGCGTGTTGTTCGTGTTCGAATTTTTCTTTCTCGTTTTCCTCTCTATCTTTTCCTTTTTGGTTCTTCAAGATCGAGCCTCACCGCACGACGACCGCACGAGACCGCGGAGAACCAGCACGCGAAGAGTAAAATCGGTTTTGAAGACGAGAGCGTATGTGTAGCAGCGAGCAACGGCGAAATCAACGAGCTTCGAAAGCGTGGAAAAACGTAAATGAATCTTATAAAGTAGCTACATCCGAACGGTTCGGGGGTTCGGAGACAACTGAGCCTACCGGCGGACTTTGGAATCGGTGAGCGGTGTGTGTCGGTTCGCCGGACTCGCGAAGACTTCTCGAGTTCGAGGCTCCGAGAGTCGTGCTCGTTGTTTTCTTCTGTCTTTCTCCTTCTTTCTATATCTGTATTTCTCTCTCTTTCTCTCTCTCTTTCTTTTGGTACACCAAGTGCACGGTACACGCGCGTTCTACCTTCGCGACGAGTTCGCTTCTGTTCCTCCTGTTTCTCCTTCTGCTCCTTTTGTTCCTTCGGCCCATGGCTTTTCTGTATTACCAGCCGCGCCTCACCGCACGCGGACCCACCGCAAAACGCAAGCGCACGACCAAACCACGCACGCACGTGCGTGTCCCGCGACTTTGCTCGTGTACAACCCGATCTTAATGGTACGATGAAAATCGTCTTGTTTGCTCGTTGTCTGCCGTCTTCCGCTCGTTTGTCCGCAACAGATTCAATATTGATTCTTTTTTTCTTCGTAGTTTCTTGCCTCTTTTTAATACCTTTTTACGGAATTCTAGGGTTCTAATGAAGTATCAGTGGAAGTTGTGAATCTGACAGTCATACGAGAAGACTGGTAAGAGTAAGTACATAAATACTTATACTCAAAGCTTATACTAAAAATTATGAAAATGACACACGATGAAAGATGCATTACATACAAGATGTCTTCTCAAACTTAATAAACGTAATAATATTCTGTCTGTGTTATTGCATACTTGGATATACAAGCAAAAGTGCAACATTTTACCAAATAATTAATGAGAAATATATTATCCATCTGTATACGTTTGAAAATTTCCCTAGCACGAATGTAGGAATTCAGTGATTTTTAAATATCTTTTACTAGATAAGTGTTAGGTTAACAGAGTTTCGTTACATCATTTCACTGACAATTCGAACGGACTTATTTTAAAATGAAATCGCAGAAAAAAGTTTCAGATAATCACTACGATCGATGCAAGAAATGAAACTATGAAGGAACAACGTGCATTTAATATATTCAAATAGGCAGGTCTGAATCTACTGAAAACGAATAAAAAATTAGATATGTATGAAAAATACATTCGCACGGCTTGTTGTATGACAATTTGTGGTTTGCGAATATTAATGACATAGGGAAGTACTGATCGCGCTCAACTATCGAGAACTAGTTGAGTAGTTTTGTTTAATAAAAGTAGCTTCCTTTGATTAATCTGTTAACGTAAACAAATCCTTCTTCGGTTTATCAGTGCGAAATGATTCCATTTTTTCCGTAATAAACAATTAACAGTTCCTTTCTCCTTTCCTTTTATAATATACGTTCCTTTGTAATGTTGTAATGATGTTCCTTTTATAGTATATGTATGTATATGCATAGTAGTGTGTATTGAATTAAAAATTTAACATTAAAATGTTCTAAAAGAATTAACCTTAAAATAAATCTTCAGGAAGTCGGATTTCCCTCATTAGGATTAGGTTATTAACTCGAATAATGGTCATATAATTGGGATAAACATAAAATTCATTGTTATCCGTTTATGGTTACCGAATCATTGGTATATTATAAACGGTGTATTGCGTTATAGTAAGCCACTTAGCACGTGCATCTGAATGCATTAAAGATCGCAGGCGGTAGGTCACAATACGGTTTTAATACGATTCTTTTGTTGTCTCTGAATCAGTATGGTCGGTATATACCAAGAATATAGCAAAGTCTTGAGTAACCGTAAAGGAGTTCCAAATTGTCCAACCCCAAGAAATCATTCGAAGAATTTTATGGCTTTCGACCTGGAAAATCCTGTTGCGGGACAACTTTCTCAAGAAATGACCTTCTAGTTTCTTAACAGCCGAAAAACCTTTCTTCCTGCTCGTGATAAATAAGCACCATCACAGGTAGTTCTCTCAATGATCTCCTGCTGATCTGAAAAAAGACACAATTACGAATGATCAAAGACATTCGTTTTTATCACATGATGCAATAAGGATGTTGTCCAGATACGCATAATAAAATCTCAAGCCCGTATGTAAAGTCGCATCCTTGGTATATCCCTGGGGGACCCTCGGATGCCACCAGTGTTTTTCCATTACACAATCATTAACAGAACCTATCGACACTAGAATTCTTGTCTAATGTACAGGTGTTCTGGGGACACCTTGAAGATGACCACTCCTCTATTAGATACTTTTTGTGAGAAAAAACGACGGAACGTAAAACAAACCAGCGATATTCGTCGATTTGAATTATAATAAATATCAATAGAATTCGCCTGAAATCAAGCAAACAGCTGAAATAATATTGCGAAATTAGTTTATTATTCGATACATTGATGTAATATTTTGTCGTGTGGAATAGAAATTTGTCTGAAATTTTCACCAAGTAGGCCATGGCTTTATGGGCCGATTTGTAGATTATGACATCAATACTTTTTACGTAACATCAGTGGACGCCAAATACCTTAGTTGGGTTAATATTCAGGATGCACCACTGAACCGATCGGCTGACCAGATTATTCACGTCCAAAGTCATTTACACGTTACAGCTATCTCGTAAAAGGAATAAAGAATATTAGGACAAACAGGTAGCTGATGGTTTCCATTGTTCCATTGTACGTAAGATTTTATTTATACGTAAACACGTGTTTATGTGAAAAGAAAATCTTTTTTTTCGATCCTGAGGCTAGTTTATTGTTTAGAAAGATTTCTACAATAATACGTTAAAAATGAAATTTTAGTATTTTTGTAAAATTTAAGTTGTAATATGTGACATTTATTTTACATTAAATTTTTATTGTTTTGTAATAAATTACAAATAAAAATAATGAAAGGTATTAAAAATCGGAACACATGTAACAAGATATTCTTTATTCTATAAATGTATCCTTTGCATACATTAAATAGTAAATAATACCTAAGTCTGTCATGTTTTTAATATCTCACGGACTAGCTCAGCATATCAAGCAACTTTTTATATACTAGCTCAACAACGTCTGTAGCCCACAGAAAGTCTATGTGATTAAACTTCGCGAATGGCACTTTATAAATAATTGGTTTCTTTGGTAATTCGTTACTTAGTCTCATCACATCCTAAATCGGAAAATGTAAAATTATAATAAAAAATACCAGTATTTAAATATCTATATCCTATTAAAATTTATGAAATACATACAACAGGACTAGATAACCAATCGTTATCGCCGCAAAACAATATGATTGGCATTGTAATTTTTGATATATTGTATTTAGGTGGTTCGGTGCTCTTATAAATCTCCATATTTCGCTTTGCACCATAGTCATATTGTTTGAATTCTCCAGATTCTATTCCTTGGCCATAATGAACCACGGTCTTCGAAGACGTACCAGCTGGTGCATGGTTCAAAATCACAGGCAACAGCGTCTGCAACGATCCGAGATTTGCATAAATAATCAAAAACTAGTGTAGCAGATTTCTACATAAGTCATTGTATACTCACGTAATTAAATTGCGCTTTGTCGAACCCAGTAAGAACAAACAACGAATTAGCACAAATTTTTTCCTCCCAGGAGTCGAAGGTACATAAATATTTTGATAAGAATTTTAAAACTTTATTTTGCGGTAACAACTCACCTTCTCCCAATAGAGAGAAAATTATCTAAAGATCAATATAAAAATATTACAATGAGAATTTAGATATTACGTTGAGAATATCATTGGAGTTATTTATTTATTATTTATTTATTATCCTTTTTACCTTATCATATGCAAGCGGAGCTATATATCGTAAAGGACTTTTTACGTGTTTCATAAATACTACTGGAGCAAGACTGTACGTTGATTGCAACAGTCTTGCTATTTGCGGCCGTTCGCTAGCCATCACGTAGAAACATGTCGTACCCATCGAGAATCCAATATACGCTCTCAAAAAATTTTCCTTCAATTTTACGATGTAAGTGATCATTGCCGGTAGATCATATATACCTGACTCATGCCAACTAAAAAATTTGTTATTATTAATGTAATAATTATACATAATTAATATAATAATTATATACATATAATTATATAATTTATTTCTGTAATATCCTTGTTAATTATCTTTTGTTATATGAGGCAAAGTTTTTTTATTTAAATTGTTACCACCGGCATATTGCAATATGCCTTTATATAATTATTGATATATATAATATACCGTTCTCTTGCATATTTTTAATCGTTATCAATCATTTCTTTTTTACGAGTACCTGAAGTCCCAAAACTTTAAATCTTTGTGAGATAAGGAGACATGCGCTCTTGAATATGTATTACCACGAAAATTTCCGAGCCATACATCATAGTCGCGATCAGCTAATAAATAAGCTACAATAAAGGAGAAATATTATTATACGATATAAAAATCAATTACTATTTGTAAACCAAAAAACAATTTATGTTTTTATACCGAGAGATTTCCCTTTTCCAGATATAACCCAATCTGCAGAACTACCTAACAGACCATGTTGCAAGAAAATCGCGGGAGATCCAGGTTTCCCTGGAATCCGATGCATCGTCAATAGATAACCATCTTCCGTTAACGTTACATGTGCTTCGGCTGGATAACCGTCTTTTCTTATCATCTGCAGCTAAAATAAAATAATTCAAATTAATAATGAATAATCATTATTCACTAACTACAAAAACATAAAATACCACAATGGACGAAGAAAAATTATATTATGCATATTATACTATTGTCTACATCTTAAACAGTTAAAATTATCTTTAAAAAATCTATCCAGAATCGTAAAAATCTACACATAAATCGAATTATAATGCACTTGAAAATATTAATTATTACACTATAACGTGTTTAATTGTATCAATAACAACGACAACAATTTTTTTAGAAGAAGAGAGAGAATCGTATTTTACTTAAAAAGAATAATATTCTTAATTATGTATGTATATAGATATTTATATGTTGGAATTGTGTTATATCATAAAAAAATTTTGCTACCATCGCATTTTATTTCACCATGCATTAAGCATGTTAATGTGATAAGTATATTCCAAATAGTTAGTTAACAGTAAATAAACATACAAGTTCATGTACTAATTAGAAAATATAACATGTTTTGCAATTTACAATTTAAAAAAATGAATATGTGTAATAGGTAGTACAGAAACTTTTCAATTTAAACCACTTTACTGTAAACTATTTTTCAATTATAATAATTACGAATGTTTGTAAAAAAGTATTTAAAAAGTACACAAAAAGTAAACATGCTTTTAGATAGCAGGTGTATTTTCTCGAACACTTTGCATGTAATTGGGTATTATTTACATTGGTAAATAAGTTAAGTATGTATGCTATTCTGTAATCAAACAATAAACGATGCGCGTATCTTTTATTTCTGTGATCAATTTTTCTTATATTTAATAGCGATAAAATTAATAAAATGAAGAATGTAATTCTACTTACTGTATTAAGTTCCTCATCTGGGTTGGGATTTTCATTATGATGAAATAATTTGCCATTAAAATTGGACAAAATCGCAGAAGAGAGAGCACATAGCGATAAAAATATGACGATCTGACCTTTCATTCTAATAATGTTGAAAAACAGCGAAACAAACACTTTATTTGAAATGTTTAACAGTAAAGAAACAAAAGAAAAAGCTCCATATAGTACACTTGAAATATTTAATAGTAAAAATGTGGTGATACTGTCGCTCAAGCTACTCTCCGTAAGGTGAAATATTATATGTACGTATTTGTCATCCTCTTTAGCGCCAATCTTTATCACTATGAATGAGTTTCAGGCATTATATGTTAATCACAGTCTGATTCACGGTCCATTTCAATGTCGAAAAATGAATTCATTAATTTGTTTTAAATTATACTAAAATTCCGTGTTTCTCCGTTGTTCGTAAGATCTGAAAACTTACGATGTAACTAAAATTTTCATATTTTGTCTTATATATAGTATATCTACCGTACTTCGCGAGTAGAGAGAAAAATAATTACATGCATACATCTACTTATCTGAAATATGTCATACATCGTACATTATATTTTATCACTTTAGATAATTTATTCATTTTTGAAATAAATTTTTTATGTGAAAATCAAAAGTCTCTCTAATATTTATTTACTTATTGTTTATATCTTTATTTACTATTTTTAATTTTGATAATTTATTCGCTATCTCTAATTTCTACAATACAAATATTTTATGTAAGTATATATTTGATATACATTTTTTTGATACAAAAAAATGTACAAATCAAACCATAATATTGTTTTAAATCATTCTTCCATTTTTGATATAAGGTTCAAAAATATAATTGAATCTCACATTAATGATCATAGTTCACGAATCATGGATAATATTTGCAGGTAATATTTATTTTCATTACTTATTAGAGAAACAAAATTATGATTAATGATAGATAGAAAATATATATTTTATAAACATAATTATGTTTATGTTTGAGGTTATATTTATGAAAATTTTTAATACATTGTATTATAATGTCTCTTGTTTTCTATTACACTAGTCTTTAAGTAATCAGATTAAATGTATGTCAAACACTTATTTTAACACTGTTAATTGTTTAAATAGTGAATAAATCTATATTAATAATAATATTACTATATGTACGATAGAATAAAACTGTGATATTTATATGCTTGTCGATATAGGATATTCGCTTTATTACTTTTTTATTGATATCATTTTTTTAATAGACTTTAGGAACGTCATTTAAGGTTTGTAAATGAAATATTGATTTAAAACAAAAGCATTAAAATAAATGTTTAATAGAATACTATATACTTTCAAATATATGTATGTTTTAAACGTTTTCTTAAAGCCGACAAATTATTTTGTCGTAATTTTATTTCGTTTGATCAACACATTTAATAGTTCATAGAAGACCTACAAATATAATACTTCTATAAAGATAGTCTAAATTGTATTACTCCCAATGTATTATGCATACGTTTATTTCAAACTACTCAATGTGAATGTCAAATAAGAACCGCATAACCTTAAAAAGCTATAAACATGTGATCTTACTTTTAATAAGAAAACTTCGGTAATCTAAAAATTCTAATTTTTTAAAAATTGTGTTGGCGGTAGCGGACCTAAAAAAAAGATATCAGTTATTTTTTTGCCTATTTTCGGTGTTTTATGATGAAAACACTCTTCGAATGGAGATAGATGATACCCTATTGCCCTGTGTATCTTTAAAACTATAGTAGATATAAACAAAATGGTTATAATAACAATTAAATGTTTTTTATATTTTATAAGATGATGCTATTAATGCAATAAAAATTGTTTGTTTATATAAATATAACAATGATATCTGACATTCAAACATAAATGATCCAATGCACAGATTTTGCAAATTTCTTGCTTTGATATAGCTTTTCATGTGTACTTATAAATACAATGATGTTTCAAAATTTTATATCATATACAGCACTCATAGATTCATTCACATTATCTGATAAGTTTAAGATATTTAATATATTCATTTACATTTATTCTACATAATTTTCGATGTGACAGAAGATTCTAAATTTTTCACAATAACGGTGGTAGTGAATTTTTTATTTAAACAGCAAATTTTTATTACTCTAATAGCATCATCTTATAAAGCATAAAAAACTGTTCAATTTTTGTTCTAACCATTTTTTTATATCTATTATACCCCTGAAGATGTTCTGGGAAATAGAATAATACCTACTTTCATTCAAGGGTTGTTTTTACCCTAAAAACCCGAAAATTATTAATAAAAAAGGAAGATCAAAATTTTCTGGTTACCAAAGTTCCCTTGTGGATATCGTGTTTGAAATTGTCTTTCGTTTGTATTTCAGGTGATAAAAATGAATGAAATAACTTTACCACCCTCACCAAATTGGTATTTAAGTAATATTCTTGCTTGTTCTTTTAATGGTACAATAGCATGGGGTGCTAGAAATATAATTGTTATTGGTAAACTTAATGAAAATGATAAAATATTACAATACTCTATTATTAAGCATGGTCACAAATCAAAAGTGACATGTCTTGCATTTACTCCTCAGTTTGAAGAAGTAAATGCTAATTTAATAGCTTCCACAGGAGACGATAACACAATTAAAATATGGAATTCAGAAACATTATCTGTAACTTATACTTATCTCTTAGAAAATGTAATATAAAAATGTTTCTATATTGATATACATATATGATAAATTTATAATGATATTATATTTAAAATATTTTTTAATTTCAGGATAAACAAGCAATAGGCGTAGAATGGTCCTATAAAGATCCTTATGTTATATATGCAGCAACTTCTGATGGTTGTGTATTATCATGGAATGCTTATTTTAATACTGTTTCTTCAATTTCATTAGGAAAAGTGATACCTACTTATATTTCTTCTTGTCCTCACGATCCACATCTTGTAGCTGTAGGTTCAAAAAGTGGCTTAGTTTATATCGTTAATTTTCAAGATAAAGGCAAAGTAGTTTACAAACTTAGAGGACATGATACTGAAATAGTTAGCTTATCATGGTGTCCCTCAAAAAATAATGTACTAAAAGGAAATTTAAATAAAGATTTACTGTTAGCTTCAGGAGGGAAAGATAGGTAATTTAAAAAATATATATAAGTGCTTTTAACTATAATTTTAATGTATTCATTTTAAAATTGCAATGTGTAGATCAATTTTCATTTGGAAAGCTGGTGGAGATGGACGTTATGAAATGACAATTTCATTGCCTTCAGCACCTCTTGATTCTCAGCAGCATAGAAGTAAATTAAATGCTTCTGTAGGTAATTGGGTAGTAGTTAACTGGATAGAACCTAAACTATTGCTTACAAGTTCATGTTGGGGTGAATTAATCTCTTGGGATTTATCAACAATGATAAAAGGGAAACCTAATGCCAAAGTAATACATGCACATCACAGCAGGGGTTTATTTTGTATTGCGCATGTACCAAATACCCAAGACATTTCAGAAGAAAATTGGAGAATAAGACAAAGGTTTTTATAGATATATAATTTATGATTAAATATGATTATGAAGCAATTATAAATTTTTTATTAGTTGTAGACATACAATTTGGACTGTGGCGCAAGATCGAAGAATTATTTGTTGTGGAATAAAAGAAAATAATGTTGAAATAGATTATGATATATTTACACAAAGTGGGTTTGTTTATTGCATGGCTGCTTGCCCATTAGACACTTCACATATTGCATTTGGTGTTGGAGATGCAATGTTACGATTATGGAATTTATCAGCAGCACATGACACTACTTTTGATATAACCGTTTTATGGCAAAAAATTAAGGGAAAAATTCGCGCGGTAAGACCTGTATAATAGTTTCAAAAAATCCCTTTTTTATACATTTTCTAGATTATACTTTCTAGAAAATTGAAATTTACATAATTGATAGATAGCATGGCATCCTGAAAAAGAAAATTTATTGGCTTATGCAACTGATGAAGGTCGAGTTGGTGTATTTAATACAAATGGAAATAAATCGCCTACATTGTACAGACAATATCATAGAAGTGTAATATATACTATTGGTTGGGGCCCAAGTCCGAACAACAAATATGTTTTATACTCTTGTGGAGAGGGAGAGCTTGTGTATTATGACTCAGAAAAAGTTACAAATGAAGGTAGTATTTTTTATTTTTTAATTAATAAATGATTGCAACATTATTATATCATATTTATTATAAAGCTATAATTTCTCTCAACTAGAACCAAAATCTGTATTGAAAAAAGAATGTACAGAATTTTCTTGGAAGCCAGATTTTTCTTGCTTGGCAGTAGGATTTGAAAATGGGTATGTTTTTAAATATGTTGTATGAATTCCATGAAAATAAAAATTTTTTTGTTTTTAGAACAATTTCATTTCTTAATCGAAAATTTGAAACACGTGGATGTGCTAAGTTTGCAACAGAAATGGTGCATTGCTTGGTCTGGCATCCTGAGAGTACAGCAACAGACTTGACATTTTCTCAGCTAAAAAATTATTTAGCTGTTGCTTTTGAATCATGTACTATACTTATTTTCGATTTATCTAATTTTATAGATCATTTTGAAAAAATGGAAGATTCAACAAATAATGAAAATTTAAAGGAAAAATGTGATATTTATAAAGTGCATGAAATTGTAGCTTCTTTAACTGGACATGTACAAAATGTTGTCTGTTTAGCATGGAGTCCACATGTAAGTGGACATCTAATATCTAGTAGTTATGATGGAACTGCACAGGTATTACAAATTATGTATATAACTATATAGATATCACCTTAGATACAAAGTAATAATATATTTAGGAATAACAAACATTTTTTGTAAAGATAAGTATTTACATACGAGTACTATTGGTTTTTAGATATGGAATGTTAGAACACAAGAATTAATAGCTACATATACAGGACACAATGGCCCAGTATTGTGTTGCATGTGGAGTCCATTAGACCCTGATTTTATTATAACAGGCTCTGCAGATTCTACAGTACGAATATGGAGAGTTGCTTATAATTTGCCACAAAAAAAAGTATATAAAAAATTGCCAAAAAAAGCTAAAAAGAAACAAAATGAAACAAATAAAATTGTTGATACTATTGAAAATAGTTTACTAGAATTAACTAATGCTACATCACAATGTTCTATTTCAGGTATTTCTCAAACTGTACAAAGTATAACAATAATATTGATAAAAGTAATAAAAAATATGTTATTATAATACAAATAACAAATATTTATCACTTTTTTCAGAATCAAAGACAATGATGATAACAGAGACAAAAAATAAAAAAGTACGGTCATATTTTTCAAAATGCCCTAATACAGCATCTCAAAAAACACTTTTACTTCATTCTCTTTTAAATATCGTAAAAAATATGAAAAGTGAAAATTTTAATATGGAAGAGGTTCAGAAAGATACTTCGTATCATATAGTACCAATATTATTTTCATCGCAAGAAAATTTTATATCTTATTTAACTACTGAAAGTAAGTTATTTATTATTGAAACAAAATACAAGCTACCTATATATATATTATATTTGCTTTATCTTTTATTACTATATAGAATCTGCTCATATTGAGAGAAATAACTATGATATAATCGCAGAAATGGATGTATGGTATGATAATCTCAAACAAAATTTAGAAGAAGCTGCTAAAGAGAAACGTCTCAATGACTTTCTTGTTTCACTTTCAGCTAGTCTGTCCATGAAGTATTTTTTTCTTATTTATTTATTTTATAAAATACAATTAAAGTTGCCGTAAAAATAATCTAGCAATAATGTATTGCAGAATATGGAAAGATATGTGTGAACTATATGCATATCAGTTAGTAACTGAAGGCAATCCTTGTAAAGCAGTATCATATTTACTTTGTATACATAAAACCTACAAAGCTATAGAAGTATTTCAGGCTGCAAATTTGTATAAAGAAGCATATGTTCTTGCAAGATGTAGACTTGAATCTGATGATCCAGTACTAACAGAAATATTAAAAGAATGGGCAAAATATAGTGTAAATTCAGGCAATTTCGAGCAAGCAGCATGGATGTAAGTTGTATTAATTATATATATATTTTTTAATGTAAATCATATTTTTATTTAAAAATTTTAATTATGTTATATATAATTTTATTTTCAGTCATACTAAATTAGGAGAATTTTCTGATACAGTAAAATACCTTGCACGCCGTAAAGATGCAGCTACGTTAATAACGGCAGCTGAAATTGCTTTTTTATGTAATGATGAAATATCAAGTAAATCTTTAGCTGAGCAAGCAATAATTGCAACTTTGATAAATTCAGAGTATGATTTTGCACGAAATATAATAGAAAAGTTTCCATATCTCAAGGTATATTTACATATATGTTTTGTGTTCAGGTTTTTTCCGTATTTTAAATAATTATTATCTTATGAAAAATGTTTATTTTTATTTTAGTATCAAGAAATATATTTGTTAACTTATGAAGAACTTAAAAAAGTTATTAAGGGAAATGTAACTCTCGATTTGATTCAAACATGGATAGACGGAAAATCAAATTATGGTCTATTACAAACTTTAGAGGCAGTTTGCGGTGATTGTAATTCTTATTACACTGACTTGTGTCGAAATAGTTTTTGCAGTATTTCAGACAAGGAGAAAATGGTAAGATTCACGTGATCTAGTTTTTAACATTGTAAAGAATTGTATTATTACGTTTAATAACTCCTAATTTCAGTTATGGTTAACAATTGGTCATGAGGTTGCATTAGCAATAGCCTCTATTGAAAAAGAACAGAAATTAAAGCATATTGTTACTGCATTACATACAATCACTCAATTTGAACTACTACATCAAAAAGATTTAGAACATCTACATAGTTTTTTAATTGAAATTATCATAAAACTAGATATTAAAAGTCCAATGGATGAAACAAGTATTTATACAAAAGCTGATTATTCTGTATCAATTAGTTTACGAGCTTATTTATGTTATGCTCTTCTAAATTGGTTTGTATATAATATAAACGAGGAATCTATTAATAATAATATACAAAATTACACCAATTTGATTGAACATTTACTTGAAGATGCATTAAATAAACAAGCAATAAGACACTGGACAGTAACAAATGAAATTAACAAATTGGAAAATCAATTAGCTTCTGCAAAATGTGAGTTACTGAAATATTACTTAAATAAAAAATTGTTCATTAATTAGTAATAATAGATATAAAAGTTAAAAAGCTAACACTGATTCATTGTTAGGTAAATGCTTGTTTGTTTTTAGGTAAAATGCAAGAAGAAATTAAAACTGATCAAGATATAGAATCTTTTATGGAAAAACTAAATACATTAAAGAAACAGAAGAGTCAGATTCTCAATGATTTAGTTTATATCCCAAATCCTGTTATGGTATATGGCAAAGCAAATGAACTATGCAGCAAATTGTGCGATGAAACTATAAAAAATAAGTTTTTAGAAAGTATTTCCAAAATGTGGTTAGATGCTACTACATAAATAAATGTGTATTTGACTTTTTTGATATACTATATTACTCACTAATTTTTTTTGAGATACTACATTAAATACCAATGATAGTCAACAATCTTGAATTTTCTACTTTACTATTTTTATCATTCAATTATTTTTTTATATTTTTTATTTATTAACCCATTTACATCATCGTCCTACTTAACACGTTGACGCCGGCGTCAATATTCGTGGTTTCCTCCGTGGGGCGGCGCTGGGTCACTACCTATTTTGTGAAATACATGTATGATCCATCGCCGCCCCTCGGGTCAGACACATGTGACCCGCCGATGGGGCACGCCGCCTCACGGAACAGATACGTGCGACTCGCCGATGGGTCGCGCCGGCGTCAACATGTTAAAGGCTATTGGAAGGCATCAGTGGCGTTCAACTGACGACTGGTCCCCATTACCACGCGCGGTCGGTCGTAGGTGCAGTAAATGACATCCGAATTGTTCATAGAATTTATCGAAAGTTTACTATTCAAAACGATTGTTAGATAATGTTACCTCGTGAACATCGTATCTTACATTCTTTATAACAGAGAAAAAAAATAAAAACTATTTATTAAAAAAAAATTATTTAGATTAAAATGGAAATTGAATCATATTATTTCTCGTGGAATTCTTTAAAATGGTTACATAATGGTACATCACAAATATGACATTTAAAGACCGTTTCTCATCGAGTACATTTAGATAAGCATGCAACGCATCGCTTTGACGTACTGCTTTCCTTTGCTGGAGTTGGAGGTATCCGAATAGGAAAATGCCTGCCAGTATATCGCGTTATCGAATCATTAGATGCCTCACTTACTTTTATATTTGGTAAATATTCGCCAATAATTTCTTCGGTTAATTGTTATTTAAAAATATGAAAAGCTCAATTTTTTTATGATTTTTAAAAATTACATAACTACTTAGTAATATCATGTCTATGAGGTAAAAAATATTTTTTTATAGGCTTTTTTACATCTTCGCATAGTATGAAATTTATTTAACATTTGATCGCCAACATCAACTCCATCCATATTCTGATTATAGTCAATTACTACTGTTGTTTTACACATTTTTATCGGTTTGTTTTCTCCGCTTCAGCAAATTCTAAGCTATGCATAGTTGTTAGTAAAACGACATCTTTTTTATCCTTCCATTTTATCGCCGCCATATCTCTTGTAGAATATCGCGTAATAATCCGCGCTTGGTGATAGAAGACAGTCGCAGCGCACGGATTAATCCACGCTTGGATGCAAATGGGTTAATGTATTGCACGTCTTATAGAATATTGTAATATGTTATATTAAACATAATTCTATGAAATACAATTTATTTAAGTGAATGTTGATAAATTAGGTAATATGACTTTTTATTTATAAAAATTGTTTATAATTACAGAACATTTTTTTATCAATAAAAAAGTCGGTTTTTTGTAATAAAACTTTTTTTTTTAATTTGAAGTTATTTTCCAAAAACGAAT
Source organism: Bombus affinis (assembly GCF_024516045.1). Lineage (NCBI taxonomy): Eukaryota > Metazoa > Arthropoda > Insecta > Hymenoptera > Apidae > Bombus > Bombus affinis. The sequence continues at coordinate 9,044,739 of NC_066349.1, read as the reverse complement.
TTCTCTATCACTTGTCGCGCAGACATACGGTAATTTATAATGACACGTTATTCCACCTATTAATTTAACTTGCCCACAAATTATTTCTTGTTCAGTTTTTATATTTGTAACCTTTAATAAATTATCTGGTCTGCCTATACTTGCTACAAAATTTTCATAGCCAAGGAAGAACTTTACTGTTAAACCTCCTTCAATGTGAAGAGGTTTTGATTCTAAAGGTGGACTGAAAGTAACAAAAATTATCAGAAAATATATTACAATTATTATTTTGTTCATTGGTTAATTTTTAAATTTATTTCGCAGTGCATTACCTAGGTTTGGATATATCCCATAAAATTAGTTTCCCAGCTGCTATAGCTGCAACTTTTAATGGGTTGGGTCCCCAGTCAATAGACATTAAGGGAGCAATATCTGTATCTAAAGACATAATTGCTTGCTGACTGCGTACATCATACATATGAATCAATCCATTTTTTTCACCAACAAGGAGCTTGCCAGATTTTTCAAGATGAAAACTTACACTCATTCCTGGAGATGTTAAATAAAATGTAGATATGCATTTTTCATCTTCTTTTACAGCCCAAAGTTTACAAGTGTGGTCATCAGACACAGAAGCCAATAATTCACCTTCGGTTTCATAACAAATTGAATTTATATAATCCTTGTGTCCTTCCATCTTGTATTAAAAGAAATGTCAATGAATTGATTCATGAAAAATAAGTTGCATTTATTATAATTCTTTAATCTCACCTGGCATACAGTGTTTTCATTCAGATCACTGCTATATAATCTTATTTTAAAATCTGCTCCAGCAACACAGAACATTAAAACTTTAGGTACAACACTCAAGGAGGTTTCTGGACTCCAAGCAATAGCATGTGGTCTAGTATCATGACGAAATGTTCTAAAAGGTTTATAAGCAATATCTTCCACTGTTTCATCTTCATCCTTATTATACAATAATAATAATAATAGTTATTATTCATTTAAAAATAATGTTTTTCTTGCAATCTTATTATATTCCATAACTGTTATTTTTTGCAGTGATTAACGTTTTCATAAAACTAAAACATATATTCTGAATATCTATGACTGTTTTTCAGAGATAATAAGTAAAATTTCACTAAACTATTTTATTTTCTCATTCATGTATTTTTATATTCAATTAGAAGGTAAGTTGTAGATTATATCTTTTTTAATTCTTTGTCATAAAAAATAATTTTCATGAAATATCAAACAGGTATATTATGTAAATTTTGTAAATTAAAATACCCAATATTACACGTATAATAAAACTCAATGATTTTACCTGAAATTTAATAGTACCGATGACAATTTCTTCGGCTAAAGCGACACAAATTAGATGTTGAGACCATTCGTAAGGAGATAACTCAACACAATATATCTGTTTAGAAAAATGCAACTGATATGTAGGTGGTGTAGTTAAAGCTTCGTCCATCGTGTATTCGTATTCGTATTATTCCCTTCAATATAAGAGATGAGCTTGTGTTATGATCAACAAGAGATCACCGGCATAACCTATAAAACTTCCTCGCTGGATTGTATTAATTCGGAGATTGCAACGAAGAAAATATCAACGAATATATATGAAAGGTAAATGATCATAACGAATCTCTTCCTTGGTTCATTAATATTTTTATACTATTATTATGCTACATAACATTCCATTGTAATCGGAATTGCAATTCATATAAACATAAAAAACATGCACGCGCGCTATAAGATGAGGTTAGGTCGAATTTAAACTATCTAGAGGGCAGTACGTATTTTACGTATGCTACATGTAATCGTTCAACGTGCCGCATATCCCTCAGCAAGCGAACTTATTTAACTAAATATAAGATCACCGCTTGTACACGCCGCGAGTTTTTGACTCAATAATTGACCATCAGATATGAATTGACAAGCCGTATTGACAGAACTTTTGCCAAACGTGTATCTTCGATCCGTCTCGATCTACGATCGCGTTACGAGGTAGGTACCTTCTGTCAAGGCATGCTTACCAGGGCATACTACACATACTTTACAAGCTGGTTCACCTCGTGCTTTTCTTGCATTGTAATTACACAATTTCACATTATCTAATTTCTTTCTAAAATTTTTATAGTACCTGTAACTTTCGTAGCACGTGTGAAGCTACGATATCTTTCACCAAACACGTTTCTGTTTGCTTCGTTTCCGAATTTAAATTTTCAGAATGTCATTTTACAAAATTTAGCTGTTTTTCTCATGATCTTATTTTTTTTTTTTTTTTTTTTATAATTTCAACATTTTGACAAAAATTTTTAGAACGTTTATGACTATCACATTTGCCGTCATTAAAAATTATTTTATCTTGATATATTGTATTTATAAAAGTGCTTCAGATGATAGAAAAAAGTATTAATGGTTTTTATCATTTGGAGTAGAAATAGATAATATATTTTACACATATGCTTCAAAGTTCAAGTATTTGATCACTAATTGTACTTTTTATATGTAGGTTCACATTAAATTTATATCATATAAAACTCATGTATATATATATTGTACATGTTGATATAAATTGAAATAAAAAAGTATGAAATGATAAAAACCTATATTATGCTTTTTCTATTTTTACATCTAAAATTTAATAAAAAATACAAATAACTATTACCTTCAATTACAGTGCAATAGGCAGGAATGGAGTTCGGGGTAGGTAATGTTGCCCAAATATCAGCAGAACTTGCTCAAGTAGTGGAGGTGATGATGTCACCAAATGTTCCACAACAGCAACGTTTGGAAGTGTATAATGCTTGTGAACGATTTAAGGAATCATCTCCTTTATGTGCACAATGTGGATTATACCTAGCTCAGAGAGCTCCAAATAGAAGTTCAGTAGTTAGGCATTTTGGATTACAGCTTATGGAACATTGTATCAAATATAGATGGACGCAAATATCTCAATCAGAAAAAATATTTATAAAGGAGAATGCAATGAAATTACTTCAAGAAGGTACAGAACCATTATTACAAGAGGAAGCTCATATTAAAGATGCATTATCTCGTGTTGTGGTGGAAATGATAAAGAGGGAATGGCCACAACAATGGCCTACATTGCTTGCTGAACTTAGTCAAGCTTGTACAAGGGGTGAAAGTCAAACTGAATTAGTTCTTCTGGTGTTTTTGAGACTCGTAGAGGATGTTGCACTTTTACAAACATTAGAATCTAATCAAAGAAGAAAGGATATATACCAAGCACTTAACACAAATATGGCTGAAATTTTTAGCTTTTTTTTAAGATTAATGGAACAACATTTTTCAGAATTTCAAAAAACGAATAGTTTAGGTTGTACTTCTGAAGCTGCAGCACATAGTAAAGTTGTACAGGTAAATTTGTTGTGAGGTTATTTATGTCTTTTCAATCAATGTTTGTAATTGTATATATTAAATCATTTTTCTGTGATATAGGTAGTACTGTCTACGTTAACTGGTTTTGTAGAGTGGATTTCAATTACTCATGTTATGGCAGAAGATGGCAGATTATTACAAATATTATGTCTTCTATTGGGAGATCCAATATTTCAATGCTCAGCAGCTGAATGTTTATTACAAATTGTAAACCGTAAAGGAAAAGCTGAAGACAGAAAACAATTAATGATTTTATTTTCTGAAGATGCTTTGAGATACATTTATACAGCAGCAACTGCAGCATCACCTGTCACTGGAACAAATGAATTTCATGAAAACCAATATTTATTCTTAAAAAAGCTGACACAGGTAAATTGCAATTTATCATAAAACATATTGTTATTTATATGTAGACGCAATGAAAAATGTCAATTTTTAATTTAGGTGCTAACTGGAATGGCAACTCAACTTTGTACACTTTGGGGTAAAGATGATAGTTCCAGCATTCGACCAACACATTTCAACATATTTTTAGATACTGTGTTGACATTTACTATGTATTCAAGTTTGACATTAACACATATGGCAAACGTAATTTGGATAATGCTGTTTAAACATGAACAGATAAAACAAGATCAATTATTGTTAACTTACATACCAAAATATGTAGAAAATACAGCTCCAAAACTAATAAAAGTAGCATATCCACAAGGTAGACAAGCTAATGGAATGAGCGCATATTGTCTCGCGGATTATGATTCAGTGGAAGAGTTCAATGTCTTTCTTCATCGATTCAGAACCGATTTATTGGAAGGATTTCGACAAGCCACGATGGTAGCACCTCTGGTTACATTTACGTACGTACAACAGTGGTTAACAGCCAAAATAACGAAGGGAATGGCGGATCTTCGATATCAAAGTGACCAAAATGATCCACAATACCTTGAATGGGAAGCTCTTGCACAAGCCTTGGATTCTGTTGTATCCAGAATTCTATTAATCAACGAACGACCAAGTGTACAAACTGGTCTTCAATTGTTGGAATTATGCCTTGGTTATTCTCCACAAGATCCTTGGTTACTATCTGCATTACTTTCTTGCATCAGTGCTCTCTTTGTGTTCTTATCTATGTCAACTGGTTCAATGGCTATGCCAGGAGTTGCTATCCTACCCAGAGTCCTGGAGAAGATCTTTGCTGCTCTGATATTTGAAGCACCTGGTGAAACAAAAGGTACTCGATCTAGAGCAGCAAAGAATGTAAGGCGACATGCGGCGAGTCTCATGGTTAAAATTAGTCTGAAATATCCATTACTACTCCTCCCAGTTTTTGAACAAATACATACGATGGTTCGGGGTTTAGCGAGAGAACCTAGTCCTTTATCTAAAATGGAAACTACCTTGCTTTATGAAGCATTGTTGTTGATATCGAATCATTTCTGTGATTACGAAAGACAGACTAGATTCGTTGCAGAAATAATTGGTGATGCATCAGCCAAGTTTATCGCGCTCGGATCTGAATCCTTTAAAGGGCCACTTGAATTAATGAGATTCGTAGGTTTAGACAGACCACCGGTTGAGAATATTGCGGAAGACCCGGCAGGACAAAATCGGAGCGATTTAATGATATGTATTTGTACAATACTGTGCGTTGTAAAAAGGTGCTCCATCCCCGATGATCCAGATCGCGCTGCAAGAGGCAGTTTTGTAGCTGCACTCAGCGAAAGTGGGAATCCGGTATATAGAAATCCTGCTACACCACATGTAATTCCTATATTGCCAACACTTTTTGCATTGCTCAGAACAATGAATGCTCTATTCATACCTACTGCTTTAGCAGCTTTATCAGAGGTAATAAAGACACTAATAATAAATATTTTTCTTTTATTTTATTTTATTGAGTAATTTCATAGAGGAATATCTAATGTTTTTTATATATTTTTATTAGGGATATAAAAATGCTCATGAATTATTAGAAGCAGAAAAAGCAAACCTGTTAGGTTTAAATGTAACAAATGATAATGAACGAGCTTCTGAACCTGATCAGTCTTCATTTACGGCTTTAGTTCGAATGCAATCGTTTCTTACTACTATTCATGATTTGTGCTATCATATGTTAGGAAGTGGATGTCATATGATTGGAAGAGATTTCTATCAATTATCTGGTTTAGCACCAGCTCTCATAAATTCAGTTTTTTCTAATATGGAGGTAACTTTTCTTATATTTTTTTCTTATATTATAACTAGCAATATAATTATTTATTCTGTATCCTAATGACAACTGTATGTGTTTCTTTCAGATGATTCCAGATTATAGATTGCGACCAATTATACGCGTCTTCATGAAACCGTTCATATATTCCTGTCCACCTGCATTTTACGAAAGCGTTCTTGTACCCGTATTGGCTCATGTTTCTACGCATAGTACGATCTTTTTATCTTCTTATTATCAGATGGATTTTATTAAGTTTTTATTTAAATACATCTTAATTTAAATCATTTTTTTATAGTGTGCCAAAGGTTAAGCGCAAAATGGCAGTACATCGCACACCTCTACGAATCTGGTGGTTTGGATGAAGAAAATACAGATACACAAGAAGTTATTACTGATATGCTAAATCGAAATTTGACGAGAGATTTTGTAGACGTGTTGAAAGTAGCTCTTGTTGGTGGTGCTGCTAGTGATGCAACGCCTCCTGACACAATGGAACAAGATAGCGGTGGCATGGCTATAGATCCTCCTTCGTCACGTGGAAATAGTATAGTTGCCGAAGTTGTTAGTGAATTGGGAGCTGTTGTTCTTCGTCATCCATCTACGTGCCACAGTGTTGTCCTATGCGTTTTAGGGTAATCCAATGTCTTATTTGATATTTGATCTATAGTAGAATTAATTTTATGTAAAGTTCTATTGCTACATCTAGGGCTTTAGCTTGGAACGATTCAAATGCTAGTCTAAAGGCTACGATGTTAACTGGACCAGTTGTACGAGCACTAGCAGGTGATGGCAGTTTAACGCCTGCTATGGCTGCTCATATTATGGTAGCTATTCTTCAAGGTTTACAACTTCACGGACAACACGAAGCAAATCAAGGTTCTCTTATTACTTTGGGTGCACAAGTCTACGAATGTTTACGACCTAAATTCCCCACTATTATCGAAGTAATGCAGCAAATTCCGGGTGTTAATCCTACGGATTTGCAACGTTTCGACGAAAAGATGGCTGTAGTTAGTACTAAAGGAAATAAAGTTGAGAAAGGAAAGAAAGATCTTTTCAAGAAAATTACAAATCAGGTAAGATTTACATATTAAAAATAGAAATAGTGTACTGAAGGGTATACAGCATGCTGCATGTCCATAGAACTGGGCTGGGCTGTAGTTCTGATTTCGTTGAAGATAGAGAAAAATTAAATGCCATGATAAAATCTATGTTTGCTACTCACTTTTTTTTAGCATACAATAATGCACGGGGAAAGTGCAGTTGCATTTTTTTTAATAGGTCTCTATAATTTTTGGTTAACCATTATGAACCTCTACAAAAAGGTATTATACTTGGGTTGAAAAATGCTGAGTTTAAAAGATATTTTAATTTTAACTTGACCACATTTAGTGTATGAAAGGCAAGGAAAACATAAACACAAACCTTCCATCCTGCGCTTTTCCTTGTTTCTCATATGCAGTTTTTCACCCAAGGACCTGAATACTTTCTTATAGCGAATTAGAAAATGCATCGAATGGTTAATGAAAAATTATGGACTTTCATTTAAAAAAGGACTGCAATTGCACTTTCCTGATGCATCGTTGCATACTAAAAACAAGTGAGTATCTGCATAGCATAGTATACCTGAGTATGTACTACATAAATCATATCATATCAGTTGGCTGCTTCACTCTGTATATCATACAATATTCGTTGCAGCTTATTGGTCGAAGTGTTGGTCAATTGTTTCGTAAGGAAGTTAAGATAGACAATTTACCACGTATAGAAGTTTTTGGAAAGCAACAAGCGGTACGCGTAGATGAGGTATCTGAGAATTCGACTGATAGCGGGTTTGCGGCTCTATTTGCAGGACCTACGTAGCAGAAACTCCATTTAGATGACCATACTGCATGCATATGGTCTGAATTAATAAATAGTAATAAACCATCGTGAAAACGATTTCCTACAAAAAAAGATTGAACTATATACATAAGGGAATCCTGTAATTAAAATAAGAGGACTTCATAGAATAAGTTTGTTTTAACTAGATCTTTGTTTTTAAATTATTCATAAAGTTGGACGCGCGCATACACAGTCTTGCGATGGAAGTACACTTAATTACTTTACTTATATACTGAATAATGAATAAAATGAAAAGAAAATACGCTTACGTGCGCGTTCAATGTCGATTGTGAATAGTTTGTAAAAAGAAGAGAAGAAGAAAAGTCAAAAAGACAGCAATCGGTTTTATTTGTGAAGTCCTCTTATTTTTAACTGGGGACTACAATATACACAGAAAACTTTGTGTTTCTCGAATATCCAGGGTGTGCGCGCGTGCGTGCATGTGTGTATGTATGTATTGTATGCGTGATGCGTATCCATACGCACGTGTAATATAAGAAGATATTTGTCGTTAAAGAAGAACATTCAACACGTATGATAAGACAAATTACAAACAAATCTAAATAGATTATCGAATAATTGTATATTAAGTCTTACGCATTTATTACTATTTCTTTGGATTTACAAATTTTTTGTAATAATGTAAAACAGGATGGTTTTCCACAATCACGCAATGTAATACAGTTTTGTAAACAATATTTTGCTAATGTATAATACAAAGGTTGTTGATTTATATAAAACAATTTTACGATTTGGTACAAAAATTTGTATTCGAATTGATTATAATTGTTTTTAATCAGGAACAGAATGTGTATGTTTCTCAGCACATTTTAAAAGTGCTGTTTCATATGGATTTAGTTGTAAAAATTTTATTTGGACATTTCAAAAGCATACATAAAGTAAGCTTGATATTTAATAATAGAATGATCTTTTGTTCAGGTCATGTTACCGTCATTAAATGCGACTTTTATTTATCCTTTGAAATTTAAAATAATGCAGCATTTCAGATACTTATATGTAAATTGAATGTAATATTTCCAGATTTCTTTGTTACTTTTTAATTATTTTAGTTAATTTTATTTTATTATTGTGAATAATGCAGCATTGTAGCTATCGCATAAAAATGGATTAGTACTTTACATGATTTCCATTACACGTCAAAAATAACGACGATATTTTACATAAAATTATAGATACTAATGATCATTTAATACGTGACAATCATATCACGGGTTCAGAAGTAACATCACGGAGATTGTTAACAAAAAATGAAGTACTATCGCGATAGAGACTATGCTATTTAAAAGATTTATAATGCTAGGCATAGACAAAATTTTAAACGACACCAGAGTTTTCCGTTGATTCGATGTATTTGAATGACAGTTAAAATACGAAAATTTAATATTAAATTATATCTTGTTATATATAAATACGGTCAATTTGCGTATCGTATTAACATCACATATGTTATGAAATAAAATTCATAAAGAACTATATTTTCCAACAAAATACTATTGAGATTAATATAAATAGAATACAAGTTTTTAATCGATTTCAAATTTTATTACTAGTTGAACTAATTATCGCTTTAGAGTTTAACAATTCTTCTCCAATATACGCGATAGTACGCACATTAAGATAACAATAAAATTAATATACTTTGCCTATCAATACTCCATTAATTTGCTTACACCTGTAATTATAATTTCGTGAAGATTGCAAGATCTGTTAACACGTTTCAACATAAGTACGAATAAGACAATGCCAGAGTCCAACACACATTTTGTAATTTTTATACATATGTATGTATGCGCCTACAAAAATGAGACATTGAAAGGGGTTCATGTATTAAATTTCTAAAAATTGTCTGAAGTACAACTGCAGTTAAATGCCGAAAATATTTCACTATTTTTATATCGTCTTATATACCTTTTTATCGATATTTAAATGAAAAGGAAAGAAAGAAAGAGAAAATAAAGTAAACTATTAGATTAAAGAATGACGGAATGATAATTTATAAAGTACGATTTTATTATTAATGTGGTAGTCCATGCAGCAAATCCTGAAACAATGTTACGACAAGAGATACCACTGAATTAATTTCTATTGTAAGTTCAACTAAAATAGAATACAAAGCTTTGCATGGAATCATTGAGTACTAACAATAAGTTTTCGAGAACCATAGCAATCTTAAAACAGATTTCTTTTGAATGTACTATCTATCGTGCGAAAAATTAACGAGAAACAATATATGTATACCGAACGAGTGCTTGTAGCCAGAACAAGTATAGAAGCTGTGTTATAATGTTTAAAATGAAGAAATAAGTCTTGAAGAATGTTTTAAGATTCTCGAGATACTTCAATATAATATTCATACTTTGCAAATGATTTGACATATTTTCATGTTTAAATATAAATAGTTCTGATCTGTTATTCACGTTATGAAAGGAACCAAGTTCTATAATCTTATATGGATCAGAAGGATTAATGAAAGAAAATATTAGAAAGTTTTTTACGATGATAACTAATAGTTACCTAATAAGTCGCACATTTTATATTAGGAACTGTTGACAACGACCAAGCTCGGTCACTTCATATAACGTTCATCCGCTCATTCGCATAGTTCGTTCGTACATTCAGCACATAAACAATGAAGATGCGTACTATATTTGTCTCGATAGATTTTTCGCAACAATTGTTAAGACAAAATTTCATTTCTTCAAAACGATTTGATTTTGTACTTTTTTTTTTATAAAGATAGGTTTTGGTAGATCTCGCATCTGATGCTCTTAAATTATGTAAAAAAATACAGTGAATATTTCGTTAAGAATAAATATCTTTAATGAGCGAGCAATTAAAGAGTAAGGTACGTTTTTAACGTGTGTAACGTCGACGGTACATTATACCGTAAAAATTCATACAATTCTTAACGAGATCGAAATATCGCTAGAAGCCTGATCTGGAAAAGATCATATGCTCGATATAAGTGTAACGTGCAAACAATTAAATTTATAAACAATCGACTCTTCCCATCATTAGGGATTCAAAAACTGTTAAGTGTTTGTCGTTGTATTAATATCGTCTTTTTCCCCTATTAATAAAAACACGTCCATATTATCTTTTCCTTTAACATAAACTTGGCCACGTGGTTCGAACTCGTATCGTTCCGAGAGTATATCTAAAGAGTTCTTGGCCACTTGTATTCTTCCAGCGACTCCAGTCGAATCCATTCTAGATGCTATATTTACAGCGTCACCCCAGATATCATAGTATAACTTTGTTGCCCCGATCACTCCAGCAGTTACATCGCCATAATTAAAGCCAATTCTCAATATTAATTTGAAACCTAGCAATTCTCGATTAAAATCGTTTATTACTTTATGCATCGCCATGGCAAAATCTATTAATTGGAACAGATGCATATATTCATGTTCACTTTGTTGCCTAACTTGTGGGTTTAAACCGCTTGCTGCCATAAATGTGCTACCGATAGTTTTAATCTTCTCTACGTTCGAGAATTCTGGCTTTTCTAACAACTCGTCAAAGTCACCAATAAGTTCGTTAAGCACACGCAAATATTCTTTTCCACCCAAATAAGATTCATCATAGAGTTCATTAAAGTTCACTATGCTTGCAAAAATAATTCCTACAGCTTTATGATTTTGTGAATATTTAGCAGTGGTTTTTAATTGATCAGCAACATATTTTGGTATAATGTTGTGTAAAAGCCAATCGGCTTGATTTTTCATAGATTGTACACGGCTTTTGTCTCGTGCGGCTACCGCGTTTCCGTGAAAGCTTAACCGATAACTAATTTCAAATTCACGATTTAAAAACCAAACTAACAAAAGTAAAAGTATCAGATCTAAAAAAATCTCGGAATTGTATAATCTTTTATGATATCTGGTCTCTGCCTCTTTTAATCTCATAAGTGTGAGGTTCGTTGTGGAATTTAACAACAAATCAGGAGTATTATCGAATCCTTTTTTAGCCATAATTTCGTTAAATTGATTGCTGATTAAGCCAATGGCACGTTTATTTATCATGGCTTGTGAGTAATTGAGCGAGTTATTAATTAATTGATTACCGAGATTTTCTTGATCATATAATAGATGATACATTACAAGATAAAGAAACAATACACCCATGAATGTTACCAAGAAATTTTTCATCCAACAATTGAGTTGCGTGAAATTACAAAAATGAACTATACCAACAACGATTAAGTAACCATAATAATATTCGAAATTGTTCAAATTATGAAAGTTACTGCACGTATAATTGAGAAGAATTGACGTAATCGGTAAGCCGACAAGAATTGCACCGCATATATGCCACGGGTACCATTGTGAAAAGAATTTGAAAATTCGCTGCGTCAACGTTGCATGGACCACATCCGGATATAAAAGTTGACGAACACAAAGCAATACCGCTATAATTTGAATGGTAGCAGCAGATACAAAAAAAATCATATAATATAACGTTGGATCGCAAATTAAAAAGAGCGATACTGTAACGGCAGTATAAACCAACGCCGATATCAGAATATCAAAGTATGTATTGAATCTCGAGGTAGCCAGAGTAGGTGGATTTCCACTGATACATTCGCTAACCTTATGAGCATTTTCTCTATACTCCTTTTCCATTTCTTTGTTCTTGAAAAAGAGTGTCATACTCGAAAGTGGAGGTTTCACGAAGTATGATCGTTGAGAACTTACATTATCTTGAACGCACCTTCGTGAAAAATAAAATCATACGAACTATAATATAATTTTTAAACCTATAAAGTGAAGTTGATTTACCTACCTGATTAATTGTAGGTCAGATTGTTTTCTTAATTTGTGAAAACATGCACCAAAGGTATCCGTGACTGCTGGAGGAAATGGATAGGGTGGTACTGAAGACGACGGCTCATGAACAGAGTTTAATGTCGAACTAGAAGTATAATAGCCACTCACTCTGTGTGCTAATAAATCTCCTTGAGCCATGCCGTTCATCAAAAATAACTAAAATATGAAAATTAACTGCAGGAGGAAAGGGAACATGCTGACTATTATTGAAACTTTATTGTATTGAAGTATCTCTAATATAATTTCTATCATTAATTATAAGTTATACCTGCTGCTGTATACTACTACGTCTGCTATTACTTCTAATTCCGGAATCTTTCCTACTGCACATAGAAGAGGCACGACTGAGTGGCTCTTGACCAGACAATAAAGGACTAGAAGGTACAGGATTTGGATCCATTTCAATCTCATTTTGAGACGTATTCTGTAAAGAAATATAACTTATATACGAATGAGATAATGCAGCTGAAAATTAAAGCAAAATCTTTTATCGACACGATTTTGACCTGCCTAAATCCATTGCGATCTTCGTATGATTGAGATTCAATTTTTGATTTATCGACAATAACTGCTTTGGGTTCTTCCATTTCTAAAGGTGTCATTTCCTCGGTAGTTCGTTGTCGTTGTAAATATTTCCACGGCTTGTTTCGCGCTTTTTTCTTTCCATAACTGGCAACAGATATCGGACTTTTATTTGCGTTCCCCTTTTCATCTGCGGTATCAGTATCTCCGTTTTCGGAATCCAGAATACTTGGCAAAGAATTTGCTTTCATTCTATAATTACTTGTATTAGTAACCATATGGAGGTAATGATATTTAGATTTAGATTGGCTATTACAAGAGGCCAGACGATGACGCGATTGCATCAAAGGCGATATACTTATCGGAGATGTAATATTCATTATGAACTGATTGGTGAAATCTGATTTTCGGCTTTTGATAAAATAAGTTTTAATACCTGCAATATGATACATATTTCTAGAAAGTTTTATATGATTAAGTACATTCAGACAACCTTTCTATTCATAGGAGTTTTCTACTCATATATAATAATAATGTCAATACCATTTATTAAATCCCCTTCCTCTGTAATATATCGATCATCGAGGAAATTTAATGTTTTTTCACTTAGGTGAACTCTTCCTGGTTTTCCCGTGCTTTCTAGTTTGTTTGCTAGAGTTACATCATTAGACCAGACATCGAATTTAAATCTTTTAGTACCTACTATTCCACAGAGTACAGTTCCAGTATGCACTCCGACTCTCATATTAACGCCTTCTCTTCTCTCAATATCAAACTGTTTTATAGCTTCTATCATGGCTGTAAAAACACACATTAATTATTTTTCATATAAATGTTTCATTTCTATAATTCCGTAAAAAAGAAAGAAAATATACCTAATCCCATTTCAATGCAACATTTTGCATGATCAGGCCTTGGTTCTGGGCATCCACTTACACAGTAATAACAGTCTCCCAATGTAGAAATTTTCTCACATCCATGATGTTCACATAAATCATCGAATCTTTCAAAAAGATCATTTAAAATGCCTACCAACTCTTCTGCAGTCTTATTGGAACTCATTCGCGTAAACCCAACAATATCAGCGAATAGGATACTAACATTTTCCATTGAATGCATATTAAATGGTCGAAACAATGAGCGAATATCTGTATTATTGGACGGTATCGAACCTTTTTTTAAAGAATCCTCCCGTTCTCTCTCACGTTCACTTTCTGCCATTAACCAATCTGCGACTTTAGGCGGCATTACCGAGTGAATCATCTTCTCTTTAAGTTGTTTCTCCATTTCGAGCTGACGCCGGACCAACAGTGATTGCCCGACCTTCATAAAAGTACCACGCATCCTTACAAAAGTCATTATTAAAATATGTATACCTATCAGATGAATGCAGATCTGCATTAAGATTCTTATTCCAAGACTCGTAGAAAAATAATCGTCCGAAAATGATCGATTAGATATGTTGCTACTTAACAAATAGTTTGACATTTCACCATTTTTATGAGTTAGTACACTTTCTTCAAATATCGAAGTTGCGTTGTTTATACCTTTCGAGACTAAATCATTAGACGAAGCGTTTATGGTGGAATTAATACTAGCTATCGTTGATATTATAGTGGAATTTAAGTTCTTGAAAACATTGGTATCATTCAAAACTCCAGATATCCTTCCAACTATATTTTCTTGATTTGACTTTATTCCAAGAGCAGATAACAGTTTTGAATCCTGTGAATACGATACTAATTTCATACTTGCAGTTGTAGATTCGTTGTCACCGTGCATCACATTAGAAAATTGATTGATATTAAAGTTTTTCAGAGTGGCATCATTTTCTATCGAGGTATTTAATAAAATATATTTGCTAAAAAATTCTTCTCTTGCACTTTTTGTACCATATAGGTAAGCAGTCAAAAATTCAAATAGAAAAGAATAAACCATCGATATTCCCACACAAGCATATAGTGGCATTGGCAAGACAGTGTAAATCAATAACAAAATCTCAGAACAGAGTGCAAAATGTCCGACTAGAGTTAAGCCATCTATATAGGGTGGTACTATTGTGAGAAAAAGTAAAGACAGGATGCAAAGCATGGATGCAACTCCTAATGAAATTGGTAACACATAACTTTTATAATAATCACTATGTGTTAGATACAAGACTGCTGATACCATTGCTCCAATAGCAGTGAATACTGCTGCTATAGCTGGCCATGTTGTAGTATTGTATTCTGTTCCAATTACAACAAAATATGCCAGCCATGTCAAAGAAACCAGTAAAATATATGTTAGAGCATATCTAAAAAATAATATATATTAATATTTGCTTCTATGAATTTAACAAGTATACAACGGTGTATTATATACCGGAATCTTAATCTAATTTGTGGAAAGGCACTCCTTTTAAATTGTTCTTCAAGTATTTCTGAATCAAATCTAGGATTCCACCAAGATCTTGGGGCTGCACGTTCAAATGGTACTGGAAGGCTAATTCCACAACATCCAAGTCCTTGTCCACTGTGTGCCAAATATGTTTGTATATATGGTGCTAAAGATATATGAATTTCATCTGTAGCATCTTCGCTATCATCCTTAGCTCTTGTAAAACTAACAGATGAGCTTCGTTTTCGATTTAAAGGAGGAGTCATACTTGACATTTAAATTGCACTAAAACCATACATATTATAAATTTATATATATTATAAATTATTATATATATTATATATTATAAATTTATATATTAAAAATAAAACTAATTTCATTACAATATATGTATTAAAAAAAAGGGAAACAAACACAATTACAACATTACAATTGTAACAATACAATTTAATAAATACATTATGATTTAATTTCATAGAAAATTATTGTTACAAAATAAAACATTATCTAAGAACATATTCTACTAATGTATTATTTTCTGTATTCTACCACAAAACAATGATTTCAAGTAACAATCAAATTTTTAAATTTTTGCATTCTTCGTGATACAAATAAGCTTATAAAAATTATATTCCATATAGGATTTATACAATTATTAAGAAAAGGTGGTTATAGATCATTTCTTTCAAATGACAGCATGCTCTTTAACTTTATAACACTATGACATGATTCTTTAATAAAAATAAAGTACATGTATAAGTATGATAACTTTAATACCAAGAAACTTACAGCCAGTCAATTCACCTTGATCACTGGCGAAATCGCCACAAAACTAAGAAAATCATCCTCCCCGCTGACATCGGAGGTTCTTCCTGAAATCAGCTCGCTTCAAAAAATGCCATTTTCATTCTTTTTGTTTGGTATTCTCAGCGTTACCGAGAAAAATTAATATTATACGTATCAGTAACAGTTCAATCGAATTTTTCTTGTAATCAATTTATTATTGTGTATAATTAAAAATTACTGTTTGAACGTTTCGAATTTTCTTTTCCGTAATGCACCATGGCCATCTTGAATCTATCGATGACAGCGCCCACGATTAGAAAGCTCATGCGTTAAAAATTAACTCGTGCTTTACAGATAATAAGCTAAACTAGGCTGAACTGAACGATATGAGAGATTCGATATTCGATATGGGGAAATATTTACCGCGAAGTTCAAGACATTGTTATGTAAGACATTGTAATGTATGTGCAACCTTAAATGATATAAAATTTATATAATAAATAAATAAACAAATATATATATATATATATATATATATAAATATACAATAAACAATAACTACACAAAGTATTTGTACATATATTTTTGTCAAGTTTATCATTTATATCAAGTTTTTGTAGACATGTAAAAGTACTACTAAATAATACGAAATTTAATATACTTGGATTTATAATTAATTGGTATTTTTATAGATACCATATATATAGTATTATATATATAGTATACATATGTATAATCTTCATAAAATACAAGAAAAGTATAAATATAGAGAAGTTCATTTTGTGTTTTTGTCATATTCAAAAAATATTCAAATACTTTGTTTCTTTTAGGTGTAGGTGCTTGTGGTGGATTTGAGATTTTAGAAGTTCCTGTAATCCAAACTATAAAAGACTCTGAAATAAATAACATTGTTTAGGGCTGATGTAGTGTGACTAAATAGGAAGTCATGCCAAGAAAAATGTTTAAAAATCTGGTTTAGATAGAAATTTGACAAATATTCAAATACTTTCGTGGTGAATATTAGTAAGAAAGTTATAGCTAGTTTTAGCCATCTAACGGCAGTAGACTGAACTAGTTATAATAAGTTTTCTCGATTTGCAATATACATCTGAAAGACGTGACGAAGTAAACAGTTTTTGTACAAATTGCGAACAAAAACTCTGATATGACACCAGTACTTGGTAGTCTACAATCTATTGGACCTAATACTCAGGCATCGACTACTGTGCCTGATGTACAAAGTGGCAATACAGTAGTACAAATATTACAGCCTCAGACACAATCTCAACAGACGCAATTTGTATCACAACCTCCAAAACAGCAGGTGGTACAGCAACCCTCTACTCAACAACAAACACAACAATCACAACAGCAACAAAGTTCCTTCAATGATTTTCCACAGGTATGTTTATCATTGAACAAAAATGATAAAATTGTTTTTATTTAATTTTTTATATTGTGTTGATCCCAGTTTCTGACTAAAACAAGATTACAAGATCTAGTGAAAGAGGTAGATCCCACCGAACAGTTAGATGATGATGTAGAAGAAATGTTATTACAATTGGCAGATGATTTTGTTGAAACAACTGTAAATGCAGCATGCTTATTGGCTAAACATCGTCATGCGAATACTGTAGAAGTAAAGGATGTACAATTACATTTAGGTAAGTTATAAGAAATAATAAAATAAGTAACTATTCAATGCAATATGTCATTAAATGTGTTTATGCGAGCTATTGTTTAATTTTTTTAGAAAGAAATTGGAATATGTGGATTCCTGGTTTTGGCACAGATGAAGTACGACCATATAAACGTGCAACAGTTACAGAAGCACATAAACAAAGATTGGCACTTATACGAAAATCAATTAAAAAATATTAGTCCTTCTGTACATTTCATTCTGTATTGTTATTTTATCTTTAACTGATGATTCTTCTATATTTCTTACATGACAATATACTTTAAGGTAATATACAGAACTAATATTTATAAAAAGAGAAGAAATTATTATTATACAATAAGTTATATATAGTTTTGCAATGTATATAATTTTAATGTTGAGAATGTCTTCAATTGTGCATTAAAATGTTATTTTTATGAAAAGAGTTAATAGAACGTTCTCATTATAATTCTCTATGTTTTTGATCAAATGTTAAATTAAATAAAATCTTTTATTTGTAAAATTTATTTGGCATCTTAAATTTATATGAAAGAAAATTTGTATATAGAAAGTAAGGATTCATTTATTTCATCTCCTTTCATTTCTGTAATAAAAATATTATAGCAACAAATAAGAATACAAAAATTTAATTAATGGTAATTATTTGTATATATCTATATAAAACTAATGTATAAGATTTACAATTTTTAGTTTTAATTCCTTTTTTCAGTATATTTTTCAGAAAATTATATTTTTGATTTCTTACCTTTTGTGTAAAAAGAAAATACAAATTAAGAAAATCATTCTGATATTTATTCAAATTACGTTTAATGCCAGATAGTACTAGATTTAAATCACTAGTTTATCTAGTTACTTTTTGATTTAGTAATGACTGAAACAGAAGAAACCGGAACTGCTTGCTCATTCAGCTGAATTCATCAAAGCAAGCGACGTACATATCATAGTCTAATATATAAATCGTGATAACCTTTTTCTTTCAGGGACATATTGTGAGATATTACCATCTTGCTTATTGGAACAATTTTCGGACGGTACTGTTCATTCTTTTTTACCTACTTCTTAAAATATATTTTATAATTTACTAGGTAATATTTTTATAGGTACTAGGTAATATTGTTAGTATCCGAAAAATAAACAGCCTCTTTTTTGCAAAATACTTGTTTTATCATGAATCCAATGATCTGAACGCATATATGTTTTCATTTTCTCTCTGCTAGTTAAATATAAAAATTATACTAGCCAAATTTTGTACATTCGTATATTGTATTTTATCAGTTCAAATAGGGTATTCTTTTGATAACTAATCAAAGCTTTTAAGAAAGCAATATTTGATTACAGTAGTTCTTCATACAATTCTGTATTTAGTATCTCTACTATTTATTCTCATAAATATATCGAAACAGAAATGTCAACTGTGTTGCAGATTGCGCAGAACATTATAGGAGATAATTTATTTCATTGAAATCGAATAAAATTAACACATTCTGAGTGTACAGAGCATATATAATAACAGTGTTTGATATTTCTAAAGAAGATCTAGTGAAAAAGAATGTCTGCCAATAATGAAAGTATGAATAACAACACATGTGTTGTATGTTACAAAAATGTTGATATTTATAGCATTGGTATGTGTGAACACCCTGTATGTTATGAATGTAGTACTCGGATGAGAGTGCTCTGTTGTCAAAATGAATGTCCCATTTGTCGTCAAGATTTGCCAAAAGTTGTATTCACAAAGGAGATAAAACCTTTTAGCCAATTACATAAAGGCAATTTGTTAGATACACGATATAACATCTATTTCGATACACCAGATATTCAAAGTAAATTTTATGATTTACTAGCTAATGTTTGCTATATTTGCAAGGAAAGACCTGTGTTTAGTACTTTTAATAGTTTGAAAGATCATATGAGACATCAACATGAGTTACATTACTGTGATCTTTGTGTAGAAAATTTAAAGGTAACTAAACATTATTTAATTTCAAGCTTATTTTAAAATATACATTAAGAATATTTTAAAGATTATTATGATTAATTAAATTGTTTAATTCTATTAAGTAATGCTTACTTTACTTATAATAGATATTTTCCCATGAAAGACGTTGTTATACAAGATCTGATCTTGCCCAGCATAGAAGAAAAGGAGATATTGATGACAAAAGCCATAAAGGACATCCATTATGTGAATTTTGCGATCAACGATATATGGATAATGATGAATTATTCCGACACTTACGAAGAGATCACTTATATTGCCATTTTTGTGATGCAGATGGTTTACATCAATATTACAGCTCATACGATTATCTTCGAGATCATTTTAGACAAGAACATTTCTTATGTGAAGAAGGAATGTGTGCAGAGGAAAAATTTACAAGTGTCTTCAGAACTGATATAGATCTTAAAGCACATAAGGCAAGTGTTCATAGTAAACAATTGAGCAAAGCTGCTGCAAAGCAAGCAAGAATGTTAGAACTAGAATTTACATTAGCTCCACGTGGAGAAAATCGAATGAATAGGAGAGGATTGTTAGGTCCATCAACCTCTAGAAATTCAAGAGATTACAGTGGGAGAGATTATAATGTCAGGGAATATCAGCCAACAGTTACACCAAATACTTCAAATGTATTTATGTCAAACAACGAACCTACTTTTGTACAGCAACCATCTGTTGATGTACAGAGTACAGAAGAATTCCCAACGCTAGGTAACACTGCACCTATTGTACCTACCTTAAATCAAAGTAAAGGGAGAGGTAATGTGACAATTCGTAGTACCATAAGACCTCAGCCTCTTGCTGTTACAGACGAAAATTTCCCTGCGTTGGGACCGGAATCAGGAAGTACAAGTATTTCTAAAACTGTTAATTTCAGTGTATCCAGTAGTAATGCTTCAGGATTAAGCACACAGAGTCAAAAGAGTACAACTTCTAATGTATCTATTCAAGTAAATCATGAACTAAATGGAACTGTTACTACAAAAGTTTCAGGTCCTAATATCAGAATTCGTCCTGCTCAGTTTTCGATGGAATCCTTCCCGGCATTGGGTTCTGCAGAACCATCGACTAGTAATAATACAAATTTGGCTCATTGGAAGGAAGTTTTACAATGGACTTGTTCTAAATCAGCATCTACATCGGCACCAAAACCTAAAAAGGTGGCCTCACCACCATTGATACCTTCTCCACCACCTATTCAATCTGGAGAAGATTTCCCTACATTATCAAAGTCATCTAAATCAAAGAAACAATCAACTATTACAGTAGTTCCTTCCTGGAGTCAAGCACAAAGTTCTAATAATAGTAATAATGCAAAAACGACTACTGATATAACAAAAGGAAAAACGAAAAAGAAAAAAGTTAAACAAAATTGTAGTAACAATACTGCTAATGGCAATGATGGTAATAGTTCGAAAACGAATGTAAGTACTGCTGTAGTAAAGAAAGAATGTGAGACACCTACAAGTTCACCCATTACGAATAAAACGCATGCTGTGCAATCAAGTTCTCAGTCTATATTGAAATATGCAGATATTATTAACAGTGAAAATACATCAAAAAATATAAATGTTCAGCCTCTAAAGGAAATAGAACAAATTAATAAAAAGGAAAAGAAAAAACATAAAAATGCAGACAATGAAGCAGTTGTAAATACGGATATCGATAATAATGCTACTAACGGAGTACAGAGAAAGCGCACCGAATTAAAAATAGATAGCTTAAATTCCACTAATAGAAATGCCCGTCATTTAGAAGATTTTCCTGCTTTAAGTGGCAGTAGTTCTAAACCACCAGGTTTTACGAATCCACCACCTGGATTTGGAACAACAACTCCTCCACCTCCTGGTTTTTGTGTAAAATATAATAGCATGGATGAAATAAACAATAGTAACGGATTGACTTTCACAAATAGTTCTGGAGAGAGTTATTCTATCTTACCAGACAACAGTAAGCACGACAGTGCATGTAATTATGTACATCCTCCCGAATTTCAGAAACGGAACAAATGTCTTGTAGCCAAAGTTAATGAGGTTCTAATGCAACATGATCAGATCGAGGAGTTTCGATATATAAGTGGACTGTTTCGTCAAGGAACATGTAACGCTCAAGATTATTATACGCATTGTCGTGTAGTTATGGGTCTCAGCGCTTTCGAAAACGTATTTTCAGAGCTTTTAGTCCTTTTGCCAGATATCGAAAAACAACAGGAACTATTTAAAGTTCATCAAAAGGAGAGTGGTAATAAGATTAAAGGTTTGGAAATTTGTGCAACCTGTGGTCAAGTTTTAAAAAATGGTTCTGATTTTCGAACACACATGACTAGTCATACATTAGAGAATCATTTTCCAGCATTGGGTAAAAATAATGTCCTGCCACAAAAAAATTCTTGGGTACGCAAATGAGTGTAGTTGTGTTCCTTTAATTAACTTACAAATTTTGCCAAGGTTATGTAAGCTGTGAATAAAGGAACTGCTGAATAAACTATTTTTATGAATGGCATCAGTGTAAGATAATCATAATTAATTTGAAGTTACTGGTAAAATATATTCTAAGTATCAGCTTTTAGTATTAAAAAGATAGTTTGGACAAATTAATTACCATGTACTTGGCATTTGTACAATGACCTGCATGACTGCTGCCTAAAATGAAAATTTGTTATTAAATTGTTGTATGCACTAATAATTTTATGAAATGCATATAGCAAACAAAGTCAATAATTATGTGTATAATAAATTTTATGTAAATGAGTTTAAACAATTTAACACTTCTGACACATTCTGAACAAGATATTCGTATACAAATCCTATACTAAAATATTTTAATTGGTGCCCTATTCTGTCATATGTTAAAACTACTGTGTATATATATATATATATTACTCATAAGTAGGAAATATATTTCTGTAATTTATTCATTGTCTTTTATGAAGTAGAAATGGAGTAAAATTTTATGATGCGTAAAAGTAACACTGCATATTAACAAATTATTTGATACGTTATACATTATACAGTGCATGTATGGTAATGTACTGTTTCGTATTGTAATAAAGTTATTACATTAAGTTAAACAAGACTACAAAACATGCTTCTCAATTATATCTTCCTATTTTATAAAATATAGAATTTTAATTCCTATAACAAAAGAAGATAACGAAGGTAAAACACAATTGTAAATTTATAATTTATATATTTATTTCTAAATTTTTTCATTAATTTATAACTGTGATTCTTTACAATGTAAATCATATTACAAAAGAAGTGATAAAATTACGAATAAGAGAACAAAGCTAGATGTTTTAAATGTTTACTCTTATAATTTACTGTTAGTATTATTCATTTTGTAATTTATTATCTATTTGACAAACAGCATAGTAAAAACTGTATGTTAGGTAATATATATGATATTTAATTTTTAATTTACTGCATAGACGCAGAGTAAAGTGCATGAATATATAGGAATTTATTTCTATTTCTTTTTTTTCTCTTACAATAGAAACTGTTAGTAATAGATTAAACAAATGACATCTGTAATACATTTTTATCCAAATAAAAACAATACATGTGTCAAATTTAATGTAGAAATATTCCATATTTATTTCAATCTCAAGATACACTTTTTAAGTAAACTCATAACTCTACTGATGATAAGTAACATACAGATAATATATAACTAATAAATTTATACACTCATCTGATTCATGTTTTATTTTTCATTTGCAGCTTTGATTTTAAAGGAAAATTTCAGTTTGAAAATAAAACCTGTTTCAGCATATAGCACTGACTCAGACAGTCTTTAGTCCTGAGTCAATCAAGTTATATTCTATTATTTCAAGTAGTTTCCTTTCTTAAAAATTACAATCACAGTGGTATTAAATCGTACACATAGTGCGTAATCTGACAAAATGGAAATTGCAACCTGTCTTCTACGTCCATGCTCAATGAATAAATTGTTCATGAAAATTATGAATAACGACAGTGCTTTATCACTTTTTAGCTAGTTCATTACTCAACCAATCGAGTCCTTCATAAAGTCCATGTCCTTGAGTAGCACAAGTGCTTTGAATGTACCAATGACGTCCACGTAAAGAATTTAGCCCCAATTTGTCTGTAAGTTCTGCTGCAGACATGGCATTTGGTAAATCTTGTTTATTAGCAAAAACTAAGAGAACAGCATCTCTCAATTCATCTTCTTTTAGCATGTTTGCTAATTCACGTTCTGCCTCTCCAATACGTTCACGGTCATTACTGTCAACAACATAAATGAGACCTTGTGTGTTCTGGAAGTAGTGTCTCCATAGCGGTCTGATCTTATCCTGACCACCAACATCCCACACCGTAAAACATATATTTCTATACTCAACAGTCTCAACATTAAAGCCAATGGTAGGTATTGTTGTGACAATTTCACCAAGTTTCAATTTATACAATATGGTAGTTTTTCCAGCAGCATCCAAGCCCACCATTAATATTCTCATTTGCTTTTTGCCAAAGAGCCGGGTAAGTAGACTGCTAATTGTTAGGCCCATTTTTGGGAAGACACTAAATTAGCCTGAAGTTACTTAAACTAATACCCTTCCACTTGGGATAATATTATTGGAACTGCGTATTATTTTACGACGTTTATGATGCCGTTAACACACCTTACGGAGGTTATTCCGGAAATAGTTGGCAAAATTGGCCACGCACACCAACTCCTAAAGTACTGATCGAAAATGCGATGATAATATTGCAGGACTTAAAATAACCATTTCTTTTTGCAATATCTAATTGTAAGCCTTACAAGCGTAGATAGATATGATCATAAAATACACTGAATTATTATTTCAACACCCAATTCATGAGTCACAATATATGTACCAAGAACAGAATGCAACACAACGCATATTCTGTCATGTAACCTATTAACTATATAACCAAGCGCGTAATTCAAAAACAATGTGTTCTTATTTATATTTAAGGAATTTGTAAGAATATTTTTATTGTACAATTATCGTAATAAATGACCGTTTTCTAATAATTCACGAATGATATTACACAGAAATTGTCAAATGATTCTTGTAGCTCTGCCAGCTTATAGCAATACACTTACACTGTTTTCGGGAAGAAAAAGCAAGGAACAAGAATATGGAGTTGCTTTTATTTTTATCAATGTCAAGATTTCAATCAACAATTTGCACATCTGCATTAAAATAAATCTACACATTAAATTATATCTACGAATATGTAAACACAATATGAAGTTAATAATTTTTTCATTCATCGTTTGTATTTTTATTTTACCTCTCACTTGTTTGATAATGTAATATTATTTTTAATTAATATATAATTTAAGATATTTATTTGAAAATTACTTTTTGTTCCTTTTTTCGTAGGATCTATTAACATTGATAATACAAATAATTTATTATTAATTTTTTATAGCTATGACAAACTATTTTACAAGTTATTAAGAAGGCAAAAAGAAGAAAAAAATAGTGATAGAAGATTGACTTTTCTACCTACTAATATTTGAAAATTATAAGTTATTATAAAATAACAGTTTTTTGACTGAAGATAAATATCTCGGTCTCGGTCAACGGGAGTCGTAATTTCCCGTTACGATTAGACAATCAACGCCACGAAATTGATCGATCTCTTATTTCGATTAGGATAATAGAGGTAGTTTAATCAGTATAACACTTGGTAAACAGTTCAAAGATATTATATATTTCCAACAACTACTGGTGCGTAGATATGAATGAAGTAGGTGAATGATCGAAGAGTGGAAGCCCGGTAAAGAGATGTTGAAAAGAATCCGCTCGGTTTTAAACAAAAGATTCATTTCGTTTTGAAGAGCGAAGTGCGAAGAGTCTAGCGTAACAGCGAAGCAAACATATTCGAGAGGCGTGATTGTTGTGATTGTTGATTGTTGACTGTTAATTGTTAAATGAACTTTATTGTTGAACATCGAGAATATTTCTTCGGCAGTTACAAACACGGGAAAAGCTTTCCCAACTCCACCCTCGAGTAACCGTTGGTGGAGAACGGTCAATACTCATCAATATTTTCGTATAAATATTGTCGTCACAGATCATATTCTTACTTGCTATTGTCTTTTCGATTAGAATACATCTCGGTTTGTTAGTCAATTAGTCGACATCTAAACTTGTTATCTCTAAAACTCAGACAGAAAGCATCTCAGAGCGTATTGTGTAAAGTTGTTACAAAAGGAAAAGTAAAGCATATCAAACTTGACAATAATTTTATATTCCATACATGGTATTATTGTGTGATAAATATTTACACTAGAAATGTCAAGATTTAAAAACAAAAATTTGTAACAAAAAAATAACGGACATAGAAGAAGGCTGTTCAGTGTACGATAAACAAGAAACTTCAGCAACTGAAAACGGCATGGAAACACATGAAAAGCTATTTACAAGCAAATCAGAGTTGAATATTATAAATAAGCATTAACGTAAGGGTAAAAAGGAAAGAAATTATCGTTGACAGCAGAGAGTGAAACTGGACCCGATGGAACAGTTTGGAAAGAAATAGATACAAGTCCCAAACCTGTTAGGACATCAGTTCATAATATTTTTAGGGATATGCTAAACGACATATAATGAAAGGACAAGAAAAGACGGCATTTTATCTTATCATTGATCACCGTATAAGGGATCATATAATAAAATGTACGGAAGAAGAAGCATTTAAAGTATCGGGGACTAAGAGGGAGCTAGATGAAATAAAACTAGATGCATTTATTGCTCTGCTATATGCCCGCTGTGCATATCAGGCAAAAGATTTAGATGTCTCATATTTGTGGAATAAAATTTGGAGACCTGCATTTTTTTCGGAAACAATGAGCAGGAATGACTTTGCTGAAATTATGAGGTTTATACGATTTGATAAGAAGAGCGAAAAAAGCCAACGTTTACAAACAATAAATTTGCGATGACATCTACAGTACGAGGTCAATTTACAGAGAATTCACAAAATTGTTATAAACTTAGTGCATACGTATAAGTAATCGCGGGAGATAAACCATGCAATAAAACTACCAAGAAATTCAGATTCATTACTACAAAAAACTTATCAAGCAAAAAGTTGTAAAGGTTACAAAATTACGAAAATTTGCTTAAGATGCGGAAAATGTTTATGCGGCAAATGTACATCTGATGATAATATAATTTGTAAAAAATGCAGCAAAGTCGAATAAGATATATCTCTATATAAATAAAAGTGTAATTCTATTTGTCTATAATTAAAATTAAACAAAAGTAAATTTGGACGAAATTTTATGAAAGTTCATCATTTTATATACATCTATTTATAAAGTAACCATTATCTAAGTTAAATCATAAAAATTACTTCTTTAATTACCGGTAACGTTGACCGCACACGGTAGGAATAGATATACACGAAGTGTTGGTAGTTTTAGTGTTAAAAGTAAGTGATGAAACCAGAAAGGTTTGTAAAATATCAAAGGGGAACATGAGAGAGTTGCATGTGCTTAGTCCTATAAAAGAAAATAGATAGATATTAACAACGGGGACAAGATAATTGACAATGGGAATATCATTTAAATTGATTTATCCTTAAATTATTAAAAAGGCTTAATGACATAATTCTTTCTAAAATAAATACTTGTGGAAATTTGATGAATTCAAGTATACTATGTAAAAATGTGATTAGATTCTTTGTAGAGAGAAACAAGATAGCGTGATGTACTTACCAATAACTTGATTGAGTGCACCAATAATATTTTCTTTAATCAAAGAAGAAGATAAATCGTTTAATTCATTATATTTTTTATGTTACTTAAATTTAGATTAATATCAAGTGTCACGAAAAGTTATCATTGAGAATACTTCACAAACAACAACGACCTTTAATTCTGTGGTGCGTTTATTCCAATATCTTTAACAGTGCAGTCGAAGAGTGAGTGTGAAGAAAATCAGGATTCGAAGAAAATTAGAAGACCGTTGAACGTTGAAGTTTTGAAATCTTGCGAAAATGATTATCACGATATTATTCTCCTTGTTTCTTTTCGTCAGTTTGCACTATATTGTTTTGCATTATGGAAGATATGGAAGAATAATAAATTCGTTACCAGGGCCTCCGGTGTTACCTATTATCGGGAATATACATCATTTCCTAGTTTCATCAAGTAAGGAGAAAAAGCAATTATATTTCTAAATAAATTTTATTTTATTTGAAAATTTGAGCAATTTTATTTGACTTGAATAACAAACACGTTTGAAGTAATAGATCAACAATAATATGCTTCGTTCATATTTGTTATGTATTATAGGTGATCTTTGGATCCTTATGAACAAACTGAGCGATCAGTATTATCCAATTTTTAAACTTTGGAGTTTCACAGCTGCACTTGTTCATATTCGTCATCCAAACGATTTTCAGGTAATTAAAAAGAATACTAGATATTTATAGTATTATTTATCATATCTGGATGCACAAGACATTATTTCATCATTGCGAGAAGTTTAATTAACTATTTTTTACAATTATAATTAATTCCACGTAACTAAAATTTTAATAGCATTAAACAGACATTAAAAAGAGATTAAATATTCAATTTTTTGCAAGTAAGTTAACTACATACGTTTCTTAATAATAGAGATCTATTAGTTTTTCTTTTTCGTCATCTAGACACTTCTCGGAAATATGAAATTTACTCAAAAAGGTTATATGTACAATCTTCTGGGGCCTTGGTTTAGTACCGGACTTCTTACCAGTTCAGGTATTACTTTTATTTTTCGTTAACTGCGTTTCTTTTTCTAATAAAATACTAATTTTTATTTTCGTTGAACTTATTCAACTTTATTTCCTTGCTGAATTTTAAACGCCAAGTACAATTAAGTAAATAAATAAATAAATATAATCAGAGGGAAGAAATACACTTATGATAGGTAATAAAAATCTAAGAAATTTTTGAAGAAGTAATTATCCTCTTTGCAGGACGCAAATGGCAAATTCGTAGGAAAATATTGACACCTGCTTTTCATTCCGACATGCTTAACAAATTTGTTGACGTATTTGTAAAGGAAGGAGAATACTTGGTGAAATCATTGAAGAGCGAAGAGGGAGTAGTCGTGAATGATTTATTGCATACCATTAGCAAACATACTTTGAATATGATCTGCGGTAATTTATGAAATATATGATAATCCAATAATTAGAACATTGAAAAATTCAGCGATTGAAAATGTATCGATTGACATATATATATGAAATGTATACGGATGAGACGTCGAAACAAGTTCTCTTTTAAGTATATTGAAAAAGTTACGAAAAATTGTAAATTGTTAAACTGTGAGATCTAGATTTAAAAAATAGCGACAGAAAATTATACAGTTAGAATCTTTTTAGATCTTTAGGAGTTTTTTAAGTTTCTAGAAATTTACCGATAAGATCAATCGATAATTTTCCAGAAACTGCAATGGGAATTTCTCTGAAGGACGGAGATGAATTTCAGCACAAATATCTTAAAGCCGCGAGTGATATGGAAGGAGTCTTCGCGTACAAGTAAATAAAATTTGATAGATAATTTTTACATCCTATTATGTTACATAATACATGCCATTATGATGATTTTTATAGAACTGCAAGGCCGTGGTTATTTTATGATTTCCTCCTCAAATTTGACCCGAAAGGATGGAAACAGTGTAAACTACTTAAAACATTACACGGTTTCACTCGAAAGGTATAAATGTTGCTTTTAATCATATCTTTTCTTATAACAAGTTCATCGTTCGTTTGTAAATAGGGACATTGTACCATTTTTATGCCAACAAAATTATCGATGATGAATTTAATATTTCGGCCCAATTTGATTCATATTATTCGTACGATAACGTAGGATTTTTTTTATTGATTATCCTATATGATAATTTTATTGATCGATGGATCTATTTACAATGAATTAAACAGGAAACGATGGTTATTTAACGTGAACTAAATACAGTAATGTGCAATAACTAAGGCAACTAAATAGTTAATTCACAACTATCGTCACCACGGTTCCAACGCTCTCTTTCATGCGGATCATCCTCCTCAACAACGCTGACAACACTCTGACTTCTCAACTCACTACTGCCTGTTAATTCGTCTTTCTCCCTTAAGCATCCCTTTATCTTTTCTCATAGCCTCACCACGTACGAAGTTTCCAAACCCTTTTGGCCTGTCGGTACTCAGGCTTTCTCGCAATATTGTTTATGGTTCACCCGATATTTCTTAGACAATTTGTCCACGATACTAATGAGTTCGATAATATGTTGTAGATAATCCAAGAGCGAAAAGAATATCACTATCAGAGCAACGGCCGATGTCCAACTGATTTCAACAAGAATTCAAGTGATGATAATGACAATGTTGAAAATAATGACGTTGGAAGTATGTGAGATAAAAAGTTTAAATACTTTTAAGAACATGTATAGCTTAACATTTTTTGAAATGTTTTTGTTTACGTTTAGTACGTAAAAGGAGACTGGCTTTACTTGATATACTCATAGAAGCTCATCTAAATAATCTGATAGATGATGAGGGGATTAGAGAAGAAGTTGATACATTTATGTTTGCGGTGCGTTATACATACATGCTTGTTTTTTATTTTTTACATTTAAACACGCTTGATATACATTTTTAATTCTTATATGGAAAAATAATATCGTAATGGGTGACTTATGGAACATAATCTTTTTTAATAGGGGCACGACACTACCGCAATAGCTGTTTGTTACATTATAATGCTTCTGGCTGAACATAAGGAGATTCAGGTGACTTTTAACTTTCTGTTTCAGTCTTATTTCTTATTATTAAACATTACTAATTATACTTAAACTTTCTCATTATTATTTTTTATATATGCGTGGCAACAAACGCATAGAACGCGCTTAATTTGTTAAGTACAGATAACTAGTAAGTTATAATATTTAATAAGTAAAATAGATATTTGCTTGGGTTCCATCATTCTAAGACGTGCTCTTAAAAATATGAATTTATATATATATATATCTGCAATCTGTCTATTGTTATAAATATTATACTATTACGTAAACTTTGTTTTATACGATGGATATACAGCGATTATGTTATAGGATCGAGTTAGGGCTGAAGTAAAGGCTGTATGGAAAGAAAATGAAGGGAAATTAAATATGTCTACTCTGCAAGATCTTTCATATCTTGAGAGGTGCATTAAGGAATCACTTCGACTTTATCCAAGCGTGCCTCGTATAGGGCGTAAGACAGAAAAGGAGCTAAAATTAAGTAAATATCGAATTACTTTATATGAATCACAGAATAATTATGTTTCAGTGTTTACTTTCATGATAAAGTACAACGAAACTTTCATATTTTAAGGCAACTGTAGATTACCTTCGAATACTGAAGTTCTCGTGGACATATATAGCATTCACAGAGATCCACGATACTGGCCGAACCCGGATGTCTTTGATCCCGACAGATTTTTACCTGAAAATTCCGAAAATCGACATCCTTATGTTTATGTACCTTTTGGTGCCGGCTCAAGAAATTGTATCGGTAAGAATTTTAAGTTTAAATATTTGACAATATATAGATTTTACACGAATATAGACGACCTTCTTTGAGTTTGACTTCTTTGAGAACAATACATTTTTTGTATTGATAAATGAAGCGAATGTCTTTGCAGTTGGATTGCAAGTAACGTATTGATTCGTAAGAAACGTAACGATTCTCTTTAAAAGATTTTTATGTCGCTTTTGGTAGGAGATTGACTACTTCTATTATTTTCTTTTTATGTAGATTTGCATTTCATCAAGTTCTTTTACTTCTTGTCTTTGTATTTTATTCAGAAAAGAAAACGGAATATTAACGTTCAATTAGCATCAATGAGTTATAAAGTAAACGACAATAGTTGTAGTTACGTAACTTGAATTTTAACGAAGTCCTCCGAGAAATGAACTTTTTAACGTAAAGTAAATCTTCTTTGAATAATTGAAAAAGATATAATTAATTTTTAATTCGTAGGAAAACGATTCGCCATGTTGGAGTTAAAAATTATAATGAGTTTTCTCTTAAATAATTACTTCTTTGAACCCGTGGACTATCTTAAGGATATATCCTTTCTAACGGGCATAATAATGAAACCAACACATCGGATTCGAACGAAATTCATTCCTATTAAGGATACATGTTGATGTTGGATATATGTTGACCTTGTAAACAGCAGTGTTGATGCTAGTAATTATAACAACAATGTTTGATTTATGTTGCAAATATACCTGATACAATCAGGACAAGGATGTGTGTACATATATACACTGCTGTTATTTTTAAAATGATATAACGGGTCATATGTTAATTCATACTTACTTTGATTAGTTTTATTATTATAATATAAGTTATTATAATAATATAATATAGTTATATTATTATAATTTATATTTATATATATATATATGATTATATATAATTATTATTATGTTATATTTATTTAAGTTTATTTATTATTGCTTAGTCCGTGCCTTTCGGCTTTGGACGAACTTTCGGTTTTACGTTTCTTATATCTTTTATTTAAGTTATATAGTTATATTATTATATTAATATAAGAGTTCAATTAATAAAGGTACATTTTATTAAGCAATAATTAAAATTCCGTTCGAAATAAATGGTGTTCGAATAAACAGAGTTTTGTTGTTTATCGTTTATTTATTGATTAATAAAATGAGTATGGATATTTTGCGAAAGAATAAATAAGAACAACATAAGGTTTAAGTTGACGATCACTTTTAATAGTTGAAATAGGAAAACAATGTACAGATACAGAATTTACATTCCTAGCCGACGAAGGTTGCTAGATAAAATTTTAATCGTGTAGTAAAAAATGAATTAAAATAAAACAGTACACTTAACGAGTGGCTTAACATTGTATCTTCTTCTTTATCTATTCGCTTATCGGTTAGTCATTTACCTAGTTACGATGACTGAATTATTTAGTTATAATTATGCCTTCTCTGTATAGACACACAGGTGTGAATACGTAATGGAGATTCTTAAAAGCTATACAATGTTTGTGTTTTATCTCTTTACTTTGGTTTTAAAGTAAGGACTAGTATGTTGAGCTTCGCTCTGTCTCTGTGTATAGAAATGAATAAGCAAATAAAAAAATGAATCGATACGACGAATTCTGGCGAAGTTCCTTCTTCTGTAGGGGAAAAAAGGGGCAAAGCTCGATAACCTTAAGCCACGAGAGGCGATGTTATCGTGTTAAGTTAACGATTAAAGATGCGTGCGAAGATTATTCAAGTATATTCGATGAGCGTTGCTCTTCGCTTTTATACGCCGTGACATTATATTCGGGGAGATACGATCACATTCGCTATGAGCATATAGCTTAAATAGAAGTTAAATTACGAGTATAAACATCGAATACATCGTAATACGACGTACACAATCGAGTATTCTTCTTGTCATCCTATATGATTTATGGTCGCGTGAGATGCACGTACGAAAATATTCGCGGATATGTTATGAACGAAAACAGCCTCTCAAGAGCTTTCAAAATATTATTTTAAACAAAATGATATGAATTATACAGTAGCGTGAATCATTCGATGTTAACCCATTAAGGACCAATGTTGCATTAACGTAACATTTTATTTTCAAATTTTCAAGACATTCGAATTTTCAGAATTTCAAATTTGTTACTATGCAATAATATTGCGCTTACGTATTTTACACGCATTATTTCATTGCTTCGTACTGAATGGGTTAAACACGGTGTATTGTACAAGTTGATGGAATCATAAGAGAATCGTGAAATTCATTGAAGTATGTTCCAGAGAATGGCGAACGATATATCCCGCGAATAGTCACGTTTAGGAATATTACACGCGCGACCATAATATTACACATTCTAATTAATTTAAGTGCGATGAAGGCACGAGGCGTGTGTTATTGAATCTTGTGCAGAGGGTGCAGTGAAACAAGCACAAGGAGGGGAATAATATTTGTCGAGCATTGCCAGGTTCGCAGTTCGCGGCTTATCTATCAATATTTTTCCTTAAGGCGAATCAACGTCAGAAACGTTATCGATGATATCTACACAGACGACAAGCGAAGCTCACAGAGTAATGTTATACCGTTTAGAATTGGAAATGTAATTTAGAATTAGAATGTAAAAATACTATGTATATATACAAGTAATTAATGCGTACCAGTTGCTTGGTAGCTTAGTTTATATTACACGATTTTCTTTTTCCTCCCATTCTTTCTTCGCTTTTTTTTCTCTTTCGTCGGAGAATTCCTTCTTCCCCTCTCCGGTAATTTTTTTTCTTTTTTTTTAAATCGGTTGTACTTATGAACAGCGATGATTGCTCCAAAGAATGACATTGCATCGTAAATTCTGATCAGAAAAAATTAGCCGTATCGGCGGCCCGCGTAACAATAATATCGTTCTCATTAAGTTTCATATATTTATACATCAAGAATGTCGATTTTTGTTTATTGGCACACAAACGGAAGCAACATATATCTGATGATACGCTTAACGATATATCGTTTCTCAGTATCGCTCGATATACGCGATATATTTTTCTCTTTCTTTTGTTTGGACGCGCAAGAAACCTACTTTGAGATTTTTTAACCTTTAAATTTTGCATCGATTCTTATTATTCTGATTTGTAACAAAGCAAACGTTTAAATAAATTTTCGATCGAATACTTTACAGGTTCAAAGTTGTTGATTTCGTTAGTCGTTTGCTACTTATCACATAACTATGCAAATTTTGAAAAAGTACATTCGAAAAAGTTTCTCAAAGCGATCGCTCGTTTTTTGTTTCGAGCGCGTGATTTCTCGCCTGTCGATTCGCAATGAAACGCAACAATCGATTATCGAGATTGAAGAATATCGTAATTGAATATTTTCCGTGTTTCGTTCTAACGAATAAGAAATCCGAAATCGAATATAAAATCGAGTCGTCTGAACAGCATTAAAAAATGACAAAAAACGGCTCGTGTATTTTATAAACCAGTCTTCGCCTCTTGTGTGGAAATGGTAATTTGGAACGGATAAGTTCGTTACGGTAAAATTCGTCACGTCACTTTCGGCGATTTATTGTAAACTCGCGAGTTTCGTCGCAACTTCATGCCGTTTCTGCGCAGCGCCCTCGCATTATAAAATTCAACGACATGTAAGTATAATCGCAATAGCATCGTCGGCGAGAGAATCATTCTTCTTTCTTTTATATTCGTCTTTTTTTCCGTTGTATGTTATATCCTTCTTTTAAAAGAGGAAAGAATAGAAAAAACGAATACGAAGAAAAAACATCAAAAGTCGATACGAACATTTACCTAGTTACGAAAGCTCTCGATCGTTTTTCTTAAATTTGATATTTTAATTCGTTTATGCATTTCATTTCTTTTTCAATTTTTTCCCTTTTGTTTTCTTGTCTATCTAAGTTTCATATATGTACATTATATACATGTAAAACGGTTAATTTATATATATATATATATCCTCGTATCTTAATGATTGTATAATTAGGATTGACTATGTCTTAGAATAATCAACGGAATTATTAATTATTGTGTAAAATATCAAATATCGTACTGTTAGATGGTATGTCCATCTCCAAGGTACCATTTTGGACGAATATCGGTCCGTCTAACATGCCTAGCACTTTGATGAGCAAATACTTTGGAGATTACATAATCTAATAATATCAGGTAATATTAGGTATAGATGATTTTCGTTAATTACAAATATAAAACATGTATATGTAAATAGAATTCTTAATTATGCGCAAACATGATCTCTAATTGAGCATACGTGAATTTTATCATCAGTCTAAGCCGAACGGTGCGGCTCCATACACAACAGTAGCGGTTAACAATACACGTTTCTTTTTTATTTTCTTTAAGCTTTGTAGAATCTACCGTAACAAATCAGTGTCCTCCCCGATTAATGAAATAACAATAGCGCATGCTACGAAAACGTTATTATTTGTAAAACTTTCAAACAGTTCTCAAGCATAAAACACACATGACAACGGCGCAGAAAAGTATACAATATATCGATTCTGTGAACGACACCCTTCCGGTTTCTTTATCTTTCCTTCCTTGTTTGCTGCATGTGCAAATTCATTCTTTCGTTTTCCTTCCTATGTTACGTGTGCGTATTCAAGGATACCCCACACAGAGACACCACAGGAAACTCGAAATCGATCCAATTCACGAATCGATAGCTCGATCGATGATCGCGGTAGAACGGAGAGTGAAAATAGTGTAAGATGCGATTGATTGTCGACAACTATCGTTCACGCTGCATCTGATTTCGAGACTCCGACGTAAGTATGATTGCTCGGGATATACATGCCTTTCTACGCAGCGATTCTCGTGTTAATTTAATTTCGCGCAGTTTGGCACGAGTTTCAATTTAGCGCGTGCGCGCGAACGTGTTTATGCTTGGATATGCGAGTGGCGCCGCCGCGTCATTGCGTATCTGTAGAGCAACCTTACTTATTACGTATTCCTTAACTTATATCCATACGATACGCGAGCCAAATTAGAAGCGGAATGACAGTTACCAGGGACGTGCGTAGTTTTCTCAACGTAATCTTTCGATGATCATACACAACATAGCGAACATCGATTCACGTTCTTTTCTTTTCTCTTTTCTCTTTTCTTGCTCTCGTTATCTCACTGTTCGAATTCATTGGAAGAAATTCCGATTGGGCGCGTATCGATCGTAACGATCTTCCTTTCATGGAAATTGAACGAAACTTACACCTTATTGACCGACTTTTTAATACGAGCTTTTGTCACTCGTGGCGCTTCACGCGTCATCGTGTGTTCGCGAGACTCTCTCTCTCTCTCTCTCTCTCTTACAATAGGCCAAACATATGCAGTGTCTTTTTGTATCTCTTTTTTTTTTCTTTCTTTTCAAAAATATATGTCGACTACTTAGGCTTTCGATAAACGGAAAGACGTTGTCTCGTCCGATAACTGGAATAATTCTTCCTCTTTTTTTTCTTTTCTTTCAGATATAATACGTGGCCTAGCGTGTAATAATCCTATACAATACTTCATTATAGCTTAGGTAAAGTGAGACCCTCATATGATCCATTTTCTTTAATTACTTGTTTTTTTTCTGGAGTGTGTGAAACGCTGAGACATATCGCACTATTTACAAGGATAATCAATTTTTAATGGAAACAAATGCAAAAATATATATATATAAACATTTAGTTGAACTACGTTTTTTCTGTCTTATAGTTTTGCATAAAGATCCCCACCTTTTTTTATGCAAAAATGCAACTTCTAACTTGGCTGTGCCAGGGAAATAGTTTACTCTTAACTAAACTCATACTCGTATAATTAAACTTATGTACTATTGTCTTTTTTGAAGATATCACTACTCCAAGACACTCACTTTTACTTCTTTGCTTTCTACCTGTTTGTCTGTCTTTCCTACTTCTTTTCTCTTTCTTTAAATTTCTGTTGTGTATAGATTTCACTGATTATGTTGATTATATTTCCTCTCAGAATTTTTTTTTTTTTTTTTTTTTAGTAATATCATATCGTTTCGTTGCGATATTATACCTTCGTCTGGATAGAATATATAGATGGCTTTTAAGTTATTACCGTTTTGGAAAAATATGTGTAGCAACATGTCTTTTTCCTTTCTGTCAATAATAAGTCAACCGTTTTCACGTGATATAATAATTGTCATACCAATTAAATATAAAAAAGTCGTGTTTCTTCGCGGCACAGAAATAAAAATTTGGCAGTGACATCGTATCGTAATATCGTAATTACAAAGAAAGTTACTTACTAGCTATCTTTATAAATACCACTGCTAATCGATAACTAATAATATTTGTAAATATTTGGCATATTATTTTTGTAAATTCAGTCGCAAATATCATCGATCGTATCGCGTAATAATAAATCGTTAATAATCGTTTATTTACTATAAAACGTGCCAGAATGATAAAACTACATATAACAAGATAGAAAACAAAATTAGCACTCGCTGGATGTCACGTGAAAACCGTTTACACCATAAATATTCTGCTTATTATTCGTTCGTATTTGTGCTGTAATTGTAATTGTAACATAACGAAAGATCAATTATTTCCATCGGAGAAAGGAAAAACTTTTCCATCGCACGCATGAAATAGAATTAACGCGTCAATTGTTTTGTAGTATTCGTCATTTTGTTTCGCGCCAATTCTCTTGACAATAGTGGCGTACAATACAGCGCCTACGTAAATGTGTTTCACGATACAATGCAATCAATTAAACTATTCGTATTAATATTGACTTTAGGAATTCGGCAGTGAGAAATCGCAATTTCTACGTACTTCAAAATTCACAATTCGAAAAAGTAAAACGTTCGCTCGATAACGTTCGTAAAAATAGAACAAGTTACGAGTCGGAAATAAGATGAACGATCTAAAAAACTTATGATATGCAAAACACATTTCGTATCTACATATTTGTCTGTAGTATACAGAAAGCGATACTCGCGAAGAGAAAGAAACAGTTGTTCAAATTTCGGGTCGAGTCTGTTCTTGGAAAATTGAGTTTTATAGAAAGATTCGTTCGCATCACTCTCCTAACCACGAGAGTCGAAAGAAGCGCGCGAATCGCGTCTCAAATGCGAGCCTCTCAAAAGCCAGACTGATCAACTCCGCCTTTTATAAATTTCTTAATTATATTATATAAGTATACGATTAACATTCAATTCTCAAGAAACAAACGATTTCCATAAGTTCATTCATCGCAAGAAAACCATATAAATAGGTGAATTTGGCAAAGTAGCGTTTGTAACATCATCGCCTTTCAATTTACGGAGTACATCAACGTGGCTTCTGAACGATTCATGTGTCAAACAATATATCGATCTGCCAAAGTATAATAAGCTCGAGAAGGCCGAAGCGAAATCACTTGTACATTTCGTGCATTGTCTTAGAATTCCCTTACCTAAACGTCTCTTAGCATTGTAGTACTTATCGTGCAATTTGAGTTCGTTCCTCAAACTTACACGTTTCCATCCATCGACTATACGTAGCCTACTTCATTTCTCGTAACTAGCTTTCCTGCTTATCGCATGTATCACCATTTTTTCCTCTTCGAGTATGAAAGGGTTCACACCGTTAACACAGAGAACGCGTCTTGTAATGAGCAAGAGGGAAAGGGAAGAAGGAAATCAGTTGGACTGCTATACATCGATTGCAAACGTCGTCAACTGTTTCCCTGTGTAAAACGATTGTCTCGCTTCCTCTTCAGAATTTCAAACAAGAATCTGTCCGCCAGTGCATCGATGTTTTGTTGGCTAATTTCAAAACGAAATTGTGGACGGTCGGACTTAATTATAAAAAATAAAAAAAAAAATAAAAATAAAAAATGGAATAAAAGGAATCGAAGAGATTACGCGAATTACGTCGCTACACAATAATGAAGTAGCACTACTGTGTTCATTAATGCTGCGACTGATGCGAAATCTGATAGGGCCTCGATGGTATTATCGATTTAAATTGAGATTACTTTCAAAAGCGCTATTTTTCGAAAGATATCTTACTGACAAATAACTAGCATTCATCGTGTTTTGAATTTCTTTAACAAAACGAAAAGAAGTATACAAGTGAAACTGATTATATCGTAAATATAACGTATTCTTCAAAGAAGAATCTAAAGGTCGTTATATATAATGTTGCGGCTCGTGAAGTTCCCTGATATTTCGTTTCATTAGTACATTTCCTCTTCCTAATGTACGTATTTTAATTTACTGTTGGATCGCATGAGTATATCCAGTTGATGTACCAACGAGTAAAACGTAACTTAACCCGACTATACAGTCCGTAGCGTACCTCTGTATCCTGTTCGGCGAAGAAACGAGCACTTCGAGTCGAGTTTCTTCCATCCATAAGTTCGTCGTTTTCCATTTAGTTCACGTTTAAAACGTTTTTACGTATCACTACGAAGTCGTCACAAAGAAGTAAAAAACTGCACGAACAAGCGCGACTAAAAGCCATAAAACTAAAAAAGGGAAAAAAGGAAATGGATATAGAAAAGAAGAAAATAAAGAAACCACTGACAGCATGCTAGAACTGTGGTGTCACGGAGATATCTTCCGAGTCGATTGCAGCGTGCTTGTTCACCGGCCGTCGATCGTTCTTCTTAACACGTGATATGCGAAAAACGTAATTGTACGATCGATCCATAGTACGATCCAAGTTCGAGGTACGTATCTTCGATAATCGTGTCGGCGAAAAACCAACGAAACCAGCGCGTAAGGAATGCATTTACTGCGTCTTGCAACGGCGTTACCGCGTGCTTCTTAAAAATTACGTATAGAAACCGCAACATCTCGGTTCCTTTATCTCTCTCTCTTCCTATTTACATACTTCTGTTACTTTCTTTCGTGTTCAAGGAGGATAATATGTACGAGAAAAGGTCGTCGGAGCACCCACACGAAACTCATGATCGCACACAAACGTAGCCGAAAAAGATTCTGCGATTCAAGGTCCTCGCACGATATCGAACCGATATAATCATAGTACATGTAGCTTAGTGTGACGCCGGGAACGATGAACGGAGGTTGAAGATCCGCGAAGTAGTTCCATGGTCAACAGCCACAGGTCGAGATGTGTATTAGAGCCGGGTGGTTCTTTCTGTCACGGTGATAGTCTCGTCCCTTGGTACAGCACGGTATTTACCACGCACCGAACTAGGGCCGAATATCGGTGATCCTCAGACAAGATGGCCATCGATATCAGAATAAGCTGGTGTAGGGGTGAATGTTGATAATGGGTGGCCATGAGTGTGCGCGTTGCTGGATACCGACCGAGCGAAAGTGGTAGGTGGTGGAGGTACCGATGGTGGTATCGGTGATTTTGAGCCAGCGGTCATCACGGTTACATCCGGTGGCGGGACTGGACGTGGTAGGGTCCTGCTACGTGTCAGCGTGCTAGTCCCGCTGCCCATGTGGCTCGACATCATATGTCCGGTCGGACTCATGGATGTATAATAACTACCCGAGCCTGGTTCACCAACCACCGGAATCGGACTATGATTCGTTTCGTAGCCCATGTAGCGGCCATTGTCGATCTCCACACTGTAAAAGTTCACGTCGTTCGGCGGCGCTGGGCTGGGGTTTCCGATGTAACTCGATTTTGAAACTAAAACGAAGAGAAATTGTGTTGAGTAAGCATTTTTTCGTGCGAAGAGAGGCGCAACTTCGGAGGTTTAATGCTTAACTTTCACGGTGAAATAGAAATATGTTAATTTTCTGATAAACCCTGTTACAGCTTTGAGTTCTGAAGAACTTCTGACAAGGCTGCTGAAGGAATTCTACGTTCGAAGGATAAGATCTTCTAAAATTTCTGAATGGGAACTTTAAGAAATTTACCAGAAAGTGTACCACTGGCCGTTGTTCTCTGCGGCGGTGAATCCATACTCATCGGTGGTTGAATGTGGTTGCTACGGCGACCAAGAGTTCCTTGATGATGTACCTGCATCTCCATGTTCCCTTTCCCAAAATCTTGTATAGTTTGATCTATCAAATACGTGCTAGCTGCGGTTTTTCGTCCTTCGTCCTGTTACGTCGGTGAAAGAGAAGAGAGAAAGTGTTTCGTTAAATTAAACGTATCCAGAGTTAAGGAAAACCTGAAATTTTTCTATGAAATTATTAACGAATAAACGCAACAAAACGAATCATTAATCGAACAACTTCCTGGAATTTTGTGTTCCTACTGTTCGTAGCGTATCAGTATGAATTGTAAATAAGTACTTTACCAGTTTCACATGCATTAAAGCGATACTTTGCGCTGCTGTATCGACATTAACTTCATCATTCTGATACATTACGAGTATTCTCGGTATGTTTTACGTGCATGGAAACTACCTCTAAACATCCACCCTGTAACCTGCCTATATTTAAGGGTACTGCAAGAAATGAAGTTAAGATTCTCTTAAAAATTGAAGTATTATTGGTAGAGTTCTGATTCAAACAAATTCGCACTACATGGTGAAGCTTTAAAGAAAGATTCTCTAATCGTGAAACAAACTAAGATGTAATATTAAAAGAAGAAAAAAAAGTAGAACTACGTGTTGAAGCATAAAAAAAATTGTCTAATTGTGAAACAAAGTAAAATATGATATTGAAGGAAAGAAAAAAAAAAAAAAAAGAAAGACTACCAATCTACATGATGAAATACCAATGCAAAAGATTGGAAGATTCTAAGCGCGATTTCTATGGAGAGAAGGAACGAAAAAAGAAAATAATAGAAGCGAAGGGGGTCCGAAACGGAAGCAAAACGGAACAGAAATGTGTTAATAGAACTCAAACCTACCCTCCGGCATTACTTGTTACTAAGAACATACTGACTGATCGCACTGACCACGTAATCGTTAGTGTCGAAGTTAACGTCGCTCTTCTCATCGGAAACCGAACTTAACTCGCCGGTCATGGTGTCTCCATTCACGGTTGATGGTGCGTACATATCCGCTGTTTGTGATTTGTTTATTCCTGCGCAAAGATAGGAACACATATTACAAAACATTCAAAATTGCTGTTTCCTTTGTCTTTTTATAATATTATAATATTAACACGCCTATCACAAGTATCATAATATTTTTAGAATTAAGCGAATGGGTTCGTCAAATTTTCATTAATTTGACAGCAACGATGTGCTAGATATACATTATAGAATAACTTAAATCTAAATAATCTTATTTCTCATAAAGTGTATATATATATGTATCTTTCAGACGATGAAGAAGACTGGAACAAAATGTTCACTGTACATAAATTAACTTACGAGATTTATTTCGCTTTCTCATAATGTACCACAACGCGATGATGAAGATATTAATGATTAAAAAGATGAGGGAGGTTGCTGCGAACGTATAGATATAATTCATTGTAAAATCCCCTTTTTCCGAGAGAACGTCCGGCAGGTTCTCCGCGTTATTCGGTCCTGCAGGATAAAAGCAGAAAAA
This sequence comes from Bombus affinis, assembly GCF_024516045.1. Classification (NCBI taxonomy): domain Eukaryota; kingdom Metazoa; phylum Arthropoda; class Insecta; order Hymenoptera; family Apidae; genus Bombus; species Bombus affinis. The sequence continues at coordinate 9,002,040 of NC_066349.1, read as the reverse complement.
AGACAAATATAGGGTTGAGTGATTATATTTACCGGAATGTTGGGCCTTCTTTTTCGATTTTAATGTAGCAAAGGCTATGGACGCAGCAATGAGTAGGCAAACAGAGGCAGAAACAGTGATGATAATGACGATCATGTAGGAAGAATTAATCTCGCTGGATGTCACGTCGGTAGGTGGAGCCTCCCCTGTAAGCCAAGCCAACGCCCCATCACCGAATTGTTATTCATGCAACGACACAGTCCACAATGGTTAGTTACAATTTTAGCGTTCGGATCGATCGATTATTAAACGATTGCCGTCGCGTCCGCGACGTTTAATTAGCGCGCCTAAGTCCATCAGCAATGGTAATACTTTGTCCGAGACTTCATCGTTACAGATATTATGACTATTAATCAGCTTACGCTACGTAATAGCAGTTAAATACTGGTAATTATGATAATCGATATTTCTCGTTAGGTGAACTCTAACAAATGCTGCTTCACCGTCGTTGATTGTTAATCAGAGTTTCACGTCCGATGTCGTTAAGCTAGGCATTTCATTAGACGTCGTGCCGATTTCGTTTTATCTTCGATTTGCTTTTTTAGCAGAAGGAGATCGAGATGCGATGATTAAAGCACGAATAAGATATGATATGAATTTAATGCAAAATGCGGACATCTTTTGTTATATAAGCTACGGTTCATTATATTCTTGTGACAATTTTAATGTACATGCACAATCGTTTTTAATAGGGCGAAAGTTTGATTTGGAAGAGGAAGTATAACTGGTATAATGAAATACGAACGGAGGAATGTTCGTTGGATTTTCTGTAAAGCAATTATTTAACAAAGCAAGCAAAATCCATTATATTTCCTCCACCATACCAAGCGGTTGTATCTTTCGTCTCAACTTGAAGACAATTGCATGTAAACATTTAAATTAGAACTGTTCATGGAAATATTCTCACTTTCTCACGAATGAAATGATGATACTTTTACTTAAGCGAGCTACTTCATTACTATTATAAATGGATTAGATGCGTCCCAGTAATATTCTTACTATTTCCCTTGAACCAAGCAAATATTCTTTAAACAAAAATACGATTTATATCTCAAATTACTGTTACTTTACTTTACTTCTATTCTACTAAAAGACAATCTATATGTAATCTAATGTATTTAATAAGAAAACGTATATTTCTAAGAAGTACGACTACCATATAATATCATATGTCGTATCAATCTAAAAATTGTTAGTCGAACCGTTTTCAATGTCTCAACAGTTTTAAACGGTCCTTTATGTTAGCCTGGTTAGAATGTTCATAATCTAAAATGGCAATTTTGCCCTAATAAAGCAGCTACTACGGCATATAGTGTTAGGATTATGATATTCTAAATACGAAAAATGAGAAAAGAAGATAACTTACGTAGCGTCTGAACTTTGACTAGGTCCGGTAGAAAGCCGCTGTCCCCCTTTTCGTTAATGGCTTTTACGCTGAACACATAGTAAGTTCCGAGGGACAATGCCGTTATCGTGGTTTTATATTCTCCCGGTGATACATCCAGATAGTGATATCGATCCTCATAGTCGAGAGCTTGTCGCCAACGTATCTGATAGGAGGTTGGCAAACCGCCTTCGAATCCTCTTTTCCACATTAGGGTGACGGAGTCATGGGTGACGTTATAGACCTCGAGGTCGGTCGGCTTGTCTGGCGGCGACGTCACGTCCAGGTGTATGATATCCGTCGACTGTCCCATTTTGTTCATCGCACGGCACTCGTATTTCCCGTAATCGTGCGACGTCACGCGGAAAATGGACAGCGACGACTCGGAAATTAATTCGCTTAGCTGCAAAAAGAGCAACACAAGCGTGTTCGTTTGGCGAGATTGCACGGCGGGACGATCAATTTTCGCCGGGGTAAATAACGTTTCGGGCTTTCTCGTGGTTTCCGGTGGGTAACGCTTTCCGAAATTGACAAAAAGGACGCTCGGTTACGTGGCTTATTCGAGCAATTTTCAAATTTCGGAATTATCCATTCGTAAATCGAGTACTTTAGGATATTTACAGTGACTTTTCACTACGTAAATTCTATTTTTATTTAAAAAAGCGCGTAGCTCTCTTTGCGTAACATACGATAAATTAAATAATGGGGAAATTTAAAGTTGCAGAAATATTTACGAATTAATTAAATTGATCGAAAACAAGGGAATGAAATTATGTTTTGCGAATGGTAATTCACGTACAATCGAAAGATCAGTGTAGAAAGCACGTTTTCTAGTTTTAAAGTGATTTTTAGGGAGTAGAATGGAAATCTTCTAATTTCTAAAATTCTACAGTTGAGATCAAACTTACGTCAGTGTGGGTAATGCCATATTTATGCTCTGTAACATTAGGTAGTAAAGTTTTTCCATTAAATGTCCAGGAGAATCGTGGCAAAGGGGAACCTCGAGCTTTGCAGTACAAGTACACGTTTATCCCTTTATTTGCTGCTGCTCTTCTCGTCAACGGTGTGTTCATCATTTGTGGTTTAACTGTATCAATATATTATTTTATTAAAAAAGAAAGATAAATATTCAAATCGAAAGTTATTGTCGACGATCAAGTTGTACGTACAGTTTGTAACGAAAAGTATAGGTTCGGAGGTAACGTTTCCGATTCCATTGTTAACTTTGCACTGATATTCTCCGACGTCTTCCTGATCAGGGTTTTCGATGTGGAGATAAGAAGTTTTGTTGATAAAAGAGGTAGAATATCGACCAGAGAGCTCCGAGTTGGAGCCAACTTTCTGCCATGTGACATACTCGTCTCCTATGGGGCTGCCATCCACTTCGCAGAACAATTTCGCTTCGATTCCAGGAGGATACACTATCCCTGACGTCGAGGTGCGTTTAATTTTTGCAGAGTCTGGAAAACGCACGGTGCACACGGAAATATTAATTTCTCCAGCGACGAAATACGATCGTTTAAACGTTTAAAGACACAAATAACATGTAACTGCGGTGATCATCATATTGTTATAAAATTTCAGAATTTTGAAATGCAAAAATTTGTAAATCTTCCAATTTTCAATTCTACAAATATTATATCTAACATTGTTTGATCATTCGAAATGAAACTTACATTGTACAGTTAAGTTCAATTGATAAAACGTCGTTCCCTCCTCGTTAGTTGCTTCACAAATATAAGTTCCAGCATCGTGACGATCCAATTTAGTGATATTTAAGGTAGAAGCGCGAACAGATATCCTTCTGCTATTGCTGACCAATGGTAAACCATCCCTAGTCCACGTGTACCTTATCTCATTAGGATTTCCCATAGCAGAAACAGAAATCACGAAAGGTTCAGCCTCCATTCCAATCAATTCGTAAGGTTCGATCGAGGAGAATATCGGCTTGTCTATAACAAACGGTTAAAGCTATACTCTTCGTCTACAATTATTTAACTTGGATACGCCAAAAACATTAAAAGCAGCCGACCTTAACTCATAAAGGCTATCATAGGTGAAAGTTCACCCCGAGCAATAATTTTCTTATTTTTCGTCTATCATCGAATAATAATGAAATAAATGTACTTATCTCACTTCATTCGTTTCTAAAATAAAAGGAATTCACCAGGTGAAATTTCAGCCATGATAGAATTAATATGATTTCCTTCGATGATAGCTTTTAACTCTGGCCACTTGCACTTTTCTAGCGTTCAAAAATATTTCAAGTGTGAGCAAACCCCGAACAAATTATTACTCGTACGCATGACTTCTCGTTTCAATTTCATGTCAAATATCTCGTCGAAGCATTAAAAATCTTCTCTCTTCGCTCAAACGAGAGCAACACCGAAACATAAAAGTTCGAGAATCACAGCAGCGTTACGCGTCGACAAAACGAAAATATTCACATATTCTTGTCTCTCCAACAAACGCATCGGACAACAAAAAAATCGGACGACTCTAGAATCATCTTTCGATATTTTCATCCAAAAGTTCCCCAGAGCAAAGCATTCCGGTACTAGCGAACCTAGCAGTACTTTATGAAATATTTTCAACTTTCTTTTTGCGACTGTCATAAACTGTATACACCGCGATACATCGACCGTATAGCGTGAAGTATGAAATATTCATTCGGATATCGTTCTGGCTATCATGTCGATGTCCCGCTGATTTTCATCGTTGACGCACTCTTGGCTCGCTGTATAATACTTACACAATACGTCGAGGGTGGTGGCATCGTGAATAGACCTGTCCATTTGATTGTTTCTCGCCTGACACGTGTACACCTCTCCGTTCATTTCTTCCGTAACATCCAACGTGAGCTCAACGAACGACAGAAATCCACCGTGTAAGCCGGGCTTAGTGCCATTTTTGGTGCCCTGCACGGGGATACCGCCCTTCCACCACGACATCTCCGCTGCCGGATTACTGCTGCTCGATTCGCAAATGATACGGCCCTCTTGGCCCGCGTGCAGATTTTGCGGCTCGCGGCTGATCTTCACTTTCTCAGGCGGAACTAAAGCAAAAAACAATGGTAATTTCGGGTCAATTGCTTGGAAGGAATTGCCACGCTGCTTGTCAGCCCCAAATAAACTTATTCGAAGATCAGACACGGAGAAGAGCAGGGTAGGCTAATTTATGTGGTATTAAAGGTAGCAATGGCGAGGTTTTGGGGGAGTTGGCAAACACAAGATTTGCGAAATACGATTGATTCGAGGGCTTTGAAACTTTAGGGAAGACTTTAGGATTTATAGTACAGGGACAGGAAGATTTTTTAGAGTCTAGGGTGTATAGGGCGGGACAGTAGAAAGTAAAGGATTTATTTTCTGAGCTCCTCTGCACAATAATTTGTCGAATAATAATATTAGCAAAAGTTGTAAGTTATCAGATTTTTTTTCTTTACTTCCATCATTAAGAGACGAATTTTTGTTTATTAAATAGAATATAGTAAGGTATTGTGTTATACATATGGCGTAGTATATCTTACAGTTCACTTTGAGGACGAGCATTTTGAGGAGAGGAATTTCTGTTGCGGAATTCGCTGCTTCGCATCGTATGCGCGCGTTATTGTCGGATGCGTTTACGAGTATCGTTAGCTCGCTGGAAACCGCGTGATCTCGCGTTCTCGTGGTTCCTTGTATCTAAAACAGAAAGTATATGGATAAATAAATACACTTGCTTGTGCCTTACGCTTTTATTCGTCTCGTCTCTTTGCAGGCAAAATTATAGTCCTTTTCATACGTGTTGCTTGAAATTGAGAAAGATAATCGAGCAATACCGCTATTATCGTCGGATCTGGTTTTTATCTTAAATCAAAATCGTAAAATATGACGTTTATATTTTATGTTTGAAATATTAGTAGTTTTTAATTTCATTGCAATGAAATTTCGTAAGTAAGTTATTCTATAAAATTTCCATTAAAAAGTACAATAAATCTAGCCCATGAGGCAAGTATAAAACGATCGAATAAAGTGCATTAAAATCGAATAACGAATCAGATTAAAAGGTGATAACTTCGCTTACGAATATGACAGAAATTTAATTAAAATTTTCAGTTCCGTTCATTCCGATCGACCGTATTTACTCGTTCTTCTCCAACGCCATTAAGTCACTCATCAGCAGTGACTAAAAAATCTCAATTTCACGACCAAACAGTCCACTCACCTTTTTATCATTTTTGTACCAACTCAACGTGGCGAGTGGATTTCCGGAAGTGGCGGTGCACATCAATCTGAGCACTGTGCCAGCGTCGATCGTCGTCCCTTCTTCGTAACCCGTGATGACAAGCCTCGACGGCGGATCTGTTGCAAAACAAATAAACCAACGCTCGTATTTCCATTCTAGTATCGAGCAATATACAATATCGTGACATCAATCCACGAAGCTCTAAGACACTCTAATTGGCCAACAAAATGCATCACGAGACAAGATTGTTACGCTTGGGATTTAACAGAGGAACTTCATCACGAATCTGGATGTCCCTTGAACTAAGACGAAATTAATTGTGTCTGCAAGTTCGTATTACACGGATAGGTATCGGGATTCATGTCCGAACGTAACTGTTCTCGATCCACTTGCTCATAGATCCCGGATAAACTGACAAGACACGCGAAGTCTCGGCTAGCTTGCGGATTAGTTTCATATTAATCTCGCTGTCTAAGACCAGACTGCGTTTCTGGGATTATATTTACATTACAGTCATTCGTCTAATTGTCTATCGTCTACTTCATCAAATTGCGTTACTCACAAATCACGGTTATGGTGTGCGTTCTGACGACGTTTTCGGTCAGCTTGACATTGGACGCGTCGCATATCACCACGATATTGCGACTCGTGCGATTTATGTTGAAAGTTACGTTCGAGGTGGTGATCCAGCCGCCTTGAGGGGCTGGCTCGGTTCTAGAGGCGTTGCTTTCGAAATTGTGACCATCCACAGTCCATTTGATATCTGCCGGAGGATTCGAGTTCTCCGTGGTGCAGGTGATCACCACTTGTTCGTCCGCCTTTGCTTCCGTGGGCCCCGTGATCGTCACTCCGGATGGCGCGACTGGGGGAAAAACAATCGTCAGTGATTTAAAGCCCTCTCTGGATGTGAAACGAGTGCGAATCACGAGCTACCAGGGTGGAAACTGGTTAAAGTTATAGCATTTCGATTTTGAAGTGTATATGGTTCTTCGAGTATCGGCTTTTTTTCGCACGATGATCTTACTTTAACTATTTTTATATTTCTCTCTGGTCATCCTAAGCCGAGAAGAAAATTTCTATTCTATTTGTTTAATGTAACGAATAATTAACTGCACTGTTAATCAATGCTACGTTATCAGAATTGTAGGACATATTTCTCTCGCTTATATTTTTAACTACAATTAACCGCACTTTTCCATCTCTAGCTATTTGATATTAAAATATTTCTTTTTACCCACAAGATGACATTAAAATCAAAGAATCGGTAAAAGGATATCTACCATGTCTTTTTCCTGTTATTTTCATATACAATAACTATTCTCTCAATATAAAAGAAAAATTCTGATAATCCAAAATTACGGTCCTCCGAGTACTTACAAAGCACAGTGAGATCTGCGTGCACCTTCATAGGCTCCACGCTCATAATGTTGGACACTTCGCATCTGTACCTCGCGTTATTGTCTTGAGCCTTCGCGATGAGCGACAACACGCTTTCAGAAAAGCTACCCTCGGTTCGATACACGGTCCTAACCTGTTCGTTGTTTCTGTACCAGACGATCTGCGCGGGCGGATTTCCGCCTCGGGATCGACAGGTTAGCTCCAATTGTTGTCCACGTTTCACAGTCTCTCCCTCGGTGTATCCTTCGATAACCGGCACGCCGGGTGGATCTGTAAAATGATGCGATCATGCAACTTCCGATTTGGACAGGGACATTGAACATGAACAGGGATCTTCGTTGTTTTAGTAATGGAAAAAGTTTCTCAATAAAAGTTGGCCGGAAGCTGTGAGTAGAACCGCGCGACGCGTGAAATTAACACGCTATGACGGCTGTGATGGTCGTTCGATGGATTCGTTCGACGTAACGCGTTACGTTGGTACCTATACCGGATATAATTGTAATTATCACCGGTATAATTTCGTTGTAATTTTAGTAATTAATGGTCGGGCAAATGCTCGATAAACCGACCGGGTGACGCACGTCCCGTGATCGATGCAATTTAGATGATTGGTAATTAACTAATTCGTCGGGGCACTTGTTCAGGTGGTTTGGCCTGCATTATCGTTGTTTGGTTACCGTGTTATTTGCTACGTGATCGTACTTCGAGATTTAGAAATACTAACGATAATTGTCTTCGAAAATTGAAATATTTGACGAAACACGAGGGTCTCGAGAAACGTGATACGAGTAAAAAAATGTATAAAGTTTCGCATAAGGTGGAGTTTCAATGAAAAGCTCTGAAAATGTTAAAATACAGTGCTATATGTACGAATTTGTAAAGACTTGGTGTTGCATGCTACTTTTGAGATTTAAAAATAATAATGGTAATAATCGTAGCATGGGAATATTGGAAAATTGTACTTACAAAAGACGGAGAGTTTAATGGTTTCTCTTAAGGGCATGTCGATAGGTATGGCAGGATGATTTGCTTCGCATGTATAATCCATATCATTGTCGTCAGCGGTTGGTACAATGACGATGGAACCATGAGTGTCGTATTTCAGCAATTCCTTCTTGTTTTCACCGGGCTTCTGTACTTCTTTGTCTGAAACAGCAGATAAACCATAATTTTGTATTTAATTTGAAGACACATATAATAAATTTTATTATATACACGTAGTATCTGTTTCATCTTAGAAAGATTGATTAAAGCTGGTCTTCAGATCAATTGGAGTAAATACTTGCTAGTTGTCGATTATGGAATTTTTAAAATGCTTAGAATTTTATTTATAGAAAACGCTTGTATTTCTTAGAAACTTGATTTATTAATTATAGAATTTACCTCTTCAGATTTTATTTAACGTTCTATGATAGATAATAAAATGACGAAATAGTCTCTATATCCAGAAAACGTACGTGTAAAATGTATAGGTAAAAGAGAAGATAGAAAGATCAAGAATAAAATAAATAGAGCAAAAAGGAGAAAAAGCGATTCGCCTTTTTCGTAACTCACGTATTTCACCGTCTCGCGGCTCGATTTTCTCAGGCTTTCCCTTTTACTATGTCCAAATGCGAACTCTTATCCGTCTCTCACAAACACGCGGACACACATACACGTTTCCATAAAACTAAGTAGATCCTCTTAAAGCTTACCTTAAAGATACTATAGATTAAGAAAACTCTAAATTAAATTTATTTCTATAGGATCACACACTTTAAAGTCTTCTTGCTTCTAAGGCTGTAACATGGATCAATCCCGTAACGAATTTCACGATAATACGTGGCTGTTACTTGGTAAAACGCATAGGAAAAGAAGAACAATCGTTCGTTCATATTTTACGATAAAGTTTCCTGCGTTTTTAGCCGTGAACATTATTTTCTCTAAAGCAAATTTACTTCTACGTAATAGATCGATATTATGAATTAGATTTATTCAATAATACGTTTCATATTAATTATTACATCGTTAGTAATTATTATTATTCGACTTGAGAAAAGAGAAGTCTCGTTCGACCTCTCTTTACAACGTTTTATCGATAACAGTAGAATGCGAAGATACTCGAAGTTGAAAAATATTTCCTTCGAAGCGAAGTCTTCTCTTTTGATGAAAATATATTAATAAGGAAGACAAGAGAGAAATAAAAATAGTAAAGAACGTTCGAAGAGCAGATGGGAATATTTATAGAATTATAGTTTGTTATAGAAATTTTACCCCAAAAGTGTATCTCATAGCTTTAATTCCCAAACTGATTGCTTTTAGTTGCAGTTCTGTTTACACGAAATTCTTAGCATTTATTCGTCTTAATATGGTTACGTTACAATGTTCTACCAGCGCCTGTAACTAGATTTCCTCGTCGATAAGATTTTTCGTTATCACAAGTTGATAAGAATAAATGAATAGCGAATATCGACTAACAGAGTTCGCAATAACAGGATTACAACGATGTAAAAGCAAAACCCTCTCTTAAAGATACTCGATACTCGCGACATTGCGCTTCAACAATATTTACTCGGCTTACGGTCTTGATCGTTCTCGAGACACCTGTTAAAATCATCGTGAAATAAGACCGGACAGGCTTTTACCCGAAGTAACAACACCTGTTCGTTTCCAGAAGTCGCAACTTCCGCAACGCAGCTATTAAGCGCAACACGCGAAAATGCGGCTACGGTAAGCGATTTTTTTTCCTAACGTCTCTCGTCTAATTCCATACCTGTCAAGTATTTCGATCACCAACGAATTATACACGAGTTTCACCTTATTTGTTCCAATTTCTTCGTTCCATAACTTCGATCGATATTTATCGAATATTCGCGAGGATCCGCGTTTACAAATTACTCGAACTGGTGAAACGTGATGTATATATATGAAATTTAATCAACACGCAGCGAGAATTTCAATTACACGACGTTGAACGTGGCTACATGTAAATTTCTATAATATTCCGTTAAGTATTAATTATTTCTGCTTGTTTGTTACTCGCAATGGATAAAGAAAGAGGCGTTTTGCTTGTTAGAAACAACGGTTATAGATGAAAAATATGGACGTTTCTATGTTTGCTACCGTGAGTGTACGTAAGAAGATTATAGGGGAGACTGAAAATGTTCGGAGGATGTTATATGCCGTGCATTAAGGATCTTGGAACGTTCGCTTCGAAATGTACATTAATTATTTTACTAAGCACTTGACACCTCAAGTCGTCTATCTCGTATTAATTAAATTTAATGATATCGCTGTTTGGTTAATTGATACCTGTCGTCGGTGATGTACCTAGAGAGATATGAAAATTACTGTCGACTATTTTCGATATTAATTAAACGATTGTCATGGAGTCTGTTTTTGATGTTAATTATACGACTGTTTCATTGGCTAATGGATATCATTCGCAGCATAAATTATTTCTTTTACAAAATTCACTGTGGCGGTTCATTTTGCTCGTGGAGAATGTACTCGGAACTCGGAATATCTTTCCTGAAAATAATTAATCAAGAAAATAAATAACACAGCTGACAACTAGATAATTATAAAATATTAATCAGAAGTCCATTAGAGTTCTATTACAATTATTATATATCGTTATGTTAAATAGATCAGGTTCCCTTTGTTACTGAATTACTTTTCTACATTAATTTCAAATATACATACATAAATTTTACATTTCTACTTATACGTAAATTTGTTATTTTATATTTAAATAGATTTTGAATAGTAGAAGGGAACTGCGATACGAATTATTGGTTTTAACGAAATATATGTAATTCTAATTTATTTCTCTAAATTGTAATTTCAGTTTCGTATAGTTAGTCACAATTTTTACAATAGAGATCCAATAGAGTTAATTGAGGTACAGCAATTTAACAAAGGAAATAGATGCAACAAGGATGCAATTAACGAAAGACGTCTATTGACTTCGAAAACGATGAGTTTCGTAACTCACGACGAACGATGGAACGTGTGCGAACGACAGCGAGAATTTGCGTGGATACAGTTAGAAGTAGAGTAACTCACGGGACTTAGTTGTAAACTAGTCGTAAACCACTGAAATTTTAGTCCAAAGTGTGAAATTCGACTGGGTGACGAACATGCACGAGTCTACCCCAAGAGTTCTCGTCGTTCCTTTCCGGGTGCTAAAGGTGTTCGAATTTCCGGACGAAACAGAAACGACTCATTGATTATGAATCAATTTACAAGATATGCATTATTTGAACGAAAGAGATAAATATTAAAATTTATGAAATGTTAAAGATATTTATAACAAATTACTTTGATATATTTCATAGCCAGCTGGAATACTTTCTGATGGAAAAGGTGATTCCAGTGATTTATTTAAATTTAAACGTATCAAATTATACAGAAAATATGCAAATATATATAAATTATCCAAAGTAATGGGATATCCTTTTAATATTTAGCGACGGAAAGGATGTCTCTTCGGTCAAATTTATAAAAATATGAATTTTTATAATATTATATAAACTTGTTATATTTCATATAATTATAGAAATATATTAAGCTACGTTGTTCGAACTTATAAAATTATACAAATTCTAAAACATTTGATTTTGTTTTCGTTTGTAATCTTTTCTTGACCAGAAAGGATTTTATTGTATTTTTCACTGGTTTCTGTAATTCTTCGTTAATTTTAGAACTCATGAACCTTAATTTAAGGAGATGACTCTAAAATAAGTTCAGCCGTATTTTAACAGGGTTTTCCAAGGGAAGAAAATTCCAAATGAAATACATTGGTAACTCTTTCGAAAACCTAAGAATAAATTCAATTTCCACATTTTTTTTCCATCAACCAAAGGTACACGAAACGACCGTGCCGTATGATTTTTCATTTTCTATTCGTGTTGATTTTTAATTTTTCAAGGAACTCCAATCTCCCAGTCCTGACAGGATTTTCAGCCATCGGCCAATTCTTTTTTAAACGAAAATTATTTTTCTCGTTCTAACGGGACAAAATAATTTCTCTTGGTTGTAAAATATAACAAAGATTTACTTAAAATTTATCGTTTGATAAAATTTCTGATTCTTAATAAATCTTCTACGTAGTCACCCTTTTATGCTGAAACGTTGATAAAAATTGCTATCGTTAAGTTAAATCTCTAAATTATTACGTGCTGTTACAATATCCATTTTTTATACATATATCCTAGTAATTAAATGCATACAAAAAAATACCAGTTTCCTTGATATTCTTTACTTGTTTTAATAGATGATAAAATTGTTTGAGGATTCAACTACCCTTTGAATATTTTATCACAAAATGTCTATGCCTCGTATATTTGTTATAAATATCGTATGTTCGTGCCATCAAACCTGTAAATCATATAAAATATTAACTCTCAAATAGGGAGTTATTTAACGCTAATTTCATTTATATTTTATATTTGAGGTAACGCGAGTCAATAATAATTATTATCGTATCAAGCATAAAATACAAATTAAAATGAAATAATCAAACCAAACTTGATTTCCTATGAATTACCTACGACCCAACAATATCAATTAACACCTGTTAATCAACACCATCTGTAGTAATTACCTCAGATTCTTTCGCAAGACACACACATACGCACTGTGAAATATTTTCTTTTCTTCTATATTTCTTTAAATTATATAATCCTGAATCCTGAAAATAATCCTAATTCTGTATCACCTTAGAAGACATCGAAGTAGATACATATTTCCTATTACTACATCATATCAACTTACAGAAATATTTCAACAAAAGGAGCCAATAATTTTTGAACGATTGCAGTATGGCCGGCTAATACACGGTCATAAACGTAATCAATTTCCCTATTATCAATCAAGGCCAGGTGGAAGAGACAGAAGACATAACGGAAGAGCTAGAAGCAACAGAAGACGGAACGTCAGGGACGAAACATTATGCTCGCTGTAAGCTTGAAGGAAGGGAAGAAAAAAGGAGGAGCAACTCGAATTGATATTAATAAGTCTCTTTCAAGATCGCGCCGGAGCTATGTCGTATTCTGGAATCAACGTCGCTCTGCCGTTAATAAATAATCTGGAAGGTGCATTTTCTTCGTGTGCTCGAGTCAGTTTCTCCTCCACACCCCCTCTCTCCCTCGTACAATCTTATTACTGATTAAAACGATCAAAGAGGAAACACGTCCTTTTCCTTTTCCCAAGGATTGATTCGTCGACGAACGAGTAACGACGCTAAACGTGGCGACGAGGGTGAACGAGGAAACGGAAGAGCAGAGAAACGATCGCAATTAATATCGTCGTCGCGGACCAGCCACTAGAGTGGCCTTTATCGTTGCAGCCAGGCGAATTACGAACGAAAAATCTTCACGCAGCCTGTACGGCCGTAGATAAAACTTTCAAGCTGCTGGAACAAGTACTGCAAACCATAGTTACGACCCTAGGGATCATGAAACGTTAACTATGTTGGAGCAGCACGAAAAGAACGGGAATGTTCAGGGGTGCAAGAGGGGCGGATAGCCAAGGGGGTGGTGGTGGAAGAGAGGAAGAGGCAGGGGTGGAACGAGTGGAAGTGCATTGTTGGAAAGGATATAATGGAGCAACTAAGACACTCTATTAAGTTATCCTCTGGTGTGCTTTTAAAAAACACTAGGTAGAAGAATGGCGCAGCCCCGTTTAAATATTAAACCAAGCCCGGAAAAATGATTTGAACTGCGCCAAGGAACGGAAAGCAACTGCTGATATCTTTTACGCTAACGTTCCCGACGATATACGGGGTAAGTGTGCGTCTAGAACGATACCTGTAGTTCGAGCGATTACGCGTTGCAATTTGTCCGGGGCTTTTGAGGATACGTTTATGGCGTCCATTTTTAGCTATTTCTTTCACGTTGGTGGATAGTTGGATTTATGTTTGTTGAGCGCGTGGCAAGGCAGCATACGGTACTATCAAATGGACTGTCGATTTCTGTGTATCGCGATCTAACACACGTTATGATATTTAATGGGAGATACAGAAAATTGCAATTGAGAAATTTGAAATTTCGACACACGATGGTTTAGAGGAATGTTATGGACACGTTGTCTTCTATCGACCATTTTCTGTGTTCTTTACGCGGCCGTAGGGTCCAAATTCAGAATGGAGCTTAAGGCCACGGACTACTTTCCCGAATTAAGGCCAATGCGAGGAATTTAGAACGTCGGCTGAAATAAAAAAAGCACTCGTTAAGCTTCTCGTATTACCAGCTTTATCACAGTCTGCCAAGAGGCATCCTTCGGAACAAGGAACCGCGAAAGTGTCTTTTCCAACTTTTGCAGGGCCACGTTTTAAACGCTCCAATTATTACATCTAACATCTTCGGTTCTAACAAACTTTAAACCTTCTTCAGATCAACTATCTATTAATTATACGCATCTATTTATTACCTACATCAGTCTACGAAGCTTTAAAAATATGAATTTGCCCATATCATACAATAAATTTGGGCAGATTGCCTGTGGATTTCTATGCTAATGATACTTGAACCATCTCGAAACCATCATTCAAAACCATATGTTCACATTTATTTTCCAATCAATTATATCAATTTCCCCCGATAAAATCCTAAAAATACGAATTTCCTTGGATCATCGAACGAATTTATTCGGACAGCATCTACAAAAGGGAATTTCCGATTCCAATAAAATTTAAATCTTCTCTATAGCCAGACGCATCGATTTACTTCCCCGTCTTATCTGTTTCCCCTGACATGATCCTAAAAACAGAAATTTACTGGAATCATCCACGGGATTTATGCAAACTGGCTACGAAAGAGAATCTTAAATCCTGTACGAGAAAAAAAAGGAAGTGGAAAAAGTTTTCGAACGTTGTTCGGGACGAGTGAGTGCGGGGACGACGTGGTTTTCCGTGCAGAAAACGTCTGGTTCCCGTTGAAAGGACGTAACAAGTGGAGGAGGGAAAACGGACGATGACACGGATCTTTTGGCCCGCAGGACATGTTCGTGTTCTTTGACAAATCCGGCAAAGCGAGTGGCCACTTTGACAAAAAATGTCCGAGGGGAGTGGAAGGGAAACTTTAAACGGCGTTTTCAAAGCTCGGCGTACGCGACGGTTCGCGACCTGAATTTCCTTCAGCCTTTTGTTCTGCTCGCGCGGATTCTCGTTCTACTGGTATTTGTTGCGAACGCAAAAATACGCGAAACACGGTCACTTCCTTTTTCGTCATAGACTGCTTGCGACGAAAATTTCCGTTTTTTGGCTTTGTCGTTACGTCTTTTCTATATGTGGACTATATGGTGAGGTCTTTTAGCTTTTGTTTAAGCTGCGTTTATGGTACCCTTCTGGTATTTTCTTCTCGTTCTAGCTCACTCGCAACGTAAGCAAATTGCGTTAATAATCGCGAGATGGATGATAGGTTACTATTTTTCTTTCAGTCGTTTCTTTGCTCTTCGAAGGCAGCTATGTAACGTAATCGCATCGTTCTATGGCTTTTGTAATTATTTCGTAACGTAGTCAGCGTTTTGCGACGCTTCAAACGAATTGTTAAATGTCTTCTAAGAGAAAGTGTGTTTTTAATCATAGTGTCACGAACGATATAAAAGATATTTATTATAAAAAAAAAGAAAAACAGTCGTCAACTGATTATCCCTTGGAATTCCTTTTTCAGCTTCTTCTCATTAGCCTTAGGAACCATCATATTTAACCCACTTGTCTACATTGACAAAACATTACCTTTCTCAAAAATGCTCTCACATCAACCCGACTGGAAATTAAATTTACGCCATCAAACGCTTCATCGATACTTCATTACCTATTCCCCATGTCGAACCACAACTCTCACCAATTTAATTCCCAACCACCTTATCCAATATCCGATATTTATTCTATCCAATTCTGTGTTTGCACGCGGTTCTTGCTATTATTCGGCCGCGTTATAAACAGATCTTTAGGGTTGATTAAACGAAGACAAGGGTGCAGCAAGGGATGCTCGAAGGATTTAAATAAAGATAACGAGTGGCTTGGCTGTATCGGAGGGCCTGTGGCCGGTCTGTTTCATATTCATTAATTATTACATAAAATCGTCGCGGTCGAAGGAAGCGGGAAATAAAACTCGAGGTCTTTGCTCGTCGAACCATTATGGCCTCTTTTTCCCTCGTGTCCCGCCTATTGCTTCTGCTCCCGCAGCACTCATCTTTTGTAACCTTTTTCAACCCACCCCGGACGTCTGTTCGACGTTGTTTCTTCTTTTTATTCGGCAAGCTCGTGCGCTTCCTGTCCAAGGATCGATATAACGCTCGGCAGAAGCGATTTTGCCGTTTGGAAATTGCTCCTTCTTCTCTGCTACTATCTACCAACCAGCAACGAAACCTCTCTTCCATTTCTCTTCCCTCCACCTTTTCTTTTATTCCCTCTCATTGTTTTCTTCTTTCTACGAACGTTAGTTTCAAATTGTTATTGCACTTCGGTCGATGGTAGACGCCAGACCCGCGTCTGCTCTTCGTGGCCTTAATTGTCGGTAAAAATGGATTAAGGGAGAATCAGATTCCGCGAACGGTTCGGCCGAATCGACACGGGGAATCCACTTTAAGCGGCGCTTTTGTGCCTGATCGATTGACTGACGCCCTCGGCTCTGGATTAACGTCGTCGGAATTTGTACTTTGGTTTTCATGACGACCAACTTGCAAGTTTCTTCGATAGAGAATGTATATAAACTCGTAGAGCAGAGTCGTGTGCTTGGTGGTTTTAAGATAGCGGAAAGAATCTAGTGGGTTTTGCAAATATCCCTGTTTTTATGAATGACAAATCTAAGAATCATTAGAAACTGGATAAAAAAGTTTCGAGAATATTATTCTATTTGGAATCTTGAGATACGAAAAATCTGAGCATTGTATATTGTAATATAAAAATTATATCAATTATTAATTATTAAATTTTTGTATTAGTTATTAAGATAACTAGATTTTTTCTTATATATATATATATATTTTTTGTTTCTTCACTGATGTATTTTAATATTTGAATCATTGAATTCTCCATTGTATATTTGTCATTTTTCGGTTTCAGTTAGATTCATTTTCTCGTAGACTCCTCTTAGTTAATTCATATAATTTTAACAAATTTTACGTATTCAGAATCGCCTTTTTCATATCGTACTATATACGTATTAATATTAACAATAGAACTATCGATAGTTAACACGAAGCTATTTCTACCAAAACCAGTGAAAATCGCTGGTTTTTAAAAAATACGTAGTAATGGAATATTTTTATATTTATTTATTTATTACTTTTTTACAGAAAGAATTCAATGTTATGTAGTACATTTTTGGTATTATTGATCCATCTGGGATCCTGATGATCCTTAAACAAGAGTTGACACATTTATAAAATTGTAGAACCAGTCATTTTGACCGCTGTGGTATTTCTAGTATTAGCATCTGGAATTTTCCTGATAACTGATATAATATCGAATGGTACGCAGTAAAAATTTGAAAAACGTGTGGGAAGTTGCACAAAACGATGAAACTGGTTAATTGGGGTTCGATAAACAAATTGCAGGATCCTTTTACACATTGACAAATACCAGTCACTTTGACTGGTATTGGTATAAGTAGCCTCGATACGAAATTATTTTGAGTTTGATTACATAAAAAACAAAATAAAATTCATTATATTATTCTTTTAGTTATCATTGCGAAAGTCATTACATCATTGCAGAAAGAAAATATAACACGAAGTATGAATTTTAAAATAAAATTGTAAAACCAGTCAATTTAACCGGTGTGGTAGTTCTACTGTTAATAATACACCTGGTATAGCATATAACGCATAACGTTATTTTCTCACATGAAAATTACACTGTAACATAACTAACACATTATTTTTATTTTGTTTATTTTCACTCAAAATCGATAATGAACGTAACATTTATATTAACGAGTTGTATTTTCCGCATAAGCCGAAACAACGTTCGATATTCCACGGAATGAATTTTGTAATATATTAATATGATTGCATAAACTGTTAAATGAACCTGTTCGCGTTAATGAACAATTGACAATTACGATAATAGCTGTACTACATAAAAATACGTCAGCGTTTGATATTATATGCGCTTGATAAATATTTATCGAAATGAGTGTGAAACGAGGCGAAGTAATAAAGGGGTGGCCCTTTTTTTAAGGACGAGACTTCCAACTTCTAAATTTGACTAATGAGAAGTGCGATGAATTGCAAAGCTTCCCAAGGGAGAAAATGAAATTTAGCTGGTAATTCACGATTGAGTAAACAAAGATTAATCATAGCTCGAGGAGATTGTACAAGGGTTGGACTTAATTTCGGCAAGAAATCTCATTCGTCTCGGTCGTGTCTCGTCTGTCAGTACTCCGTCAATTATTTCTACCCGATCTATCTTGTCGTGACTCGAGTTTTCCCCTTTTTCGTACCCTCTTTCTTTCGTTTTATCGCAATCATCGGCTAATTTACAAGCGCCTTCTATCTTCCGATTCTTTGTTATAAACATTTTTGATATTTCTTTTATTCCATGTAATTTCCATCATATTTCAAACAAGCCTTTCTTTGTAAAAAATTCTTCTCGGAGAAAGTTCGGAACACGTGTTTTCATGCAAATGCGTCCACAGAGTAACAAGCCCCCTCGATATAAATTCCCTTTTTAAGATAAGAAGATCGAGGCTCGTCGATTCTTCCATGAAAGATAAGAAAAGTTGGCGTCAGAGGAACGATACCCTCCTCGTCGACTTTAGAAGAGTTTCGAATAGCGAGGTAACAATGAATTTACTTACCACCCTCGATAGAAATCGGGGTAATCATCGTGTCACCTCCTTTGATCTGAACGTTTCCACGATACCAGACGATCGAGGCGGCTGGTTTCGCTGATCGAACAACGCATTCCAAACGACGGGACTCGCCAACTTTCACCTCGATCTTCTTCTTGTTCGGGTAGTTGCTGATCTCCACTTTTTGCGGTCGTGCTGTAACACAGACGATCAAAGTATACGTTAGTCTATGAGAAAACTGTGTTCAATTTCTTTCTTTTAAAGTAATAATATAACAATAGAAATTACGACACACTCGAATTTGGAAAAGAGACAGGTTAAATATAATTTTCAAAATAGGATATCCATAGTATGATTTTAGTTTTATAATGGAAATCTACGTTTCAACGGGTGTCAGTAATGTTAGAAAAAATTGTAAAAAATAACCCAGCGGTTTTTCTCAAAATTATTTCAATATTCATACGTTCTTATATGTATGTTATTATTTATGTTACGTTATTTATTACTATCTTTTATCCATGGATTGCATCGAGCGAAAGCGGGTACGTACTTGTCGAAGCTGGCGAAAATAGCGATTTTAGTTCCACAGGGTATTTTTGCTACGAAGTAACGGAACGTTACATAAAAAGTTGGCGAGAAACGAAAAACTGTTCTTCGAGAGTCTAAAGTTAAAAACTAACTTCCACGCGTTTAAGTCCCCTTTTTTTACCAAGAATTCTATGTTGGAGCAAACATATCGTAAAGTACGAGCCAGACCTGTACCTTGGAAAACCACTTTTCACGTGTTTGAAACGTCGAAACTGACGCTAATCTACGACGACGCGACTTTCGTAAGTTGTAACGTAAATATCAAGCGATTTTTTTTCACAATCAATTAATCTTTTTACCAACGTTCCATTTTTTAAATTACGGTCGTGAGAATATGAATTTGCATAAACTTCGCCAGTATGGTAATATAATCAAATTTTTGAAACTTCCCAAGTTTCTTTGTTAAGATTAAACTTTCTCCACGGTTCTCTTAAATTACACATCTTTTTTATTTGTACCATTTTCCGCTCGAACTCATCGGTTAATCCCTTCGTTTGCATCACGAGAAGGAAGATTAAGATGAATACCAAACGATATATTCGACGACTTTATGTCGTCGTATCTAGGTGTTCAAGTTCAAACAGAGAGAAAAACGATCGTGTAGGTTCACGATAAACACAATTTTTCTTCGTCGATACATCCGGTAATCGATATGGCGTTGGTAAACGGGTAAACGGACGACGACGTCTTTTTCATCATTTTGCATTATTAATACCCGTTCCAGATACGATCGCGGCTACCGAGCAGATAAATATAAACCGCCGCTTCCTTTGTGCGAACGAAAAATTAGTTTCACTCCATTTCATTTTTCTTAACGTCAAAGAAGCGAAGAAAAATTGTAATCTATGGCTTCGTTTAAGAAAATCTCCACATTGTATTATACATCTTAGACGAATCTTTTCTCTCTTTCATCGAATCGACAACACCCATTTATTCATTACAGAAACGTATTTCAACATCATTCAACGTTCGATGTCTTTCATTTCTCATCATTTTATCTCGATTCCTCTTTTCCCTTTATTTCCTATGTGGAAGAAGATGGTCTACGAGTTGGTCGCCATATTCCAGTTGCTTCTGGTAATCTAACAAAAGTGTTTTGAACAGAAAAGCTCGTTGGTATCGAATAAAGGATTTATTCATGTGAAAACGATTTTCAAATGGTATCATTTAAAACAAAAAAAAAAAAAAAAAAAAAGAAAGAAAGAAAGAAAAAAAGAAGAAGACAGGATTTTGTACTTTTTAAATAACATCATATATTTTTCTTGCCATATTCTTATACTATGATAGAAGAATTTAGTGATGTAATAACACGTATGATCTTCATTATTCGAACTGTAATAAATTAATTTGTTTCTTGATTTTAATTCCTTTAAATTATCATTTAGAATTTTCTTACTAATATATAACATCAAAGCTACAAGTTAGAAGCAAATTAATTATCGTATTAAGTATCGTATATACACAGCTGAAGGTACCTCCTTTCAATTTTTCCACTTAAACAGTATCACCATAATCTATCTTGCACTGTGGTGCAAGAATACGACAACAAGTGTCTATATCAAAAGATACAAAATAACTCTTGTCCTTAAGACAAAATTGACACTTTTGAAACGTCGTTTACATCAGTAAATTCCTCGTCTCATATCCGATTTGTTCCTCGATACGTACTTTTCGTTAAACCATCGGAACCAACTGAAATATCCTGGACAACCTAGTAGATATTATTGTCTTTTTCTCTTTCTTTATACTTTCTTTCCTTTACAAACTGGGGCTTTTCCTTTTCATAAACCACGGATCGACCATGGTCGATGAACACCGGAGAGACTGGAAGAAAATCGTTCACAAAAATCAGGCAACGTTTCTGCTCGAGTTTCGCCACAGCAACGATCCACCAACGAAATGCGAAATACCGAGTGGAGGGGTGGGCGGATGGGGCAGAGATAGAAAGAGGAAAAGGAAACACAAACGCATTGACCAGGAAACTCCGACATAACGGTTATTTGCCACTTCATTTGGCTCGGATGCAACGTGCTTTCGATCCGTTCGATGGCAGTGCGCTTCGTCGAAGAGTTTCTATCTAGGAAGTTGGCTATCGACGGTTGAAAAATGCGTTTTCGACCAATAACCACCGCCAGGCTGATACAGGATGACGAGCAGCCCTTGATTCGCCGATTACCATCCATGGAATTCTTCATGCACGTATCCACGCCGTTCTGTTATCTATCGCGTCGACAGGACAGGAAATTAACTCCATCACAGTTCGATGTAACTTGCGAACTTTTTCCTCGTCTCTTCCTTCACCATCGTCCAAAACTATGATTCGTTTTGGCTAACGGAAGATCCTCGAAAGCTTGCTTTTTATGAGCTTGTTTGGTGAGCTATATTTTCTTTGGTTAGACAGTAGAATGGTTCGGTTTTCGACGAGGGTTGTAGTGAATTGTGTGTTTGATGAACTTGGAATTGCTACGAGAATTGTGTACGACTACTTGTTTTAGAGACTTTTGTGCTTTTTTCTACTGGGCGTTATTTTTCTTTTTTCTTTTGTAATTAATTTTTTGCCTTCAGGTAGATTGACGTGACGGTAAAAGATATCGTTAGTTGTGTATTTGACGAGCAGAGGATAAAGTTGGTGAAAGGTCAGTATAGTTTATGACTATTTTTCTTTTACAACATAATTTGTATCTTCGGTCAAGCTGATATAATCGTTTCTTTTTTCTTTTTGTATGTAGCGAGGAAGGATGAGGTTGGTGGAAGAACAATGGCTATTTACTTTATGTATTTTTTGTCTGTTGTAAAGCTTGTCGTTGTCTGCGTCAAATTCGCGAGTCGTAACAAAATGCACAATGAATTAAAAACTATATTTAACAACTGAAAGGTAGGAGAACTTTCTTGACCATCGTATAAATTATGAATCATTTCAACATCGTATTCGCATATTTGCTCGTATATTTTGATTTCATATATTTCTTATATTTGCATATTATATTTGCTAATTAACAGACTCGTTCTCCTCGTAAGATTGTTTCTCCAGAATCAAACAAATTACAAATTAAATCTACTATTAGACACGATGATTTAAAAAGAACGAGCTATACATCGACAAAAAAAAGAAGAAAGAAAAAGAAAGACAAAAATAAATAAATAAATCGTAACGTTTTCCGGCTGACCAACAAACAAAACGACAAACATGCATCAATACCAGCAATTCTTTCTCGCCTGTTACCACCAACGTGACAAATCAGCCGGATAACACATTGAAATCATCGAGGCTCTGTCGTTTTCTTCGACACTCGTTTACCAGGACTCGGCCGCGCGGAACCCTCTTCAATTACCGAATTTATTGTTGGCCGGTCCAGTCGTTCCGGCGAAACTTCCGGCCGGACAAACGAGGTTACGCTTTTTCAGTCGCGTCGGTCCGCTCGCTCGTGAAAATTTATCGCATTACAGTCCTAATTCCTGGACCAGGGACAGAGGTCGGGCTATCGATAACAGTCAGCCTCGATATACACACGCGCACAAACCGTCGGACAACGTCGCGTTGTAAAAAGCCTGCACCTTCTTCGTGCAGCAAGTCGTGAGGAAAAATGAAGCCTCCTTTTTCTCGAGTTGCTCCTCGATTTCTGTAATCTGCTGCTCGCTTCCAAAGACGGCGGACAATTCCAAAGGACAAAAACAACCGGTAGAAGGACGTTCTAAACTCTATTTGGTCTGGCGCAACCGAAAGAACGAGAAATGAAACACAGTGGCGGTCCTCACCGCCAGAGTTACGCGGCAAGGCAAAAGCTATTCAGCGAATAATAGCCACCATATTTCCCTTCGTTGTCCACCGCGATAACGGCATTAACGGAGACCGTGTTTTCCATCCTCCGTATCCTCTGTCGCCACTTAAACGGCCGCTTCTTTTCCCACCCCTTAATCTCTCCCCTCTTCCTTCCTCCTCCTTGCTGTTATATCTTTCTTAGCTTCTTCCTTCGGTATACTGTTATTTCTTGTCACGCGTCTAGTGTATGTACAACCGGTGGCTTCTTCCTTTCAGCGGATACGTATGTGTCTGCTCTTTTAAGATCTGGATTGACCAACTCGCATATGTGGCATTCCAAGTAAGTCTTGGCGATTATCTCTGGTTGGAAATTTTTAGCCGCTTTATTTATTTCTTACTGGATATCGTCTCATTAGGTCTTAGATTATTCCGATTAAAATAAATTGTGTTCGATGAAAATAAATTTTGTAATAATCTTTTATATTTGAGAAGGTGGAAGTCGATGTGTTGCAAGTTCAGTCCTCGTTAACTTTTCATTCTAAGGCTATAGATATCCTTGCTCGATAGATAATTTGACTGAAAGGTTGATGCGTAGTAATTATCGTAGCACTGTCGTGTTCTATTGGTGACGTGAAATTTTTGATGGATATTTTTGACGAATGCAGGGCGACCAAGAACCACAGTTTAATAATAAACTTTAATATTTCTTTCTAATTCTCACTGTGGTAGACTTTGGTTCGTTCTTGAAGAATAAAATACAGTTAGATTGCATGACGTATCTGTATTATTCTACGCACAGTTTTCATGCTGATTGCTTGGATGCAAATGCAATACAATACAATACAAGATAATTTAAAATCATACTTCGAAATATTGATTTTTAATGTTCTTTTTATCTCGTGGGAAATATTTTTGTACGTATAAGAAGGAGGCACATGTCTTTGGTTATTAGAAAAAGCGATTCCAATAAGATTCCTGCATCTCTTTTTGGCGAAAAAATGAACGATTCTTTTCTTAATAAAGCGTGGAGTAAATGGTTTAAGTGATTAAATTTCGAAAGTTCAAAGCGAAACGAGATAGAAATTCGGATATTCGATCACACAAAAATAACCGTCCAGATGAATTTCGAACATTTCAATTCACTTCTACATTTACGTTATTTGATCGGTGTATGTCGATGGTACTTTTTCATCATTTGAAATACGAGTCTTTTTGGTCAACTTCCGTGGTACTCTAATCGATTTCGTATTATGGAGAATGTGTTAATACACTTCACATCGCGTACAAAACACGTTTAACAATTAAATACATTTCGCGTTACGTAAACTATGATTACAATCGTATAGAATATTCATTTTTACAGTATCAAAGAAAAACGCTATGATGTGAAATGAAATCAAGTGAAATGTATCCTTTAGAAGCACAGCCCAAAAGACGTGTTATACATTACAATCTAAAAAACGTCGAGCATTTCTTCGGTTGTAATAACATTCTTTAAATGTAACTATTGAGATATGTATAATTTTGTGTGCTAGACTAGATTAGCCGCGTAGTAGTGACACACGTATGCGAATATGAGTGTGTAGAAGTATGTGTGTGCGCGGTGTCTCGAAAATCAGACGAATGGAACTGTTCCGTTGGTTCCGCAGTTTGGTATGGAAGATGATGAGACGAAGAGAGTGCTGAGACGTGTGCAAATGTATGTAGTAACTTAATGGGTCTTAGAGTAAGGACAAGTAACGATGTTTTGGTTTAACAAGTAATATTCAATACAACGAACTGATTACAATACTGTCGTACGTCTTATTATTATACTCGGCTCTCAACTTCCCGATTCATACTCTCCGGCTCCTCCACTCACACTCCCCGGCTTCTGCACTCGCTCTCTCTGACTCCTCAACTAACACTGTACGATTTCCCAACAAACTAAACCCCCTGAGCTAGCATCCCTTTGTCTTTTCTTAGCCCTACCACGCATGTGTTCAGCGAAGGCCCGTGGCCAGGGTCACGTAGGCCTTTTCTACGAAACTATTCACTTGAAGGACCGACGACACATTGATGGACCCGACGGCGTCTAGGCTTTCGCGACATTGTTTATGGTTAACTAGACATTTTTCTTAGGCCCTTTTCCACGATACTACATGTATATCGACGAAGATCCTGGAAATCGTTTATTAAATAAATCTAAAACTATTTTAATATGAATCCTAAGTGTAACCTTAGTGTTCCTTTACTTTTATTTCGGCAATTAAGATGCACAATTCTCAACAGTAACTTTAAATCGACGTACGAATAAGTCGAAGTTAATTTTATACCAAATATTTTATACTACTATCAATCGAGGATATCGCCAGTTGTAACAGACGAACAGATATTTTTAAATAGAAGCATTGAAAATCCGCGAAAGACTTGTTCCAACTGGGTGTAGACGCATATAAAAGTGTTAGAAGAATATTTATATTTCAAGCACATCCTTAAACTTTACGCGATGAAACGATCCAACATGTACACGGATGCTCATTAAAATTCACAGATCCTGTACGTAATCCACTTACCCGCGAACCAACGGTTTTACAATGCCGGCCTTTGTAAAACCAATATCTTTCTCTAACCCCTGGCAACGACGAAACGATCTCTGCATCGATTACGATGTTTAATCCAATCCTATTCCACTTTGTCAAACGAAAAACATTTACTAGAAGAGCTGCAGAATGTTGGGGCGTAACCATCGCGAATTACTAGGAAAAACAAATTTTCATATATAATAAGGGAAACACATTTTGTTTCGTTGGATTCTTTATTAAAACGATATAACCACCAAGCGTGCTCTAAAATATCGATGAAAGCTATTCCAAGCTATCAAAGATAATAGAGCGTACTTGAAAAAGCGGTATAAAAGTAGCGCGTAACGTGCAACACGATAAGCTCATAATTCTCTGATAAAAATAACAAAAACCGAAAACCAGCACGAAAATACAAGCGAGCAAGAGCATCGTAAAAAGAAGAAGAAAAAGAGAAAGGAAAGAACGTCGATAGAAAATGCATCGTGAATTGACCTCAGCCAGACGCCACGCGGATGAAGCAATTCGCATTCTTTTCCCTCGGAAACTACCCTCCGTCCATTCTCTCTTTCTCTTTCTCTCGTTACCTCTTTTCTTTTTCCTCGTGTTGCCTATCGGACGCGCAACAAAATTGAACGTGATTTTGCCACCGGAGAGCTGGCTGTTTTACATTTTCTAGAACAGTGAGCCGGAAGTCTAGTAATATCGCTGGGTCGGCGATGAACGCGGATGAAACGCAGACGCGGAAGAATCGCGGCTGAATTCGCACGCGTTGCGTTCCGTAGCCGAAGAATGGACCAGCCGAGGGGTTTCGACGGGAGCTTGGGTCGTTCTAGGGTTTAGTGATAATTGAATGAGCGTAGTATCGCCATGGGATTTCGAAACGGTATTGGTGTGTACAAAGCGAGACGCGGACTGAAAAGTTGCACGGGGGAAAGCGCGCGAATCGTTCGTTCCCCGGGAGGAAGAAAAGCCCGTCGAGGTGAACTTCCTGCCGATGCCGGCGGGAGGAAACTAATTATTTTCCGTCTGCCAAGAGTCACCATCTTTTTGCGCTGCAGTAAAACGGCCAGGCTGTTTTCTTTGGTTGTTGATGGAGGTTCGAGTGCTCGACGGTGGTTGGCCACATCGATTCGATCGAGTGATCGTCGATTGATTGGTTTCTGTAATCGGATCATGAGTTATGGTTTGGGCAATAAGTTCGTTCGTTTTTCATTGACGTGTGCGTATTTAAGAATGTTAAGAACGTTGTAAAGAGTCGATGAAGAAACAGGCTGAATAAATTATTTATCGGTTAGGTGAATTTTATACGAAATTAGCAACACTTGACGTGCTCTTTCGAGAAAATCTGAGGACATCTTACTGAATCATATGGTCGAATAGAATAGCCAAGAATTATAAAGGAGAGAATAGAACTCGATTTGAATATTTTTAACGATATATCTATGCATTAATTGTACTTCTTAAGCTCATAAGTTTTGTGGTATCCAGTCGATCGAATGACTAGTTTCTTAGAGTAGCTGATGGTTTATATCATATAATAAGCCAATGGCTGAACGTTAAGAAAGACAGATTAGTTTGATCTTAAAATTGTTAACGATGTTCCGATGTACCAGTTGCATTTGCAAAGCAAATGTTAACAATTCAAAACCACTAAGTAAAGAGGAAAAATCCATGTCCGACTAACGATTCTTTTGCAAAAAGATGTTCATTCGTTGGATCAATGAACGTGATCGAACTTTCTATTCAAAAATATATGCGAGCACGTCAATTTGGTAATCAAGCATCGTCAAACAGACAGGAAACCAACGTCAAACAACAACAACAGCTTCAGTTCCTCTGGCTGGTTGAAGAGAACTCGAGCCAGTCCACATGGTAATCGACGCGAGTGGATGTCTCGCTAAGTAATGCAAAGTGTCTGTGAATAATGCATGCGGCCGCGTGCATTCAGGGACACAGGTGTAAGTAACGCATTAACAAGCAGCGTTAGATAAGCGCAGTGCACGCGGTCAGATATTAAAAGGGCGGTGGTGCACGCGTGAAACCAAACAGCGAAAAATCTCCGCACCTGTTCTTCAGACTTTTCGATCTTCAATATCTGGTCGTGTGACACGTTTCTTTGTCAAATCGGTTAACAGCGTGAAACGTGCACACGCTATCAAAAGGACAAACGAAATTACACGTTTGACCGATCTTCGGCTTAGAATTTTCGCAGCATGCGTACTCGCAACCTCAAGATGCTGTAACCAAAGAAAAAATCCACTTGTTCTTTCATCTTTTATTCTCGTTTCCCAGGCGACGTCCCTCTTTTCAATTCGTAACGACACTGAAAACAATCCATGACGTCGTTCATTGTCCGCTGGCTAAATGTTCTTGTATACACATTTAATAAAGAATAATCGTCCGAGGCTTTTTAAATAAGAAACTTGTGCGCCTCACTGAAAAATATCCGAAGGAAGGAAGTAAAAAGACGAACGCAGCATGGCCGGAGGATTTGCTCTAGAAATTCGCGGTATTATCTTCATTGTCGAGCAGAGAGTAGAGAGGAAAAAGGATTTGTCTCGGAACTCGTTTAACGTTCAGCCCATTGTCTCAGGCAATCGGGGCGGCGTTTAACGTCAATTGCTGCGCGCCGGTTAATAAATATCGTTATAGTAGGATTTCTATGCAAATTCATATTTTTCAGAATGTAACTAGAAGCGAAGAAAATAGCTATATGCAGTCGTGAGAAACGTCGCTGACTGAAAATTGAAACGAGAAGAAAAACTCGGCAGAAAATTGTTTCACCTATTTACCGATTAATATGCAAAGCAGTATACTTTGAATCTCTTACATATCTTTCCATATTATGCGCGTTCTGTACAAATTTCCGCTTGCATGTCTTATATCTTTGAGAATGTAATTAAGAACGTATTACATCGGTAGAAAATCATGTTGTCTGTGTGCCAATTAATATAAAAAGTAGCATATTTCCAATATTTCATATATTTCTTCGTGTTACGGACAATGTTCTTGTAAGTTTGCACTTCCAGATCTCCTAAGAAAACGCAGAAAGATTCGCAGTCTAGTTAAAAGTTAGCCGTGAGGCGTTCTCAGCGTATAAGAGGCAACGATGATTTGCCGACATCGATATTCTTAGTCTTGTTATCATCGTGATACCGATTTGCAATTTTCCTGTCTTGTCGTTGAATCTCTTTGCCTCGAACGAGTATATTCGCGTGCAAGCAGGTGGAGAGCTATCCTCGGGGTAAATATTCAAAAGCAGAGTCGGCCTCAAGTCGAGTTTAATCGAGAATTCACGATACAATATGATTTATGCAACTTTACTGGGTTGATATACGTAGATGGAATTGGATCGGACAATTTATATTACACAAATTCAGGAAATCATTTGGATTTTACAAATAAATGATACGCGTTATTTGAAATATTTTGAAATTTCACTGGCACTTAATATACAATACAATATATCATAATTATAAGAATAGAATTTAATCAATAAAAGAAGAATAGAATTGTGGAAAACGATGCTCGGTTCTCAAACCCACTTGCCATATACGTATTTTTATAATCATTTAAAATAACAATTTCGAACCTAGTTTGCAAATCTCTTCCATCGAATGGAAAACTTTCCATTTGTTGAGGCTGAGGTTGACTGATTGAAGAACGAGTGGATGAATTTGTAGAAATAGAAAAGTATATTGAAATAATTAAAGATATAAGTATAAGTTTATGCTGATTCAGATCCTTACTCTCTTAGTGTTACTAGACAATGGAATGATAGCTTATGATAGTAATGGAATGAACTTTTTAGCTTGGGCTAGAGGCTACAGGCAACATAAATAGAAATCTGTTTAATTAGTTCCTTTGTCCCTAAACCTTGCAACCCAAAACATAATGTATATTCAAGGGTGCAATAATATGCACTGCTCCTTATTTAGAATATTTCTGTGTAATAGCAGTCTCCATAGTCATGGATATACATAAATAAAAATGTAGAGTTTTTCTTGAAGTAGTTACTTCAACACCATTGAAGATTTTTCTCCCGTCAGATAACTGTTCCGGCGTTAACACTATAAAAACCCGAAGAAATATCGCAGAAATAATACATCCTTAATTTAATGTCATTTCAACTTGATTGATTGATTCAATCATTTCTATCGGTTTAGTCACTTTTATATGATACGTAGCTAATACGCAACGCTGGCAACCCTGACAAGACGAGGTTTCATGGTCGTTGAAATAAAAGTGAAGATCGATAGGGTATCGATCGATGGTGTTGTAGGGGTCAACTGAAATGCAGACGCGTCTGGCAACATCAAAAGATACAATGATCAAACACGAAGGGAAGAGTGCAGCGAACAGTTGTATAGAGTGATAGAGGCAAAGCCTGAAAAGCGAACCAAGGGGGATGAAAACGCGAGGGCCTTGCCTCTCTGCGCTAACATTCAACCATTCAACGTCGGACCTTCGGCCTCATTAACACGCTGCTCCGTCGAAAAAAACAAGATTGCACGTGCCAGAACGCAGTTTCCCTCTCTTTGCGAAAAAAAGAAAAAAAAATAAAAGGAAGGAAAAGAAGAAAACGGGAGGAACACGGAGTAATAAAAATTTCTGGAATAAAGGGGGCGGTTCATTGAATCGTTGGAACTACGGGAAGAAACAACCTGCACCTTCTTTTCGCGTGGAATAATTTTTGTTGTTCTGTATATGCGTACGATACTTTGTACAAATTTTCTAGAAATCTTTCGCTTGTACAAATAAAAGTTCTGCGAATATCATAATGGAAGCCAAATTTCTAAGTCGCAACATGACTATTCCATACGTTTCTGTATTTTTAAATACACATTGTCTATACGTTTGTACTTTTTCGTTTCATAGGAACGCATCAACATGCGCAGTTTGTTAATAAAACTGAAAATTTGTTTTATGACAGATAAATATTATCCTAATACTAAAGATTTATTCCTTCCTCTAAGCATTATCACGGCTACGTAATATTACAACATTACGATGGATAATCTTCGTTTGATATTTTTCTACCCATGCATAAATTTCCTATAAATGCATAACAATCCGTGGTTTAATTACCAGCTCGCCTTTAACGTTATTCGTTATCAAATCGATAACTCGTCAGATTTTGCAGCACACAGGTTGGCACGTCTTATGAATTCTGATTAAATAGGCCTCGCGTTGCGGCTAGTAAAATTCTTCTCATCGTCGTTGAGATAGCGAACGAGTGGAGAGTCGATCGATCGAAATAGCCGCGAATTACTGGCGTTGCGGATCATGCACAGATTAAATGGTTTTTGCTGGACGTTTAATGAGCGCAGATAAATTTTTTTACAAGAGTTTCGCGATAATAAGATAAGAGGGGGGAATAATTAGATAGCTGAGATTTACGAAGACACAGCTTCCTTTTACGATGAATCGTATGGTTCGTTATAATGACCGTGGCAATTAAATTGTTTTTGCCGTCTGTATAGAACCATATAAGACGATATATTGCGTATCTTGTTTCCTTACGATGAGTAATGAGAATGGTAAAGAGCTTCGATCGGTTTCATGCAACATTAAGCTACGCTTCGTTTTTAATTCGTTTAGGGAAATCGTCTTCGATGGTTTTATCGAACAAAGCGTAACGTGGTTGGACCGATGATCGTTCAGTTAACGAGTTAAATACTTCGTTCTATTTTTAAGATCGTCGAAAACGTGGAATCTTTTGCGAAATAAAAAAGTTACGTCATTCTTTCCTTTCCTCTCTTTCTTTTTCTTCCTCTAACGAGAAATATTTTGTAAAATGCAGAGTGTAATGAAGTCAGTTTGTAATAACTTTGGTGAAATTATACCTGCTTCTCTGTAGCCTTGAAATTTTTCATCGTGCGTAGAAAAGCTTCCTGCGTTTACCTCGTTTTATGAAAAAGTTGCATTAGAGGGAAACACGTACTTAATGTTTATTTTATTTTACTATGAAGTAACGTTTGTCTGGTTGTGAAAGGAACGTTGCCCGTAGAAACGTTGACATTCAAATTGTCTCACGTACGTGTCTTTCCATTTCCGTTGAAACATCATTTTACAACAACCAGCACATCGAACCATCAAATTTATCGATCGTGATTATGTTTCTCAATTTAAGGCGATATTAAAAATTAGCACGGTATTGTTCCGGTTTTATAATTCGGAAAGTAATTACTTT
The DNA here is from genome assembly GCF_024516045.1 of Bombus affinis. Taxonomy (NCBI): domain Eukaryota; kingdom Metazoa; phylum Arthropoda; class Insecta; order Hymenoptera; family Apidae; genus Bombus; species Bombus affinis. The sequence goes on along the minus strand of NC_066349.1, from coordinate 8,970,107 downwards.
GTGCGAGGGGCACACGAAGCTGGAAATTCTCATAAAAATTGTTCACGATTATTTGTCTGGGCGCAATTAATTTCTATTAAAAATACATTGCGCAGAATTAATTCATCCCTTTTAAAATTCTGGTAAAGACTTATACATTTTATCCACATTTTACATCGATATATGAAATAACTTTTCTCCTTTAAGATTTTTATATAGTAATATATAGAAATATATTTTGCGAAAATTATTCAGTCAAATTCGAAATTTCTCTCAGTTTGTCAATTTAATTTACTCGAAAGATCGTCTATTACACAGAATCTATCGGAGATTCTATTTTAAGTGCAAATTTAAAATTGTTCAAAGACGCGTACAATATTGCAGAGGATTAATTTCGCGCAATTTAGTATATTTTTAACGAAAGACGGACTTCACGTGAATTTTAAATATTCGGATATTAAGTTAAGGTCAGAGATGAACACTTCAAGAATTTCAATCTTCCAAACGCTTTTAAAACCAAATATAATTTTTTTTAAGAGTTTTAAACTCTCGAATATTTAGAGAATCGACGAATAATAAGAGAAAAAAGAATATGTCTCGGATAATCCATCAATTATGATGCTTTCCATCTATCTATCCTTTTATTGGAAATGCCAGGGGATGCCATTATTCGAGCGTGTCGCGACGAGGACTCGTCATGACGATATCGAGAGTAATTAGTTGACATAATAACCACGGGGCGGGCCGTTTCCAAAGTTTCCCAAACGTTGGCAAACGAAATTCTTCCTTAGATTAAATGGCATCCCTTCGCTCGTTCGACTTTTCAACTACTTCCATCGCTGCTTTCGCTCCCTTCTTCGATCCTTCCACGTTAGAGTTCCGACGTTCCCCGTCAAATGGGAATTAACTGGTCACCGGTCCTCCTCCCGTGAAATGGAAAATCGTAATTGAGAAAAAGAGATCGTATCGTGCGCAATCTGCATCGATAAGAGATTATTAAATGTAGCCGAGGGGATGGCGGTCAATTTAAACGGCGTCGTGAAAACGGATTATCGCGATCGCGCCTTAATTGTGGATAACTCCGTCAACAGGCATTGGAAATATTCCCCGTGAATCTTCTTTTCTTTCTTTCGTTTCATTTATTCTTCGTTTATTCCCTTTGTCCCTCTTTTCTCGTGTGTTGATCGAGTCATCGAAGAACAAGTTTTCTATTCTTCGAACAGGAGTCGAGTTGTCTCGATTCGAACGTGGAAAATGTGTATTAGAAAATATTACTCCTAGCGCACTTTCTTTTCTTTTCTCTTCTTTCGTAGTAGATAAAAATTTGTCGCGGTAGTAACAAATAAATACGAAGACTCCATAGTCTTCTAAAGAAGAACATAGTAAGTCATATTGTGTATCTTTTACAGGAAAGCAGCTTTAAAACTCAAAGTTTTTATTTGTTTCCTCTTTTTCTTCTTTTCTTTCTCCTTCTTCCTCACCTCCTCTTCTATCTTATTTTCTTCTTTCGTCGGACGTGCTTTTCCTATTTTCTCTTCTCTATATCGAAGTATATGAGATAGGTACTGTGCGTTGCACGAAAGAAGATCAGCGGATCGACACACAGAGTCACCGTTACGCGTTGCTGTACCGTGTTCTTCGTACATGTGCCTATCTGTATGATTGGTTGAGTCTGCACGAAATAAGCAATGAGACCAGCTTTCTACTCGCGAGCATTCGAACATCTTCGTTTCAAATGATACGAGGAGTATTTAAAATACGATGTTAATGGTTTTATAGGGAGATTACACGAGCCTGAATTCCTTCCCCCGATCGTTCAAAAACATTCTATATGCAAAGAATATTTTAATTCTAAAAACTCATTTATCTCGCGAGATTCATAATGTGGCGGGATAGACCGGTATAAATATTACCGAACGAAATAAACATTTTCCAAATTACATACTCGTGTTCCATTACGCTTGCTATCTCATTTTTGTTTTCATCGTGCCCGATAATCTCTCGGGGAAAAAATTTCCCATGTAACGGGAGATTATTTAACGTTAAAAATCATGCAGGTGGAGGGGCGAAATAAAGTATTAAAGCTCGCTTTAGAAATTACCGAGGCCACCGAAATCGTCAAAGGATTTGTTCGTTGGGACATTCAAAGCGAAACGTCGCTTTGACAAACGAAACATTTTCCTGGCGACTCTCGCCAATTTGCATTCGATCTCCACGTGTTTCTCTCCCGTCAGTGTTGCTCGCTATACGATAAGTACGGCAGGATCAAGGGCCACTCTCGAAAAGCACGATCGATTCGCGAAAATGGACACCTTGCGAGCGAAACAAACTCTCGCGAAAGTTTCTTCGCGTCAAGTTAGAAGGAAATTAAAGCGCGTGGCTCCCGAGGTAGGGACGTGTGGAAAAACGACAACGAGACCCGCTTCGTTCAGCGTGTTTTTATTTAACCTTTCGCGTCGGCCAATTAAAATTCTGTCTGCGCTCTGTTTTCCACGAGACCACCGTGTAAACGCGAAAGTTCAACCGATCGTTGTAATTAGAGGGATGATTAACTGAAAGCATCGCGCACGCTTTGAAACGATACGCCGCGTTGTAGATGCGTTCTTGTGAGAACGATTTCGAACAGGCGTGGTTATTTAATACGTTGTCTCTTCTGTTTTGTTACTCCCGACGCGTATTTTTCCTGCATACGAATCCATGCACGCGAAATATGTTTGTTAAAACGTTAGGTTGTCTGGAAGCTCGAGTTTTTAATAAAATTGTCTTGCTTCCGAAGTTTACAGTTTGGTGGAAAATAATATTTGTTAAACTGTTAATTGTGAGAGACGAGGTAAGTTCGTTATTCAGGTTGTTAGTATCTGGAATATAATAATTCTTTTGTTTAGGAATCTTTTATCTTGTTGTATGTTGCGCCAGAGTTTTTAATCTCGTTATCATAGAAGTTAATTTTAAATATACTTTATAATTATTAAACGTATTCTACATATCCAGAATTCTTTGATTTTCTCGAATGTTCTTCCTAGTTTTTCCTAGGTTACGTTCAAGATTAAAATATATAGATTTTCTAATTCCTGGTATGCCTTGATATAGCATCTACTATTTTGTAATAAAGTAAAATATTTTCAATTTTAAGCTCGTATAAGGAAAATAGCCGAATTTCATTTTGATCAATGGCTCGCTTTGATACACAATCTGTCATTTAGCAACAGAAGAATTGACAAAACATCGATCGTACGCTGTACTCGGTTAGTTGCATGCTTTAAATTGATGTACCATAAATGTTATTCGGCGTGTACATTTAGCCAGCAGAATTCTGACGGATTTAACGCGTTTGTGCAATCGATTATTTCATATACGACAATCTATCAAATCTATGCTGTTTGAAAATAGAAAGGAAGATGAAATGGCATATAAGTTATAGATAAACGTACAAATATTTAATACACCTAATATAGAAATATTCTACATATATAATTTTACACATAGATATTACGTTCAATAGAATTATACGTCAAGAAAAATTTTATTCGTTTATATATATAATCATAATTAGAATTAATATTGCAATTACATCATTCTCAGAATTTAAACAAGAATCCATTTGTTGTTTGTAAGTTCAGAGCCATTTTTTACGGATATGCATTTTCCACGTAAACGATCGAACATCCTTTGGTTTATCAATTATTTAACATTGAATTGAAAAATCAAGATTTATCACGAATAATAATAATTATGCGTAGGCGGAATTTAACGGTTGTTGATATACCGTTTGATATTTCCACCGACGAAATACAATCGGGCCGTTCGACTGCGCATTTTGCTTTCGTAAATATTAATTTCGATGCAATGCAGAAATTTCGTACCGACGAAATTGAGTATTCGGTGGGATCGTTCTTTGGAGATACCAATCGATATCGAAATGTCACACGACAATACAGCCTTTCGGTGGAATTAATCGTAAATTTTCGCGCGACAAATATTGGCTTGCCCTTTCCTATATTTTTCTATCAAAATCTGTATAAACCCGTATAACAATTCAGTTCAATATCTTTTATATTATCATCGCATTTTCGCTGCCACCGATACATAAATCGTTAGCCAGGATATATCCGAAAGCCGATTATTCGAACATTTTGCAAAATTAGTTTTTAAAGTCTAAATATTTGGAAATTTCATAACTGGAAAATTTGACATTTTAGAAGCTCGAAATCTTGTTGAACAACGAAACCAGTACGTTCTATAAAATTAAAAATTCCTTTTCCCTTGAAAATTTTGCTCCTCGCAAGCTTCATTTTCATAAAACCCTGTGTGAAACGTGTCTTTTTCTTTCTTTTTTTTTTCTTTTCAAGTTGCCTCTGCAAACCCGTTCTTTGAGACCCTTAATTAATTCTCGCTGTTATCGAGCATTTTCCACAAATTACGTTGTTTCAAGCTGTAGCTACGTATTTAAACTGACAGTGTTTTATCACAAGCGTTAATGTTTTAATTCCTCAACGTTTAGAAATTACCTCGTCTCTTTATTGGAAAAGAATTCCAATAGCTTGTTTATCTTTCAGACTGAACGAGAATATTCTAAAGGAAATTCGTTACGTCTCTTAAAATTTCTCCATAGAACGCGTGTCGCGGTAATTCTCTTTCTACATATTAATGAATTAATTCTTCGCTTAGATGTTCACCTCTCGATCTATTTTCCATGTAATTTCGAAATAGCTTCTTTGAAGGTTAAAGAGCTTGCCTGCGGATGGAAATGTTGTTAATCGCGTCCAAGGCGCCCTTTCCCTTTGCACTCTATAATAATCGCGTATAATTATGCATAATTGCTGGTGGAACAGTGAAATGTATGCAAATGGTGCAATAATAAAACGCCTCGGCAGAGAGCAAGCCGCAAACACCGTAATCGTAATTGTGCAAACACGATCGAGCTTTTGAAAGATTAATAACAGCGCAGATGAGGCTAGATAGAGGCTAATTTTCGATTCTTCCTGTTGAGAGAATGTATATTTTCCTTCTCAGGAACTCGATTTTCATATGTAAGTAAATAATTCGCGATTCGTTTCCTTTTTTCCCCTCTAACTTTTGCTCGCGATTGTTTAAAAAAGAAAGGAGAAAATAAATGGTGAAACGCATTTGAAACGTACGAAATTTGAAAAATACACGCGGCGATATTGCGCGTTTGTATTTCTCCTTTCTATCAACTGTCGAAATTGTGTCTCGAATTATGTATGAAATAACTTTGAGTTAAAACGATTGGCCCAGAATGTCGAGGAACTCCGCTGAATCAAGCCATTGCCTCGTTGAAAAGTTACAATAATAGCGTGCCGGGCCTCTCGTCACGTACGATCCATCTTCGTCAGTGACGGCAGAGAACGTACTTCCGGCGGACGACGCTGCAGGAAGCGGCGTCGTACAATCGATTTTTAATCCATTCTTATCCCGAGCTAACCAACATGTTAACGTTTCTTACACCATCAACTTGCTAACATTCTGTAGAAGCAAACATGACGTTTATCGATTAAAAGGATCCTCTTTTTACTATCTATTTACAATATTCATTTTCAAAGGTATCTAACAATACCATTTTTCTTCCATCAAATTAACATACACGTACGCAATCAATTTATTCGTGTCTTTTCGAATCGCGTTTAAACCAATCAGACGTCAAGGTATGCTCCAACAGAGTGACTCGAAAATCAAGTAAAATATCTCAACGACAAGCGATCAAATAAGAAGCTGGAATACTAAAATGAAGGGAAGCTAACGTACGCACAAGTAATTACATTTAACGTGAAAAGAGAAATGAGAATCAGAGATGTTTCACAACGCAAAATCAAAGAAGAACGAGTTTAAATTATAAAATTGCTCGGCCGAAACACGACCTTTCCACGTCTCTTCCTTGCGGCTTTCATTTGTAATCACGTCAAAAAGAAGAAGAAAAATAAATAGGAAGAAAAAAAAAAGCAGAAAGAGAAACGATTGCACTAGGATGTTAGCGAAAATTGAGAGGAAAATTCAAGGGTGGAAAGCATGGCGCGTACGGTTCTATGTACTATTGTTCCCCAGGACAGAGGATTAAAGATGTAACTTCCTTCTCGTGCCTTTTACAGTTCCCTCGGCAAGAAACAAAATTTCGTTTCGTGCTGCGGTTCCAACGAGAAAACGGAGAAGAAGGGAAAAAAAGGAGACGACGAATGCGAGGTTAGTAAATAATACGAAATGTCAAGTCGCTCGAAAACGACGTTATTTTTCCGGTGGCTGGTGGTGCACGCGAGCAAAGGCAAAGTGGAGAGGCAAAAGGTTGAAAGGAAAGGGGACGAAGGAGCGCACACGAAAAGGGGAGACAAAGGAAATTCATCACCGACTATATTTTCAATGTTACGTTAACGCTGCCGCGTACGGAATAATGGAGATGGTAATGACGACCTCGTGCGCTACTCCAGCTCGATTTATAGTTTCCCATTTATCTTTGCGACCACGAGGAATTATAATATTAATTGGTACGACCTAAATTTCGATTGCGAACCCTCGACTTCCGAACGTTGACACTGCATGGTTGAGTATGTTTGCTCTTAACACATCTGGAACGTTTGCGCACAGCCTTTAATGAGACCCCGGTCGAATCTTGCCTCGAGTTATTCCAGACCAAACTATCGTCCTTCTGTGACTCGTCCCTTTCTTTAAACGCGTCCTTTCGTCTTAATTTCAGATTAGAAATTTCTCGATGATTTCGCAATATCAGTTATTTATACGCCAATTATGGCGTAATAAGAAAGTGGGTGAGTCTATCGTAAAAAATAACACGTGTCTTTCTTTTTGCGTGTTCTTCGATTTCAATTTGAGATTAGAAATATTTAACGAGATCGCGGTCGAATTTTCCCTCCAGCTATTCTATACGAAACCATTCTGCTTCGTCTCTCTCTTTCAACATACCCTTTGCTTTCGGTTTAGGAATAGAAAAACCTGAAAAGCGTAAAAATATAACACGTGCCTTTCTTTTTCTGCGTCCCTTAGTTTTAATTTGAGATTGAACATATCTTGAAGGTTTAGTCATAGGCTGTATACGTGTGCCTGTAATCGCGGTGTAATGAAGACTGCACTGTAAAGAGATAGATCAGAAATTTCATAGGAAGCTTTGTTCTTTGGAAGATCAATTTCGAATATTCTTCGTATTTTGTACTATTGAGATATGTATAATTTTATGTGCCAGACTAGGTTAGATGCGTAGTAGAAATACTCGTATGTGAATATCAGTGTGTGGAAGTATGCGTGTGAGCGGCGTCCCGAAAACAAATGAATGTAAACTGTTCAGTCGGTGACAGTCGGGTATGGAAGAAAGTGCTGAGACGCGTGCCAGTGTGTATCGATGAATATCTTTGAAATCGTCTATCAAATAAATATATAACTATTCTAATATTAATTCCAAGTATAAATTTAGTATTCCTATACCATTATTTCGGCTATTAAGATCCAAAATTCTCAACATGTACGTAATTCCAATAAACCAAATGAAGAGGATCTTATCAGCTTATAATCAGCTTAGAATACGAATGTCTTATACGAGTCTTCTTTTCCAGCAACCTGAGTGTTGCGAGTATTCTTTAATTAAATTGTTTGCCATAAAGTCTATGGAAATTTCATTTTTCCATTGTTCATTTGCAATTACTGCTTCTCGCTGAAACATGGCGATTGTAGGGAAATAATAGAGTGCGATATTTAGCGGAAGATAATTAAATGAACGAAAGAATTTCATTTGAAACGTATTGTCGTAATAAAGCAGAGGAATATTAGATTATGCTTTTGGAGAATGAGAATACACGATAGAAACGAAATGTTTGAAGCCGATAGAACGAATCGTATCCTCTTTTTCATGAGTTCTCCTATCTTTTTCTCTTGTTCGTTTATGTATGTATAGCGAATGTACGTTCGAGAGAAACTTCGTGTCTATCCGTTCGTGCGTTACCACTCGAGTATCATGAATTTTTATAAAATCCGATAAGAACAACACCGAGAACCCTGTACCATATGCGTTCTCCTTTATCCAGCTAAATTTTAATAAGATAGTCACAGAGTTCGTGAACATCTTTTTAACGAAACAAACAACAGCCAGCACGCACGTATGCACGTGCGTTGTCTTTTAAGGTAATGCACGCTTTTTGCCAAGCTAACGCCGCAGGGGAATAACGCGCAACAATCTGAATAATAAACAGCATCGGGGGCATTCCATTAGGATCGCGTGCAGCAAAGAACTTTGAATTTTTTAATGCGTTACACGCACTCAAATATCTCGGCATTGAGAAACGTCTGAAAATTCGACGATTCGAAACTTGAAACATTGAAACATCCGAGAATCTGGAAATTTGCAAGTTCATTAATTCGGGACTCATTGAATTTAAATATCTGAAGATTCGATCGTTCAGAATTTTTGGAAATTCGACGCATGGCGGCGATTTCGACAATTCGAAATTCGACGATCAGAATCGAGGAAATTCGAATCTCTGAGAATTTGAAAACCTGAGCGCGCGAAATGTTGAAAATGTAGGCGCTGGGAATTTCGAAAATTTAGATATTTGAAGATCGAAAAGTTTGAGAATCTGAAAATTTGCGAACGGCTAGATTTAAAACTTAGAAATATGGAAATTGAAAGGTCTGAAGGCTATAAAGTCTCGAAATTTAAAGATACGAAGTATAAATGAGAATATTTGGAGATGTGGAAACTGGTAAAGGAACGGCTGGTTAATATAATGAGATAAGTACATGGAAATTGAAAGTTTAATGAGGTAAAGCAGGAGGCCATATCTTAAATACAAATTCAAATGAGGGGAGAAGAGGCAGCAGGCAGCGGCTTAATGTAGCAGAAGCAACTAAAGTCCGGACAGGACTTACGTAGACAAATATGTAAGTTCCATACAACAGAAGGGGAAATCATGAAGACGTTTAATTGATTAAGAAAGAGAGAAAGAGAGAGAGAGAGAGAGAGAGAGAGAAGACTAGGAAGAACGCGAAACCCCTAAGTTTAATATAAATAATAGATGGGGGATCCAAATCTCTCAAATATTAATCTTGTAAAAGTCAAGAAAAGACTTAGGTACGAAATCCTTAGCTCATCCTAACGGGAGAACTATCTGCTAAAAATGTAAATTTAATCGTGTGGAAGCTAATGAAACTACCAATGTAAATCCAAAAGCTTAATGTAGCATGATAGGATTTCGAACTGCAGATTTCACGGCCCTAATCTGAAGTTTCAACCTTTACGAACAATATATTACAAGGTAAAACCTTGCTGAAGCGATCACTATTAAAATCAAGTAGGGAAAGAAAAGGGATAGGAAACGATCATATCTTTTTGTATAGAAATAAATCTGTCAGATTATAATTTTGATGCAATTAACGCAATAATTTGATCAATTATTTTGGAAAATATTTATTCAGGTGAAATATAAGGTAAATATTTCGTGTATGTAATAGTCAAATAATTAGCTAATTTTTCTTGGAGATTTTTATTATATTGGATTCGCAATTAAGTGATTGTTATTACCACCTAATGACAAAATCCGCAATCATTTGGTTGCCAATCTAATAGTATCTTTAAAAGAATTAAAAGGATAAACAGTAGGAAACAATTTAGCCAATATGAAATTATGGTCTGATGTATTCAAGAGAATTTCAAAAGATATTATGATAGAACGCGTGATAGAAGTCAACGATTATATGCCGCTAGATGTCTTGCCTGGCCTCGCATGGGTTATTCTACTTACAAATCGATTACTCTTCTACTCGACGCGACGTCTAGGACTGTTCATATTGAAATATGTATATGTATATCGTAATGTATATGAAAATAGGTCGATTTATGTCATCATATTGTTACTATGAAAATTATTAAAAAAAAAGAAAAGAGCTTTCGCTGATTTTTACGAAAACTATCTTTTTAGAAGAATTTATATTTCTGTAAGTATTAAATCTACGAGCTCTACTCTTTTTCGTTACTATTATAATAGTAAATTGTACTTATTTTTCACAACCTAATCTGAAACATTTAATTTTTCTATAAAAGTATTTTTATCTTCGTATTTTATTTATCGAAATATCAAATGGTTTAAGATGTTATTGTTAAAATCGATTACGATAGTCTCTCAATTAATTTGCAAGATCCTTTCCTATTTTGTTTGCATATAATAAATCTCTTAAATAAACTACTTGGCAATGCAATTGACGCTTATAAATGCCGATCTTTTTATTATATCGTTGCTTGGCATCGATCGTGGTACGACTTAAAAAAATTTGAATTCTACAGTGGAAGTTTTTTCAAAATTTGAGTTTTTGAAAATAATAAATACAGACTTTATTAATACAATTACCCTCTGATACAATTCTAAATAAGTCGTTTCGACACGATAAAAATAAAAACCTAACGTAGACCCTGCATTCAACAAAAGCAAATTGGAAATTTTTTGACTTAGAGATCAAGCAGCGATATATTAATTTTAAAAAATCAATTTCGTCGATACGATATTCTACGATAGCTCGAACAAACAATAAAATTGCCCTGAATTCCTCCATTTGTAACTTTCTAACTAATTTATATCTTTATCGAAATAACATTATCGTGTTCTGATTATTCTACGACATCCCGAGTCATCCTATTTACTAATTCTCTAACCAGTTTATATTTTATCAAAAATAATTAAGCGTCCGTGTATTTTTCAGCGTTAGTGTAGACGTATTACGAATTTCAATTCTTCTCTCTACCTGCAGCACGCGTCTCAATTTCTAAATTGTCCCACCATGCGCGCTGACCTTTCAATCACAGACGGCCGGCGTCAACAGGAAGAGAATTAATTTTTCCCTGATTCTCCTTATCTTTTTCGTTTTATGCACGAGCGACGCAACGGCCGTGCCATTCAAACGTTGACCGTGTACATTCGGGGGCCATTCGAACGGCCGGTTGAAAGGCAGCCACCAAAGTCAACGCGGCATCAAAATCTGCGAATGGCATGGCCGATGGCCGGGTAAAGGGAAAACCCATGGTGGAGCGCGAAACGTTTCGGTTGGTTAACGCTAACGTTCGTTAACGCCAGTCTAAAAGACAGGGAACAGATCGAACGCGTCTCATCAACGCACATCAATCGTCGGTTCGTTGCACCACGCGTCGGCTGATTGGCATAGCCGGACATTTTCTCTCATAGATCGCCAAAATGGTGTGGTTCGCCGGGTTTTACGAGCCTGTCAGACCAGTTCAACCGTCTCTGCGTTTCGTATTTTCGTTGTGTACTGAAATGTTACTTTTGGGACGCGATGTACCAAAGTTTGAGGAACAGGCCATCCTCTACAGGAAGTTAATTAAGTGCAATAATTTGTTACGGTGTTTCATGTATTTTAATCCTTTGCGGTGGCCATACTTTTCTGCTGGCACTGCTATAAATATTTATAATTCGTAGATAAATGTCGTCTTACGCTATCGTGGCAACGGCCGATCGCAAAATATTAATTTCTCCGGATTTCATAAAATCATAGAACATCGTAGTTTTGCGAGCAAAGGCGAAGTTTTCGGCAGTTAATATAGCGCGGTTGCTTTCGATTGATTTACGACTGATATCAGAGAATTCTGTTTTTCCTGTGTTATGAAAGGGCGATCGTAGAATTTGCTTATTTTTCCCCTGTTCTTCTTGCAGCTGGATCCTACATTTTAGCAAGTCTGAGGAAATTTTAGCGCGATAAGTATCCTTTTTTCATATCTCTATGTTGTACAATAGCTCTCTATATCTAGTATTAGATCATCCGAAAAGTTTCTTTCGTTTTATAAGGAAATGATGGTTACACAACATCTTCAGTTTTATATTATTTTATCGACTTACGTATGATCCATTTTGTTCTATCAAAATAAAGATCACAACGTTCGACAGATTAGGTTTCATGTTTGTATGCATCGTTGTAAAAGACGTGTCTATAAAAGAAGGACACTTTTTGGACAACCTAATAGCATTCACAAGCTACTTTATCATTTTCTTTTAATAATTCCTTCAATTACGTCGCAGCTTAAATATTTTGATAACGAGCAAGCTGACCTTTTCTCCAATCCTTTCAAACGAAACATTGCAATAATTAGGAGTATCCAGGATAATACATAAAATCTATGGAACAATAATTTCAAGACTTTGCGAGAGAAGCTCAAAGAGCCTCGTGAAATGAGGGATACCAATTATATCGGCTTTAATGAAACGAATCAAGCTGTAACGAGTACTTGAAAGATTGCAAGTTACAGTAATTACGTGGAAAATAGCGTGCTTTTGCCTTGCAACTCTCTTCTTCTCGTTCGTTTGTTAATTTACAGCGGCCATTTTCTCCGAATCTTTCTTTCTCCCCGTCTCACCTACGTTTCTCTATTTTTTCCGTTGCTGCCATGTAGCTTTTTCGGCTCCTCCATACGTCTTATTGGTTGTTCCAAGCGGGCATGAACTTATCGAGGGGTTAGTTGCCAGGACGACAGTTTGAATCGTCTCCGGGGCAGGCAATTAAGCGAAATAATGTGCTTGCTCGGCTGGAGTTATCATTGAAAGCAAAGGACCGGTATATTTCTTTGAGATCGTCGTACAATCGTTCCAGACATCGATCGGTGTTGCGGAGAGATTGTTTAACTCCGGCAGTTTCATCTCTTTTGCTTTGGCAATTTTACAGTACATTTGTCAATTGGGGTCGAATAACGATCCCAAAATTTACTTCGACATTTTGCGTAATATGTCCAAGTAAAATTTACTCGAGCATTTTGCGTAATAATCGAGTAAAGTAACATTAAATTGATATTAAATCGACGAGTGTCCGTGACAAAGTTGGTCGTAGACTTCTGCTGTGCGAACAAAGCTTTATAACTTTACAGTATCGTGTCGAAAAGGAAAATTAGTTGACGTGTAATTTGTAATATTTACCTGCAGAAACGTAATTGCTGCATATAAAGTTGTTACTGTTACGCGAGAAACTGTATCAGCATTGGTAAATTTAACAAACTTGAGACTCGTAAAATTCTATTGATGATATTAGTCGAACTGTGCAAGATAGGCTTGATTTTTAAATGTTATAAATGTTGCAAATATCGTGTGCAATATATTTATACTTTTTTATACAGGGTGGTTGGTAACTGTTGGTACAAGCGGAAAGGGGGTGATTCTACGCGAAAAAAGAAGTCGAAAATATAGAATAAAAATTTTTCGTTTGAGGCCTTGTTTTCGAGAAAATCGATTTTGAATTTTCGCTCGGTACGCGTGCACTTTATTACGTCTCGTTATAACGGATCTCATTGTAGATCGTTGTACCGAGCGAAAATTCAAAGTCGATTTTCTCGAAAACAAAGCCTCAAACGAAAAATTTTTATTCTACATTTTCGACTTCTTTTTTCGTATAGAATCACCCCCTTTCCGCTTGTACAAACCACCCTGTATATCTCATATGATTCATATACTTCATAATTCCTATATACTTCATACATAAACCTACATGATTATATATACTTAATATACTGGTATATTTAATCACTGGTCACGTGACTTCAAACGAGACAAAAGTAATTTATTCTATTCTTATTTTTGTTCCTTGTATTATTTAGACATCGAAAGGTAGGACAACATTACACGAAAAATATCGAGAATCCCTTCAATTTCCAATAGAGGAATCGCTCAATGCCAGGCTGTTGAGAAACTTATAAAATAGTCTCTGTATCAGGCAAGCCAACCTAGTCGTCGAGCTATCGATTTCTCACGTGAATTCTGGTACCCTTTACTGCAGGATAAAGTAGTCCGGACGTGTTCGACACCAATAACTCAAACTCGCCAGTGCCGTCGCGATATTTTGTTACCGCGTGCGACAAAAGGCGCAGCAGTGCGCGAAAATGAGAAAATGGAGAAGCACGAACGCGAAGAAAAGGGGAAACAGCGAATGCCACCAGGGAAATCGTCGGGGAAAAGTGCGTAAGGTAAATGATCGAAAGTTCTATGCACTGTTTATCGATCGTCATTTACTCGCTGCAATATTTCTATGCGAATTTTCAAAATAATGAGCATTCTAATGAGAAAAATGGATGCAATTAAATTTGAATTAACAACGTTGCTTTATAAATTAATTTCTATGCATTTTCAGATTACAAGCTGTCTTTCTAAGGAATTTCAGGTGGCAAGAGTCCACAGAAATGCGTATAATAGATAATATCCAAAGTATAAAATGTCTAAAGTACAAAATAATCAAAGTACTTGGTGCAATATTTAGAGTAGACGAAACAAATTTTAATTCATAGAAATATGAAAATGCATATAATCCGCGATCTACTTTTAAAGCCTTGAAAATTCGTAATAAAATTTTGAAAATGTATACACTTGCGTGTATCACTCTACAATTATTCGACTTCAATTAATTTCTATGTACCATGCTAAATACACTGCCTGTTTGCTAATTTATCTATCCAAATAAGAAGTAGGATTAAAGGTAAATGACATTGAAAATAATATTACGAAGTAGAAAGCACATGAGAAAAGAATATTTCGTCCGCAATGTTGACAATAAAGAATATAAAACGGTCGTGAGGAGGTCGTTCTGTATCTTGGGATGCAGTCGCTATTAAGTCAGTTTCCACGTATTTATTTTGACTACGGTTGACTTTTGTGACGGAAGTTTGTCGAATGCGTGTGTTTGCTCGTTGCACAAAAGCATAAATGCATTCCTCCATGCAGCCAAACACACTCATCCGACGTAATCTAGAATTAATTACTTGCCCGTTGCGGGAAATGTTTCTTGCAACGCTGATACTTACAATTTCTTTCGTTAAACCACGGTCTGGCATTATCAGAGCGCGAGTTAAACGTGATAATTAATACGTAGAACAGAGAGTAAAATATTTCTTATGCAATTAATGTTACATAATGAATAGTAAAAATGTTAAGGTAATAGATCCCTTTAGAAGGGTATTCGCACGATTTAAACGATATTATATATTTCCTTCAATGATACTAATGCACACATAATATCAAATAGTATTAAATATAGAATAATATTAAATATTAAACGTATTGAATTCATTTCGACAAACACTTTCATAAAATATAAAGAACTTCAGTTATCGGATAAAAGAATCACGGTGAATTCAAAGCATCTATTTAACATAAATATAACAAAATTTTATTCTTTTCTATTTCTCCCATAAATTTACCATATATCGAAAAAAAAGGCATTATGGAAACTACCAGTGTGAAAACACCCTTATACCACAAAGAGTACACCATCTAACGAGTATTAAATGGAGAACCTTTATCGAAATTCATCCTTCACGAGCAACGTATCCCTATCGTATCCTCATCTGGAATCCCATCCATGCAAAACCACCCTTGTCGCATTAAAAATCAATCTAATTTCCCTATGAAATCCTCCTAAACAGGATGGATAAGGTGGAGGAGCGTGGAAGAGAGCGGCTATAACAGAACAATACCTATTTTCCAGGAAATTACGTAACAGACCATAATTAGATATTTCCAACGATCTCCATTTGGGAATCGCGTTAAAGGAGACCATTAATAACGCAGATCCGGCGGGGGGATAATCTCCAAGCGGAATTGGAGGATCGCAAGAGGGATGAAACGCGGCGACTAGTCACCCTTCAGAGATTGAACGTATGCCGGTGTTACGTGACGCAGTCTGCCCTATAGTTTCAGACAAATGGCCGTGCCAATAGACACAGAGATCTACGGATCGATTCGACAAACATACACAGCGTAACAGTCTTGATCGAGAGGCAGCCACACAGGACACAGTCGTCTTTCTTATCGTGTGTGCAACTCTGTCGCGCATATTGTACGCTACGAAACGTAAATGCAAGATCTGCATCCTTGAGACACCGACACAATAGCATTTGCGATTGGTCACAGAATTAGGGAGACTCGTTTACCTTGCAATTATACCGAAAACCTTGAGCAACCAGGCGTAATCGTAGAAATTAATCCTTCATCCCTTGTTAACGTTGGCTGTTATTTTGCGTTCTCTTCAATTTTTTAGTAGATCAACTACACTCCTTTTTGAAATTATAATCAGACTGGCTCGTCGAAGTATTCCGAACACGTCAATTACGAAACACGATCGTCGATTGACCGTCAAATTTGAAACCAATGTGAAATAGTATATAGAAATTACGAGATATTTCGTGCAAACGTATATTTAATTAATATTTCGCTAAAAATGAGTATACTTTCCGGGGAGTTATTTTTCTCTCTGGCTTAATATCAGAAGAGAAGTTAGTTTGCTGTGTTGCTAGTTATCGAATGACTCCTCCCGAGGGTAGATCGGTGCCTGGTGCTAATCTAGGTTGTTTCGACCTTTTCTTTCAATAGAAATTGGTTTTATCTTGTGTGGTTGGTTTCTTTTACTTTTGATTGGTTTCTGATGCTTCGTGTATTTTGTTGATGGCTAGTTGCGGATAATTTGATTTCGTTTGGTTTGCTTTGGACCGCGATTGAATTTACTTTATTTAAAGCAATATTATAGAGTATCGTCGAACGTCTTGTGTCATGGGATTTGAATTATTATTGATCTTTGTATTATGTTTCGTTTCGTTTCGAATTATTTGTACTTTACTTTCCTAAAATTTCCATCTTGATCCTTCATGTCAGAGCGCAACGTCAAGTTTCTTGTTCGCTCATAGAAACAGTTATATCATCGTTCGTGCATTTAGCATTTCCTATTCAACCCACGAATTATCATCTCTATAATATCGGGCGATTGTTCTGACCTATCTTTGAGAACTTTAGTGTCGCGTACACAGGTATTACTTGAATTTACATACGTTTCGCATTATCTCGATGTAATACTGTATAGTTCATACCATATGGTGCATTATTGCTACAAGATACGCTTACGTCATCGTGGATCATTTGCATAGCTGCGACTACTCACTTGTTTCTTGTTATAATTACAATACGTTACATCCGTGTTTAACGTTCTTTAATCGTAATTTCATTTCTTGAAAGTAGATCCTTCTGTTCCAATACCATTTAAGGCGTAACTATTTATGAAAAAAATATAAAATTGTTTTTTGTATTAATATTTTCATAATATATAATATTTCCCACCGACTAAAACACGAATTTATCTTTCTACATAGGAGAATAAATAAAATAATTTAACAGAGGTGTTTAATTTACGTTACAGCGAACGTGGTCATGAAAGATCTACGACTTAATATACACGTTACATTTGCAAAGAAATATAATATGTCTTATAAGAACAAAAAGTAATTATACAATTAATAATTACGTAATAGAATTTCTCTGTGATAGCATAATTATATGTTTGCTGTGACCTCGATTTCATAATGCTATTCAAGTATTAATATCCCTATTCTTCGTCCTCTTTTGTCATATTTCATTAAACCAATCAAATTAATACTCAACCAATGTATTCCTTTTATACTTGAATTATTCATATTTCAATACAAAACGCTCCCCAAAATAACTGACCCACGTACACAGGTCATCAGCCAATTTTGAACGCGGGTCAACCTTTAATCACCAAGCAGCCGCTTATTCGCCGAAAGAAACTGTAAACCATCCGCCACAACTTCGCCACTCATCCATTTACACGAACAACCTTAAACCAATCACAAAAGACCGCAAGCCTCGCCAACCTCTTCGGAACAAACCGACTTTCGATCGTCCAACAACACCCTGCAAAGCCAATAATCTTCGACTGGAAATCGAGCTCTACCTGCACTTTCGACCTCTTTCATTCTTTTAGCCACAACTTTGGACCATGTTCCGGCAGCAAACAAGGAAGAAAGGAAGCAGTCGATGATTATGATTGAAATTGATCGTGTGGATCGAAAGTCGCGTCGCGTCGCACCGACTCTGAATTCCGAATTCGTCTCACGGACATCGCTCTAAGAAACTTTCCGCCGATCCTCAAACTTTCTTTGCCTCGTTGATCCCAAGCCACGCGCGATTTTCCTCAGGACGACGAGGCTTTATTAGAGGGAAACAAATATCGAGGACGTGACACCGCAGTGGCTGCGAAACGAAAAGCTCCGTCGACTTATTATTACGCTCACTAAACACTCATAGAATAGGTCAGCGCCACGTAAAGAGAACGAGATCGACAGAGAAGAATAACAAGAGGAACAACGAACATTTTAAAGATACGTTTTGTAGAAAATTATGTTACTTGTACGCATACAGAGTGGAGTTGTAATCATAGTAGTGTAATCATAGGCGGAGGTTGATTCTACGTGAAAATTTGAGAAAAAGGTTTGGTACAATATCTTCTCATCTGAGACTTTCAAGAAAATCGATTTTGAAGATTTGCCGAGAATATTTAAATTTGATCAATTCCGGATCGAAGAAGAGCAAGTGGTCGAAAGGGGTTTTTAAACTATTAGGTTGTCCCAAAAGTTCTTTTCGTTTTATAAGGAAGTAGTAGATGTACAACATCTTTTGGTTTATATTATTTTATTGGATTATATTTCATCCATTTTATTCTATTACTACAACATGGATCATACATAAAATAATATAAAATAAAAAATGTTGTGCATCTATTATTTCATTTATGAAACGAAAGAAACTTTTCGGACAACCTAATATACTCGAAGATAAGTAAAAAAGGTGGAAGAAAATTTTTCCATAAGACTCTTTATTTCTGAGAAACATAAATTTGAAAATGTATTATGCGCGACAGGTATCGATAGACGCGAGAATCTTTATATTTGTTACAGTTATAGACGGAAAGCTGCGATTTTCACCATTTTTAACTGCTCCTAGGTGGCAACCACGTCAATCGATTTCGATGAAATTTTCAACACGTACGTAACTGACATAAATCTGTAGAATGTATTTTCAGTGTTGCACATAACTGGCTCAGGTAAAAATGTTGTGAAAGGCGACTTTCGTTATTTTCTCCGCCATTCAAACCAATTGCCATCCGATAAACTAACAATCCATTTAACTTCCCCCAAAAAGACCTCCAGTCGTTTCATCTAACGTTAAAGATCCTATTCCATTTTGAAGCGCGTTAAATATTAATGTGATCAACTGTATACACGAAAGAATGATACACAGAGAACGAAACAACGAGAGACGAAACAGAGACAGACAGAGAGATAGAGAGAGAGACGAAACAGAGACAGACAGAGAGACAGAGAGAGACGAAAGGTAGGATCGTGATAATACACTTAATAAACTCGTGACACGAGAATCATACCTTGCATCAGCATACCCGCAGACACGGATTATACTCTGGTACGCGTATCCTTGGCGAATTGTGAATTATTAAAGGGCGGCAGAGGGGTGGGGCGAGAGCAACCAGAAGACTAGCACGTTCCGCCGTGTTTCGTCGAAAGGAGCGAATTAGTCGGCGAATGGGGCTGAAGGGAAAATATCGAGCTCGCGTTGCCTCGCAGCGATAGGGATGCTTCATTTGGTAGCGTGGAATTGGTAATTGTAATGGTGGTACGCGGTGAGATTTTAGGCGGCAACCGAGGGGAAAAAGGTACGTAGAGAGTTAAAATAGAGTAGATGGGAGAAGCGCGAGCAGAAAATATCGAGGTAGCAGTGACACGGACGGGGTAAAGGGGAACGTCTAATTTTACGCTGGTAATTGTGATGGTGGTTTGGTGGCGGAATAAAGTGGGTGGAGGGGATACAGAAAGACAGGGAAGTGGATTAAACAGAGACAAGGGGAAAAAGAGATATCTGTTTGAAGATGTTTCTGCAAAAATTCAGGTACATTTTCGTAAATGCCTGTACAGACTGGAAGTATATTTTGTAAAATAATGTGCTGTATATTATTTGATACGGGAGTGTGGAAGGTTTTGAGAAAAAATCAATTCCTCGAATAGTAGAATTTTGTTTATATGAATTTGTCGACGGGCCAATAGCTTGCACAATAGGAATTCACTTAGTTTCTCCGGCATCTATGATTTTTCCTTCGTACAGTAGAACTTCACGTCTAGTTTCGAGGAACAGGAGTTTATTTAATCAGACAGGAACGAAAATTTCGTTCCAACAAATGGAGTTCTACTATACGGTAATGCAACATTGTCTGAACAAGTCGGAAGACAAAATAGTTCGGATAACAGAGTAGCTTTGATAATAGAACTTCGCTAGTTATCCCCTGCAGCACTTCTTATTCGAGATAACAGCAGCTGGACTCTCTTGCATAATAATATATCAGCTAATAACGGTAATAAGTTGACAAGTTATGCGTCCTGTTACGCTCAACTGCTCCTCCTTCGATACATGAAATTTATTTTGGATAAAGGCAAATGATGGCAAATAATCGTTACGGGAAACATATTCGTATAACTAAAGTTACGTTCATATATTTCGGAATAATAGAGACTCGGCTCTAAATTCGTAAAGGAACTTCGAATAAGCAAGATTTTATTGCATAGAAATATAGGTAAAAGAAATTTTCGTTTAAGTAGAAAATAAAGGTAATCGCGTTATTTTATTCGGACGTGTGATGCATCGAGTAAGAAAGTGTAGGAAAAAAGAAAAGGAATTTCATTTTTAAAAACGATCGTATACTAGTTCGTTAATTTTATTACACGTGTTATCGTTACCAGTTTGTTCGTAACCTGTAACGTTTTTCTGTTTAAGTTGAACGACAGGTGAAACGCAATTTGTACGCCTCGTTAACAGGAAGCATTCACGTCACTGAATTTTCGTTACTGTTGTCTGAAGCGAATAGTTTGGTGAAATAAGAGAAACGCGAATGAATAATCGTGGTTTCAGGCATCGTGATGTAAAATTAGTTACCATAGTTCTTTGTACGTCGAGCCATCCTTTCTCTTCGTTTTGCAAATAATATGATTTTGCTGTATTTTAACAAGTATAATTTAACTTTCGTACAAACGTTACCCACATTTGACGTTACGCATCCAAATGAAATATACAGAATGATAATAACGAGAAAAATAAGGCTGAACGATAAAACGGAATTCTGTTACGAATCGAACGATCTATGATATTACGATGGATTTTCTGCGCCGCAAATTCAATAAAACGATGTTTATGAATATATCTTTCGCTAAGTAAAGCGATCAGTTATCAGACGGACAAATTAGAATGGAGAATGATAAACGAGCATCATCGTGATTACAATTTCCTATTCATCATCGTCGCCTTGCGCTCCATCAACTTCGTCAGGCACGTTTCTTCGATTCGAAAAATTACCGCGTATTAAATAAAACGAGAAAATATGCAAAACAGCTGTGTACGAAAATTATTCCCGTAATAAAATTATCTTCCTTAATGAAACGCGGCAAACTTATTTTCTGACGATAAACGAATGGAAATACAAACGAACGCCCCTTCGAAATTTAATGAATAATTATTAGATGGCGGATGTTGATGCATTTATAGGAAATTTTAATTTGCAAAAATGTACAGAATATGTGCAATACGTGTAGAAATTCTGCGTATAAAGTTTTATTCCATGAATGCATAAAAATCTGTTCGATAAACGCATAAAAATCTATTCAGCGAATGAAATTTATTCAGTCATCTAATTATTAAAATTTTCACGATAATTACGTGTGAGAGGAAATTACAATGAAAATACGATATTAGAACAGTGCGTGACTTATCCGATTCGACAACACAAGACAGCCTTCAAGTACCTCCCTCGCAGCGTCTTTTTGCTCACGCTGCCATGGAAAGTTTCAAGTAACATTAACAAGTCGAACAGATGCACTCGACACTCGCGTTTCGCCACTTAGAAGTTGCTCGAGCATTTATTCAATCTTTTCCAGCTTCCGCCGATCTTACGATTCTTCCATATTCTACATATGCAACATAGTTGGAAAGAATGATCACGACTTTTAACATGAGCATCTATTTTTCACATTATATCATTATATTTTTTCTAGCAAGAAATCTACTATTCTTCGCCTGTTCGTTTTAAATAACTTCGTTTAAAATAATTCTTATTATTCCTTCTTTCACTCCATGTTTAATTAAAATCGCGAGATTCGTCGAGGTATGCATTATTTTCAAAATAATATATCAATAAATTAATAACATTTACATCACCGCAATTTTTAAAGACCACGATATGACATCTCGTTTACATTAAAGTTTCATTGAAATATTCTTTGAATTATCATCAAAGACACAGATACTTTGCGTACAATTTTCTTACGCCAGAATCAGAGGCCAATGTTAATAATTTTTAACGAAACTTGGCAACGAGCGTTCCAATTTTTGATCCCCGCAGTAATCGATAGAGGATAAAGTATAATATAGCCCTGAAAATAGACAGAATATCAGGGCGGAAATTCCTGCGCGGAAGATTTAAGATCAGCTCGTGGCTTCGTTCGAGGCGTTGGGAATTCGAGAAAGCATTTGGGAAAATGCTTTCTACGAACGTGTCGTAAGAATCGTGACAATGTATCCACACGCCTACGCCGTATATACGTATATTCGCGGACGTTGGTATTTTTTACGAGGAACATCTCTTGCAGAAAGTGTGTGCGAGAAGGAAATCAGCCAACCTAGCGTATAATATTTCCACGGTGGAAAATGCGAAAATTTCGAGCCGAGCCTTGGAAAAATATTATCTTATTGCCCGGCGAGACGTAAGAATTAAGAATACTGTCGCAATAGATTCGACGAAACGCGAAAATTGGAAATTGCTGTTTCCCATGGAACTCCGACGATGAAAAAGTAATTTGCCCCGAAAACTCTGACGCGAAAAAAATGGCCATTCGAAGCGTCGCTTTGTTTCTTCCCGTATTTTTTCGTGCGCTGATTCGTCTCGTTACACGTGTAGGCTCTGAATAAGTATTGTTTAAAACAACGATACAATTGATTTTATACAATTTCGAACAGCTTTTTATTTCCACTTCTATTTTCGTCTTTATTTCCTACTTATTTTCCAGTTAAACGATCAATCCTTGTTTTATTTATTATATTCATTTTCGAATGATAATTATACGTTATGCTTATGTTATCTAAGCGAATATAATAAACTATAAAGAACTTCGAGTATAACACTATATTTCACGCGTCTTATTTTACGCTATTTACTGTATAAAATACATTTGAGCAAATTGTTTACTGAAAATTTTCTTCTAATCTTAGCGTAGAATGGCCAAAGACGTTTGTTGCGAATTGTCGACTAAAGTGCAACCGGTCAGGTCAAACCGATCGGTCGATATCGCGTACCTCGAATGAATTAACGCTCAAGGTTCAATATATCGAGTGTTAAAATAATCTAGCACTGTATTTGCACTTGTTGTATTTTTTTTACTTTTGTAAAATGTGATGTTATGAACACGGCGGTGGTAGGATCTTGTTGGCAGTGAAATATTTCACCCGCACGGTACGATGTCTGATGATCAACTGTCCTCCTACGTTGCTGATTCTCCCTACCAGCCCTTGGGTTTCGTCTGTTTATCGTGCTTTTCCGGCTGGGCTTTTCCCGGGGTTTTTTTACCTGAACTCGGAGTCACTAGGTTTACAGCTCGGGGACGACATGCAATTCGGAATTTTCTAAAGAAGGGAATGGATCTGTTCGTGCTATAAATGGACGGCCACTCAAAATTCCGAGCAACGTTATATGGATCTTTCCCAAAATTTGTCGACGCTATTATGAACAAATACATTTAGAGTAGGAGTTAAAAAAAGGGATACTTTTGGGATACATAGTTTACAAGGCGAGTTTTCGCGATCGCGTTTGCTCGCTGCTATTGCGCGATGCTATTGAATATTTATGTTTCACTTGTCTTTACGAACGATAAACAGGTGCAACGAGATATTGACACGAAATAACCGTTTGAAGCGCGATAATGATTGACGATGCGATTACTCAAACACCGAAAATCGGAGTACAGGGACATTCGCACACAATCGAGCCGAATTAATATATCGTTGGTGATCAAATACGTGTGTCCACGATTTTACGTGAAAAAAATCCGATACTTTATCGACTAAATTCCTTTGAAATGATTTGTTTGTTTTGTCAACGAGCCATCCCTCTTTGATACACCGTTCACCGAATGTGTTGATATTTTTCGGGAATTTCTTTGATTTAGGTTAAAAGGACTTTTTTATTTATTGTTACGCGTCGATAAAAGTTTCTTTATGTTTCGAAAATAAAATGGAACAGAAAGTGGATGGAACAGAATGGAGGATATCGCGGATTAAATCGTAGAAAAATCCGAGAATAGGGTCGAGCTTTTGTTGGTGTCCTTGGGTCATTTAAATTTCCTCCGTATCCTGTGTCTTGTACGACAAACACAGCCAATTGCATTTATTATGCGAAATATTTGAAGATTCGTAGAAATAAATGTCCAATTCGAATTTGTTACGGTACCAATCGAACGTGGAAGATTGTAATAACTCTGAAACTATAGTGTTCAACGTACGACAATGAATAAAGAAATTTTACCACAAAAATATAAATTTTTCCAATGCTCCATTAAAATAGAATTATCGCTCGACTCTTTAAAGCATCTTTCGCAAAAAATTCCTGCGGAGGCTAATCAATTAAAACTACAGAAAATAACGTGCCCGTAAAACTATCGGATATCCACAAATATACAGTGTAAATTCATAACTTACGAAAGTTAAACAACTTTTAGTTAAGCAACTTACAAAATAATATCTATTGTATTACTTTAAAGCGAAACGAGATCTACATCGATTAGCGATAGCTTGAAAATTATTCGAAGCGAAGAATCGAAATTTTCGCAGGAAGATCAAGTCCTCAAAGACAGTCTTTGATAAATTCGTGGCGAAAGATTAAAGCAGAGTACGAGGTGTTCGGGGACGCGTAAACTTTCCAATGAGACTCGGGGCTTATTTGCATTGAAAAGAGAGCTGAAAATATTCCTGGCCAAACACGGTACGTAGGAACAGTGGAGATTTCACGGCGAGTATTAGTTGGATAATTCGTTCCCGATGAAGAGTCGATTCACTCTCTTAATCCACAAATAGTTATCGAAGATCACGCCGAGGAACAATTAATTCGGAATTTATTTTTCAGACCCTGTTCCCGCGTCTATTCCCCGTTAGTAAAAACGATTTTCCCTCTCCTCTCGTACGTTTGGCCCTTTCAATTAAATCTGCCAGGCCGACAAAATGAACGTGAACGTTTGCGTTGCCGGCGGTTGCTTTTATACCTTCGGATTTGCTCGAGCGGAAATGGTGAACAGGAGGAAAGCTGACATGGTAGGTTCGAAAGTAACGCGGATTTTTCTGTCAGATTGCGGTAATTAACTTGCAAAGATATATCCAATGCTTCCTCTTTCATCCTCTTCTTTTTCTTATATTCTATGTGCATTCGTTGCAATTTAAGTTATCAATTACGATAGCAGAGATTTGTTTCAGTAGCTAAAGGATAATTCGTTACGTATCTTGCCGCGCAAATCTATGTACTGTTATTCCGAAGATTTCTCCGCACAACTTTATGTATCATCGTTCTGTCAATTATTACAAGAAAATGATAAATTAATCGATGTATTATCATTGTATCGAAGATTCGTTTTAATAATTAGTTTATTATTACTTGCATCTATCATTTATGAAACTAACACAGGAACGAACAAGTTTTCTAATATTTATGTAACTTTTACTATTCAGAGAGAAGTCTAATCGAATAATAACTCTCTGCCGTACAAACGTAATCGAAAAAGGTAACTTAAAAATGCATCGTTTTATCGTCACCGGAAACTCCTATTTCAAACTCGAAATACTTGCTTAGTCTGTGCAACGTCGTTTTTCCGAACTTTGAATCTGACCAATTCATTCTGAATTAGAATTGATAACCTTCAACAAACTATAGCTTTTTACAGTTTCACGTGAAAGTGACAAGAACATGTTTCACACGTACCAATCTGATATTATGCCAAATCAAGTAAGAAAGTATTAAACGTAAAATCTAAATTCGATACATCGTCTCATCTGTTGTCTCATTTGGTGGTTTCTTAACCATTAAACCAACTCCGGTTTCAATCAGAAAATCGCCATTGAATAGTTCGAGCTGGTAAGAAATCTCTGGAAAATGCGTTAAAATTCCTTCAGCTGGTGTCATTAGAGGCAGTCGATCGTTCAATTATACAGCGCATCGTGCAACGGTAATTATCCGCTGTTCTCGCGTATCATTCTAAATTTTCGCCATTTTATTCCATGTAACGATATATCTTTTTATTTTTCGCGTTTCTAACGTCATCGGATCAGACAGAACAGGAACAGAACCGGTCCGTCGAAGCAGCCGGATCACGCGTGTCTTAATACGATGAAATATCGCGTGACACTGTTTCGAAACGGCCCTGTCACGGTGTCTATAACAAATCGTTGAATATAAATCGCAAATATTTGTCCTACGTACGAAACAGTTCGAAAGGTACGCTCGTGATTAAGTTATTTACGACTGTAAGGGTATTACCGGTAGCAGGTGTGCGTGCATCAATGTTTCGTATTTGTGTCCGTGTATATTTTATATACATATAGGGTGATCCAGGGTCCGACAGTTAAATGTGTATATATTAATGTGATATTATTTATACACATGTATTTTTCTATATTTTAGAATAAAAATATAAAGTATAAAGGGGACAATAGTTTGATATGGTAATTAGATTCGAACAAAAGAGATGCAAATATAAAAGAAAATCCCATGTCATTCAGTGGTACTTTGAAACGATTACAAAAATTCGATACCATAGAAATGAAACGCCGAATTAAATTTAACGAAAACGCTGAGAAACATTTGCCGATTTGATTGAAATTTTAGATAGCGATACGCACGAACACGTTAGTCGAGTTTCGTTACGATGATAATGAAATTTGAAAATATATCATACGGCACGCATATTACGCACGATTATACCCATTTAATATACTGAAAAAGCTGTTAAACCATTTGGAACATCCTGTATATCGTGTGTACCGATTGTATCGGTTCATATATTTCGTTACGATGCTCCTATAAAAGATAAACACTAGCGTGATTTGATAAACCCGTTACGAACAAATTTAATTGTTCCAGGGAGGAAAATCGGACGGTGGCTACATCGACGGAATTCGAATTTAATTCTCACGAACGACGCGACGGATAGAATAGAGAAGAGATGGGTACGAGTTTCGATCGCCGATCAGTCAACCTTTTTCAGTTGGAACAGAGAGATAGACGACAGAGCGCCATTCGAAATTGCACGGCCTAAAAATTCGTCGTTTTGTAAGGACCAGGGATTTACAAGGGCGTTCGCCCCATACGTAGGGAAGCTGAAATATGTGGCGCGTGAAAAACGTTTTCACGAGTCGCTGGAAGGATGATGATAAAGCTGTTGCACGACAGTGCGTGGTATTGTGTTTTGTACGAGCAATGTTCGGTTAGCGAGTGTTTGTTCTTTCGATTTAATAGTTTCGACAATTTTTGAAACGTTGTTGACGAAGCAAGTTACCTAGTTCGTTTTCGCTTCTTTTTTTTGGTTTCGTTACGAAAGTTCCGAACATCGTTTGATCGTTTTTCCCTTCATCTTTGACGTGTTATCCTTGTCTCGTTCTTAATCATTTTCTTTCAAGAAAATTGTTTTCAAATTGTTTTCTCGATCTTACCACGCCACGTGACCATTTCTCTGGATCGAAATCTACGTAAGAATTAAACAAACCGCAAGAGTCAAACATGCTAAGTTCTAATCTTTTTGCATTTCTTTTAAGTTACGCTGTTTCATTCTGATTTGGAGTATTCCTGTGATGGCTCTGTTACATTCGTTGCTGGGGGATGTACGATGAATCGGAATTAATCGAAAGTCTTTGCCTCGTATAAAAAAAACATCCCCTGTAAGATGAAACATACTTTTCCCCTTCTTTCCTAATGGGAGGCACATTTGCTTAATCATAGCCATTCATCAGTTAGCTTCTCGCCAATGACAAATCAGTACAAAGATTAATGATGACTGAGGTACTTCTCGGCACGTCCCATTTTATCTTTTATAAATTAGGTCCCCTTCCATTGTCATCGGCAAAGTTGATCAAACAATTCTTCGACCGTAAACATGCAAAAATACATAGATTACATATACAGTATGCGAAATATTCAGAATTAATATTCACGATGCGAAACGTAATAATTATGTTACATTTCTTTAATTGCGTCTATCAATATGAATTTGTATAAACATGCGTCGTTAATAATTGATTAAAATTTATAAGACACGTCAGTGTGTAATTCGCGTAACAAGTTAACCGAGCCATACAGTTTAATTCGCTTTTCGTAACAGGAACTTTCAATATTCCATGAACCGGTAAAACAACTCCCTGCCGCACCCTAAACTGTCCTTCTTAATTACAACATAAATCAAAACCGGCAATCTAAAATTACCCTGTGCCCAATAATCACTTCGATGTAATTCATCCCTTGAACAAACGGCTGACTCACAAATCTCCAAACAAATCAAGCTCTAACCTCCTGGTTGGACGCACAAATAGCTTCCCTTGCGTCACGATCTCGCTTCTACCGACCGGAAGTTCCGTAACCCTTAACCAACCGAATCTGGCCATTAGCGGGAGCAACAGCGTCGACGGTGCGTCATCTATCAGCACGGTAAACAGGCCGATCGTTAAATATTCATCGGCTGGCCATCGATTGCGCCACCGGTCGTCAAAAGACATCGACGATAAAGCAACGGCGACGTCTGACCGCCACTTCATAAATAAACCCAGATGAGAATTCGTCGATCGGTAAAGTTGACCGTCGGTCGAATCGTTTTCACGATTGACACGGTGTGACGTATTGGCAATTCGGTTGAGTAAAATTTCAGTTGTTCAATTTTTATGTTATATTTATCAGTTGTAATAAAGAAAATAAATGGAACGCAGTAAAAGGTATTAATAACGTAATGAAAAGTATCAATGTAATTAAAAATATTCCAACATCTGTAGATACTTTTTATCCATATTGTTGGCTGTTTATTTTTCTTCAGGGAACTTTTTGGAACTTTTTTTCTAAAAAGATGAAACCGTAGAAGACGGAGGGTTCGTTCTGAATATGTTACCTGTGTTATACAAAACACTTTGAAATTTCATTAGCATCGTTACTCGCAGATATTTATACAAATTCATGTTTTTATGAAGAATAGAATGTAAGCAGAGATTTCTTTCTCTATGTACCAAATGCTATAACGAGCACTGTATTGTCGTTGTTTTATATGTTTTTACGTATTACTTAAATAGGTATGTCTGAAATGAGCAATTATTTTGAACGCGGTATATAAGTATTCCATTCGAACATTTTTACACAATTACGCCCTCAAGATTTCAAGATAGACATCGTTTTGTCGAATTATGCGATTATATGGAACACGTGATCTTTAAATACCACATTATTATATTTGTCAAAGGATTTCCGTTAGAAATTCTGCCTCTGAGGAAATGTTCATTAGAAACGTCCGCATGTGAGGATAATTTATGAACAAAAACACGTATACAGCAGCAGGAATCGATCTTTTCCACGCCGCTAGTTCTCGATATCCTTTCTAGCTGCTATCTATCAATATCTTCCCTCGCACGTTATAAAAGAAACGTAACGTTTGGAACTCGTGCGTGACGCATCGATCGATCGACTCGTCCATAGGAATAGAAATTCGAGAAAAAGGAATAGAGAGAGAAAAGGAGTTAATGTAGGGGTGATAGAGATAGAAAAAGAAAAAAAAAGGGACGGTGGTCCAGGGGAAATAGGAGCAATAATCTCTCGGTCCCGATTGCCGATTCGAGACACGCCGCGGCGATCGAACGCTATTTCCAACGGTAAATCCGATTCGCCGGCTGTTCTGTCCGCAGCGGTGGTGGCGGATCATAAATAAACGCTTGCCAAGGGCCGGATACCTTCGTGTCGGTTTGTCATCCGTACGAGTCATCCACGTACGTACACGGTTTGACAAACCGTTCGTTGTCCCTTGAAATAAAAAAAAAAAAAAAAAAAAAAGAAATGGAAAAAAAAAGACAAACGCTCGTCACGTCGTCGACCGTCTACCCTTCTCGTGATCTGCTTGAAAAATCGTTCGACACGACGGCTTGAGACCGTGTACTTTTGTCAATTTACGCCCCTTTTGCGTAATTATTTTATGATGTTATATAATACACATGGCGGATCAATGAAAAATCAAACAGATTCGTGTTATTTAATACGCTGTTGGGTTCTAACAAAAATAGAAAAAACTCACGCTATGAATTTTATTGTTCGTCCAATTCAATAAATGATATTGCTTGGATGAGTATCGCGTTTTGCTCGTTCGTTATTTGTCTCTTTGCGGGTTTATGGGTTATGGATCGCGGTTGTGTATTGTGGATGATACAGGATGGGTTTAGCGGTTGTGGATTGTGGTTTAATGGCGGATACACTGACAATGAGCATTTTTTTTTAGCAAGGATTGAGAAGGTTCGAATTGGCTAAAGGATAGACTGTGGCTGTAGATCGTAGATGATAAGATTGATTATTGTGGTTTAATGGCCAATTTAATGGCACAGTGTGCTCTGCATATGGTACAGTCCATATGCGATACGTACGGACATGGTTTTGAAAACAGTGGACTTGAATTAGTTTGAGAGCGATTCAATTGCACGTTTGCCAGGATCGAAAACAACGCTAATAATGTACAACTGCAACATAGCACTTATGTATAATTAGTTTATACGATTAAATTTCTTTTGCTTGTAGCGTGATCTAAATAGGCCATTATTTTGATAAACTAAAGAAAAAAAAACATCGAGTCAATATATAAATATTCCAGAAGCCAGACAGACTAATTCTATCTGTTGTAAAATTTGTCCAGGTATATAATTACTGTACAATTTAAAAGCAAAAAAAAAAAAAAAAAAGCAAACGATATGCTTCCACAAGTTCGTCTATGTCAAAGCAATAGCATAAAACAAATAAAATAACGTTTGTATATCATTTTCCGGTATTTTCCAATTTTTTAGTCGATCGATGTGACTTTTAATTGCCTCGTACGTACGTACATGTAGTTTTGAAAAAAAGAAATATGTATTTAAATTAGTCGAATGCGAATATAACGCTGGTATAACGTTCATTCTTCGATGATCAGAAGAAAGAAGAAAAAAGAATGTCGCCTTAAGGCATTCATTTTAACAAGTAAACCGTAATTGTGCACGATGTTCCTTGCTTGTCGAACCTCGTTGGTAAATTGCACGTGTGTTATAATTAAATGCATTCAGTCGTGAGTTTCAGCCAGGGAATTTGCATTATTAACGGCAGACCAATATTCTGAACCAGCAGTTACCGCGAAACAGTTTTGTATTGTACGAAACACCGCCGACTGACTTTTCGTCGCGAGAATTATTAATAAGTGGATTAAACGTCGGTTCCAACTACTCATTACGCGGTCCATTTCTTGTTTTCCCATTATGTTTCAGCTATTTGTATTACTCCGTAATTACATCTATTGATATTGCATTTCTTCTAGCACAATTTATATGTATAATTTTCTCGTATTTTCATTTTATAATATATATATGTATTATTTTCTGTTTACTATAATTATCGTTGTTTGCATTATTTCTCATTGTTTTCTGATTACTTGTTGTATTTGGTCATTATTTCAGTTTCATTATTTTTTCTTAAATGTTTTCGTATCTTTGTCGATATTCCTCTCGCTTCGCTTATTATTATTTATTTCTACATCTTCCGTCAGTTTCTTTATTACTCTGTTTCTTCGATTCGCACTTACTTTAGCAGCGACAAATGAAATTTTTTGCTTTTACTGACATTCGATCCGTTTCACTTTACCCTTCCATTCATTACGCTTCTTTTCCAAGCTTTTAACTTTTTTCTCAAATTTTTACGAGACACAGTAATTTTGTTGCTCTTCGATATCATGGCAATTTATATCCATATGCTATGCACTTATCATACGTATAATTATTACATATTAACGAATTATTAACTAAACGAACCATAAACTTATCTATCGTCGATAAAGTTTGTCGCAAATTTTTGTGACTTTAAATCAATTGACCGATAAATACCCTTACAGAAAGTCGAAGAAAGTTGGAAATAGACAGTCGAGCAAGTAGTATAGTTTTGTACGTAGTCAGACATCTGATTCTACGAAACGATCCTATAATTTCATAAAATTTATAAATTTATATCTGGTCTGGAAAAATTTGCTTCCATTATAAATATTCGACAAAATGGAATTCTATTCGAGCGAATTCGATTTAAACGAATTAAATCGTAACCTCCACCTTTCACGTGATATTTCCGCAATCCCCCATTTTCTTTCCAAAAGCTATTGTTCAATCAAAATCACGAAAGACCAAACAGTTAAGAAAAATACAAAATTCATAGTCGGTTCGATCTCATTAACCAAAGAGCCGAGGAAATTAACGATCGAGCGATGCTTGGAAATCTTTAAAATCCACGCTCCGCTCGAGATACCAATCGCGGTTTCGGGATCGTGTTTGTGAACCGCTGATAAAATATTCGGGGTTAATTGATCGAGAATTCGGGTCAGGCGGAAGCACGTGCTGAAGTGACTAAATATGCCAGCAACTTCTGCCTGCCTGACCTCAACGTTGTACCCTAAGACCCGGAACGAATTTCTCTGGTTTTTATTTTTCACGTGACCTCTTCTACGTGCCACGTTCGTTCGTCTCGCTGACATCCAGTTTATTGCGAGCTACGAAAACCGTTTCACGTTGATAAATAATCAGAACGATGCTCGTGCAACGAGGTTCGAGCGTAACCCTGTCTACTAGCGAAACTTTGGCTGATAGTTCGAATTAATTTTCAGCAAGTTTGACACCGTTTGCCGTTCACGCTTTAACAGAGCCCGCTTCAAAGGCCGGAGCCAACATCTCGCTACGTGTTATTTCGGTGTAATTAATTTTCAACCTGCTGCGTGATTGTTGTTATCGTTGTTGCTATTACGCGTTCTATGCATCCTGGAATGCGATCGACGTCGATAATGGTCATATACGGCAGAGACATACAATGTAAACACGTTCGTGAAATTTACATGCGGTCATTTAAATTCGACCGATTGAAATATTTTCTTCTATCGAAATATACTTGAAATCTACCTTTTTCTCTATTTATCTGAACGCGAAGGATCGAACGAATGGCTACAGTCTATATAATATCACGTGAATTGAAGATTACACAGGCTACTGTAATTTCATCTTAATTCAATAGAATCATCGTTCGATGTTTCATTGGAATTGACATTTTTTAAACGTTTATATATTTAATATACTTTTTAAAATAATAACCGCAAGTATGAGTAACCTGGAAGAGCGCAAACAATTAAATGTCTAATGGTCGATCGAAGATCGGTTTCGCAGTGCAACGTGTCTGACCATATAAGCGACTGTACTACTTACTCGGCTGTTTCTGTCTCGTATTAACCTCCTTAAAAGTTTCATGAGGATATTTATTGATTTGGTCTATTGATTTGAATTCACGTTAATTTCGTTTTCTAGATACATGTAGATGATATATTAAATGATTAAGTAAATTGAATTGGTTTGGAAATTTGATCAATAATCGATCAATTTCTAAGATATACTACTTGCTTTGTCGCTGTATTAAATTTGTCTCTTGTTCGGTATAGCATCAACGATTTAAATGCTATCAACAAATGCGTGCTCTGTTCGTGTTCTTATGAAATCGCTTCGTTCAATTCTTTTAGCCTTCGTTCTTTCTCTTCAAGATGTATTAAGCTTTTATATTCTTTTACAGTCAAGCACACTTTAGCAAATGAAACATAGTACACAAAGAAGTTTCGCAGAACAAGCTAGAGTTTCTCCATTCATAAATTTAATTTCTCAAATTCTGCGAATTCCGTCAAACAACCTTTGTTCTCGATATAAAAGGTTCTAAGTGGCTGCCTCGCTCGGAAAAGGAAACGAACTTAATATAAACCTTTTTATACGTTAACAACTATACGTCTACGCGTTAAATTCACGACAAATTTCATTTTTCATACCGAGGAAAACATAATTTCGAGTTAATTAAAGAATTTCCACCGAAGAGTGCAAGAATTACGCGTCCTTTTACCGTTAAATGCGCGTAACCATAAACTCCATCATAGATATGCTAAACACCGAACACATTAAACTTCACGACTATCATAAAACGGTATTTGCCTTTACTGTAGATCTTAAATCTTGCATAGAAATTTCGCGTACAATCTTCGAAATTTCACGCAATTATCTTGAGATTTTACGGCGTTAGTAGATTTTCAAGAATATTACTATTATTATTAATATAAAAATTGAAATTTCAAAGAAGCATCGAAAGGAAAAATCTTAGGGATTTGCGATGGTATAAGAGGATATTGCATAACAAAGAAGCTAATTAATATTCAACGATATCTAAGCTTTTATAACCTTTGTTGCAATCCATACATTCAAAGAATATTTTTCCCATATATATCCTATAGAATTCTAAGACTTCCGCCATGAAAATAAAATTATTTTACAAATCCTGATAAGACATTAATTGAAATTATTCATTTCTATGACCGCACATCATATCCCAAAAGTGGTAAAAATCGAAAATAACGTATATCTAAAAGATGAAACTATCGAGATATGTATAATTTTATGCGCTAGACAAGATCAGCTGCGTAATAGTGATACATTTGTGTGAATATCAGTGTGTGGAAGTATGTGTGCGCGCGGCGTCTCGAAAACAAAGGAATGTAAACTGTTCAGTCGGTTAACAGTCTGGTATGGAAGAAAGTGCTGAGACGCGTGCAAGCGTGTATCGATGAATATCTTTGAAATCGTCTATCAAATAAATATATAACTATCCTAATATTAATTCCAAGAATAAATTTAGTGTTCCTATACCATTATTTCGGCTATTAAGATCCAAAATTCTCAACAGGAACCAACACCATTAACCCCTTAACCTACGATTTACTTTCGAGAATTTTGGGCCGAAAACGTGAACAACATTCGTACGACTTGTGTAGTACGTACTACGGGCTATGCCCGTAATATTTACGTTTGGTCCGATCATCTACTACGGGTTATGCTCGCAATATTTACGTTTGGCCCGATCATCGTACTGCGGGCTATGCCCGTAGTCGTAGGTTGAGGGGTTAACCAGTCTAGATTAAAAAAACTCGATGTGATTTATGATCCTGATGGATAAGAATAGGCGACCAGGTTCCAAGAATATGACCGTTTCTATTCAATGGAACGATACTGTTTTACCATGATTTTCCCTTGTAAAACGGTCAGCGCGAGGCAAAATGAAGTTTGCCGCAAGATTTCATGAGACACGAATTCCCCGTCGCGTCCCTGGCTATACTCAATATTCTGCAGGTTAACGATGGCATGGGCGAGTATTTCATCCTCTCCGTGAAATATGTGGAGCAGAATGTACCTACACGAAGGAGTTATGCCAGACACGATACGTATCGAGTATCATTAGTGTCGACGGTATTCGAAGCTACATCACGCGAATTAATTCGTTGCATTTTCTGGCACCGTGACGCGTCGGCTTTCGCGGAGACGGAAATTTTCCTCGTCGGTGACGATTATGAACGCCCTCCGTGTCTACAATATGCATGCACGCTTTACGCGTCAAAGCAGATTCTTGATGAAATAGGCGCCGAGTTAGGGAAGAGACAGAGTTTCCAAGTCGCGTTGTATGTGCCCCTTCGAGTATAGAAATTGGATGCGTGTGACTTCGTGATTTGTTAAAGTTGTAATTCCTGAAGGGTTTCGTGATAGAACGAAGTTTTCACGTTATACAGGGTGTGCCAGAACGTGTGATAGAACTTGAAAGATGGTTGTTCTACTGGAAAAGTAGAATTTTTGTTTATGTTTCCTCTTGATTTCTAAAGGTGTAAGATCGGTTCGTTTGAAGTACTTTTGGATTCGTCAAGTTAGACAGTATATTTGTAATTTGTTTCCTTTCGTTTCACTTAATTGCAATTTCATCAATTCATGTTGTGTATTATCTTACGTAATTAATATTATAATAATAATCTTATACTCATACAATCTTCTCATATAGTCGATGCTTCATGATACCAAATGTTAAATAAAAAGAAATTGTCTGAGGCTCTGCCTCTGAAGAAATCCAGTTTTTATCCAAAATTAAATACCACTATTTATGTACTAACTGATTAACTGCAAGCATACTGAATGTCGTATTATTTCTCGGTATTTCTTTATGAATATACGAATTTAACTATGAAAATGAAATGTGCAACATTTGATAAAAAAGGACGGAAAAAATTTTCATTGGAAAATAAGTGGATGTAGAAATACTTCGAACTACTTCGTACATATCTCACGTGTCTCGTTACAAACAATCTCTACCATAATTTTCCAACGCGAAACTGTTAATCGATTATTAAATACTTCATTTTTGCACCACTACGAACACACTTTAGCTTTAGAATCGAGCGTCTAAGATAGTGCGCCGTAACAAACCGCCTACAAATATTTACACCGAAATCACGGCTTCCGATTCCCAGACCAATTTAATCCAGCTGCCACTCAGAGAATGGAGAATGCCACAGAGACTCAAGGCTCGGATCGTCTGCGTGGAACCGCGTCGCGATATTACGAATACGCTCTTTCGGCTACCTCCATTTCATTATCACCGTCGCAATAAGAGACTTGCTGGTTGTGCAAGAACCGGAAACGGTAGATACACCGAAGACGCTTATAACTGACGTAGCCTGAGTTAAACTTTCTCTCTAATGCTCAAATTATCGTCTACTCTTACTTCGTTCCATCTGCCCCTTCTTCCTATCATTTTTATTTTGGTTTATTTCCCATCCATTTTTTCTTATCAGTCTTAGCTAATTTATTCGTTGTATCGCGCAAAGTAGGTTGCTTTAACCTGTTCGTTTGCCAGTTAACTTTGACGGGTATTACGATGCTTTGCTTCGTTATGGCGCGTTTGGATTATTTAAAACGTTGCTTTGTTACGTTTCGTTTTCCAACTAGTTCGCTTTGTTACATCCCTCTTTGCCATATTCCGCTCTGCTGCGTTGCATTTTGATACGTTTCGCAGTTTAATCTTGCGACTTGCCCTGCACTGGTTTATGATATTTTGCGCTTTTGTTCACCAGTTCGCTGCATTAAATTGTTACGCTTTGTATCGCTACTGTCCGCATTCCAATGCTTTGTATCGTTAACTTCTGTTTTTTCTACGCTCTTCACATTCCTACGTATTGAATTGTTACGCTTTGTATTCTCACGCTCCGCATTCCTATATTTCGCATTGCCACGCATCGCATTTCTACGCTTTGTATCGTCGCACTTCGCCTTACTAACCTTACCCTGCTTTGTATTCCAATGCTTCGTATTCCTATATCTTAAATTGCCACGCATCGTACAGTCGTTCATCTGTATTTCTACATTCCGCATTCTGCATTCTTTTATTTCTATATTTTGTATCGACATGCTGCGCATTCCTACATTCTCTACTGTTACGTTTCGCGTTCCTGTATTTCTTATTGCTACACTTTTTATCGCCACGTTACGCTTTATATTATTCTTTTTTACATTGCTGTGCTTTATCACGCTCTGCTTAGCTTTGTTATGCTTTGTACCGAATTTTATCTTTTGCTCCGCCTTCTAACGTTTATCATCGCTACTCGCCTATTTCTTTCTAGTTCTTTCATACGAAGCAGAAGAAAAGAGCATTCTTTCCCCGTTATATAGCCTCGGTCATCAGTCAGTTTTCAATTACTTGCGGCACTTGCGCACGAAATTTCGTTTTCGTCGTGAAATAGGAGGCATGCACGTCAACGCCGGGAACCGCGTGCCCGCCTCCTGTCAGCCGTCATCGACGTGAACGACAACTTCGTCGTCGTGTATTCCTATAATGCAATCGAGTCGAATCAGCGGCGCGTGAAATCGCGAGCGTATGTGCGTTGCTCGGCTTTGGCCAGCAATAAAACACGCCACGTAGACAGACGTCCGTGTCTCGATTACCCTCCACGTAATTCGCGTATCATCCTGCCTTGTAATTGTGTTCGAATGCTTGGTGGCCAAGTGCGAGTAACGTTCGATGTCGAGGCAAGCTGCTTCGAATTATTCATTTCTCATTTTATTATTCAATTTTCATTTCGCGAATTATCAAACCACCAGCTTAATCAGCGACAACGTAATATATTATTAATCTCGATGTGTTAAGCCGAATGAAAAAGTTTGGAAAATATTCTCGCGTGAGTATTGTTTGATTTTGTTGGTGCGAGTGACAATTTTCTGAGACTATGCGAGATGACGAGGTTCCTCTGTTTGAGTGTGAATCTTTTCAGTACGTGGTGTTGAATTATTACTTATTAACACTAGTACTACCGATAATTAATATGAAGCTATTTTTACCAAAATCGGTCAAAATGACTGGTCTTTGAAAAATACATAATAATAGAATATTTGTATATTTATTGATTTATTACTTTCTTACGGAAGGAATTCAATGTTGTGTAGTACATTTTTGGTATTATTGATCCATCTGGGACTATGATCCCTAAACGAGGGTTGACACGTTTATAAAATTGTACTACTGGTCATGTTGATCGGTGTGGTATTTCTAGAGTCAGCATCTGGAATTTTCCTGATAACTGATATCATAATATCGAATAATACGCAGTAAAAATTTGAAAAACGTGTGGCAACTTGTACAAAACGAGGAAACTGGTTAATTGGGATTCGATAAACAGATTGCAGGACCCTTCTACACTTTGACAAATACCAGTCATTTCGACTGGTATTGGTATAAGTAGCCTCGATACAAAATTATTTTGATTTTGAATACATAAAAAAGAAACTAAAATTCAATATATTATTCTTTTATTCATTACATGATCGCGGAACAAAAATATAACATGAAGTAGGAATTTTAAAATAAAATTGTAAAACCAGTCAATTTCACTGGTGCGGTAGTTCTAGTGTTAATCAGTGAAGTGTTATCCGGATACTTAATCGAGCACAGAATTATTTTTCGAATAAAATATGCTATCTTTCTTTGATATAATATTCTCGTAACTGCGAATGTTAGTATACCGAGGAAAATTGGTAAACGATCTACATTGATATCTTCGCAGTTGTATTTACATTTAGATGAAAAAGATTTTCAAAAGGACTCAAAATCTAGTAAGTTATCAGAGAAATTAAGAGTTGTATAAGTTCTATTTGAATTTGAAATATTAGAAACTTATAATTGAACTTATAATGTATCACATTGAAATAAACATTTTGTTCGATTTTTTAACTCAAGAACGTTGACAAGAGGCTGTTTATATTTTGCATTGCTACTCTTGTCACGATAAAAATATTGCACGAAAGAAAGCTCGAGAGATTTTTCAACATTTTACGGCAACGAAAGTAATCATTTTTTTGAAACTGTAAGTTCGTTCGATATTTTCAGTTTGCCACCTTAACAGTGTGCCAGGTGTGCGTTTTCTCTTGGTCACGTTTCGAAAATTCTCGAGGTATTTCCTTATTCAATCAACGATGTAGGTTTCTGAACTGTATACCCTGGAGAAGCTTTTTCTTCGGCAAACCGAAAGCCTTCAAAGCCCTGCATTTACCGAATTTTTCTTTCCAAACGACAAATTTAGAGTTCAGTTTTTCAACTCTATTTTATGTATTATTTCTGTTTCCCCTTTCTTCGTATTCTCCTTTCAGTTATAAATTAAAAAAAAAAAAAAAAAAAAGAAATGAAAACATCATTTAGCCAAAAATATCTCAAAAGAACGTAGTAGCACAATTAAGTGTTCAATTTTCACATTTTTCCTTTCCTTTTTTAATATGCCGAATATGTGGTTTCGAAAATTTCTACATTCACAAATTTCCAATTTTATGACAACAAAGAACAATCGAAAACAAAAATGTTTCCCTATTTTATTTTACGCAGCTCTACCTTGTTTTGCTTCGCTCGAGTCGATTCAGCTTTGCTCGGCTTGGCTCAGATCGGTTCAACTCGGCTTAACTTGGTTCTGCTTTGCTTTGCTTTGTTTTGCTTTGCTTTGCTTCGCTCTGTTCTATCCTACTTTGCTTTGTTTCGCTCTACTTTGTCCTTTTTCCTAGTTTGTTT
The DNA here is from genome assembly GCF_024516045.1 of Bombus affinis. Lineage (NCBI taxonomy): Eukaryota > Metazoa > Arthropoda > Insecta > Hymenoptera > Apidae > Bombus > Bombus affinis. The sequence goes on along the minus strand of NC_066349.1, from coordinate 8,930,069 downwards.
TATCCTGTCCTGCTTCTTCTATCCGCTTCGCACCGCTCTGCTTGGCTCTGCTTCCATCCGCTTTGCTCCGTAGCATTCCGCTCCGAAATATTTTGCTTTGCTTCCACGTGTTTCCCGTTTCTTTACTTCCTTCTACTTTGTCTCCCTTTGTATCACCTTGTTCCCCTCCATCACGTTTCCAACTCCGGTTCTCTCGAGGCAAACACTTTTTCAAAAGCAAAATCTACAAAAATCAATTCGAAACGCTATCCAAATCTATTTTACATATTTGTTTAATTATAGCCTTGTTATTTGCTGAAGAATTTTCTTAAAAGTTAGTACACACATTACGTAAGTCAAACGCCTACATCCTTGTTTGATCAAACGCTGTTTCTTTACTCAAAAGAAATGCAAAGGTATTGCCTAATATTTATGCAGATATTATCATAATGAAAGGGTAAGCAGAGAAATTAATTGTTACCTAAAATAATTCAGGTGCATGTATGAAACGGTATTTCTTTTTTAAATCCCCAGGAATACTAAAAATTTGAGGAACGTAATTTAAGATTGGAATGTGTTAACTCACATCGAGTACTGTTTAATTCACATAGGTACGCTTCGGATATACATGATATAACGTAAATATCCATATTTGTAGCATTACAATGTGGAGATAAATGCAATTATTGCGCTGTTAATTAACATCGGAGATTAATAATAATGAGCGTATCATAGTCGTGAGATTTTCACGTGCTATGTCAAATATTAGACCGATTATGGCAGCCGAGTAAATATAATCGAACAACGCGATTCTATAAGAAAAACGGTAAAGCGAAGAAAAACCTCTGTTCGATCAAACGCTGGCTTATACTACTGAAGTTCTCTATCGCCAAGGAAATTTCGTTTCAGCGAAATCATCAACGCTTCTTTGTACCTGCCATTGAATATTATATCAAAAAACACGTTTATCTGAAATTATGAACATAAAAAGTTCGATTATATCGAAGTTGTAACTTTAGGGTTAAAAAAGATAAAAAGCAAAAACAATTAAATTTTTCCTTACAAAATATTATCTGACTTAAATATCCATCTCAACTCATCTGAATCATTTATTAATGATCATTCTAAAGATAGCCATTTCTGTACGATAAAAACATATAGATAACATCACAGAACTTTCTATTTCGTCGAGATAATTCGCGATTTATGGGGCATGCTTTTAATATTCTACTACAGGGTCGTAGAAAAATATTTGTCTTTCATAAAAATGCTGTACACGAATCGTCGCTGCGCTAACAAATTACGCGAGTTTCCGATAAAAATTAGTCGTCGAGGTCCGTCAATATTTGCGGCTGGCCGTTTCGGGATTTAAATCAACCTGACACTCAATATCGTTGCAAGCTGTGTAACTCGGTAATAAAACGACGATAAAACGACGATAAAACAACGATCAAGATGCTGTGATATTGCGAAATTTTCTCGCCGTGACGCGCCATTCTGAAGCGAACTTGTCAAATGCAGACCAAAAAAGGTTACTTCTGCTATTTCTCTTCCTCGAGGTGCCTGTTACATCGTTGAAGCGTTATGCGAATTTCTTCACAGTAATATCGATCCACGTGCTGTCGTCTTCGCGTTGAAAATGTACATTTCTTTTTTACTTTATTTCCTCTTTGCTATGTTTTACTTTTATGCGTTTTCGACATTCTTTTAATAATATAATTAGCGATACGATGAAATGATCGGTAATACTCAACGATTGAACAGACACAATTAATTCTACAATGTGATGAATGCAACTCATGAACGATAAATGGCTTATAAATATTTTTAAAATGGTCTAAGTACGATATATTATGCGAGAAACACCAAAGAATCCTCAGTATTAAGCTGATTATACAAATCGAGCAAATAATGAGACGGTGCGCTGCTGTAACAATGATAAACTGAAGTAAAATCTTTGCCCAATTAATTATCCGTCTATACTACTGAAATTTGATCAACGTTGGAATTATCGTTACCGGCACCACTGAACCACTATAAAATTCACATTATACTTAGAAGATAAGAAATTTCCATTCCGTACCAACCTCCTGTTAACGCTTCTATTAAAATTTCTCCGCTTTGTCCTTTAAATTCGCGCAAGCAATTAGTCCAAGTATATTAATCACTGCTTAACCGATACCATGAATCCGACCTCCTTTCGCCAATTACACAAATTCCGAATACCAAAGGTCAGAGATTGGCAAACACAACCACAAACAATTCACCATCGAATCGTTTTAATTTATCGTAATTTCAACGTGAACAAAGTTAATAAGCTTTGCAGCTTTTACGTTTGTAGTACATAGAGTAGTGTACGTACACGTAAGAGCAGATTCTATCGCGAGAGAAATTCCAAGGTAATGAGTTGGCGGTGAAAACGAAGCTGGAAAACGGAAATTCTCCGGCGAGTTAAACACCCTCAAAGAAATTTCCCCTTGGCAAATAACTTGTCTTGCCGGACTTAACAGTGTCGCGGTCGCGAATCGCTACTTTTAGCGGCTTCGCGAATTGTTGGTCGTCCATGAAAGCCTAGCCTGAGAGCAATTTCCATTGTTTTTGCGACTACTACGGTTTTTAAGAGTATTACGCGCGATCTTCGACCTTCGTAAATAGTTTCGCTCTTTCTAATAGTTACCTGATTTTTCGCGTGGTAACGCTACCTAAAAACGATAACACGATCGTGCAATTAAGAGTGAGTCATGGTTTTCACGTCTCGGAGACGAAGAGTCGCGTGAGTCGAGACATTCTCCAAAAATCTTCGCACAGTTAGTTGCTTATATTTGATAAGATTTTTTATAAATAATTAAAACAATCTTTTTGAACGTATCCCAGAAAGAAAATTGTTTTGCCTATGAAATATTCCAATTTTAAAATGTACGATGCGATACTTTGAATATTTTACATAGTTTGGCGTATTATGGGCATTGTGCGAATATTTGCATCTTCTAATTAATTCGAGTTGGAGGTAGCTAATTTACAGGCAACTTCGCAGCCTAAAATTTAAATTGCTTCTATAGAACGGAATGTAGAATTTTAGGTGTCACTTCTTGAAGCTTTAATTTATGAACATTCCGCATAGTTTGCATCCGCTATAATGCTGTTCGAGTCTCGAGTACGAAATGGGTATTCTATGACATCGATTCTCCCTGTAATCTTCGAATTCGGCTAAATTATTCGATCGACGGTACAATTGGCTATACTAATTTCATTTGGTGAATGCGCAAGCTGTACAGGCTATTCTATAGATTCACGTTTCAATTTTGTCAATGTGTTCTACTAGAAATAAAATGAAAATGTTATTCAAAGCAATAAAATAAATCTGTAAATGCTTTACTAAACGATATATATGTCTACACAATAAATAAAAATTGTGCCATAGATACCTAAACAAATCTGATCAATAAAATGTATTGCATAGATGAAAATAAATTGACAATGTCGTATAAAATATAAATAGGTCGAATCACGTGAGTGAAATGATAAGTTCTACCAATATTGCTACCGATATTAAACCATATATATCGTTCACAGCAAAATTCATAGAAACCACAATGGATATTGAACCCGTTCCGACGGAAATTGCACAAAACCGCTTTATTCTACCCAGTATTCCAGCAATTAAGCTCTGAGCTAATCGATTACTAATCTTCATTCGTTCGAAACCAAAATTTCAACTATTCTACGACGAAGACACCTTCGAGATTTTCAAAGAATACATCGACGTGTACCAAGCGTATAGAATCATTTTCATTCGTTTCAAACTATTTCTCGATCAACTTCGATCATACTGCCAGCGAGGACTATGAAAGGAACGCTTCGAAGTGTATTACTTGCAAGTGCAGTAAATCGTCCTGTACCACTCACTTACTGGTAAACCAGCGGATATCCGTGGATTCATGGGAAATTTGAAATTTTGTAAAATTGCGCAGAATACACGCAATACGAAGAAATAAATGGTACAGTAAGTACACAGTAGTTTTACGTAGAATACTTGACAGATAAAGCAATGTTCTATCTAGTTGCACTATTTTCTTAATTATATTCTCGAAGATGTGAATCTGAGCAGAAGAATTTGCAGTCTATTTATTAACAAATGTTGGCACCTGTTAGAGAGAAATCGTGCTTGACAGATACAGTATACAGTTGAATTAGAGCGAACAGATGTTGCAAAAGAAAAAAAAGAAGGAGAAATTAAAAGAAGAGAAAAAGATCTTGTAAAGAAGAAATTACGCATTTCGTGGAAGAATCGAGGCCGAAGATATACGGTTCCTAAATAACTGCTGATCGTATTTTTTCCCCTTTAACGTGATCCATCCGAAATTTCCTTGGGAAGCTGTCGAAGCGGAAAAAGCCTCGGGATAACGGGTCGAGCCGGTGAGAACGAATCGATTCAGCCAGTGCACGCCGTGTCTCTATTTCCCGTTCCGAAAAGTCGTTCCCGTAGCCCGAAAATTGGATCAATTTCAATATTTCGAAACATGCCCCTGAACCATCCGTACCCGACGTGAATCCGACTAGAACGTAGCAACTTTTCTCCGCGCGTCGCGACAAACCGATGAAAACGGTGGACGTTACTGTTTCCCTTTAATTCGCCAACTTCTCGGTTCGTTTCGAGTTTTTCTGCCGGAAGATTCGCAGGACGTCGCGGGTAAATACGATCCAAGCGTCTGATATCACGTCTGATATCTACGAATGATTGAACGTAACGAGTAACAAGAAGCAATTTGTCAATTATTAAAATAGGAAACATCGACGAAATAAGAAATGGTCAATACTCGCTTTCTATAAGTTTAGATTGCTGTTTTATCGCGTAAACTAATCAAATAAATCAAGCAATTTGAAATGATTTTTATACTGCGTTCCTGCAATCGAATATTGCGCTTTAATTTATTTATTTTTTACACTCAAAACTATGACACTACAAATTTTGTGTTTCCTTCGATGAAAAAATGGAGAGAAGACCGGCCGGTTTCCGTATTAAGAATTAAGATTTCAATTTTCCCGCGGTAGACGGTTTTTCGCCACTAGCAATGACTGCCGTCCACGTTTCCCGTGGAGCCATAAAATTCGATATCCTTGAGCTTAACAAACTGTCAGTGAAGTTCGCTCGTGATATCCCGTCGCCCACGAGATCCACTCGGCCGTGCTGAATTTTTTATATGCATACTATACGCGCGGCCTTTTGATCTTGTTCTTTGGATACCGTTCGATCAGATATTCGTTGGATATTGTGCAAGTTTATTTGGCGATAGAATGTTTTAAGAAGTGAGTGAAAACTATGAAATCAATTGAGTATGTAAAATAAAAAAAGAGAATCCCGTTTCTTAATATAATTCGAAGATACTTTGAAAATTTTGGAAAGTTTTTCCAGCATTGTCAGCAACGAACGAAGATTACTAAATCGATCGGTTGAGCATTTAATTCTTTGAATATAAATAATCGATCATGACTATAAGAATCATCACTTCTTCGGTTATTTCTTTCTTTCTAATATCGATATGCATATCGTTAATTAAGTTGACATTAATGTTGCATTTATAAATTACAAGATTGTTATTAAAACTGGGGTACGTTAATCTAGTATGCTCAATATATGTAGTTGCAATTTATTTTCACGAGAATTGTACAAGACTCTCATTACGCTCAAAGAATGAAAAACAGTTTGCAAGCTAAATAATCTCATCCTGATACATACTTTCTCTCCACAATTTTTCTCCTTTTCCTCCTCATCATACACGTACACGTATTTATATATTGTTTTAATAATTCACACAAATGACAGATTTTAAAATTATGCGAAAGTTACGTAACAAAGTATTTCCACGTATATAGTAAAAAATTGCCGCAGTCCTTAAGGAATTAAAGGCCTCCGGAATGGAATAACTTAATCCTAACAGGTAATTTCCCCTTTACACTTTCCTCTGTTCTTTCAGCTTTTTGCTTCCTTTCGTTTTTTTAAATTCAGATATACGCGCTGCCAGTCATAGAATAAAGCCTTAATATGACGCAAGCTTAGTCGGCCCATTTCTTCCTTCTTCTTTCTCCCTCTCTTTCTTCCTCTCGCCAACCATGGTTCTTGCGCTTTTCATTCATGGAATTCGAGCGTCGTTGGGCGAAGGCGGAAGTAATTGGTTTTGTCGCCTTTGCCGCCTTCATTTTCGCTCGGCCGCTCTTGTTTCCGGCGAAGTAACGCGAAACTGAAACAACCAAAGTCGAGAAACCGCCGCGATTGTAAATGGAGCGGTGTTCTTTAAGGAACTCCAAGCCTCGCCAATTACAACAGTTATCCTCAACTTTGCGTAGACCAACTTTTTGCAACCTCTCCTTTTTGTCTTTTCTTTTTTCTTCAAACATTAGTCGGTGTTCATGGTCTGTAAAGTTACTCCTTGATTCTGTTCGCACTCGGTATCTTGCCTCTTCTTTGTACAAAAGATATCTCAGATGCGAAGAGAGAGAAAGAGAGAGATTTATTTACGTAGTGGAATTTTTACACTAGTTTTCAGATTATATGTAGAGATGATGGTAGAGACAGGGAGATTTAAATTTTGGAACGTTGTGTCCATAAATTGCTTATCGAGAAACCGAAGGATAATTGGTAAACGAAAAATTATCGAAGCATCAAGAAGGATTTTTCCTTGTGTCTCGTAGAAGACGAAATGTCCCTCCCACGATAATAATTACATCATTGCTTTTAAATTTATTATCAGAAAAGTGAAGACTAAACTTTTTGTACGATATATAGGTAGTTTGAATGGGAAGAAACATCGAAAAGGATAATTGGTAAACGAAAAATTATCGAAGCATCGAGAAGGATTTTTCCTTGTGTCTCGTAGAAGACGAAATGTCCCTCCCATGATAATAATTACATCATTGCTTTTAAATTTATTATCAGAAAAGTGAAGACTAAACTTTTTGTACGATATATAGGTAGTTTGAATGGGAAGAAACATCGAAAAGGATAATTAGTAAACGAAGAATTATCGAAGCATCGAGAAGGATTTTTCCTTGTGTCTCGTAGAAGACGAAATGTCCCTCCCATGATAATAATTACATCATTGCTTTTAAATTTATTATCACAAAAGTGAAGACTAAACTTTTTGTACGATATATAGGTAGTTTGAATGGGAAGAAACATCGAAAAGGATAATTAGTAAACGAAGAATTATCGAAGCATCGAGGAGGATCTTGCCTATATCGTGACAAGGATAGATAAGTCTTTCACGATACAATTTACATTATTTTTTCATACTTGATTACCACAAAATTGTAGGAGGGAACTTCCTTACGATGTATGGGACTAAATTATAAGACAAACAATAGGATAATTGGTAAACGAAGAATTATCGAAGAATTATCGAGAAGGATTTTCCCTTTGGGTTTCGCGGAGGATCAAATGATCCATAAGTTATTAAACTAGTGTAATTGAGGTTGAAAAGCAGACCGCCTCTGGTCGATCCTTTTTCGTTTCTCTTGTCCATTATCGTCGCCGTGGGAATACAAAAGAAATGAGAAAGTGCGAGACGTGCAACAGTGAATCTTTTTCCGAGGCTGGGCAAGTATCCCGAAAAGAGTAATAAATGCCCGGCGTGCAGGCGTTCGCTGTTCCTTTGCTGCTAGAAAATTAGACCTGAAAGAACATTGGCTGCGTAATTACATGTTTCTGAACGATGGTGAGAGGAAAAAAGGACTTGGAAAATAACAATCCAGCCGGGAACATCATTGCCTTTTCTGTCTCTCTTCTTCTGCCTCGTGGGTTGCAAGGAAAAAGAAAGAGAGAAATTTCTCGAGTGAATAAAATTTACTTTCTTCGCGTGATGCTTACCGTTCCCAATTTCTCTTGCTTACCGTGATAAATCTCATAACACTTTACTTTATCGTCGAGTTCTGAGAGTCGCGCAAATCGTTTGAGTTATTTACTGTTACTAGGGTTGCCGTACTATAGTGGTATACTTCGCCTATTTACCGTCACCCGTCATTATAATTACGTAAGTCATCATTATAATTTATTGTAAGCTGTCAATGCAAGTAAACGATATTTCGCACATTTATCAGGCAGCTAATAACCAGTCAACTAGCCTTAAAAATTGTCCATAACCGAGTTTGGAGGAAATTATTTACTCGAATAATCTTCAAATCCAAATAGCTCTATTATTGTTAGTATTAGATTATACTACTAGGTTTCTATTATACTCTGGCTATTATCAGAAAATTATTAATAGGTCGCGGATTTTTATGCATTTGTTGAAAATTTGAAAAACGCACAGAGTGGACATAATGTGCAAAAATATACAAAATATCAGTGACAGAAGGACTTCGCTGTCAATTGGCTGATTTTCTAGGTTGGTGGGTGAGAAAGGTAAGTGCTAACCACCCCCGAGAGAGAGTTGCTAGTGGGAAGCATCACACGTGAGAAAACTAACTTTCCCGTAGTAAACAATAAACTTTTAGAAAACGATTTAATAAACAGATGTTTGTTTGGTTTGAAGAACCTTAGCTAAAAAATTCCTGAGATTTTGTGGTAGGTCCGTAAGACTATCGAGGGTACGCAGTGAGGATGTGGGGATATCTGATTGCCATCTTGCCCGCGGTTCTAATAAGTAATATTCACTTATTTATAATAATTATTTATAAATTATGCTTGTCTATAAATAATTTAACTTCTTATAAATAATTAGCCATGTCACTGCGCCACGCCAGAGAAACTTACTCAAAATTCTCAAATTTTAGAGAATTGATTGCAAAATACTAGTAAATAATAATAAAAAAAAAAAAAAAAAAAAATCTTTCCCGTGGTGTGTGACCTGGTCTAGGTAGAGTGTCGCCAGACCTAACAGCTAGCAACACTCTCTCGACAACGCAATTCATACTCTCTTCTCTGACTTCTCAACCCACAATGACTGTTAATTCGTTTTTGTCTCTTAGCAACCCTTTGTCTTTTGTTTTAACCTCACGTCTTAGCCCCACCACGCACATGTTCCGCAACCGCTTGTTTATAATTCGCCCGACATCCCCCAGGCCCCTCGTCCACGACACTACAATATGAATTTGTATAAATATGAACCGTCTATCGATAATAAAAGATATCCTCTAGGATACTTTAAGATGTATGGCGACCATAGGATACGTGGTTTGCTAAAGAAAAACAACGAGAAACACACACTGCGGGAGCAGAGAGAACGACGCCGGATTGAATGTCATAAAATATTTATCCGTGGAAAGGTGATATAGTTTCCCGGCCAACTTTCCATCGATCGAACTCTCTTCGTATCAGTTTTCTCGTGTCCTTACCCCTTTCACCCCCTTTGTTCACCGGTTCTACGTCGTTCACTGCGTTCTTTTTCCGGACACGTACGACCCGTGGGGTCGGATACGTGGAAACCCCGTGTCGTTTACAAAGGCGCTATACAGGATCGCCGTGTGTTCATCGCGCGTGATTTCAACTGGCTCACGTAGGACAGCCACCATCGTAGATCGAACGTTCTACGTTCTACGTTCACGTAGTAAAACGTCGGCAAAGTGCACACAGGTATTCACGCTGTGAGACGGATTCGTATCACAGTTTATGACGTAGCGAACGACGTATCGGTTTTTCATGGATACCTCGAAGATAGCACGATTGTTTCCTTAGCGATGATCCGTGTAACTTCACCGCCTTTTTCCACGGTGATTCGTCTTATTGAAAGTCTCGTGGAAGAAAATTTGGCGATATTTGCTGACTGCGATGCTACACACAAGCAAAATTGGTGGATTTTGTAAGTTCGATCTTTTTTACCGGTTACTTCTATGTCTCGTGGTAGAACAGTGTTATATCAAACAATTGAAGGATATTCGTTGGTAGTAATGGTAGAATGGCGTAGATCGATAAGCTTTGTGATTTTCGTAGTTTATCCTTTGTTGAATATTCGTAAGTTTGGTAGTGGAAAAATTTCTTTCCCCTGCAATCTTCTGTTAAAGAATATAAGAACGTTTTTTGGTTGTAACGTTCCAAGTTTCCTTTAGAGTTTTATATTAAAGAATTTTTAGGAAGAACATTTATTGGCGATTATGGTAGACCGAGGTAAGCTTGTCGATACAGAAAGTTGAAGTTTATGTTGGATACTTTCAGGTTTGGTGGTATGAGGAAAGAATGTTAATTGTTGGGTATGTTGTTCTTCTTCCGGATGATTTGCTTTCTTTGAAATTTTACCTTAGAAAAGATGACAACATTTATTGCTTATTGATCGACAATAACAAACAAGCGATAAGCTCGTTGATTTCTTAATCGTTCTTTTAATTTCTACTTTGGTTATTGTAAAAGCTTGGCAATATGAAGGAAGAAGGTTGATTGGACACGTTGTGTTTCTTCGGAGCGATTTATTTTTAGAAAATTATCCATAGTATACTTAAGTTTAGTATCACAGAAAAGGAGCATCGCGTACAATATTCAACAGAATATCTTAAGCTACGTTAAGAGAGCTTCGTTTAGGAGAATTTAAAAAATTCCCCAAAGTATTCGATGATACTTATGTCTGCTATGGGAAAGTTGTTGAACGCAACGATTGCAGCGAAGAAGGTGATAAAAAGAAATTAGAATCTCTTTTGTGAAAGTTTTTACTGTTAACGTTTGTACATTAAACTGCCGTTAGTTTTATAACGATGACAAAACAGTGTCATTATCCACACCTACGGACTCTTATCGCAGTTCCTTCTTTAAGATTTAGGTTTGCTTTACAAAGGATAACTTGGCAAGAAAGGGTGAAACGTTCATTAACCTCACGAGGGAACAAAGGACTCTCAACTTTCTCGTTAACAATTTCTTAACTCGGCTAACACGCTTCTTATTATTTCTAATCGGTTTGATCAACAAACGCTTCACGAACGTGACTTAATAAATCGCAATTCTACGCCTTTAATTTTAGAAAATCTATTTTCAGATTGCACGTTAGAAACGAATGAGAAGGAAAGATAATTTGTCTGGACTATTGCGATGTCAGAGCATGAAACGATATTTTTAATACGTATAAATATAACAATGTATGATTCTTAATTAGCAAGTTATAACGTAAATTGGATTTAGACAAATTAAGAATTGTTATATTTGCGTCAAATAAATTCAACGAAAAGATACATCTGATCGCTTAAAAAATCCAGTCTCTTTGATCCAAACCGATTTAAACCGTCATTCTAACGTTCGAATCGAATCACTCGATCCACCTTCGTTCGCATAGAAATTTGTAATAAAATATCCCATCGATCCGACGAACTCGGTTTCACCAGAAGCGAAGGATCCGATCGAAACGGCCAGAAATATTGCGTTCGTCGTTCCAACGACGTTTCTCTTTTTTGACGAGCCTTTAATATTTCACGATGAAACACGAAGACGCTGATCGTCGTCGACCAGGAGTTGCTTGCCTTCCGGTGAACCGGTCCGCGGTTTCCGCGAAGCGTGGAAACGTGTTGACCGGCGAGTGTCGTCGTTGCTTGAGCTTAGTACACGTGGCCGTAGGCATTGGAGAAGAAAAGAAGAAAAAGAAGAATAAACAGAAAATAAAAGAAAGAGGGACGAGAGGGAAAGTAGACGACGACTCGGAGAGAGAACCGTGACCACGGAAAGGCACGATTCAGGAAGATGTTTCCTTGTCGCCTTGGGACACTTCTTACGTCTTCCTCTCTCTCTCTCTCTCTCTCTCTCTCTCTCTCTCTCTCTCTCTCTTTCTCCTCGTTTCTTTGGCCAAAGGAAGTTTCGAACTCTACGTCCACGACTTTGTAAGCGTGCGGTTTACTGGCGTAGAATTTGTCGCGAAATAAAATTTTCCAATTTCTATGCAATTTCCTCAAAGAATCGTTCGTTACATTACAGATAAAGTTCGCCTGTTTAAAGAGCTTGAAAAATTTGGAACAAAATTATATCTGTGGAATTTATAAATGATTTTTCCCATGCAATATCTAATTCTCTTTATGCAAATAAAAAGTAATTTTATCTTTCGGAAGCGGTGAATATTTATACGGTAAAAGAGACTGAATATTTTTATGCGATTTCTGGGCTAAACTGTCTCTTAATCGGGTCTGTCGATAATCCTTTACTCGTTTAAAAAATATTTAAACTTATACGATTTTCCTCAGCAAAATAACGAAATTCGACTTCTTAGAAACGTATTGAATACTTTTTACCCCGAACTCCCTCTTTCGCTGTGGTTTCTGTGTTTGGAAAATATCGAAACTCACCCGATTCTCGTTATTAAAATAAAACGATTCGAAAGATAAAGAAAATATTCACTGTTTACAATATTTTTCTGTCGGGGGTTTCCAACCGCTTAGCTTATAACCTACGCGAAATATCAAACTTTTGCCTTCAATTTCGATACTTGGTAACATCACAAACACCTTTAACAAGAATCTGCCTTTCGAAATATCCTGCCTTGGCGAAACGACTGCACCGTGTTTTCAATCTCCTTTTCGAAACACCGTTTCAAGAAAAAGGGGAAGAAGAAGAAGAGCGAAGATAGTGCGAGGGGTGAAACAAATTCGCGAAACTTTACGTTCGATCCTCACTGAGAGGTTTCGTGTATCGGATCGGGAAAGACGTCGTTTTCTAAACTCTAACCAACTCTGGTTCCTCGACTAGGAGGCGGCCACCCGAAGATTTACGCCACGTCGTCGCTAATCACGGTTTACCACCTTCGACGTCGACTTTCCAATAAGTTGCCGGGGAATGTCTTTGTTAACGCGCCAAGTTGACCGCATCAACGAGCGCGATTGTATCGGACTTTCGTCGAGTTTCGCGCCGACTATTCGGACCGGATTCGTCGAAGCGTTCTTAATAACGCGGGAAGAGCCATTGTTCGACGAACCGGTGCGGCCGATTCGCACGGTGTCACGAAATTCGAGAATGCAACCTCCAACGACTGAGCTATAAACACGTCTTTGCTTCAGCCACCGTTTCATCAACTCTAACCTCTGTTAATTTCAGATTGGCCGAGTAGCTTCCAACTTGCGGTTCTTCTTCTTTTGTTCGTTTTTATAGCAAGGTTTGAAGGTTGCGTTTATCTATTTTATTAAGCTTGTAACTCTTCGTTTCTTCATCCTTGTTAGGGAATTGTATAATATTGTTGAATTTCTTTTTTGTTTCGGTTTTGGATCGGAAGGATGTACTAGGTTGTCCGAAAAGTTTCTTTCGTTTTATAAGGAAATAATAGAAGCACAATGTTTTATTGAATTATTCACGAACATAATAATAGAAATATAACGAGATGGATCATAACTAATTCAATAAAATAATATAAAAGAGAAATTGTTGTTCATCTATTATCACCTTATGAAACGAAAGAAACTTTTCGGACAACCCGATGCTTTAACATAACATGGTTGAAAGGAGTGGCGATCTACTCGGTCCAAAAGTATGTCTTCTAGCGATAAACCGAAGCAAGTTTTGTGAAAAAAATCTCTGCTTCTGAGAAATTAATATTAAAGATACGTATGCACAAATCGATAAAAATCTGTTGATACAAATGTTTGATAAATTTAACCGAATAAATTAGCCAATTTGTGATAGTACGGGATACTACTATATATCATACTATACTATGTATCTGTACATACTATGTATCATACTATATAAATGAAACAGATTATTTCTCTTAATTTACAAGATCTTTTTACACGTAGAAAATTTTCGTTCGGAATTTAAAAGATATTTAAATTTCGCTTCAATGGCTGAAAGCTTCCAAAATCGCGTTTCTGGACGCTAATGGACTTAATGAATAATGCTTGTATGGGCCGCATGAATTACCGCGTTTTTTTGCTTAGAGAATAACCTGGCCTTTTGTTCCTGTTGCTGGCAACCAGGGCGTCGCAAAATATCTTGTATAATTTTATAGCTATTCACGTAAAGGCGATCAACGTGTCGCTTCATTTTTCACGCGGGACAATGGCGAGGAAAATAACAGAACAAGGGTGTACTATACATTCTCGATTATTCGCTAGAAATAGCGAAAAATATCTCGCATTTAATCGAAATTTACACGTTACTTTTAAAAAGGAACAAAGTGAAGGAAAATGGAAGCTGTAAACTTCCAATGTAATTGGAAAAAGATTAATAAGTTAGATATATCGGGCTTCTAACTGCAAATAGCTTCTGCGAAATGTATAATATATTTAATTAAACTTTATAATATTAATCTCTGTACGATAGCTTGTCAACGATTAACTTTGTTCTTTTGACGTAATTTATGTACTAAAAATGCAATTCATATAAAAAGATCGCACGAATATTCATAATCGCGAATAATGGGATTTTGATTCTTGTTAACATTGCATGCATGTAATTCAGGGTAAACTTTTTCTTCGATGCGGTGGACAAATGACGAGTAAAATAAAGTTTAGTTTGTTCGGTCCGTTAGACATAAAATTCGAAAAGACAACATCTCGTAAGCATCAATCTAACACAATGATTAACTCGATAACATATAAAAGCTATGAATTAGAAATGTAGTAAAATCAGAGTTAAGGTGCTTCCTGAATGTTGAATCTTCGAAGCGAAAGTCAAAAATAGAAAAGGTTCTTCTTTCGTTAAACAAAATATTATTTAAACGATGGATTATTCTCAGAAAAATGATTGTCCGGTAAGAAAGTGAGTTTTCAAAGAAGTCGGGGAAACTCTTAATCGCCTCAGAATGCTCTTCAATTTAACGCTTCTTCTCCAAGATTCAAACTTTTTTCCGGAATCATCAAAATTATATTATAGCATAAATCTCCAAACTCTAACCAACTTTTCAAGCTAAATCTTTCCAACCGTCCGCTCTCCTCCGCTTTTTTTCTTCGCGCTCTCTCTCAGCGGAATTTCATTTCTATATCGAAATCAGCGAACAGACGACTCTCTTAACGTAGACGCGAGGAAAAACACATTGAATGGTTTGTAAACGGGTGGAATTGTAACGGTCGTTAAATCGAGAATCCACCAGTGACATTTGAAACATTTAAAATCGAAAGGAAAGATGGTCGTGTACTCACAGATGACGACGAGATGAGCGTTGGCACGGATCGATTTAATGCGCAAATATGGTCCAACTTGGCACTGATATTCTCCATCGTCCGTCAAAGAAGCGTCTGTGATCTTCAGATTGTAGATTCCGTTGTTTTGATCACCTATCAGTCTCAGTCGCGAGTGCCCGACGATTTCTCCACCTGTATAACAAAAAAGCCTCTTGAACTCCTCTTGAATTTACTTTTCTTCGCGTTTAATTTCATGCTTTAACGTTTTGTTATTTTTATCCGCAATTTTAAAGAGAACATAACGATTTAATTTAATTCGTAATCTTAGTAATCATCGCTCTAACAGCTTTAAGAATCTTCTCGTCTGTCATCGAGAATACTTTCATAATTTTGTTTTTCTATTTTTCAGTATCCGAATAGTTAGCGTTTATAGAAGTGTCATCTATTTCTTGGCGATTGGACGCTTCACGAGTCAAATTAAAAACTATATATCTTAATCGAATTAATATTTAACATAGAGCAGGAGAATTAACTCTACCCTCGAAGGCTACATTTAAGATATTTTACAATAGAACTCGCGAAATAACTCACGAGTAAAATTAAAAACTATATGTCTTAATCGAATTAATATTTAACATAGAGCAGGAGAATCAACTCTACCGTCGAAGGCTACGTTTCAAATATTTTACAATAGAATGATACTAAATTCGCTAAAGAACTCTTGTACATTTTTAAATATTTCTTTTAGCCAGAACAGCTCACGAGTTTGAGAATGTTCTATTTATGTACATGTTTTAGGTAAAACACAAGTTGCTTGAATAGAAGGGGAAATGTCAAAGGTCTCGATCAAGGAAACAAACGACGAGGAAGAATAATCGCTAGCTTTATGTTCAACCTTCCTCCCTCTTTATAGGAAAATGGGGATTGTTACAGTCCTAAAGAGCGAAATTGAAAAAGGGTATTACTGCGGCTTAAACGTTTTCACGAGGGTGTTTCATTAAAATCTTCCTGCATTACGATGGGGTGATTTTTATTTTAACTTCGTAGACCAATTATCTTCATCATCGATCGTCTCGAGATAAACGTACTTCGATTGAAAAATAGATTGATAATTTCGAAAAAGATTCTCATTAAATTAACTCTTTTCTTTTATATTGCCAAAGATACTTTAATCCAATTTCTCCCGATTAAAAAGACGAACGTTTAATAACTTTCTATCTCTTTGTCTATTATTTTGAAAATGAAGCTCTACGTACCTTATCCGTAATTTCATACTTATTATTGCAATTTTATCATTCATCTTCATATTACCTTTCTATATTCGTTATCTAAATATTATTCGTCCAATTTTATACTTTTACTCATGCTACAACCACCATATAATATTATATTACACTATTGGACGTATATTATTTTATTCGAATCCCAAGCAAAGAGACAGAAATCTCAAAATAAATAGTTCACGGTTTAACGTTCCGAGTAAAATAAGCCAATGAAAATTTTCTCTACATCCATTCCGATATATTCCAGGAATATCGCCATTTTCCAATAATTATTACGCAAACGTCCACGATCGTAAGAAAAGAAAAAAAAAAGGATCTCAACTGCAACGCGTTAAGGCCGTATCATAACTCAACGATACGTCGTAAACTAAACGAGCAGCGTTTCTATATACAGAGTAAAGACACACGTTCGCTGGGAAATACTGGAACGTACTGCCACTTGCGTTTCGATAAAAGCGGTGATGTATGCAAAATCGATGGAACGGTACGGCTTTATGGCAGCCATTACCTTCTGTCAACCTTGCCTTTGTCGTCAAAAGTTTTGCCACGGCTAGATATTCGAAAGTCGGACAGCTCAATGTTTCTAATGCGACCTCGTACAAAAGAAACATTCTCTGCTACGATCGTCAAATTCGAAATTGGTATTTTAACTGGTAAGTTCGAAACCTCGAAATTTCTTTAACCGAAACCTCCTGACCGAGTGTTCCGTTCGATTTTTCATTTGTCACCCGAGGTACTTTGACTCGGAGATCGCTGATGAATTTGCGTGTTAGAAATTTCGTTCGTTTGCGAACAGATTTCGGAACGTGATTATCGTTTTCGAAATAAACAACAATGAGCGTCTTGTGCTATTGAAGAGCAAAAGAGAAAAAGAAGGACGAGCTACGTAACAGTGAAAATGAACGGTCTCCTGTCAGACACATTTTATAAGTAATACGACAGACGCTGCATCTTCTTGTAACTTGCCGCGCGTTCAACGTGTTAAAAATTATTTCCAGCAAAAATTGCTTTGAACGATAATGAATTTTTTTTTTTATAAAAGAACAACAACAATTTCCTTTGAAACTGTTAAGTTACGTTTTCGTTTCATTCTCTCGTGTGACTTTTTTTCTTGATCAATCTAAATGGTTGTCTCCTATTTCAAATAATAATAATAATAATAATATTAAGGAAATGATACAAATGATACATAAATGTATGTTTCTGATAAATAACCTCGTAACAAAGTTGGCAAAATATCCCGCTTGCGCATTTTTCCTGCAATTTATTTGTGTTTTTAAATAATATTGTATCGTTGGCCTGCAGAATTTATTTTCTCTTCTTTTATTCAGATATAGAATTAATCTTGCAATATTTCAAATATCAGGATAGCAAATTTAATCCCTAGAAATCGAACGATGTCGCTGTGATTTATTTATTAGAGCTATAGTCTGTGATAACATAGTCTCGGATAATATTCTGCATCACATTAAATTACATCATTATAGCATAATCTACTAATCAGTGTTCGTTTATAGTTCAATTACATCGTATTGATAAATTTATTATTACAACGTATTGGGATATGAAACGTACCAAACGTTGTTTCCAATTTTTTAATATTTCCAATACCATAATCGTACTAGTTTAGTTACAATGCTGCGTATAATATCAAAATTATCGACGATTAAACAGCTCAATCTCAATATTTGTCAAAAATCTGTTCGATCGTTAATTTATCCACAGGTGATGCATTTACAATTTCGAAAACTACCAACGCGACACTTTCGTTTCCCTATCATTCCCAAATGATGTTTGTCGAATTTCTGTACTTTACACCGCAATTCTAATTTCGCAATTCACCTGCTATTTTCGACCAAGCAATTCTCCTAATGACAGTTTCGTGCTTTGTCCTCTTTTTCTTTTTCCAAGCTACGCACACATTCAAATTCGGTTGAATAATTTAGACCATCCAGCGACGAACGTGGAGAGAAAAGGGCGGCTAATAAAGGGTTTCGATAGTCGAGGCTCTAATTACTCTTTTCCCTCGCTATGCTACCGGTTCCCTACGAGATCATATCCAGCCTGAGAATCAAATAATACCAGCAGAGAGACCTGAAAAACGTGACACTGACGAGTATGTAGCTTTTGTGGCGTTCGCGACACTTTCGAAATATCACGTCGAAAATTGACGTTGCTACGCACACCAGGCGGAGATTACGTCGTTTCTGAAGATTTATTTTGCAAAAATGATGGAACGCGTAAAGACATTAAGATAGTTCTGCTCCATTTACGTCGCGGTTACTAATGGACCGTTTTAATGAACGGGCAAGATGAAGTTACCGAAACGAAGTTCCCAAAGATTCCGTAATGTAGACGATGGCGAAGAAAATTCGAGGGGTTTTCTTACTATCCGCAGAAACGCGCGCTCTACTTTTACTTTATCGCCGACCGTGCCAGCGAAAGTTAATAATTGTTGGAAATCGAGACGAACGTTCGTTCCTAAGATTCTTGCGATCGAGCAGCTTCACGTGCTAATTAAAATCGGTGACATTTCGGTCACAGTGACGCAGTGTCCTATTTCGGTCGTTATTCCAAAGAAGTTTAATCGCCCTCCAGTTATTTAGTTCTCTTTCCTACCCTAATATCTCGTTACTTTCCTTAATAACTTTATTGTTTAGTTGCGATGGAATTTCTCGACTTCCAAACCGCTTTTAAATATAATGCGCGATGTCGCCTTCTTTACTTTGCTATTTCGCTATTTAGACGTTAGGAAAGTCGATCGCTAGTATTGTAGATCCTTGAAAATTAGTAGAGGCAAGAGTTTATATTTAATCTTATATTTAACCCTTTCGTTTCGAGCGCCGCATATAGACGGTGACGACGCGACGACTCCTGACTATGGCACGCCATATATTTGGCACCCAAATGATGTATATACAAGTCCTATCTGTAGTCGATAATATATTGTAGTATCGTGGACAAAAAGGCCTAAGAGATATCGGGTAAACCATAAACAATGTCGCGAGAGCCGAGGTGTCGTCGGGTCCATCAAAGTGTCGTCGGTCCTTCAATTGAATAGTTTCGTAGAAAAGGTCTACGTGACCCTGGCCACGAGTGTTTGCGTGGTGGGCCTAAGAAAAGACAAAGGGTTGCTAGAACAGTCAGTGTCAGTGGAGAAGCCAGAGGGTGTGAATCGAGAAGTCAGAGAGAGCGTTGGATCCGTTGTGACGAGAGTTGCAAATTAACTATCTAGTTGTTTTAATTATAATACGTTATTGTATATAGTTCACGTTAAACAACCATCGTTCTACTGTTTAATCAACATCTGTACACTTCTTTAATCACTTCTTAAAGTTACTCATTGTTGAAACAACATCAGAACGTTTCACGCAATATATTTCAAACATCCAAACGATCGTATACTGTTTCATGGTAAAAGATCTATTAAATCCAATGACAGTGAAACGATATTTCATATACGGTTCTTACAAGAATTATTGTTATTTATATTGAGATATGTATAATTTTGTGCGCTAGACTGGGGTATGGACAGTCGGATATGGAAGAAAGTGCTGAGACGCGTGCAAATGTGTATCGATGAATATCTCTGAGATCGTCTATCAAATAAATATACAGGGTGGTTGGTAACTGGTGGTACAAGCGGAAAGAGGGCGATTCTACGCGAAAAAAGAAGTCAAAAATATAGAATAAAAATTTTTCGTTTGAGGCTTTGTTTTCGAGAAAATCGACTTTGAATTTTCGCTCGGTACGCGTGCACTTTATCGTTGTCTCGATTGACGTTATTTTGATAAACACTTCCAATGTGTTAAAAAGTGTTCATAGAAATTTAATTAGAAGAGCAGAAGTATGTGTTTGGTAGAATGGGCAACATTTTCAGCAATTTTCGTAATAATAAACTTTATGATTACTTCATATTATTTCATTATGTATTTATCGTAATTTTCGTAATATCGTAAATTCATTATCGTAATTTTCCGTTACGGCAAAAACAAACTTAAACTGCGATAATATCCATCGAGACAACGATCTATAGTGAGATCCGTTATAACGAGACGTGATAGAGTGCACGCGTACCGAGCGAAAATTCAAAATCGATTTTCTCGAAAACAAAGCCTCAAACGAAAAATTTTTATTCTATATTTTCGACTTCTTTTTTCGCGTAGAATCACCCCCTTTCCGCTTGTACCACCAGTTACCAACCACCCTGTATAACTATTCTAATATTAATTCCATGTGTAAATTTAGTGTTCCTATACTATTATTTCAGCTATTAAGATCCAAAATTCTCAACAATTTAAGATTTAGGAAAACATATATACAGCAACCACGCATACTGTGCGTATTTATGGCGCGCGTTTCCGTTCAGTGACAGTACGTCGGCGGATTGGACTGCCGAAACAAAAGGGTTAAATCTCATTGATGTTGATATTTTCGACCGAAATGGAATTACGTGCTTGGTATAAATTATGAAACGTTATATTTTGTAAATGTTTAGCTTTAATATCGTATTGACGATTTTCCATTAAGGTAGAATTACATACTTCGTAGACATTTGAACAGGATAGTAACTTTTTATGCTTGAAAGTTCAGATTCGTTTCAGAGATCGTAAAAGAAGCGTAGATAAACAGAGGGTGAAGTCGATTTACTTACTCGGTTGTATGACGTAAGCGAAGCCATCCTTTACCCACTGTACAATGCCAACTCTGTTCCCAACCTCACAGGGTATCATCACTTCACCACCTTCCAGGACAGAACTATTTCTTGGCCTCACTCGGAAATATTGTCCTCCTTCGCCTGTAACATTATTGGTAACAACACGAACATAAGTATTGTATATCGCAAATGCAATACACATATATAACAAATATAAACGAAATAACACATACAGGGTATCTGATACACATTTTTCATATGGTAAAAATAAAAACGAATAATTTTATCAATAATGTACGTGTACAATATAATAAACGAGTTTTATATTGGATCGTGTAAATAACATTTTCGAAGAAACAGAATCTTTCAATTTTATAAATATATATTCGTCGATAATTAAAATGAATTCTAAATTCGATAACGTTATCATTATGGTCCCGCGTGTAAAACTTATCAATGTGTATGTATACGATTCTGATAGTTTCAATAGTTTCTATATTTTGAGGCTAATTTAGTTTAGTTTAGTTGGTCCTTTGTGTATCGAATATACGTTATCTTTTATTTTATCTGGTCGATGGTAAAGTTCTCGTGTCAAAGAGATACAAATAAAAAGAAAGTCAATTTCTTAATTGATTTATGTAAATATCTGAAAAACAAAGTCAAAATATCTTAGCTTTCTTGCTCTCGAAATGAAACTCCCTCTGAACATTAGTTTAGGAAATAATATGAAATGATTAAACGGTAAATGTAGCCTAATAAATCTAACTCCATGTTCGGTTTACGAGACAGATACAGACGCGCGCACATTTACAATTCCGAAGTCACACTGACTTTATTCCAACAACGTCGCGGCTGAGCTTAATTATCTTAGTTGACCTCGGTCGACTCCTTGTCAGTTATACACAAATTATAGTTTGCAGTTTATGTATCCTGTAGCTTACATTACACACGTACCCTACACTTTCCTTCACTAATCTTCGTTTCTATCTCTTCCCATAATATCAAATAAATATTTTAAGCTCAATACGTGTGTGTGTGTGTGTCCATCATTTACACATAAATAATGAAAAGAATATGTATTAAATAAATATGAAAAGAAATTAGATATTAATAATGTTGAAACATGAAAATTATATGCATCAAATTTTCACAAAAGACGCGAATTATTTTATGCAGTTCCTTCTCTTCTCGCTTGTTACGTATACATCTAATGACTATTTTAAATATAGAAAATCTGTGAGCGAGTACGAGCTGTAGCTTTGGTTAATTTATAATATCACACAACTGTCGTAAAAGTGCGCATTTACGAGAGATTTGAAACAGGATCGGGGGAAGGAATCTTCTATTCTATGGCGGAAATTATTCGCGGGCGCAGCGTTACCACTTCCGTGAAAAGAGTGGAAGCCAGAAAAGCTCCGGTAAACATCGCGTTGTTGAATCCGGAGAAATACTCGCTGTGCTTCTTTTAGCTTGAACGTTTGAGTGAGACCACATTTTATAAAAAAATGAAAACGAGAAACAGAAATAGAACGTTACGAGTGATTCTTTCCTGCCGAATATTTTATGAATAACCTTCTAATTGATGAAATATTTACTTAACACATTGTGCCTGACGAAAATGGAAAGAAAGAACAGCATCTTTACTCACTAAACAAAATTAAACAACACAGTTAACCTTTAATTATAAACATCCCCGTATGGTTATCGTTATTACAGTCGATCTTGACAATTCTATTTTTTAAATTACCATCAGATTACTCGTCTATTTGACTTATCAAATCACTGCATTGTACAGATTAAACGCTGCTTTGTAGTCAGAAAATAATTATCAGATGGTAGTTATAAAATAAAAATTCACAGACGATCCAACTAAAGATGGATAATCCAAAGGATTAAAAATTGCACAGAAATTTCTAACCAATGAATTTCTATCGAATTCTCTTCCCTTAGAAAGATGAATAAATAGAGAAACAGACTGGAAAAATTGATAATTTCTTTCTTCCTATATCACAATCGATCGCCCTGTCGACAAAACCAGTCCTTTCCAGTTCCCAAAACTCCACTCACATAAACCACTACCTGTTCAACGAATGTTTCGCGATATCACTGCAAAAACGATTCCTATTTTTACCAATCAGAAACCAACAATAATCCACCATACGCTGGACAAATTCTATGATTTTTATAAAATCCAACAGTCACGGAATTAACGATAGTCGATTAGAGGAACGAAGAAGAAAGACAGAACAATATCTCGATAGAAGATCGACGTAATCCGCCAGTCCGTAATCTGTCCAGTGTCCACTCGCCATTGCGATCGATGCTCGGTTGGCTTTCCTCGACAAGGCTGCATCATCGGTTCCTGTGTACCTGCGGCTTGGTTACACGTTGCCTTTGTACACGCCGGTCACCTGCTGTTCGAATTTGCGTGCACCCGCGTCGATGAAATATACAGCCGTTACACCTCCAAACTCGGCCTCCCTTTTGCGTCCGACCTGTGCCTTTAACCAGATAAATTTCACGCGTGTCTACACGCAAAGCGATACGTCGATGAAGAATCCCGTCGACTCTTTTCGGGTTGCTCGTTCGCGATCGATCCGGACTATGCGTTTTTCCATTCTATTTCGCTGACATGTGAAGACGTTTGAGACGTTGTTCAAGATGACTTTTTAAGAAGATGAATAATGGCTTTCTTTTTGTAATCTGCGGTTTAGTTTTTACGAGAATCAAGTTTGAAGATTCGTTGCGAGTACGTTCTATTAGAGATTCAAATATTGGAAACATCATGAAATGGTTTTGTAAAACGTAAGAATTTAAAGCTGTAGAGACTAAATATTTTGGATTTATGGAATTTATGGACTCGTGCTCTACGGAATCCGAAAATTTCGAATTCCAGAGACTAAAAATTCGGGATTTATAGAATTTAAGGATTTCCGTTCTATGGAATCCAAGAATTTAAAGCAATAGCTAATTAACAATAAAATGTTGGAAACATAGTGCAATTTAGTTTTCCTTGCAACACACCTTTTCTAATGAACATTCGTTTTATTTTCTAATTTGAAACGTCAAACCTACTGGGTGTCCGTGATAAATGGTAATGCAGTACATCGAACTTGGATTGATCGCTGTAATCAGAATATTAAGGTACAGCTGGATTTTAAATATCGTCTATAGGTCGGATAAAAATTGTACAGATACATAATGTCGACATTTTGTCAAAGGGAATTACGCTGAAATCCCCTAAACTCCGATTTCGGTGGATATAACTCGGTCTATTTTAGTTGAATTGCTAAATCAAACTTTACTGCTTCTAGCCGTGAGCAATTCGATCGCAGCCACGAGCTTTTCACGTTTATAGGAGAATTTTCATCCATGCGAAAAAGCACTCGACTGTAGTCGCCAGAGAAACTGACGATACTGGCAACATTCGTCATTTTTTAGGACAAATGAAAATTTTGTTCCGCCATTTGAGTGTTCCATCGATTGCAGTAAAACGAAGTTATTTCATCGGTAGCTAGCGTTAACACGTGCATTTATCAACAAATTTGCAGAAACATTAGCGAATTGTGAATAAACAGTGACGATTATTCACCCTTTGACATGGTTTTCGCCACTGCAAAATGCTTTCACGTTACGAAATCATCGTTCAGACACCCATCTCTCTTTTATCGTACGTAATTCGCTGAAAAAACATTTTCATTGAATACGAATGATTCATCGCAAAAAGATTTTTCTGCACGTAAATGGAATTTAAATCGGAAAATTCTTTCGACATGAAGTTTCCAACTTTTCAATGTTTTACAAGTACAAAACAGCCTTTTAGATTAAACTACGTTCATTTATTTCTCTTTTCCCTTTTTTTTTTTTATACGACATATAAATTCCTCCATTGAAAGCTATCTCGTTGGAACATTTTTTGAGATTTGTTTAAAAAAAAATTGATCTCCGTCGTTATGGAATATTTCCAAAAAAAGGAGATCATAGTCGAACGAACGGATAAAAATTTCATCGCGTGTAAAAGCAAGATCCGGAGTTTTCACCTCTTCGACATTATTTCATTTTATTACGCTTTCGCGCAACTTGTTAAAAACGAATTATCACGTCTTTCCTTTGCTTATGAATTTTAATCGATCAGTGCATTTATATCTGTAGATATTTCACAATTACCACCATCTCATCTCTTCCATAATCCTAATCTCCAATTAACAGTAAAAATTCAACAAAACTTCTTTTCCAATTTAACGTGCCATCATTTTTCACTTCTTCTTCTAACAAATTTTCAGATACGTACTTCGTATTAATTTGTATCTTTTCCTAACTTTTCCAAGTTCCTTAAATGCCATGATTTATCCAAACGTATTTACAAAACTAAAACTAGAACTTCGTACAGGTCTGTTTCCAGAAAATTTCTCAATTATGAAGCTACCCAATAAATAGCAAAAAATTATCGGTGTAGGCGTATGATATTCAACGATATATCGATAATATATCAATGATATCGATAACATATTAATTCTATAACGATACACACACGGATATAATACAAGTTATATAGAAAATTACATATTTGAATTTTTGTATAGTTTCGTTATAAATTTTCCAAATAATTATATTACACAAGGACCTATAAAACTCCAGCTATAACGTACTCAGAATAATAGACACCGGATTAATGCTGCTCGTCAAAGGGCGACGAGGTGCAGGTGTAAACGGCGCGATAATTAAAACGCGTTCCGTGAAAGCTTCGCGCCGTCACAGGCTACGTATGTGATAAACAGGAAAGGGAAGAAAATAAAAATGTGAAAAAGGGGAAGGGTCGATGGAAGAAGAAATAAAAAGAAGAGAGCCAATAATCGCATAATTCATTGGAGGGATTCCCGCATCGACGGCCAGCCGTCCACGTAGGATATTTATTTCCTTCAGCTTCGTCCTCGATTAAACCTCTGACAGACCTATTGGCGCGTATCACGAAATTTCCCTACGCGTTGTTGACTTCTTCCTTTGTCGTACGATAAAACGAGAACGCAAACCAGTTGGGCTTTTCACCTTCCTTTTCGTTTCCACCTGTTTTCGTTGTCCGCTGAATGGTTACGTGATGGGAATAGGATTTTTTTCTCTTCTATGGTCTTCTGTTTGCCTTTCTCCTTCCTTCTTCTCTTCTCCTTCCTCTCTTCTCTCCTTCCTTTTTTCCCCCTTTCGTTTAATTCACCGGTGGAATTAACTTGAAATAGCGCGAGTTAATCGATTCTTTGCCACGGAAACAGGTTATGGAATGAAAGATCGATCGACTTGCGGTTTCCACGGAAATTTTTAACGAGTAATCGAGAACTTCTAACATTTTCAACAGCTATCGACATATTTCTACGATAAGAAAACCGAAATTCGAATACCTGCGCGCACTAGTTCCGAGCAACAGTCGGCAAATTTCGGCAAAAGGTATTTTCGTCGGCGCATCGCGTTCCATTGATTCGATCAATTTTAATATTTACAACAGCTCGAACAAGCTGAAACGAATTCACCGATAATAAAACCGAAATTCCGAAACTTTCCCTACGCTATTCGGCGGTGAAAATGGAACAACTTTGAGAACAGGGACGGATGTGTATCGCATTTATTGTCCCAGATGGAACAAAGTCCCGTTCGAAACTCCATTCGAATTCAACGACACCGTTCGTTGTTTCGCGGCAAACGTTAGCGGGGAAAATCGTTCGGTAACGTTCGCTGGATCGACTCATTTTTCATGTACAATGTACGGGGCTCGGGGCTTGGCCGCTTTGCATACCGGTCGAAGGTAAACGCGCACTTTATGCCACTGTTTGTCGGCCTTTTTCCTGTTAAGCGAACCCTGAAACGAGCACCGATACGGGAACCGATTGTCCTTTTCCGGCTGGAAGAGTAAAGAGAAAATTCCACTGAGTCGGGTGAAATTTGCGTTGGTACGTACGTACGTACGTACGTTCGTTTGTTCGTTCGTGTTGTGTACACTGGCTCGAGCACCGAGAGTTCCTTGAATTCCATTGATTCCGTATTCGGTGGACGACGTCGCAAAGTCTCATGAAACCAGCCATTTTCCTCTTGCTTGCGAGCTATCCGCGATGAAACATTTTACCTTGCGGCGGTCGCATCAAACTTTCTATCGATTTTATTATTGTTATTATCTTTTCTTTTATTATTCTCAGCTACCATGTTTCCTGTTTCCTTTCGTTTGTTTCTCTCTTTCTGGGCCGATGGTATCTTTGCAGCAAGGTATGCTTATAGTTGGAGATTTGTTTATGATAATACAAGCGAACCTCGGTAACTGGAACCTCCAGAGAAAAAGATCGAGTCAACTTTTCGAACCTGTAGATTCCTGGCCTGCCCTGAAGAAGTGAGCTGCATTGTTCACGAAACGTCGGGACCAAGAACAACGTACTATTAAAAGTACGATGGAAACACGAGGAACCATAAACACGTTGTTTCGCGTTTATTTTTTTAAATTTGAAGAACGAAGGAATTTATACTTGACGCTTAACCCGATGAACGAGGCATCGTGTTCAAGTGTTTCTTGAACGATTTCAGAACGATGATATCTGACTTGTTACAAACAATCGAGATAACGATTTCTATCACGAACTACGAAGTACGTAATTAATAACGTAGAAGATCGTACGGATGAAACGAATCGATCGTGAATAGTTTTTAATAATTCTCGTAATTCCGCCAATTATACAGCGTAATTTGCGAATGATCGCAGAGTCGTCGTGTCATTTCGTGTGATTATCCGAATACACGATGAAAACGGGCCATTGAAACGCGGCGACAATCCGTCATTGATTCCCAAAGAGTCAGATTGAAATGAACCGTGAAGTATAATTTCTACATTGTTCATTACGAGTAACGTTACCGACCTACTAGTTGCTGCAAACACAGCGTCCAATTAGCGTCGTTTAATATCCCTTGTCCTATTTTTCATTTTCATTCTAATTGTCAGTTTTCTGAACCAGAAGAGGCCACGACAAAGGAGGAATAAAAAAATAAAAAGGAAACAAGAAGAACAAAAAAGAAAAAAGATAAGAGAAAGAGGATCTTGTCCGGATTATTAAAGTTAACCCGCGCAACGAGGGACCTAATAATACAACGAAAAAGAAGAAAAACGACGGAGAAGCGAAGAAAAGATAGCAAGGACGCGGACAAATTCAGCGAACCGTGCATTTTTGGTAAAAATATCGGTGGAGTGTCTTCTTCGAAATCGATCTTGAGCATCGTGTATCCTTCGAGCGGCACGCGAATGAATTTTCGAGAGCACTTCAGCTCCTCTTATGTATTCTTGCCTTTCGAGAATATGGAAGACCAGTCGACTATTCGCATTCCGTGGAGACCACGACAGAGAAACTTCGCTTTTCATTTTTTTCATCTTTTCATCTTCAAGTTTGCAGCAGGTACAGATATATAGGAAAGAATTTGCTTCATCTTTTAACGACGACAGAGGACAAGATAGTTTATAAAAGAGAATGTTCGTTTCAAAGGTAAAAGGTTACTTTTGCCTTCTATAGACTTCTGTCGATTAATTAAATCCACTGATACTATCGAGTAAGCTTTCGGTAATTAATTTTGTTTAAGCGTCTCGAAATTGGTGGAGCTTCGTTAATCGTGTAACGCCACTGACGTATACACCGGTAATTGTTACCGTTTGTGGGTAAAAATCGCGTTAATTAAATAATTTCATTACAAGGTAGAATCCTGTTTCTGTGGTCCTTTGAGATTAGCAGGCAATTTTATTGTAACAAGAACAAAGTACGTGTAATCGTCGAGTTTAACTACTGTGAATTTATCAAATTATCAACTTGTCTCTTATAACCTGATTTCCGTTTATGAAAATGATCGTTCGTTATAATCTTGTTCATAATAATTATACATATTATTATACATGTAGTATCCAAATGGGTCTTAGAGAGAAAGGACAAGTGATGATGTTTTGATTTAATATATATTATTAAGAGCAACGAAATGATTACAATGCTGTTCTACGTTCTATTCTCGCATGCGGCTTTCTGACTCCCAATTCAAGCTCTGCCCACTCCGCACGCTCCACACGCTCTGCACACTCTCCACACTCTACACGCTCTGCTCGCTCTACACGCTCTCGCCCGCTCTACCTTTTCCCGTTCTTCGGAACAGGTATCCCGAAACCCCCGTGATCAAGGTCACGCAGCCTTTTCACGTAAACTGTCCACTTAAAGGACCCAACGGTACATTGTTTACAGTTCGGCCGATACCTTAGGCCTTCTAGCCCCGGTACTACATACATATACATATACATTGGAAAATAATAATTACGAATAAGCAATTTAGTGGAACAAATATCCAATTAGGTTCATTCTTTTAGTTTCGTTCATAAAATCCGATATAAGATCAAATCTATCTATACATAGTCTTTTCCTTTCGGAAGCAAACAAAGCTTCCGGTTATGATTTACCTGTTCCTGAGTTATAAAAGTGGCCAGTCAATATTATGATTTTTTATTGACACGGTATAACCAGCGCTAATTTACGAAGGAAGGTAAAAATTCTTCCATCATTATTCCTTATAACGCAGAGCAGGTGTATAAAAAAACAACACTTCGGCAACGTATAAACTAAAAGACAACCATTACAGATATTTCACGCAACATTCCCCCTAGCTTTACTCGCGGAAAATAAAATCCGCACCATGGGACATCCTAAACGTCATAAAACGACGTTCGTTTTACGAACGTACTTTCCTTCAATTTCCCAGCAGCTGGCAAATAACCACGCCACGGGTTTGCCCGATTATACCTGAAAGAACGACACGTCGCGTCGCGTCACGTCGCATTCCCGTTATTTCCTTCTTGTAAATACATACGTTGTATCAATACGTGTGCATATACACGTAATATTCTGAATGACTTTCCAATATAACATTTTTTGGCTGATTTTAATGGTACGACAACACGAGTGAAAGAGAAAATAGAATAATATGTTCTAACGTAATATAATAGAAATATTATATTGTAAGTAAATAAAGGGGATCTTTTCCTTGAGCTTATTTAATTTTCTCCTTTCATGAAATCAGGCGATGTATTCTATGACAGCATAGTATATTTGATATTGTAGTATCGGGGAAATTTAGCTATAAATTCTTCCTCATACTATTTATAATTTGTAATCTATTTATAATAAATTAGTTATACAGATATTAATTAGACAGGAAACGATGATTGTTTAATTTGAACTAAATGTAACAATCTTACTCTAATTCGACCACTCTCGCAACTGGACAACGCTAACAACTCAATCTCTCAGCTACGCTAGTAACTCACGCAACTCCACAACGCTAACCATTCAATCTCTCAACAACGCTAACACCTTTGGCAACGCGACAACGCTAAAAAGCCTACTCTTCGACTCCTCGATTAACTCTGACCTCTCGACTCACTCTCACTTCTCGATTCACACACTTTAACCTCTCGGTCAACACTCAAACCCTCGATTAGCCTTATTTTTTCCTCTCTCTAATCCCATCCTGTTAACGCTCCGCAAGAACTAGGTGACTTTAGTCACATAGGCTTTTTTCCTTATGTAAATTAGCAATCGAAGGACAGACGACATTGTTTTGATCGATCTCTAATCAGGCTTTTTTTACGATATTACAATATATATATATATATCGATTTTTTTTTAAATTCTTTTTATTGAAGCAATTGCAACTCCTACATTCATTATTTCGCAGTACATTGTATATTATATGTTGTCAATGAAGCATTTCTTTTTTTTTTTTAAATTCTTATTCACATTCTTATTTCACATTCTTCTTTTTTTAAAATAGACATTTTATATATGGAGATATTCTATAATAATTTTATATTCTATAAAATATATAATAAATTCATATTCTATAAAAATATATTAACAATAATGTGCTCTAATGTAGATTTACTGTGTACGAGATAATATTTCTACTTTTATAGCATCGTGGTCAATGGAACAAGTAATTGGTTATAATATAGTTACAGAGGAAGATTATAATATATGCATAATACTGTTGCACATAGTAGATTCTCTTGACAATTTGGATTTATTCGAAGAAAGTAGGACAGTATCGTGCACAATGCGTAAAATTGAAATTCTACAATTTTCTCGTGAATCAAAAAGTCTTCTCTGCTACTAAGAATTCAATAGAGCTGACATATTTGAATTATTTTATGCAATAAAATTTGTATAAATTCTGCTGTTTTCTGGGATTGAAAATTTCGTCAAAAAATTTATCATGCTGGAGGAAAAAAATGTCGACTCTGATATTGGCTGACTCATTCTGTATACATCGTTATATACATGTTATATACAGAGGAGAATTTTATTCGTGTGCTCGTCAGAACGAAAACTTATTTCGTCTCTCCAATGGTAATATAATATATGCGCGTTCAGAGGCCAACGTTACCGCACGAAACATTCGAGAGGTTGTCTAGATGCGAATTTCATAAATTCCTGATCGATGGAAAATTTTATGTGTTGCTGTTGCTCGTGTAGTCCGAAGGCGGCAGCCATGCGACGCTCGTAAAGCGATGGTTGTTTCGTTATGAAAAATTCGTTTGTAACTGTATTGAACTGGTCTACACCGAGCAGTAACTTTACTTTTTATAAAAGTAGCTTTATGTGTCAGCCTTTTTGAACCTTTTATTCTCATTTCGAGAGATCTTTATTTTCTTTTTTTTTTTTTTATTAGTATATAAATAATAATCGTTTGGAAGATTGGAAAGTTTGTTGTTGCGCGAAGATGAAGAGGAACAAGTTCATGAAGTAATTTAAATTGTCGTTTTTCTTGCATATTTCTCATCTCTGTCAAATTGTTTGACATCATTTCTTAATGAAATTTACGCAAAGCAAGTACTTTCATAAAATTCACATTTTGTCCGATAAAATACATATTGCTTCCTCTAAATAGTAGTAGGTTTTCTCCCAATTTAGGGAAAGTGCATTATTTCATAAAATCCATAAGAAATTAATTCTCTTTAAATCCTTTCAAAATCTATTCCGAAAAATATCATGTTTGTTTCGTACAAGATTTTGAATGCTTTCTAATCCAAAAATAACAGGGAAGCATAAATCTGAAAGTTGAAATTTGGAAAAATATTTTGGTACCTTTTATTCGCTCGAGTGACGCGAAACGACACGACGCAACTTTCGATCTCTTCAATCGCGTTACGTAATTTTGATAATATAGTTTATGGTAGCGTAGGCTCTGGCCCTTTCATCGATGATTATTTCACGCTCATAAAAAATGCATGAACTCGAAGTTGACGCGATGTCAAACAAAAAGTGGACGTGCGTAAAATACAGTCGTACAGAATGCGTAATGCTGTTTTCTCGCCACGCGTCGATGTAGTATCTTGTTCCTCGATGCGAATAATTCGTTGCATTTTTCACGTAACAGCCCGCGGCATATTTAGAAAATTTATATTCTACCGCATATTCCTATTTCACAGTTTGTCATGACGCGTATTCTTGTTTCATGCAACGAATGCAATCAGATTGTGTTTAAGATGTTCGCGAAAGAGCCGCGAGACGTAGAAATTTTCATCGTATCAACGATATCTAATGATAATGTTATCACCGAAGTTGCGCCGCGTTATCGTAGCGAAATAATAATTGCGCTTTATCGACGTGAAGTTGAACGTCTCGTCGAAACTGTTGTCACAAAAAGTTTATCGACGAACGTCGCGATAAATTACAGTTTTTTTACTGCTCATAAATTAGGCAGTCCATTCAATGAACGTCGGAACGAGAACATTTCGATCGAAAGTAATTCCAATAATTACCACGATAGTATAACGTGGAATCGATTCTTTTAATTGTATATAAAAAGATTGTATGAAAAGTAAAATATACATTTGGAGCAAAATTTAAACTTGATTGTGAATTAATATGGGAACAAATTGGCAAGAGGGAGAAAAAGATCCAGTGAAAATTTAATAGGAAAAAAGTAAAGAAACAACAGATCTATT
The DNA here is from genome assembly GCF_024516045.1 of Bombus affinis. NCBI lineage: Eukaryota > Metazoa > Arthropoda > Insecta > Hymenoptera > Apidae > Bombus > Bombus affinis. Next base: position 8,897,137 of record NC_066349.1, on the reverse strand, counting down.
CGGATGAAACAAATGTTAAAAAAAAAAAAAAAAAAAAAATACACGGAACGAGTTCTCTGTAAATTTGCAAAATTCTACCTACCGTAATTGAATGCAGAGATTAATCGAATAAAGTTACTCGTAAAAAAACAGGAACAAAAATAAAAAAAGGTCAAAAAGTTTAGAGTAAAAAAATAACGAATAACCGGGAAGCTTCCAACTCCAAATAATGGATTATACTAGTCAATTAATCAATCGGTATTCAGATTCGAAATACATCTGCCAATAGTTAAAAAAAAGGGGGGAGGTTCTAAAAATCCAACATGACAATTTATTGCAGTCATATCCGCCGCTATTAATCTATTCTGGAAATTCTGCAAATTTTTTTGATTTCGTTAGAACTACCCTAAATCTTGCCGCGTTAAGCTGGACGATAATCACGCCGCGAAGTTCCAGTAACGATCACGGTATGCTGGCTGTGGAAAGATAATCGCATTAAATCTGGAGTTCGGTAGCCTTCCATCGTTCGAGCATTTACTTCACTTGCGGTCTACACTGAAATTAAATGAGAAATTCCATGAAAAAAAAAAAAAAAAAAAAAGGAAGGAAACATATCATTTCAGAAACTCAGCCATCGTTTCGAATCTAAGATCGAACTCTCAACTACAAAAATTGGACGATAATCGCCTCAAGCGAGAATAGAACGATGTAATAATTCAAATGATAATCCTGCTTATTCTCTAAGCTACGATCGAAACCAAAAATCGCTCAAAATATCACGCTGTTGTAGTTAGATTACGGATTCTTTTATGTAAATTTGTATCTCTAAAGATATCGATAAAGAACGAGACTCGAGTGGAAATATATTTCACTTTCAAAAATATTGACACGTGTACCTTTTCTCTAAAAATCTTACGAAAGAAATCCCTCTATTAACATCTCCTAGATACAACGGTCTCACAACCAGATTAAATTCTCACTTTGAATTGCATCTAAAAACTGCCATGTAACCACCTCATTAAGCTACAAGTACAATTATCCAAAAAAGCTGGCAACCTCAAACCGCCGTCTCTTTTCGTGTAAGAGAAACTACCACTCCGATCCTTCGTCTCCATTTCCTTTGGCAGAAACTGTTCTCTACACTCCGTCGACTAAAAACAACAAGAACAGTAAATTCTGGCGCATGATAAACATATCACGCCCCCCGCTCAAACCTGTGACACCGGGCAACCCTTTCGTACCGTGGAGTGCGCGCAATTTCGAGCATTACGACGGCATCTAATACAATCCGCGCCGGCTTTTGTGCCCGCATTTATATTGCTCCTTTTGTCGACCCAAGAAACGACGAGAAGACGCTCCTTCCTTTGGAGAGGGAAAGGCATAAAGAAAGAGAGAGTGCGAGAGAGAGAGAGAGAGAGAGAGAGGAGAAAGAGAGGCTTTGGTCTCTCGTTCTTCGCGTCAATACCTCCCTCGTTGCCGATCCCATTCAAGACTGGTCCGCTCGTAGATAGCATATCGAGTGAGAACGCTCGTTTATACGGCGTACAAAGGAACGAACGCGACCCCCATTAGCATGCACGTACCCCGCCCCGCTTATTTGCACCGACGAGCTGGCGCACTCAACCTCTCCATACTTCTATCTCCTTCTGATAGCTTGCTTTCCCATTTTTCCATCCCCTACAGTCGTTCGATCTATCGTCGTGTAACTATCGTATCGTTCCTTTACTGCGTTAACCCATCAACTTGGCTGCTACGATGGTCACCGGTGACTCACGTTGTTACGTTTTGTCTCGAGTGATCGAAATAAGATAAATTTCATGAACTGAGAAAATCGTCGACAGCAACAACAAATCGTCGGAGAAGAAGTGCGCAAAGGTAGTGTAATACTTTGCAAGAATTAAACGTCCTGGTGTATTGTAATACATTTCGATCTATCGGCCACGCGGTTGTTATTTTCTTGTTAATTTACAAATTCTATCCAGGCGATATAATTTCTCACATTGACGTAGATATCGTAATTTCTTTAAAGTTTCGTGAAATTGTAGAATCTGTACTATCGTGCGCGAGTTCGGAAGCGCTACGTATTCCGCGACATTCAAAAATTCGACGAAAATTGCATAAAGCTTTTACGGAAAATTCGAAGAAAGGAAATTGGAAACGCTGGATGTTGCGTTAACGCGACGTTAAACTTAATGAGGTTAAACTTCCAGCGTGTTTCTCTTTCTTCCTCTTGCTTTTTACTTCCATTTTCTTGAATTGTTATTCTGATGTTCTTTTTATTTGTTCGTAAACTGTACGCTTGACTGCCGGTTATGTAAGGCTGGGTTAAAGAGATTGAAAGGAGTTCTAGGCAAGGGTAGTTAAGACATGAGCTCGGGGGATGTCGTTTGTTGGGGATTCTTGGGATCTTTTGGATAGTCGAAATGTTCGGATTGGATGATGCAGTGTACGGTGAGTCGGTTAGGATGGAGTTCCGAGTGTTTTTCGTGGCTTTCGAGGGTTGATTCAGGGACCTAGTTTAGCTTGGCAAAATTGGAAAGGGTGAGTGGAACTTTCATATGCAGATTATGCGCCCTCTTCTGTTTTCTTCTGTTTTTTACTTTTTTTTTTTTGAATCTGTAAAGATCTTATTTTAATTATATTCTGTCGTTGAAGAAATTAATTCTTTATTGGAATAAATATGTATTTAAATAATTGAAATGTAAAGGGTTCATCTTTAATTTAAATCTTTCAGGATAGAATTTTTTAGGTTGTACGATAAAAATTCTTGTTCATCCTTTAATAATGATAATTCCTTTTCCCATGTTTTTGTGAAGAAAACACGATACGATAGAATTGGGGCAGATTTTAAACAAAGTACGTTTGCCATTTAATTAAATATCTTGTTAGAATTATCGTAATCAAGTATTTGGATTCTATCGTGGAAGAATTAATTATAATAGTAATATTTTGCGGAGCCGACTAAAAATAGCTACTTTTCAAACACTGAGGCAATTTCCATTAAAATTAGATGTTTATCGAAAATGGTATTGAAATTGATATTACGGCTAAACACTCGTTATGTTAATGTCACGCCAATATCATGCACGTAAATTTAATTAAACTATGAGATAGAAAAGGTCCAAATAGACTAATAAGGTTATAATAGTAGTGGGTTTCGCAATGTAATTAGTATAGATGCAAATATTGTTCCATAGAATAACCATAACCATCTTTGAATCAAATAAAATCTGTTATACAGGAAAACGGTTAGAAAAAGCCGATTAAACGGATCGTAGAATAAATAGTACGTAAAATGAAAATTTTTCGATCGGTGACGATTGGGAACAGGCTAACGAATTCGCTATGATCTATTCGAATGAATAATAACCAGATGTTGCATCGTGCACACGTGCAACCATGGCAATTTTTCTCGTGTCCGATAAGCATTTGCATTTTCCGCGCGTGTATTTGTTTTTCCATTTTTGTTTAATAACGCCTACGATTATTCATCGTGTTGCTCGCAAATATGCTAATACCACGTAACGAAAGAGAAATTATAACGCCGCTTTTTTTATACATTTCCTTGCGTATTTACAAAGGAGAGATCGAAACGAGCAGCTACATACTGAAAGTAAAATTACGAAGAATAAGTTAGCATAAGTTAGCATAGAATATCGCTCGTCTTAATAATTATATTTCTGTTTTCTACAGAATTTCATCAACTTCTCAACTATTTCTAAAAGACTCACACCTTTGCACTTAAAATGTTATCTTCGTACTCGATCGTCTCATAATAAAATTCTGCTGTTTAATCGAATTTAACATTGAAAACAAACGTAACATTGAAATAACGTTACATAACGTTAAAATCAGAGAATCGACGAAATCTACTCGTTGTGCTTCTCTCTTATGATCTTCGTATTACTGTTGCCGGTAAATGTTTATGAAACAGGAAGAATAAAAGATATAAAAAAGCATCATCATTTTACAAGATGGATTTATATCTAATAAGAACGACGAATAAATATAATGTATATAGAATAGACGATTGTTACTAATATGGTAAAAAGCGTTTAATATGTTTAATACAAAAATTGATAAAATTGATAGCCTATCGACTTTAAACTTTCTTTTATCCGCAACTGTAGTACACCAGTATACCTTAATGGTACACACTATACTAATAATACTATATATTAATACATCTTAGTGTACACCGGACATTATACCACTCACACCCGGAAATTATCCTAATTATTTATAGTCGTTAGCACAACGGAGCAACGGCTGTCAATTAATCGCGTTTTCCCAAAAATAGCTATACACTCACGCACGTTCATCGTGTTTCACTATCGCACAAACGAGCGACGAACAATTAAATTCTTCGCCACGTTTCCCCTAAATGGCGTGGACGTTTAATTTTTCGCTTCACGTCGAACACATGGCGTTTTAAGCTCGCGCTCGCGAGCGCCTGCTTATGGTAATTGCAAAAGGGAAGGTATTCATGTAACAGTGTAACAGAGCAACGTTACGTTATGCAAATGAACGAACCGTCGAACGCACATGTAAACGCACGAAGCGCGTTTTTGCCAGGCCCATCACAAACTCGCGTGCGATTTTAAATCGGCCGTTGATTCGAATTTCAGATGAAAACTGCGACATAATCGCTGATCCTGTCTGCGTGAACCAGTTTTGTAACGCATCACCGTGTTGAAACTGCTTTTACCAGTTACACTTTAAACGAATTCGCCATCTCCAGCGACAGATTCTTTATCGTTCTCAAATGAATCCTTTCGTGATATTCGCGTCCGTGTTATTTTAGTCTGGTGTTTTTAATTTGTTTCTGTTTTTAATTTCTTGATGTCTGACGTCTTGCGTCTGGCTAGTGACGGATCACGGACAGCAAAGAGATTCCTTTGGAAAATATCTAGCGAGTTTTCAGTATTCAGAGAGTGATAGAATTTGTAAAAATATCCACAACATATTACATAGTATATTAATATATCGCATAAAGTAATTTTCAATATTTACGTTTAATAGTTTCCACGTAAATTCCGATTCCCTTTGCTACAGAAAAGATTGGAACAATTTCATCGAAGAGAAATGAGGAAAAATTCTTCAAATTGCGCACAATACGATCTTCTCGTCAAAATGATCATCTCGAGTTTCGTACTTTCCTGCTCGATTCATTGAACCGAAACAGCATCCTCGTTACGCCAAACAAAATCATTACAAAATCATCAAACCCTCACGCCAACACTTAACTCTGCTCACGGTACAACATAAATAATTAAATCCTCCCAAACGACAGGTTCCGGACATCGTTACAACACGTTAAAATTACGTTTGAACCATCCTTTCCCCCGCAGAACCATACAACGATGCTTAGACCTCGATGAAATCGCAAGAACCGACAAATTAACGTTAACGAGTCCCTATGGTAGCCTGTGATCATCGTGTTCGTGTTAATTACGGCCAACTATGCAAACAAATTGAGGTACGATCACGGCTACTCCCTACTTCGAGTCACGCACTAGATTCTTGTCCACCGACGACCAACCGGATACGAGGATGGTCGTTTTGCCGTGGCTCGTTTCCTTTCTCGAGATTCTGCCCGACAGGTCGCTACTTAAACATGTTTCACCGCCTTTAATTGCGACTCTTCTCACACGCAGTCACGCCACGTCGTCACTGCTTCGTGTGAACCACGTTTGATTGTTCCCTGAACCAAAGGAACGAACCTGTACTTACACAGTACTCCATCTTCTTCAGGTTAGCTTAGTTCTTTCTTCGACCGTTGGCATGCACTAGTGGCGAACTATTAGTGGAATATATTAGATACTTATAAGGAATCTAGTGGCGCTTCTTCTGGTTCACGTTCCGAGTCCGTGTTTATCTGTAGTTTTACTTGGTTGATACGTTGCTATGCGAATTTCACGTTCTTCGCTATAGGAGCAGCGACAGATATTACACCATCATATTTGAATCTTCTGAACGTAATAATTACACAGTAATTTTTGTATATTTAATAATTTAACACGTTGGCTGCCACGACACCCGTATTCGGGTGTCAGCAAAGTTTCTGGCCGCGTAACCCATATACGGGTGTCGCTTATTTGACTACTTGCGAAGGATCGTCGTAGGTATTTGAAAAGATATTCCATAATAATAAAAGTGTTGATTTGTTATACAAGTAATACGAAAATGGTTTATTAAAAAATTATTTAGAAAATGTAAACTTGTAAAACTTTAAAGCATTCTATACATAGTTGAGGTTGGTCGGGACAGTTCGGACAATAAGTTGTTGTTTTCTTCAAATTCTTTTGTGCCTTTGTTCGGTCCATTCGACGTCTTTTATTTGCATAACATAGTTTGCATGCGCGTCTAATGCTTCTTCCGGAATCATTTTTCCGAACGGCGATATTACACTGACTCCATCGAAGACAGGGATTTTTTGTATTTTCAGACAATCCTAATAATTTTGCAACTAATAATTGTCTAAATATTCTAATATTTATATTCTTCCTTGTTGCAATTTTGTAAACCGTCAAGGCGTTTACAACAGAAATTCCCAGAAGGAGTTGAATGCCAAGTTTTCTGTACCATTTGATTCCTTTTCTAATAGCATAAGAAACAATTTGGTCGGAATAATTTATACCACACTTTCCTTCATTATATTCAACAACAGCTAGTGGTTTTAATGTTGCGAACAAACGAAACGAAAGATCATTCTTGCAACCACCACATGAGCAACTCGCATTACTAAAATATCGATGGGAACACCTAGCAGAGAACGCTTGGTACTGTTGCACGCGTGGCCTGACGGAGTATTTTTTGAAAACACGCGTGGCAGTCAACGTGTCAATATTGAAATTTTGTATTATATTTTTACGCTTCCTTTTTGCCAATGTTTCCTAAAATATTCGAAATTATTCACATTGTTGAAGATTTTTCATTTCATGAAATTTATCTTATTTTAAACGTTCGAAAAAATTCAGTAAAACGCAAGTCATCGATGACCAGAGTTATGGAGATACCGCTATCTCAGATGTTTGTATCTATATGTGTGCGGCTTTAAAAAGGGATTACTTTAGTCGTTAGTTCTTTTGCGCTTTTTAGTCGCCTTGACTTTATTGTGTTCTGCTTCTCGGTTTGCGGGTTCAGCTCTTTGAACTTTCTATAATTATCATATTTTCTAATTTACCATGGATATTAGCATCTATGTACGCGGCTTTAAAGGAGGATTTCTTTAGTTCTCGTGTTTCCTTCATTTTCTCCTTTAGTTTTTTACATTTCTTAGAACCATTGTTTCTCCGAAATTGTTATAAGCCGATATTTGTGTTTCTTATTCGAAGACAGTGTTTTAAAAATCCTTGAGGAATTCTTTTAGTTAATAATTATTGATACAAAGAATTGAATTAAAACGAACCTACAAATGTATATCTGGTATATCGTGGAAACGAGCGAGAATCGTCGTCAAACAGATGACAGAACAGATGAGGATGATCGTAGAGAATAAAAGGTTTTCAACTCAAACGAGTTTCGTTCGTCACACTGATAAATCCTCCTACAAACACACACTTCACGAACGATACGATCGAGGGAAAAGGGACTGGCGATGCATTGAATTTTAAATTATAGCGAAGTTTATGCCTGTTCGATGTGCGAATCTCAGTGACAGCTGCATTGATAATGGTTAAAAGAAACGATTGATTTGCCGATTTTCACGTGCGAGGCTCATTCGATTTCATGGAATATCGGCTGAACCGGAGACACCGAGGCAGAGAATTCATCGTCGATTCCGCGTGTCGAATATCTGAAACATTTGACGCGCTAGATAGTCAATCGCGCGTGATTAATCGAATCGATTTTTCTTAAATAAAAAGATCGAACACACGCTTATGTTCCATGCGGTAAATGCTTCTCGTCGAATGCATTGGTTGTGTTTCGATAAAACATCACAGAGCTAAGCGTGATGAGTTCATTTCTGCGAATTTTCTTCTTTTTTCGTGTCTTTTGGCGACTATCAGCAAATATCGGATACTTTGAAAAATGTCTAATATTAACTTAATATTTATTCCATTGCAAATATATATACAGTGGAATCTCGCTAACTCGATTCTCAAAAGAAGAGCTACGACCTTCGAGTTATAGAGGTTTCGACTTATCGAAACTTCCGAGTAAAAGAGCTTTAACGAAGGAAAACTCGACGTGCACGAGCTTTGTGCAACAGTTCAATTACATTCTCCTTTTCAGCAAATGTCAGTATCTTGAGCTTCCTCTTGCAACTCATCTTATTCAACGTAAATGCAAAAGATTAAAGACGCCACAGATGATGGCAATTATACGTTCGACTGACGAAAAACTTCCATGATAATACACGTAGCCGATGGATGAGAAAGTAGGGTTTCTGCTTGTGTCGTTTGACGTTGTTCCAGACAATTCTAACGGCCGGAAGGAAGGGAACAATGCCGAACGATTGGCTTCTTACATCTTGCGACACATAGCATAGCTATAGATACGCTTCGAGTAACAGAGGCAGCGGCTGCGACAGCGGCAACGGTTATAGAAGTTCGATTTATAGAGGTAAAGTTCGAGTTGCAGAGGTTTGGCTATTCTAAACTCGAGTTACAGAGGTAAAATAGTGCATCTGGACAGGTGGCAAATAATTCGAGTTAAAGTAAGTTGTATTTCGACTGCTAGCGTGGGTCCTCGCAGCTGAACGGAACGAACAAAATTGTAGCCTTACAGAGATTTTCGAGTTATAGAGGTTCGAGTTACGAGAAGTTAGACTGTGTTATATATTCGATATTATTCAGGAGAATTATTTACAAAATACTACTTCCAGCGAGACATTAAATTCTGTTGGACATTAGTTAAGAACAATTTGGCTTTGGTCGATAGAAAAAGTGTCTTCCGACAAGAAAGAAAGATCGTATTTTAATAGAAAGAATTAATGAAAAGTATTAATGGAACAGGAATAAGGAATGTTAACGATAATCTTTTTTTAAATTCTATGACAAAGTCATTATAGCATAGCTTAATAGAACTAATGAAAGGGTTAACGAGAAATTATAATAGCGTCACATTAGTCCATCCACGTTCGATTACCGTGTAATTACACATAAATCTAATTTCAACTTTCAACGTTCAAGTTCATACCGTAAAGTAAGTTCGCAGTAATTTTCACGAAGGTTCAAACGTCCCAGTGGGAGATCCTCGGGTAAGGAATGGCTCGTCACGGTCCCTCGTTTTCCATGGCCAAGTTGTCGCTGTTGTCCCTTAATTTTTTATAATTAAGTCGAAACTTTAGCGGCTTTCGTTAAGAATCCTCGTCTCGTTCTTGCGGAAGGAGGGTTAAAAACCATCCCGTCTTAGAACAGTTTCTAATTGAAACACAAATAATCAACCTGGCCAACCGGGGCTTCGAAGATTCCGTTCCGTTAGGTAAAAAAGTTTCGTTGCTTTTTAATCGCCGCGAAATCTAAATTCTCGCGGTACATCGTCCTCGACGTGGACAAAAGTGGCGAGCGGCCGAAGAAGAGGAGGCGAGAGACGGTGAATTCAGAATATAAGCGGAACACTTTAAAAAGAAGTGGCCCAGACTATAGCTTTCAACCGTTTCAATGGCGTTCTCGCAACTCTTGCCTCGGTTTCAGAAAGGAACCGAACTAATTCTAAAGACGTGCAGAGAATGAAACATCCGCGTGGTGGTGACTATTAAAAACGTCGAACGTGGAGAAGAGGGATGGCGGACTGGCAATTGCTTCGTCTCGCTAATAAAAGTAGAAAAATATCGCGTGAGTGAAAAATTAATTTAACAAGGATCTTTTCAGTCGCGTCTATTGTTCGGTCTGGAGGGAATGAAGAATATGATTGTGTTCGGTGCATTGTGTTTTCAAGACTTTAATTCGTTTCTTGTGTATTTCGGCTTCTTCGTTGGAACTCGCAGTTCGAAGAATTTTTTGGCCGAATATGTTGCACGTTTGTGGTCTGTTTTAAATCGATTCGTCCGTGTGATTTTACTTTTGCAAGATATTGTAGCTTCTTCTTTGTTAGCAATGAAAGTTGTTTTCGTATGATATTTGTTAACGGTTGGTGGTTATTTTTTGTTCTTTTATTTCTGTTCGATGTTGTATAAATTTATTATATCATTTCGAGGAATATACTTATAACGATTTAAAGATTCTCCTTGTTTGTTTTTACCTCTCTTCATTTTCTTCCTTCTTCTGTTGATTTTTCTCATATTACTTTTAGGACTTGATATCCTGTTCGGTATACAATCTATTTCATTTATTTTCTTATCAAACATTTGTCGCGCGGATGTAATATTCTTTAGTTAAACAGATACAGAGAAATATAGTCTGCGTCGAAGGTGTTCTGAGCCGAGTCTGACCATAAAGCGTCCCATTTCACTTACTATGTTACATGCTGCTTCATTTTACAGTTCTTAATTTTTAATTATCTACATTATTTCAGAAGCTGTTTCAATTAAACGGCGATTAATTATAACAACTAGTATTATTACTTTTATTTCATTTTCCAATAGGATTTATGTTTTCTTCCATGATCAATAACAAATACGCGGAATTAGCTAGAACTTAACTTATTATTCATTTATTTGATAAAATCAATTACTATTATCTGAATCTCTAATCTAATCCAGCGTTTAGAATAGAATCAACTATACCTATCTCAAAATCAATGACAAATATATAGAATTCCTTATAGAATTTCATTTATTATGAACGTCAATATTAATATTCGATCAAATTACCGCACGAATCGATCAATAGCGCATATTATCTCGTAACAGGCAAACAAACAAAACAAAGATATTGATCAATTAGCAAAGTGTCGATACATCCTAGCGTCCACAAAACGGACACGCTAATCGAGTCTGAAATTCCGTTGGCAATTTACGTTCGAGAAAATTTTATCAATATCGGCGACCCAATTGCCTTGTCTTTCGATACGTTCAATAGCATCAAAAATCAGCCCGCGGGATTTCAATCCAGAGAATCAAAGTCTACAGCCCTTTTAAAAAACTAAAACAATGTCTCGCCGTTCTAATCCGATCGCGGACAGTAGGGAAAAAGAAAAAAGAAAATGCGTGGCAGGGAGAGAGGGGTAGAGGGAAAAAGAGACTCTGTTCTATGGTTGGTCGGCTGCGAGTCCCGATCGTTCGTTTTTCAGACGACTAACCAATCGAATTATTCAGTTCGTCGACGGATTTTTTCTCTGTCGAGCGTAATATCCTAATGACCGTGGTTTGCGTCATTTATCCAATAACTTTAGTAGTCCAAACGATACACAGAGTTCGCCTGGTTCGATTATATTTCGTATTTATAGATGCAATTTGCTGGCGAAATGTTCGACGACTGAAAATTCGTCGCGTATTTTTCTCGTAAACGAGGACATCTCTGTACGTTTCTTGCTAGGTAGAAGGAGGTAGCCATCGATTTCTCTTTCGACTTAATTCGACATTTGAACTTCCCACGTGCCTATTCTTCTCGTTTGAAAGATTTTCGTAAGAAACTTGCAACATTTTGCTGGAATATTTGGATGAATTCCAAACGAATGATTCGAAACAGTAGCATCCTGATTTAGTAACCGATCCGCATGATTCTCCGTAAAACCAACCTATATCGGTGTATAGGATTATACCGATTAAACAAACTATTCACGAGTCATCGACCAACAAATCGTACACTCTATCCAAGCGCTCGAAAACTAGCCATTACCGATCGAACAACGTAAACTATCAAAACGATCACTTTCTATGCACGCATATACCAGTACACAACGAACCTCATCGGAGTGCACACCAGAAATAAGCAATAATTTTCGAGAATAATGGTACAACGTCTGTATCATTACTTTTACGCGTATTTCGCAATTCTTAGAAGAAAACCGATCAGCTGAGACATTAAAAAATTTCACAATTTCGTTATCCGAATATGTAATTGGCAATCGATATCTTACGCTTGTAAAATTCTCAATACTAACATCGACGAAATCGTGCAAGAGTGTCGGTGGCATAAAAAGGAAAATTCAAGTTTAAATTCAAGTCCTACGTGAAAATTAACCAATGCCGATGATATTATTCGTAAAATTACAGGCCAAACCAAACTCCAGTTTAATTACATTCACCGTCCAAACTATTCCTACACCTAAAACAGTCGAACAATCATAAACATTCAAAAGCCGCTTCTACCCATCGTGGAAAAACATCTGCTCCCTTTACCCGCCAAGTAAACTCCCATAAACTCGACAATCTCCATCCACCAAACTGGCACATTGTTACGGAAAAAGTTTCCTGCTGGCGTTTAAATACGTGGTTATGCGTCGCGAAGACAAAGCACGCGACGAGGGTTGTCACAGACTATCTCGAAGGGTGGAAGGAGGTATGGAAGAGAAGTGAAACCAGGATGGACGTGCGACGGGCCAACGTATGCGTCGAATTATGTGCATCGATTCACCCGAAAATGGGAAAACTTTCGCGGCGGGCGATCGTCTGGGGCGTATCTTGTTGGCCGGCCAAGTTCGGCCGGAGGCGGTCGAGGATCAGACGAAAAGAAGGGGTGATTTGGAAAGGGAGAAAGGGGTGGCTGGTTCGAGTTGCGTTCGTCGTTACGCTCGTCTGGCCGGGCACTGGCTCCGAAGCTTTACTGCTTGGTTAACGATCTGTCCTCCTCGGACAGCTTTTGGCACCGAACTACCGCACCAACCCTCTGCGCTACCCTTCAGCCTGGTAGCCGGCTGCAGACGCGACGTTTATTATTTAAATTAAACGCGGCAACCAGCCGAGGGGGTATTCTTTGCTAGGCCCTTGGATGGAAAACTGGTCTCTCCGAGAGGGTCGTAGAGGGTGGCTCGACTGTTAGATAGGTAGCTTTCATGCGGGACTACGGCAGACTTCCCAGAGATTTTTTAGGGGTGGACGAATGCTGAGTCCGGACGACGGGTTTCTGTAGTTGATTATCGTGATATTGAGTTTTCGTACGCTGCTTTCGCATCTGTGGAGAGGAAAGAACGACGCAAGGTTGGCAAGTGTTGTTTGGATTAAGAGAAGTTAGGGTTTATATTATAATTCGAGTATAATTTTGAGGTTTGAAAGTAATTTGATAGTTGTACATTTTTGATAAGATTGTAAGGGAAATTAGGAGCGCGTCGAACTATGATGATTTTATTCGTTTTAATTGGCGTAGATGAAAAAATTGTCACGTCTGACTAATGCAAACCTGTTTCTACTGCAATGGTTCGTACCATGTTCACTATGGTTAAACGAAACAAAGTAATTGGCTTATCTGTCCTACGCGATCTTTTCAAGTTTGTAACAATATTTTTATAGCGTTCTATAACGAAGGAAAGAATAGAGAGGAAGACGAAGATGGTTGAAAATATTATGACGCGGTTAAGATAAATCGTAGAAGTCAATGTACGGTAATCAGATTATCGTTTCTAATTGTCGAATTCTGGATAGTTATCTTGTTACTGGTGTAACTAATTGTGTTAGTAATGAATCTCTTTTAATCGTAAAATGATACATCAGAAGTTAGAAAATCGATAAAACTTTAAAGTTCTTTGTAGACTCGTGAAATTATTTTGCTATTTCTCTTGAACCTGATAGATTATTCATCTTTTAAATTATTTCGTACGAAAGTATTCTTTCTCGTTAGGTACTTAATTCTCTCTAGCAGGTAACACGAAGATAAACGAACAGAACATCGATAAACATTGACTTATGAAAATTTTCATCTCAACATGAAACGTTCGAAAAAGATTCAGTAGAAGAAAACTGTACTACTCAGACGTAGGAACTTTACGAGGATTAGGTTACGTTTCATCTCATTCCTGGAAGTTTAAATTAAAAAATTAAGCCCGAGAGAATGATGAAGGCAAAACGGCGACGCTCCAGGCTGGTAAAATCAACTGGAATTCTTGAAAAGCACGATGGGGTAGAACTCTTTATTTGCTCCAGTTCGCTAGATCGTTTCCTAGAAGGAGGTCCGCCCGGAATTAAAGGAGAAAAAGATATATTGACCGAGCACTGTGAAAGGGAGCTGTTCTTTGTGTTGTTTTGATCGACGATGGAGTATCTTTGTTGTCATTGGTAAAATGAACCTTTGGAATGCTCGAGAACATTTTCTGTGTCATGCTTGATCATTTGATGGTCAGTTACAAAGTATCAGGAACATTTCGTTTGCGATCAGTGAGATTGTAGATTGAAAATAAATAGGTTATATTTAAACGAAATATTTTCTATAATTTTTAACGTCTTACAATTGTAATGTTCCAGTATTCTTTTTATTTCAATAAAAAAAGAAAGACTTCTACGTAATAATAAGTACATTAACATTTTTCGAGATGTTCAAGACACTAAGAAGAACGCATACTAAGCTACAAAATTAAAATTGTTTCTCTGTAAAAATGATAAAATGTATCTTATCACGTTCTTTTTCTATAACTTTGAAACGGAATAAATCAATTAAATCTTCATTTTATTCACCGTTACACTTTCATCATATGTAAAAGCCAGTTTTTGATAGAATATCAAACGTACTATAAAATTTTAAAGAAAATCGCTTCGTTATGTCTGACTAATGCAGCCTGTTTCTACTGGTAATGTTCGTATCAAGACTCGCGCTAGTATCGATTCTTACGTTTAGAAATAAATCAATTGATTTATTTGTTCTGTACGAAATTTTCAACTTTGTAACAATATTTTTCATTGTAAAGAAAGAAAAGAAGAAGAAGAAGAAGAAGAAGAAGAAGGAAGAAAGAAGAGAAAGAAAGATGAAAAAGAATGTCCAAGATACATTTCGTTCTGTTAATGGATTTGTAGCAACTACGACGCTAACGCCATTTTCTCGTCGTTTAGAGTTTTCTACACGTTTCTTCGTGTTTTCTTCCCTATTCTTCATCTACGTTACTCACAATTTCACGCCAGCTTGGTCCAATTCTTGTAGACGTTTCACGACTTCTTCATACACTTCCTTCATATTTTTTCCATTTTGTTTCTACATGCTCGTGACTTTTCTTAACTTTGTCCATATTTCCTCTTTCTACGTCCAATGCTTCGTTTGGGACTGGCTACCCTCCGCTTACATTTGGCGATCCCCACGAACCTTTGCTTTTCCACTTTCTATCCTCCTGTATTTCCATGCTTTCTTATACTACTTCAACTGCAAGTCTCATCAACAACTATATTCTTTGTAACCAAGCAAATGTCATTGGTCTCAAAAATCAGAGGACACCTTTTTAGTCCTAGTAAACTATCTCAATGTATTTATAAATGTTGAATAAATTATTCTTTAAATAAATGAATTATTTCATAAAGATTACGAACTTCAAATTCCACTAATTTTTAAATAAAACCTTTTAGTCTTAGTAAACTATCTCAATGTATTTATAAATTTTGAATAAATTATTCTTTAAATAAATGAATTATTTCATAAAGATTACGAACTTCAAGTTCCACCAATTTTTAAATAAAACCTTTTAGTCTTAGTAAACTATCTCAATGTATTTATAAATTTTGAATAAATTATTCTTCAAATAAATGAATTATTTCATAAAGATTACGAACTTCAAGTTCCACTAATTTTTAAATAAAATTATTTGCATATTAGTATTCTATACATGCTTCGTCGTATAAAGTGATCTTATTGATCTAAAATGATCCTTTAGTGGTTATTTGTCTCCTTTCCAGTTTTTAAACAAATATAGTAAATGTTTAAGACTTCTGAATGAAAATATACATTCTCATCGAATAATTACTCAAATATTTGTGACAACGTACAAACACCCTTCACACAGAGAGGCTTAAACATTTTAGAAACAAACAACCCGAAGGAAGAGCAGGACACCGAAGAACTTCGACAGAAAACGACGATACTGGCGAATACCCTTCAAAGTTTTAGTGCTATTTGTTCGTAAGTAAACACGATTTGTCATGGACAATATCCGGTGTCTTTTAATCTTCACTTCACGCGGAATAAAAATCCGGAATGATGACGGCCGTTTAAAATCGATCGATCGAAGCACGACGAAATACACAGGAGGCGATGCTCCTGAAAACGGGAGTGAAGATATTCGAAAGGGAGAAAGAAAGGAGAACTGGAGAGAGTAGAAGGAAAGAAGATGGCGGTCAATAAAATTAAGGTGGAAGTTCGAGCCGCCATCGTCGTCGATCGGTTTGAAAAGCTTTAATTGGGTCGTATTCGAATATCGTTGCAATTAAAAAATCCCTCTCCCCTCTGGATGAGCTCGAACGGAGTTTATTATGCAGCGCCTGTTCGCAAATACTCAGATGGAAAAGCATTCAGCGAAGATTATTTGTTCCAATTGCCGGGGAATACCATTCTGTTACGCGTTGCCAAGGAAAAGAGGATCGAGACTTTTTTCACTTTACAGACCCCGTTTGTTCGAGATGTACAGTATTAAATGAGAAAGTGATACTTTTTTAAAGATGGTATAAGAGTTACGAAGTCAAGAAGGAAAGTTATTTTTACCGTTTTTCATTATCCCTTTTCCATGCCGGTACTATTATAATTATTGATAATGACGTTCATATGTCAATGAATGTTGGAAAAGGAAATAATAGGCTGGAGGGAGTTACGGTAATGGAAAGCTTGTTATCAGAATCACGTAACTCGTCTTCGAAAAAATTCGAAGTTCAGTTTAATAGGAAATCGCAGCATCGTTTAAAAGTTTGGAAAATTTCGATTATGGAAATTAATGCAGTCCCTGACGCTAACCGAGAGAATGGAACTTTACCACTTACGAACCTCGACCAATTACCAATTCCAACTTCGATTGTAAAGAAATTTCGAAGATTTCGAAGAATTCGAAAGCACGAGAACTCGAAAATTCTAGAATCCAAAGATTAGAAAATAAAGGGGTTTGGGAGTTCGAAGGTTTGAAAATTCGGGAATTCGCAATTCTGGAAATTTGAAACTTTAGAATTGAAAGCGTCGATAATCCGAACATGCGAAAATTAACAGAATCCGAAATCCGTTTGTTTCGATTTTGTCGTTAATCGTGCACTTCGCCAGTCATTTATGCTTGGACGGTTTTCTAGTTAATCGGCCAGACGTTAAACACGGGGGTGGATCTTTTTTGCCAAAGAGACTAATTGCTGTCACTGGCTGACGTGGCCCGAAGAAACCGGAGTGCACGTGATTTGCATTAATCGTTCGAACCTTCTCGTTGTGCCAGCGATCGGAATGGAAATACGTCTTGTTAACTTTAGCTTCATCGAACCTGTACCTGCAGATTCGTTTCGTCGTTCGATATCTCGATGTTCACGCGTACCTTAATGGACGTTGAGGTTTCGAAACCGCCGAGTAAAAACTCGTCTGGTTTTAACGAGAGGAAAAGATCGCGTCAACGAGCTTTGTCACTCGACCAACTTGATCCGTAATTCTGATTCACATTTTTTCTGGCGAGCTGGCCGACTAACGAGATTTCCTCTACTTTTAAACACGGCTACCAACTACTTCTGCAAAGTTATCGTCAGAGTGAGGTAAGGTGCAACGAATATGGCAGCAAGACACTTTCTTTTTTTCTTTCCTGTAGTTCGTCGCAGGTAATGCGTCTCGTTCCCGGTTTCAGCGAACAATTCGTTGGAAAGGTGAATTTAATTGTAGACATCTGTTTCATTAAAGGAAATGAACGAAGCCGAGGTTGATCCAGCGGGAAAATTTGTATAATTGGAGCGTTGGATGGCCACTTCGCGCGAGGATGAACGAGCTTGAAATCGGACGTGCAAACCTTTGTATAATTTACCTACCGGTTTAATGTTCTAAAGTTTCCTTGCTCGAGAGGAAATGAAAATCGTATTAGACGACTTTTTCTGTTGTCTAAGCAATTATATAGAGCAACTATATAAATATATCTGTCGGAGATGAGGGGACATCGGGGCCTTTCTTTTGGAATTTTTGGGAAGGTCCCCGATACTTTAGTCTAGATTATTTATTATAGCTGTACTTAAATGATAACAAACCCCGGGCAGGAGCAATGTCAGCTCTACGCGGGTCTGTCTAGCAACGGCGACTGGAATTTTGTTAATATCCCAGGGCAATATGCAACGAACAAACGCTATCGTAAGGCGAGGAAAATTCCCATCAGTCTATTATTCTCAGTCAAGGCGACATCGTCTTTTCGTGCATTATTATACCGAGCGTCACAGCAAACGTTACTTTGTGCTTCAAAATATATTCTGCGTTTAACAAAGAGTAAGCCCGTTGACCGTGGATTCGTTATTGAACCTAAGAACATTATCACTAACATCTCGAGTGTTTAATCATCACGGTTATTTGTCAAACTTTGTAAAAATCAATATTTATACCAGTAAATATAATATAATGTCTATTGTACAACAACGATGGCTAGTCCGAATGAAGATTCGTTGCACGGCCATGAATCTAACGCTAACCCGACATATATGTACATCATTGTTTTTACAATAAAGAATGCAATCTTTTCGTACCATATGCACAGTCACCGCATTTTATTCAAGTGAACATAATCGATGCAATTTTTGTATACATTTGTCACAACATTTCTCACTACGCATATTCCAAATAAAATAAACGAAAAAGAAAGGAAAGTGACATCGGACGAACAGCATCGCCAACGCTATCCCAGCGTGTCGACTGTACAGCGGAGGAAGAGAATGATGCTCGCATAGAAATCTGTCCGATGAAATTGATCGATCGATCAGAATGATCAGTGGCCAGGAAACAATTAATCCGCGTGGCAATCGAGGCGACGTCAAAATTTCCATTCCTTTGTCGGTGACTCGATTCGTAATGTCGCGATATCTCGCGGATACGCGCCGCTGGTTCGAAGATCAAATTTAATCGACGCCGTATGTCGATGTATAATACTACGCTGGTATACGTGAAAACGAATCGAGGAACGAATCAAGAACACATAGAAAAAAGTGGAGGGAAAAATAGGAGAGACGAACGAAAGAGAGAAGAGGGTGAAAAATCGAAGCGAAACACAACGGACGTCGGTCTTTCGTCGCTGAGCCGTGCAAACGAAATCGGCTGGCGCGGACCGATTACGCGTGAAACGCCGCTTCAATATTTTTGTCGACAGGACGAATCAATCGGCCGACGCGAATTCGTCGTCGTTCTTCTGCGAAACACGCGGTGGCTTGGATAGCCTGCCAGGTCTCCGCGATTTCCCACCGAATTCCTCTGTCATCCGTGAAAATGATAACGTCAATCGAGATAACGACCCATTGCCAAACAGAGATGAACGAATGCTTCTGCTCCGTACGCCAAGAGTTATTGTTGACGCGATTAGAAAATATTTCCCCAGGATGGATCCAGTGGCTTTGTGGCTGATCGCTTTTGTTTCAATTCGAGTATCAAAAGAACACGTAGGTTTCAACTGCCAGTTGATACGATGGAATCTGCGATTGATCCAAGATTTGAAAGTCTGGCCATTTCTGTCGAGTCGATTGCTGACTGGTTATTTACTTTATTCTTTTTTTTTTGGTAGCTGTCTATTTCTATTTCGAATTAATCGATGTTTGAACTTTGTAGTACATATAAGCTGGTAATTGTTCTTTGGAATTTTTGATATACAATTGGAATTAAAAAAAAAATACTAAACTACCATCGAGAACGAGTAAAGCAATGCTGCGGAGTCGAGATTTATTTAAAACGTCAGAATATTCAATTTAATTGCAACCAATTCCTATTGAATTTCTCAAAATGACCACGTAATTACTTAAAAAAAAAACAAATACAATAAACGAGAAACAAATTGGCTCACAAAAGATTTATCTCCACGATATTCCCTATAATCGCAAAATTTCCTCTATAACCACGACGATTCTTTCCTCAGAAACTCAATAACATCTCGCGCCTCGAATTTACTTGTCTGCCCCGGAACATCCTTTCTGCTCCTGTTCCGTCGCTTCCAAAAAGGATTTCCGCGCGCACCTACGTTCAACAATTCGAATCCCTCGAAGCCAGGAAGGGTCAAGGGCGTGCGTCTACCGTGAGGTTAAAGGACCGTGCCTCTCAGAGCACGGAACAGGAAACTTGCTCTAAAATGGAGGCTTGCCGCGTCGAGGAGGACACGAGGCGGAGCATCCTCGGCGTTAATATCTTTACCTTAAGTATGGGAACAGAGAGACACGGGAGGCAAGTAAAATGCCTGTCTTCCGGAAGCGTGTACGGGACGCTTTCATGGTAATTAGTGTATTCTCTGAGTGGCCTGAGTCATTAGGTTCGCTGCCGGTGCTATGTCAAAAGCACTATCTTGCCTCCCTGCCGCGCACATACATACTTCTTCCACTATATCTCCTTCCCTCTCTTTGCGTATCTCGTACCTCTGCTAACCCTTTTGCCTCGTATTCACCCAAATCTTCCACCGAGGATCCTTTGTTTGTTAATTTATAGCAATTTAACGATAAACGTCACTGATATCTTAACGCGTTAGGGACGTGACGCATGAATAAATCGTGGATTTCTTATTGGCGCTAAGGAGATTAGGACGTTCGACTTGACTGGAAGGGAAAATTTGTATTTTCAAGATCTTAGACGTTCTTCGAGAAGTACAAAAAGATAATAGAGAGATAACGTCGAGGTGATACAAATATTAACACAACTTCCACTTTTACAGTTTTATGCGTACGCGTAGCTAAACCTTCGTTGAAATAATTTTTACACAGTCGCGACATCTCCACGAAGTGAAAAACCTGCCATTGACTTCGAAAGTATGAAAACCGACACCTGATACCTTTGAACGTGTTTCGAGCGAAATAAATATGAATTTTCGATTGCGACGAATAAAGACGATCTCGAAAGATCTTCCGCTTATCACAGAGAAATTATTGCCGACAAAATCTCGCTAAAGTAGCAAAACGTAATCCGAAGAAGCTTCCTACCGACTATAGAAAAATAACAAACAATAAAAATCGCAATATTATACAACGTAAATAAAATACTTCACCGATCACACCATAAATTTCAACGGCCAAAAATAACGGTATAGGGTTTCATAGTTATTGATACATTCGCATATCTTGTTAAGTAGCCGTAACGATGATACCAGGACAGCGTAACGCTAATTAATTGCACACAGGATAACCGATGCCGTGTGGAGCGGTTCGAATTCCACCGATTTCGCTGGCTTTGATTTGGGTATCGTGAAACACGGTGTAGCATCAAAGACGATTAAGGTGTCCAACTATCCGGGCGTTCGCCGCACGCGTTCGTCACGACTTTCTCCCTAGCATTCTCGTGTAAGTTTGTCCACGGGCCGGTCGGGTTCGGAACAATTTGCTTTGTACCGCGGAACGCGTGCAAACGGTCAACTATTCGAAAACACGAACAAATATGCAGACCCACAGATCCACTGTGCAAATAGAGAATCGCGTGCTTCGTTTTGGTAGACTCTTTGGCTGGTGGCTTGTTCGATGGGTGACGTAGTCTATTGGAAGGATTGATGTTTGGTGGAGTCGAGTAGGACAATGTTGGCTTGCAATGGAAACTTTGGCAGGAGAAATTGGAAGGTGGAAACTAGGAGAAAATATCGAGCAGTGAGTAGAGTAAATAGCGCACGTAAGTGCTACGAGTGGAAATTTTCAAGAGAGGGAAAGAATCCTTTTTCTTAATTTTGATAATTATACTATTTGGCACATTGTAACTGTTATAAGAGAAGTTTTAAAAGTTACGGCAGAACAGTTGATATATTCAATTTAAAGATGTTGGTTACGAATAACCGTTATAAATAATTAGAATATGTTTGATTATCGGTAATAATGATCAACGACGGGTATTTTAGTTTGGTTACGAATAACCATTATCGATGATGGAAATTTAATTTTGGTTACCAGTAACCATTATCGACGACCCGAATTTTATTTTGGTTACCGATAACCAGCGGCAAACATGTTTTCTGCTTACATTCGGCTATTGTCAAAT
Organism: Bombus affinis; assembly: GCF_024516045.1. Classification (NCBI taxonomy): domain Eukaryota; kingdom Metazoa; phylum Arthropoda; class Insecta; order Hymenoptera; family Apidae; genus Bombus; species Bombus affinis. Next base: position 8,875,220 of record NC_066349.1, on the reverse strand, counting down.
TTTATTAATTGTTATTATTGATAATTAGTACATATACATTGACAACATAGACAAAATGAATCACAAAAATCATACATATTTTATTAAGTCAAATAAGGAGAATAGGATAAGAAATATTATAATACAATATTTTTATTAACACATGTATACTAATTATTAATCATGTTAATAACGAGAATTTTGTTATCGCCGATATTGGTTATCGGTAATGAAAATAAGATTTTGGCCATCGGCGATGATTGTTGGTAACCAAAAAAATTCATATTGGCAACTTCTAACTACAATTAAATTTTCATCATCGATAAAGGTTATTAGTAGCCAGAGAAAATTTTAATCATTCAAAGTAATATTCAATAAACAAAAATTAATTTTTCCGCAATTGTATCCTTCCAAAAAATGATGAAAATAATTGTTATTTTGGATCTCTACATTATAAATATATCACTTGAATGTGTCATAGACTTGTAGCATTTACCATCACTGAAAAAAAATAAAATAGATTAAATCGAAGAATTAATAGATTAAGTGAAAGATAATTAAATGCCACGAGCAAATAATTTCCAATAGGAACGAAAAATCATCTTTGCTAATTTTAATAATTACAATATTATTGAATTATATTATTATATCATATCTTATTTATCATTTGAATTTTACGTATTTGTTTACCATCCTTAAATTCGATTCACACTATCAGTTCGTTTAGTCAACTTATTATTCCATGATTTCGATTGTAGGTATTCACACTGTGAGTCAACGGTCTGATCTCATTGTTAGTCCGATCGCGTGCCTGCAACGATCCTTGGGAAGAATATTTTACTCAAGCGAGATCGAATTGGTCCACAACTGAACCGATGTAGTGTGAACGCGTTTATCGATTTACTGTCAATCAACGCGTGATTCAAAAACAGCGGTTCTAGCCGATAAAAGATCATTTTCTCGTCGTTTCTTATTGCTTAATTTTCAGTTTATTCAAATCCCTAAATCCCCGTAAATCTTTAAATGGAATATCATTTTTCTATGAAAAGGATATCATGTAACAATGCTAACATTAATTGTAAATTATTCTGCCTTTTATGGACTTTTGCAGTTTATGGATTTCAGAAAAGTGCCTTTTGAAATTGCGTTGCTGGTGAGTTTGCAGTCGGCGCGACAAAGTGCAAGGGAGGTGTGTGCTGCTCTCTATCGTTCACCGTCACGTCTTTATATTTGCATATGTGACATTTCCAGCCAATACGCGTGTTTATGTGTATGATCGTGTTGAGTCTATCAGAAATAACCGACTGTAGCGGTCACACGTGTCTCCGCGAGTGTTCGCTCACGGCCCAATAAGCACGCAAATTGACTAAATTCCATAAAGGAGTTAATTGCGAAGGGGATGTTTCTAACAAGATAGATCGAAGGATCGAAGGAAGATAGATTGAAGAATTTAACTTGCTGCGAAATGAAGTCTGGCGAAGTTTCTCAGTTCTTGGTCTTTTATACCCGTTTTTCGCACTCTTGCTAACAAACAGGATTTTCTAGAAGTTGTTTATTACCACGTCGCAGGTCGCACTCTTTTAATGAATTTACTACAACACAGTAGAACGAACTAACGAGGTATTTTATAGTTTCACGACGTTTGACTCACCACGATATAATATCAGAATAAGGAAACTGTGTTCTTCTTTTTTCTTCAAATTAACATCGAGGTCGAAAATGTACAAATAACAAGTAGAACCAAATGCACGACAGTATCAAATGAAAATAAAAATTCTTTCATATATTTTGATGTAAAACGTATCAATTTCCTATTTAATCTAATAATAATAAAAAATATCAAAAATTGCTGCAACAACCGAATCATTCGTGGAGCATCTTTCTCCTGGCTACAGTCTTCAAATTAACTAGGCAGAGGCCACGAAATTATCGCGGAATGGCGTGTGGAGCGCGAAAGACAGAGAGGTCACGAATTCGCTGGAAATAATTTCCTCGCCGTTGCTCTGAAAGCTGAAATAACGACGTTCAGTACGTCGTTGCACTTGCGTGGTTGTGTGTTTAGCGGGAACCAGGCCGAGTTTCAAGCTAGAAAACTGGATGAGAAGCTGCTGCCTGGAGATACTACCCTCCCACTCTTCGCCATTCTTTTTCGCCGGTTTTTCTCTTCATCCCCCCATTTATCCATCGAATCGGAGTCGAATTATTTTTGTCTTATCGTTTCTGAACGCGCTTCTTCATAGGAGCTCGTGCCTCGCGAAATAATCGAGCGAACGTACCTTCCTAAATGGATCTCTTCCAAGGTTTACGAAGTTTTGCTTTTTCTCACACTCGACTCATGATTTTTCGCGGTAAGGATTATAGTAGGTTTTATACGTGGGTATAGCGGTGACAGGATTAAAGAGGCAAATGAGGTCTCGTTTCTTGTTATACACCGAGACAGGTCAGCTTTCAACGTGTTTCTCTTTTTTATAGTTTCTTTCAACGATGGTAGGGGGATTACCAATTAAGTAAGATGGATTGGATTTTCAAAAATTCGTTTCGGGCATGTTCTCTGGGATAGAGAAAAATATAATATAAAAGAGAGATTGTTATTCATATTTTAGTCTGCTATTCCTATTTATTACAATTTGGTCGAATTAATAAAATTCAAAATTGCAGGATACTTACACAGACAGAAGAGTGTAAACGGTTTCCATCACCGTACGAATCGTTCGATTATTTCTGAAAATTTGTGATTGTTTAAACTGTTTTCTTGTGGCAAATAAAATCATAACAATAAGAAGTCTCTCGCTTTTCGAAATGTTCGATACTAATTATACAAATTGAGGTTTCATAGAAAGCGGATCAGCTTGAGCTTTAAGAGGCTCATACAACTCTTTATAAAATATTCTACGAAACACCTTACAAAATATTTTATGAAAAATACAAGCGATCGTGTGCGTGTGCAGAAAACTTGCTTTTTTTATCAATGTTCGATCAACATAATAATAGTTAAATACCCTTTTATCTACTTTACGTTTAATAAATTCATTCCTGGAGAGGTCGAACATTGCTGGTCGTGTTAGCAAACCAGGAACTCGATATTTTCAAGACTTTCGTGACCAGCGTTTTTAAAGCAGTTAACGTTATGTCAGATTTCTTACTGACCTAAGTTATTACGACTAGCCTCGTCAGCATTCTAATCACGCATCGATGCGCAACATCGTTCGTCAAAGAACGTCGATTTATCCTCGGATGTTCTAGCCACGATTGATTACTACGCAGTAATTTCTAGAATCGATGATCCACGCGCAAGACAAGTTTAAAACGATCCATCGACCTAACCATTCTCACTATACTATTCGTCAGTGGTATTAAAAATATTCGAAGGCTTGTCGTTCTTAAGATTCCATTCAAGTAAATTTGTTCGATTGTCAGCAGCGTCGAGGAACGTTCCTTGATACGAAAAGTCGATTCATCAGGAGAAAGAAACGCGACGATGATCTCCATCGACCGGATGGAATGCAAATTTCACGTTTCAACCGGCTGCGAAGTAACGAGCTTCGTGTACAAAGAATAATTGTTATCGTTAGCGACTGCGAATATTAGCGTTACGCGTGGACGTGTTAAAATCAGAAAATGAAGAGAAATATCCTTATTTCTTCTATGATCCTCGTATATTCTCGTATATTACATGTACTCGTCGTTTTTTGCACCTTTAAATTATCCACTACAGCCCATCGAATTTCATTTTATAACCAGATGCAAGTGGCAAATTTCAGAAGATAAATAGATAGATCGGACGGGGGTATCAGATGTAAATCTCGAGCCAGAAATCCAATTGGTCGGGCCTCCTGTTTGTTGCTTCAACAAATCAGCTTCAGGCTGCCACACAAAACAATCGCATAGATTGTAGCCACGTCGAAGGCAGCAATTATCAGGATGAAACACGCCTCGTTCGGAGTCACCGTTCTCGCGTATCGCCAACAATGTACTCGGCATGCAGAGTCGCATACTAGACGACAAGCCATGTTTCATGGCACTTAATCGTTCGCTGACCAGGTCGAGATCGCGCGCGATCTTGGCATGATCCCCTGCATACCGTTTAATGAACGTTCCTGGTGAAAAACCGAGGCTCCTGCCGGCCTTGTTCAACGTGTTTCTACTTGTACGCTCCTCGTGTTTATCTTTTACGAGTATTAGGTTGTCCGAAAAGTTTCTTTCGTTTTATGAGGAAATAATAGACGCACAATGTTTTTTCTTTTATATTACTTTGTCGAATTACGTACGATCCATTTTGTTCTGTTGAGATAAACATCGTGACATTTCGCGGACTTGCTTTCACGTTTGTATGAAGCTGCACTGTTGTAAAAAACACGTTTACGAAAGAAAGACAACCTAATAGTCTGTATCGAACTACGTATTGATGTGTACTTTCGAGATAGAATACAGCGACGCATAGTTAGACTGTGAATAATTTTGCAAAATCATATTACATATATATATTCATATTGTACGTTTATACTTGTGAAAAATAAGCGATTTGTGATTAATAACAGTTAGATAGATTACAAGTCTCTATCAAATCTTTTACGAGGCTTTAATAATTCTTAGGTGTTTAATCATTTTTGACGTTTTTTAGCGACAACAATATTTTCTTTCATATCCAGGGAAACCTTTTCTTTGCCATTTTCACTCCCATCATTATTTCTTGTTTTTTTATCAACTGTCCACGCACCCCATTACTTATCTCCACCTAAATATGGTAGAGCCAACGGTGGATATCCTACGTCACCAAGGGTTTTCCCAGAAGACCCGTCGAACCGTACTTTCGCTTTTATCACCTATCTTAAAAGTAATAGACACTAGGAGGGTAACAAAAGTAACGAAAGGCTATAGATTTTGTAAATAATGGAATTATTTATTTTTGCTGTATCTTCAATTTTGATTTCTTTGATACGTGTCTTGTAGTTATTAGCAGTGTCAATCTGTCTGTTTATGTATTTAAAAAGTTTGCAAATTACGCTTACTTTACAAAAGTTTCTATAAAAATTATATTCTTCCCAGAATGTTGAAATTCATGTCTCGAATTTAAATTCATTTCAGATCCATCAATTCAGATATTTTCCAAATAATTTACAAATAATCGACGTACGCTGTAGTTTACACGAGTTATTGTTCTCATAATACATATTTCGTGAATCGGTTAGGCGAAAATTTGTCGTGTGAAATGTAGCGTGTATATCGCGCGTGATTCTATGGAAAAATTCAATCGCGCCCTGAAAATGAACTTCGATTATAGTTCGTTCAACGAGGAAGAATGGAACGAAAAATAAATCTGGCGCGCAAGAACGATTAATCATTTGCCTCCGATGGAATTTTCAATTTTTCTTTTACCTTCCTTTTTTTCCACTCAATGTTGATGGCGTTGCCAATTAAAACGTTATACCGTAAGTAAACGAATACGGTTCCGATCATTAAGTTCAATTAACTCGATCGAAGAAGGTAAATCCGAGGATCTATCATTCGTCATTTTAACAAATTTACAAAAAGCGAAACGCGTTATTGTTGATTTAGTAGTTACGCGCAAAATCCTTTTAATTAAAGTGAGCCACGCAGAAAAGTTCGGAATTTCCATACCCCATCTATTCTCAGTTTCCTATATGCACAACTCGCAAACACGAATTTAATTTACAGGATTCACGATTCGAGTAACTGCTGTCAAACTTTGGATTCATAGCGCGGTATTACCAGCAACAATATACTTTTAATTAATTACGTGTAACACTCGAATCTAGCGTGTACTTTTTAGGATAACGCCGTTCCTCCAGAGATTAATTTCTATCAAAAGATATGCCAACGTTGAACGTGTATTTTTCTGTAATGACAGACCCTGAATTAATTACGTTGCAAGGATACGAGATTTAGGACATTTGTCAATAGAATTTATCGAGTACATTAGAGAATTGAAGTAAATGGAAATGAAAATATTTCGAAAAGCTGTTAGTTTCAAAGATTTAACTTGCAAATTGATACGCATCTATGTATCTATAGATAATTTTAAGACTGTAAAAATAAACGATAAATTTGATGTTTGAATTACTATAAAAGATTAAAGCGAACAAGAGTAATAATTTTAAAGAACGCAAGATCCAAAGGTATGCATTTCGTTCGAGCTTGCAGATTAATTATTCGTTCATATGTATAAATACTTTCCGAAGTATAGGAATAAAAGAAAAAAATCGAAATTCTGATACTTCATATTCTAATTAATTTCAACAGAAAGCTTAATACTCCGGAGAACGTACACATAACGGAAAATTTGATACAGCGAGTGTTCCCTTTGAAAAAATTGTCCTTTGTTTCGTTAGTTATTTCATTGGTTGTCGTCTATTGTTCCACGTTTGAGAAACAGTAAATCCTTTTGCTAGGCGATTACATTCTCTATTTCCAGTATAAATGACAGAGCAAATAGGAAACAATGAGACAAGAATACGACAATAGAATAACTAAACCAATTCACAGTGACTATCATATTCACTGACATACATCAGTTTGCCGTCTTATACTGCGACTATTCTACTAGTATCTTCTTAAGCTTTGAGGCTTAGCTCGAACGTGAGCAGCGAGCTGAACTGCTGCGTTCATTGTCTAACCTAACATAACCTAACCTAACCTAACACGTTCGGTGGTTATGTTGGATGGATAACAAGAGACTAAAGTTTCAACGCTAAACGATTATTTTTTCATCCACTGTTCCAGTACAATAAACTGTGTACAATTTCTAAAATAAATAATAAATCGTAAAAATATCGACAAACGCGTGCCTCTTAAATTTTTTATTACACGTCTTCCATTCTTTCTATCTTTGTTAACAATAAATATAGCGGAATATTTTTGATCGTGATATACGCATACGTTGATACAAAAAATGTTTTATTTATATCCTGTACGATAAGAATGAATATTTTAACGGAGTATAGCGAAACTAATAGCTCATGAATACCTTGGTATACTTTATAGGAATGAAGGTAGAATCGAATTATAGAACAATTCGTTATACGTAAATATTGTTCTTTCGTGTTTTCCAAAAGCAGACTTTTCACTGTTAGAGTCGATTTCATATCGCGTTAGTGTCAGTGATTCGGTGCCTGAAAATCTACATTTTACCACCATACCTGCTCCATTATCGAAGTCGTAGTTATATTTCTTTATAGAATTCCCGTTTGGTGCATCGTTTCTCTGTAAAATCTCTCTAAAATTCTCCGTCTCTTCGTCTCGCTAGAGAAGATATAACAATTTGTAACAAGTTATAAGCGAAACTTGCGCTAAACGTAAAAAGTCGATAGAGAAAGTTATCAAAGGTAACCCGTCTAACCGAAAACTTCACATATACACGCAGAATACACGTACGTAATGCAATCCATCACGAACAGACGTTCGCAAACTATCATGGAAGATAATAAAACTCAAGCTGATCGATAAAAAGTATTCGGATCAACTTTGCCGGCGGGAAAAAAGGTAAGAACTCTTTCATAGGACGCGATACCAACATCCTGGAGGCGCGTTAGATCCTCTCACGGCGAATTACAAGAAGCTAAAGGGCGTAAAGAGCGAAGAAAAGGGTGGGGTAAAAAGGATGTAAGCTGGAAATCATCTTTGCGAGCGAAGATGGGGTAGAAGAAGAAGAAGAAGAAAAAATAGGGGAAAGAAAGGAGAAAAAGAAAAGAAGGGGACGACGCGACGTCGATTGGATTCCTCGAACGAAGGAGGCAGACGCGAACTATCAATAATAATGTAACAAGCTCGAAGATGTTATTGATTTCGACGTTATATGCCTCGCACTTCATCCGTCGACACCCTTTTTTCGCCTTTGCTTTATTACGATAAAAGCTTTGTTAAATTTTATCACCTCGATGGTCGTCGTCGATTTCGTTTCTTTTAATAAAAAAAAAAAAAAAAAAAAAAAAAAGCGAAAAAGATATGTCTCGTCAACGTGGAATCCATATCGATAACTCTGTTGTATCCAAACGGATTTCATGGAGCTTTTTACCGCGACTAATGTCCATTCGACGTTTCCCCAGCGGATTTATTGGATCGGTTCTTCATTAGACACTTTGTCCTCGATATCGTTAAGCCAACCGTGATTCTCGCTTGTTTCACGTTTTATGTTTAGGTTTTAACATAACGAATACGAATGTGTTCGTGTGTTTGTTAATTTTATTCTACTTACGCATCGCTACTTTATCGTTGTTCGCAATTATTCTAATCAGATTTCAAGTTAAAGCAAAACGTCGTAACGAATATTAGTAAGAGTATATCATGTGAAGTTTGCCTTGTAAAAATTCGCTGAAATAGACGATATTTTAATCTCCTCTTATATGCGGTGGTTTTAGTACTTTCAGGAAGAAACTATTGAATAACTTTTCAATAAGATGTACAGCGGACAGGAGACGTTTTATGAGTCCAAGAGGGACGAACGAAAGCCACGGGTGCTATTAAAGGAATGAACGAAGTTATGTTAATGTGTTAAACTTTGGAACATGTCAGTGTTGGTTTAAGAAGTTCACGGAAGCCAATGTTAACTTGCCAGATGAAGATCGAAGTCGGCGGACCGTTAAATTTAACGTACGGAATGTTAGAAAATTGATATGAAATTATACACAAGACCCTGCGACTATAAAATACCAAGAACACTTCAACGAATGAATATTACAAATAATTCTCCTACGCTTAATTATTTTTTTACCCTTTTTGAATCTGCAAATTATCTCATTTGAAGAGCCAATATTTAACATTAAGAGAACCAAAAAATTTCCAAAATTTTCCAGTACCTAGCTTATCACAATTACAACGTACCTATATTATTAATATCTCTGAAATATCTAATAAAATAATGCAACTAATAATTAATAGAATCAATGGTACTAATCCATTGTTAATAATCATTAAATTTTTATCTATTATTACTTAATTGTTATTAGTAACGATTAGGTAAAAAAATCCAACAACCTGTTATTACCTAGACAAATCGCGTTCATGCCGGCAAAGTCACCGGTTGTTACGCAATATTTGTTTCACAATACTCACTTTAACTATTATTCGTGTATTTTCTCGAGGCCAGATTTACGCGAGCGCAATAAAGCGGGTGGCACGTAACGAGCGCGTTGAAAGCGCAAAATAATAGGTGTTCCGATAATCGAGATTCCGTGGCGTGCTTTCTCACTTATTGTGCTCCTTTAATTTACCGCGAATAATACGCGAACACGTGAGAAAATAATTAAACCGGTGATCCCGGAATCTTTAAATTGGTTTCATTACGTGCCCCGTGCTAGAAAGGGAGAAAAGAAGAACGGACAATGGTAACCGAGTTGTGTTTGCGTTGCAAATACCGATAATTTCGCAGAAATACCATTGAAATAAATAATGTGTGCGGGCCATAGCCCGAAATCCCTTTTGGCGAGTGAAAATCGAGCCACGTGCATCCGCGAATAGGATTAACCAACAAAAATGCGCTTCGAGATACTAATAAAATGATTAAAAAACGTGATAAATATCGATGCAATAATGAAAATATAATCTAGTATAGATAATTAAAAAAATGAACTGGAAAATTTTTTTCTCTAGGAAATTTCCATTTGTGATTTTTTAAACAGATAGGAGAAGAAGATTTTGAAGATAAACATCTACTTTTATGGTGCCTTCGTAATTTCAAAAATATCGTTATTGAAAGACATTAAAGTTTTGTTCATTTCAACAGTTATGCTCGCTCGACCTCGCACAAAATTTAGCCGCTGCACGTAGAAACGTGAAATTTGAGCAATATATTTCTCTTATGGCGTAAGCAAAAGACGAGCAAGGATTTTTTTAAAGTATATGGACCCAATCGTTCTGTATGTCCACTAAAGCTAAGGATATAAGATTCGGCTTATGAATTCGTTAAAAATGAACGAACACACGTTAGAGCGTCTTTGGAAATTCAACTCCTAAAGGATACACAAATAGATGGTAATACGAATAAATTGCCATAAAAGCAAATACTGTGCGTGCGAAGCCGTGGACGGTGAACTATAATATTCCTGGATCTATGAATAATGTCATTTTGCTATATATTATATAGTATACCATGTGATAATGAATATAATAAAATTTTCAATTAAGATTAGGAAAATAGGTATCGTTATTATTGAACAGTTAAAACGTAAATCGTCCGTGAACAATGAAAGAGTGTGCAGGGTAAAGCACGAAAGCATCTATGAAAAGCGTGGCAATTGCGAAATACGCGCGCTTATAATGAAAGCTCGCGAGCATAATCTTTCTTGGTGCGACGATGTTGTGCCATGCTTGCTCGTAAATCTTGCGCAAACTGGCCTAATCCGAACGCTTATCTACCCGCGAGTTGTATAATCGCTAAAACATACTTTAAGTCTAAATCCTTTGATTACAAATAGTCTAGAAATTATCTTAACCTCCGCATCTGCTTATCTCGAGTATTTGGCACAGCGATTACCCAGTTTCTTTTCCCTTTAACGTTTTTCCCCTATTTCCTTTTCTTTTAACATCGTTCGGTCGAGAGAAAATGGCGTAATAAGTAAGAAACACGCACTGGACATTTCCTTTAATTTTCCCCAGAGCCCTCGTTAAAGACCTTCAGGCCGAGATTGTAACGTTACCCTTATCACTGCATTATGCACGCGTGCATACTGTATATTAGCAACGCGTATCACGTCATACTACTTACGTAGCGATGAAATATTGAACAATCTGCTTAATATCTTACTTCGTGCTGTTAGAGAGTCGCAGTGTACACTTACGGTTGAAAGTTCGGAATAGCAAGTGCACACGAAATGAAACTCGTTGTGAATTCTCTGCGATGGAAGTTGGAAATTTGATGTAGGTACGTTCGAGGATATTTTTGCCACGAAGACTTATTGCTTCGATGGTTTGTATGTATTACGTTTGGATATTGCTTTCAAGAGTTATTTATTTTCCAGTGTTATTTATATTTTAAAAGACACGACCCATTGATTTAGAAGATACAATTTCAACGAAATCATTCGTCAATTTTGTCCATCGAGTTCAATTGCGTCTCCGAATTGTAATACCTGAATCGCAGCTACAATAGTTTCATGAAAATAATTTATCGATTCCTCGGTGAATAAAAAATCAAACTGAAATATTTAGCCTAAATAAATTAAAACCATAAAGTCAATATTTGCATCATGAACTGCAAGCTGATCGGAAAATTCGATATTCCAACAAATATGTGAGAGATTCGAAACTTTCGGTCCACGGTATACGGTATAGTACGTTCCTACGCGGAAATGTAGTGGTGTTGGCCTGTGTGGTGGGGTCGTGCGCGAATTTCATAATAATAATTTAATATTCCTACCAGTTGCGGCCATATAAATCAATGCTACGAACGATTGTATTCGCAGTTACCGGGATCCATTCGCTGTTCGAATTATCGAGCAACAAAGCGACTCCCTCGGGCTCGCGGATACTTTTCAAGAACGATACTCGCAAAATAGTATTTAAAGGAACGAAGGAATTCGCTTCAACATCGATTCGATCGATCGTAGTCGTGATAACGTAGATTCCTTGTCCGATGCAGTTATTTAGACAATTTGTTAAAGAAATTTTTTATCGATTCCAACATCACTGTATTTATTATCGCATTTATACAGCAATTAATCATATTCTGGCATATAATATCCTACCCGTGTCATTTGGTAGCAGTTTCGTACGGTTACAAATATTTGAAAAGAACCCAGTAAAAAACCTTCATCGTAAAACAAAGTAGATAACGTCTAAAACTCTCGTGGCAAAGACAGCACAGACAGTATAAACAATTTTAAACAGTACACAGTATCTGCCGTAAGCTGGGTGTTCCGAGTACAAAATTCAATTTCGCCGTGCAAACGGTGCGTTTCTTCGCGCGATCATGCCTTGTCTTTATCTCGGCCTGGCGCAGCTCCTTCACAAGCTATTAATGAGACACACGAGACGAGCCTAAGCTTTTAGGTGTGTTACCCCTGGCAAGCACCGTAAGCTTCCCCTCGCCCTAAGAAAACCTCGCTCAACTGGCTTATCTCGTCGCGGGGACCACTTTCAACCCTTGGCATACCTGACTCTCCCTCTCTCTCCCTCTTTCTCACTCTCTCTCTCTCCTTTTATCGGTTCGTTCATCGTCCTGGTGGCTCGCGGCACGGGAGCGAAGAAGTTTGCTTTCCGGATAACGAAGGAACCGTCTAAGCTACGGGACGCCCGCAGCGATTCGGCCAACTATGAAAACGCTCGAATTCAGCTCGCCTCTCCCGTACCTTCCATCACCATGGAACCTCTTCTTCTTTCGTTCGAACGAAACGATGGGAAGGAGGGAGAGGGGTTGGTTCGATTGTCCGCCGGAAGAAAAGCAGGCTCGTGTGGCCCCGAGGAGGTGACTCGACTATACCAAGGAAGGAACCGAGGAAATTGTGGGGGAAGTTCGCGTATAAGAGGGTAAACGAGGACGATGTACTGGCAGTGACGTCTGGGAGAGGGCCTCTTTTCGGAGTTTGATAATTTTATACCGAAGCATTTTGTAATCGGAGCAAAGTTCGTAGTTTAATACTTGTACTTTGATCGCGTGGTTCTCGTTGGTCGTCTTATGATTCAGCGTGGCGGGCATCGTTTGTGAATATTCATGGTTTTAAAGAGTTTGTGGGAAATTCTTTTTGGTTCGATTATTGGAATTTGGAAGTTGTACAGGATCGCATATCGTTATTGATTTCGGATTGTTTGAAGCGCATCGGAGATTTTATTCCAACTGATCTTTGGTCGTGTCACGTTTAATAATAAACGTAATAAGATTTGTAGATTTAGAAGATTTCAAGGAATTAGTGGAAACTGATTTTGATGTTGCATAATTACTCGCTGCTTTCGATATTCTGCGAATGAAATATCACATTGCAAGGTTAAATGTTATTCTTAATACGCTCACCTTTTCATACTGTCATAATCCATTTGTATTAATACACCTTGTCAAACGAACCTTTCACACAAAAGAAATGTTTAAAGGATATCTTATGTGATAAAACGACGAATTATATGAAACAAAAGAGCACAAAAGGTTCACGTATTGTTCTTTATTGAATATAGAATGCATATCGTTAAGTTGACAAAGTTACGAATACCCTTAACGTAAATATTTATTCACTTTATCCTACATTTACATGCATTAATTCGAGAACTATTGGAAATGCTCTTTGCATCGCTGCATACAAAGTTTCGTTCAGTTGATCGGAAATGCTAATACAATATAACTCGATTGTTGGATGACTTGCAAAAGCTTCGTGTTTTTTACTTTCAACGTAAGTTTGAGCAAGAATTATGTTATAAATCTCCGATGAAAGAAATTTAAGAGACTCGAATTAAATACGTTGCATATTCAAGTAAATGTATTCATAAACGAAATTTACTAGTTCAAATAATTTTCTTCTGCTTTTGACGTTCTGTACGAGATCGATGTTCGATGATATATCCGTTATAATATTTAATACGTAATATATATAAGAACCATTATAAAAATTGATCGGAATTGCTGTTCTATCTAAAATTCAATGGAGGCCAAGAATTGTTTTAAAAAATAATATTTTCTGTTTCTATTTATTCTATGTGTATTATACTCCATCTTATGTTAATATATGTTATGTTAATATATAACCAAATTATAAAATATACTAATCATACCACAACTTAACTATAAACAATTTAGCGAAAACAAGGTATCCTATTGTTCATAAATATTCAACATTTACAATATCATACCTCTGATATAAAAACATATCCATCAACGAAAGTTTACATAAAGTTTCATCGATGCTTACGCTTCCTCCAAATTACTCGTGAAACGAAATATTCTTCTTGTGTTTCAGTGAAAAGAGAAGTTCACTGAAAGACACGAGGGACGTCAAACTATTTAGAAACGAACGCACAACGGGGCTGGTAAAACCCGAGGGCCCGTCGAATTCCAAGCGAAATTAGGTTATCGAAAGGGGTGGAACCGAAAGAAAAACCAGAGCAAGCCGAACGGTTGGGAATTAAGAGGGATTAGCTATTCTCTTTTTCAATCTCGTACAGAAGATCGAAGAGTTTTCTCTTCGATAATTAGGTCAACTGTGAGTCGGTGATAACGACGAAGGCTGGATCGTTAAGAATATTATTATAAGAGGAGAGAAAATTTCTTAAGAAATATACATTTGGGGAAATCTAATAGAATAACGTTTCATTAAGAAGCAAAGATTAATCGACTAGTTATAATACATTAATGAGCATTAACGTGTGTTACTTATCTTGCAGAAGACCATTACAAATGTTTGTTCGTATTATCCTATTTTTTAATGTTCAGGATCATACAGATTTCTCTCTTAACACGTTGACTGCCACGACACCCGTATTCAGGTGTCAGCAAAGTTTCTGGTCGGGCCGCGTAACCCATATTCGGGTGTCGCTTATTTGACTACTTGCGAAGGATCGTCGTAGGTATTTGAAAAGATATTCTATAATAATAAAAGTGTTGATTTGTTATACAAGTAATACGAAAATGGTTTATTAAAAAATTATTTAGAATGTAAAACTTTAAAGCATTCTATACATAGTTGAGGTTGGTCGGGACAATTGGAACAATAAGTTGTTGTATTCATCAAATTCTTTTGTGCCTTTGTTCGGTCCATTCGGCGTCTTTTATTTGCATAACATAGTTTGCATGCGCGTCTAATGCTTCTTCCGGAATCATTTTTCCGAACGGCGATATTATACTGACTCCATCGAAGACAGGGATTTTTTTGTATTTTCAGACAACCCTAATAATTTTGCAACTAATAATTGTCTAAATATTCTAATATTTATATTATTCCTTGTTGCAATTTTGTAAACCGCCAAAGTGTTTACAACAGAAATTCCCAGAAGGAGTTGAATGCCAAGTTTTCTGTACCACTTGATTCCTTTTCTAATTGTGGTGGTATAAAAAACCATTTGGTCGGAATAATCTATACCACGCTTTCCTTCATTATATTCAACAACAGCTAGTGGTTTTAATGTTGCGAACAAACGAAACGAAAGATCATTCTTGAGACCACCACATGAGCGACTCGCATTACTAAAATATCGATGGGAGCACGTAGCAGAGAAAGCTTGGTACTGCTGCACGCGTGGCCTGACGGAGATTTCTTTGAAAACACGCGTGGCAGTCAATGTGTTAAAGTTCAGTTGTATTCCCAAATATCTTATAAAAACTATTAATTTATTTTAGTATCTCTACACTACTAGTTACACAGTAACTGTTCGGAATTTTGAGTGGGTGTCTGTTTATGGCACGGACAGGTCCATTCCCTTCTTTAGGAAATTCCGAATTACATATCCTCCCCGAGCTGTAAACCTAATGACTCCGAGGTCAGGTAAAAAAACCCAGCCGGGAAGGCACGATGGACAGATGAAACCCAACAGCTGGTAGGGTGAATCAGCAACGTAGGAGGACAGTTTATTAACAGACTTCGTACCGTGTGGGTGAAATACTTCATTCCCAACAAGATCTTACCACCGCCGTGTTCATAACATCACACTTTACTTTTATACAACAAGATTACCCTAAAACTTGATCTATTAAACTTCCTCCACCTTGAGCGTTAAGTCATTCGAGGTACGTGATATCGACCGATCGGTTTGACCTGACCGGTTGCTCTTTAGTCGAGAATTCGCAACAGTAACGTGTTTCAAGCTTTAAATATTCCTGTCTATTTTCAATAAAGGTTCTATTTCATATGTACGTCTGTATGATAAAATAGCAACATTTACTTGTACGAAGATAAATATGTTCATCTATGGTGAACAACGTGGTAATATGAGTCACGAAAGATCTATATGTATCACTGTACGTGTTCACTTGAACTTTACTTAATAATATCTAATATACGGTACATCATGATATTCGACAATGAAAGCATTATATTCTTGTCTTTGTCTCGATTAATTGCAGAATCTTGACAAATTTCATACTTTAAAATTCTACTTTAAAATTCCAATGAAACTATTTCTATTATACTCTTACAGCTTAACGCGAACAGCAGAATTTTCGATACGTCTTCTGAATTCTAAAGGAATATAAAATGATGGATCGTGTCCTGTTACGTGCAAGATCTTAAAAAAAGATAGTGGAATATTTTAACCTCGTAGAACGTCGTACGAATTATTTCACACGATCCATCGAGTATCCACGAGCAGCAAATAGGAAGGTACCGTGAAACTTTACAATCGACGAATCGCATTACCGCGGCTGGAATGATTAATTCGGGCCAGTGTCATTTTTTTCGATGAATGTGCGGGCAGAAAATTATTCGGGCGAAAGCGGAATTTAAATTCGATGATAAATATGAAATGCAAATCTTCATGTGGAAATTTCGCTACGGCAATGACGGAATCCAAGTCCCGTGGATATAAATTGAAATATAATTCCATTCCGCGAGTGTCGTATTTAATTCGCGGAATCGCCTTCCCTGATTTATTAACGCCCGCCATTTCTTTTATTTCGACGCGTTCACCATTTTTACGATGTTCCGCGGCAAGAATATAGTACATCGAACTACTGCAACGGTTCCATGGTTATTTATCTTCTTTCTTTTTCATTCAGCAACGACAGAAAGACCCCTGGAGTGACGATTTTCATTTAGATACCGGCAAAATTTGCGTTATCTCTTTGTTCGTCGCTTTTGATCGTCTCCACGGGTCTGAGTGTAAAGGCGAAATAAATCTAATCCATTTCGTGCGAATCGTTTAACTTAGATTACGAGACCGAACTTTCCATTCTCTAGTCGAATCAAATTCATTTTCCACCTCGCATCACTCGTTTTCATTGTACTCTCGTTCAAACGAAAACGACCAACCAAATAATATCGTTCTACGGGAAAGCCTGTTTCAATCTTTAGTCATGAAATCATATTTCTCAGCAGGGAAGATTGAAACACTATGTATTTAAATGAAGCAGTCGTGATGTTAAAAACGATGATACAATTGATTTCCTCTTCGACAGATCCGTTTCCTCTTTTCGCATTTTTAAACTAAATACAAATGACTATATCTTTTCTTCATTTCTTAGTGGTCTCACTGCGAAACTATTTATTTATTTTAGTTTCTCTAATAGTCACGTGTTTCAAGCTTTAAATATTTAAAATTTTCAATAAAGATTCTATTTCATATGTGCGTCTGTATGATAAAATAGCAACATTTACTTGTACAAAGATAAATATGTTTATCTATGGTGAACAACGTGGTAATATGGGTCACTAAGGGTCAACTGGAATCGTTAAACTTACTTAAGAAACGCAACCGAGAGAGATAATTAGAAAAAGATCAAACACACTTGCCTACGTAAAAAACCATCAAACTGTATATAATCTAAACTTCCTTGGAAGAAGAGCAGAGGTCGAGTTGTCCTCAAACTCTTCACATCAAACGATTAAAAATTTTCTGCAGCAATTCCAGCAAACAGACACCGCTCTTCCCCGTTCTATTAATCTTTCCCGTTCTAGCTTTCGACGATCGCCCCTGTGCAACTTGGTCGAAACTTCCTCCAACGAGCGTAAGATTTTTAATTACGGCAACCGTGGAATAAAATTTAATCGATGACCCGTTCTTTCCTTTTTTCGTGAAACTTTCACGGAATCGAGGAATTTATTAATCGGGCCCCGGCACCAACAGAGACGAGACGTTCGAAGAGAAACAAAGGATTGAAACGAGGAAGACGAGAAAAATCGAATTAAATCCTTATTATGTCGTATCCTGTTATTATCTTGTCTCGTAATTATCTTCCATTTAGTATCTTCTTGTCGGTTCGTTTCGTTTCAACGTTTCTCGCAACGTTGCTTAACCGGGAGAAACGTAAGAAACGAGTTGAGCATTCTCGTATTTTCACGATTATCGATAATAATTCCCCGAACGGTCGCCTTTCCCTCGTCATTAGTACGGTCCGCGACCGGAATGCTCCCATTTCCGGCTAGTTATCGACGATATTCCTTCAGAATTCTGCCGCTGTTTCCGTATTACGTCGTATTAGTACGAAATTGCAACCCTGTCGACGCGAGTTCGCCGTAATTCTGATTCTGATTTCGTTCAACGTGCGCCGAATGCCTGATCGTCCCCCAATCCTTTCGAATAACCATCTTTCTTACGTATCATGATCCAATGAAAGGCCATATCAGACGAGTAAACGTACCGTTGCACGTTTACTCTTCGATTGATTTTTCCTTAAAAATCGTTAGATGCTCCTTTTCCCCCCATTCACATTTTACTACGTGAAACTTATCTTCTTTCCTATAATTATTTCCACCCTATAGAAATATTTTCTTCCTGCGTAATCCATCTCCTCTCGTCATTTATATTTATATCAATTGATCGTATGAGTTATTAGCGACGCGAAACAATGAAAACTTATAAATTATCATATCAATGTGATTCCAAGTGATGTATTAATTGTACAATGAAGTTTTCCTATTCTATGAAAAACCCGCGACGTTTTATATTTGCCCCAATTGACTGTATGGGTGTATTAGCGGCGACCTTTGATCAGTTTAACCGCGTTAAACGCATAGTAATAAACGCCAATCAATTTTGCGATTCGATAGAGTTTCTCTGTTCATAATTCTTCTCCAGATACGATGGTAGAACATTTTCAACCACGAACAGCTTGTAACCGAATTGTATGCTGAAGGTATGCTGGTCGATATACCCATGAATAATAATAATAATAATAATAACAATAATAATAATAATAAAATGGAAACTTATAAATTATTATGCAGTTTAGAGGATCATCGGCATACGTTAATTCCGCGATGAAATTTTCGCATTCTCTGAAAATTCCACAACGACGCCACGTTCTTGGAAATAGTTCGATCGGGTGATTATCGTAATTATTCGCAAAATCGAGCAACCGACAAAAGCCTGCATAATGTCAAGCTAATGGTAGACAACGATTTCCATTGTGCCAAATCAATTTTCCAGCTGGTTCGAAAAGCACCCAGCTTTTTCGTTCCTGTCCCTCTCTCTCTCTCTCTCTCTCTCTCTCTCTCTCTCTGTTTCTGTCTCTCTCCAGCGATGATAAACAGTTCCGAAGACGAGGTCGGTACATTGTAAATCGCGGATTTCGCGGGTTTCGTCGCGAATAAATTCGCACGCTGTCACATTTGTATCTGTCCGCGCGCATGCATGGATGTCGTGTGCACCCTGCATCATGTATTTTAATTCTTGATTCACTGTATCGACCGTTGTCACCGATTTGTCTTAATCGTCGCGAGCTAGTGGATTTGAACACTCCATACTCGATTGGAAAATATCATGCGTTTTGTTTGACCCTTGCTTTATTTTCGTTGGCTTTTAATACAATTTTGTTTCGATAAAAAATTAGAAACAATTGCTATGTAAGCGTCGTTTTGTATTGGAGAAAAGGATATGTTCTAAATATTATTCGGACGATTTAACACGAAATCTGTTATTGCCGAATTAATTCGTTTCAATTAGGTGAAAAATGTTGAAAACGATAGAACACACGATACAAGTAAACCGTGCAATTTCCATGTGTAAAATTTCGAATAAAGATATTTATTTATTTGCCGGGAAATTAGTTTACATTCGCTATGCGTTTTTTTCAGTTACATTTAGGTGGAAACGTTTCTAATTGAGAAACGTTCCAGTTAACGGGCGAATAAACAACTGCGGCAGCTAATGAAATTTATTGCTCCAATTTTCAATCAACAATACGCGCATCGAATTGTTTCACACTTTCCGATTCGAGGATTTTAAACGTGTCGCATTTTTTCATATAGCGGTCGGCTACTGTGCTATTTTCTTTGCATAAACAGGCGAACGATACAATGTCGCGCGACGCTCTGGCCGAAAGCCAAATTGTTTTCAAGCAGATTTTATCAGTCAAATAACAATCAAATAAAATCTCATTATCGATGCTTACTCACGGAGCTTGTTTTGGTTAAACGTATATTTGTGTTTCCAAACCAATTCTATTTAACATATGGCATGATTCTTTCACCTAAATCCTCTACAATTTCCACAATTTTATTCTTCAATCTTTTTAAAAAAAACCTTTCAACAAGATTTGCATGCATCTTAAAAAACAAAATCGTATTCCCTCAGTTTTTCAATCCGAGTTCGATTTCTCCATTTAAATTTCACACGAACGTATCAACTGACAACTACCACAAATACGAATCTATTAAGCTTCGCAGAAATGAAAATTCGCCCGACAGTCATTGTCACGAAACTTATCGATCGCTTGGTTCTTCCGCTTCGAAATTAAGAAAGCGTTAAAAAGAAAAAAGGGGAAAAAAGCAGACGAAGACGAGGATATTTCGCGTCACCACATTTACTCTTGGGTCCTTGAAAGCGGCTGTGCTGGAACGACAAGCGTTGCCTGTCGATTTACGAGGCACGATGAAATCCAGAACTCTCACGAGCACGCAAAACTCTCTCTCTGTCCGAGGGTAAATTAGTTTCACCGTATACGGCGAGACCTTCGAGGAAAACGACGACCTTTTTTCTCCTTGTGTACAACCACTTACGCGTACGCAAATCCGCGCTCGTGTGTCTGTACGAGTGCCTCCGTACGAGAGCGGAGAGGAAAATTCTGGGAAAGTTTGCACGGACTGGATTGCATGGAATGTGATAGCGCGAATGGATGGCTTGGCGAACGATCATCGAATCGATGCAGTGAGTCGCGAGGAAAAGGCAAGTTGCTCTATTTTTGCAGCCACGCGGAGTCGAAAATTCGCTGGGAACACCTGGCGACCAGGAAAATTGGATTTTAATTTTTACCAAGCAAGGGAACGACAACTCGCGGAAACGTAAATTCCTGCTTCCGATGCGTTCCTGCGTTTTAATATCGATGGAGTAGGAAGTTCGTAGTTCGTGGAACGGGTTGGATGGAAAAGTAGAGGCAGATCGCTGTTTGGATTCGTGGTCGAGGCAGCTAGTTATGGTTTCCGAATTTAGTAGTGGAATATTTTATATTTGCAGTTGTGCAGTTATTGCTTTAATAAATTTAGAAGATTTATTGAAACGATTTTTTTTTTTATTTTTACATTTTAGGATTCAGAGATTGGGACTTTGGCTTTCTTTTTGTTTTTATTATCGTTTTGAAGGATTTTGTGGGAAATTTAATTCTTCCAGTGCTTTCTCGTTCGAGCTTTGTGAAAATCAAGAAATTAATAAAGACGGAGTTATCGCGTCATTCTGGCGTGTCCTTCGATCGCGTCTGATCTTTAAACCTATTCCACTTAACATGATTTTACGTCCATCACTTTCGTAATACAGTTTCCACAGTCCTGCTATTTAATTTTTATAAAAGTTTTCTATAATAACATATGCCTACACGAATATCGGAATGCATTTATTGTTAAATACGAAAGATTGTAATTTTTTAGCCAAAGAATTATTTACATGGCGGAAGGGCAGGAGATATTTTTTGAACTCGATTACTCGACACTTTGAAGAAGATCGATTCGAGGACAGATAACGAGTGCATGAAATAAATTTCTAATTTTCCATGTATGTGATTTTTGTTACGCGTATACATTGGTGTACTACAACGAAAAGAGGTAGGTGTAACTGGCGAAGTGCAGCCACTGAAATTGACATAAAAGCGGATTCGATCGAGCGAAAAATGCCGGAAAAATGGGTCTCTGGAAAAACCAAATTTTCATCCGGTCACTCGATGTTCGATGGGAAAACCAATCATCGTTCAAAGCTTGTATCGCGGTTATTCGACCGTACCTTGCTATCCTGCTGTCCAATTACATTCTCTGATGGCAAACTTTCTCGTTCTTCCTTTAATTAAACAATCATGCTTTCTGCATACTTTGTTAAACAGCTTTTCTAACAACATTTTTAAAAACGCGTCTTTACGCGCTGAAATTACATTTGGAGCGATGGCGAACGTTAGAAAAGGAATTTTCTTGACTTCTTTCTATTTTTGGAGAAATTTTTTTCACCCATAGGAAAGCGAGTTTCCACGTATTTCAAAGGTTTCCACGTCGCCTTTGGAACGCAACTTCCAGTTCTCTACGTAATTGCGAAACGTGTTTCGAAACTTCGTGATTGAAAAGAAGGATCCCGTCAAGGGAAAGAGTGCGAAAGATTTTTAAACGGTTCTAAGAAATTTTATATTCCTTTAGCGCAACGCATTTCATGTAAATATAACTCAAAATCGGAAAGAAATATTAACGCAATAGGAATTTTCCATTCAGATTTAAACAATTCGAATTTTAACTGCTCAAAATGCGACTTGTTTAAATGTCGCATTCCATGTACGTTATTTTAAAAAATCATTTATTAAATACGCATAGAACATTTCCAGTAAACAACTATACGTAACGACTATTCACTATACGTAATCACAAATGAAAACTCTCTTGAAAAATCTTTCGTAAGAAACGTCTAGAAATATTAACACCTTAATCTACAACTACGGGCATAGCCCGTAGTACGATGATCGGGCCAAACGTAAATATTACGGGCATAGTACGGGTCATCGTATTACACAAGTCGTGCGAATGGCTCGAAGGCTGCGCGAGCTTGTTTACGTTTTCGGTCCAAAATTTTCGAACGTAAATCGTAAATTAAGGGGTTAACATCTAACAGAAATCATTTACAGCATGTTAATTCACTGAGCATACACTCGAAAAGCTAATACCAAAATTTAGTTATGTCATTACGTAACAAACAAGGTAAAACATTCAATTAAAAAAAAATTTCAATCAAAACGCAAGGACCCTTCAAAATTCTAATCCCGTCATCCTTTCCAATCCCCCAATTTGCCAGCGCAAAGTAAAATATTTGGTTCTCCGTACAACGCGGTATATCGATCTAGAAACACAGGGTACACCCACGAAATAAATATTCGTGAACGTAAAAGCTAGACCAGCCGCGTAAGAAGCGGCCGGTTTCAACGATTCTTCGGAAACGAATCGGTATTAAAATAAACGAGCGATGAAACGCAATAAAATCGGAGCGGATGCGGCTCGGGTTCAACCGGGGTGAGAATGAATGGAGCAATGAGAAACAAACGCAGGGGCGTGCGCGTGCCGGGGACATAAATCGCAATCACGGGGGCGAGCGCGAAATAAAACGGAGGAGGTGGAGCAGAAAGGGTGTGGTGGAGGCCGCAACTGACCTCGGCAACGTAACTTTTTGGTGGCGCGCCTGGGCGTGTATACATTCGATATGTGGCGTACGTTCTCGTTCTATGAGAATCAGAACGTACCAAGGGTACCGTTAGAAAATGACCGAGGCGTCTCCATAGAACCTTCGATAACGATTATTTGTTGGTTGATCTGGTAGATTCGAGAAATTTGTTGGATTTGTAGATCGTAGCGGATGTTTGTAATACGAAGCATGGTGTGTGATATACGCAGGCTTACGGACACATAGGACCACGTATACACATCTTTTGTAAATATATTCTGTGCTTTATTGCTTTCGTATTTTCGAATTTTATTAACGCTATCGTGAGATTCGATAATCGTGGTTTTATTGATCAGATTTTTAACGAATCTGAGTATAGGTATACAGCGTATCTTTACAGTTTGCTCAGTTGGAATTGATATATGTATTGTATGTATATACATGTATTTTGTTATTAGATGGTATTGACAAAATCCGCAATCACGTAGTTGCCAACCCAATAATTCAAGGTGTTTGTGTAGCGTGTGAACGCCGAGAAATTGTAGGTAAGCAAGAAAAAAAAAAGGGATGATCGTAATAAGGAAGTTATATATATATATAGCGAATAAATGACGTAATTTCCTAAACGCATTCCAGCGGGCGTACATTTCTTAAATTTGTGATGCAATTTCCTAAATCCATGATAGGAAGCGTACACTTGCTAATTTTGTAGTAAAATCTGCGACTTGTACTTTAATTTCGAAATTTGTACATGCTGGGAATATCTGTGTACAGATACAGAAAACTATTAGATATGCAAGATAAAAGATATTAAACAAGAAATCTGCGTATTATGTAAATATATTTCCTATATTTCAAGTATAATCTGGCATTTGTAGTACGAAAAATTACACTACATATACAGTATGTACATATGGAAGAGTATTGAGCAATGGAGAAGAGAAAAATGGATACACTCGTAACACGAGAGAATAGGTGGATATCGTGACGTATTTTCTGTAAAGGAGGACAGTTTGTAATTTCTGGTTTGATGCTTGCAAGCATATACGTAGCGTGTAAATGTAGAAAAATGCAGACTATGCAAATAATAAAAAGAGGCGCTGTAACATGAAGGGCATAAGGAGGGATGTGTAGATAGCTATAGATACGTACGTGACGTATATCTCGTAAAGGAGCAAAGTCTACAATTTCTAGTTGGATTTAGAGATCTATGTATGTGTCTATAGGAGAACGTTAAGTATACGATAAATAAAGATGGATATTCATAATGTACAAGATACTGGCAAAGAAACGTCAACTATATAACATAAATTTTGCAGTATACCATCGATATTTACAACGTGAAATCTGGAATTTTCTATCGTGATTCAAAAATATATGTAGCTGCGCGTACATAAATTGTAAATATCGAAATATCGGTTATGCAAGAAATAAGTATATATGGTTGTGAAATGAACGATACCGCTGAGAAAGTACGAGTAGAGTGACATAAATCTTGCAGCTTTTTGCAAATGTAAAGTACAGTGTATATTTTCGAATATCCTGCAATCCGTAATTTGTAGCTTAATCTGAAAATTTTAACACCGCCCGTTGCTCTATAAAAATTGTCAATTTTCGCACGCGGATTATCACGGAACATTTAGTTCCATTCAAAACTCTGTTAATACGTGCAAATCTTGCGCATTTTATTGTGACAAAAATGACGGATGTTTTCAGAATATGATAGAAGAAAATAAATATTTATACCGCAGACATAATTAGCAAAGAATTACACTCGGCATAATGTCGTAAGTAGCTGTCATAAATTTACATCATAATTTCAATCAGAATTTATGATATAAACACGGAACTCGAAATTTATAGTTCAGCTTTCGTATTTCAGCCAATGTTTGAACTAGATGCATATTGTCGATTTGTTAAAAGAATGACACGTCGCATTTTCGATTCTGAAATATATGCAAAAATTAACATCATCGTCATTTTCCTATATAACGCTGTATCTTCTGTTTAATAAAAAGCTATCACAATTCGAAAACTGTTTAACCTGATTTGAATTGGAAAAGCGTAATATTATTCGAAGGTTTAAAATTCGTTTAAATTTCTCTCTATTCGGTTTGCACTGGAACTATAGAAAACCTAGCTAACCGGATGGTAGCTGGAAATAATTAAGAGCGAATGTTTCGAGCAGTTAAGAACGGCAGGGCATTCCGCAAACTTTTTTACTTTCATAAAACGCCAAGCATTTTTCAACTATGTTGTAATAACGAAGATGGTTGAAGATCTTCGGAAAAGTAGAATTTCATTCGAACGGTATGTACGTAATGAAATCAAAAAATTGCGAAAGAACAGGGGAAAAGCGATATCTCTGAAAATCCTTAATTTCTCCAGTCTATGATTAAGTTTTAGTGATCAGGAAGTGTCAATCACGAGCATGATCTTATCTCGCGGGATGATCTAATGTTTCCTGACATGAGACAATTTTTCAAAATGTTAATATAACATTTCTCTGTACCATCGCGCCTGATATTAAATCCTTTTCACATGTTCCGAAGTATCATAAATTAACGTGATAACCGAGAAAGACAATTTCAATCGTCACTTGAGTCAACAGAGATCCTGCATCATAAAACTTACAAGTCCCTTAATCGTAATAATCTTTTTATTTAAAAATTCCTTTGGCTTTTTTACGTGTTTTTTTTTTTTTTATCTCTAATAAGAATATTTAGATCTGGAAAGACTGAAATCAATTTAATCAACAGCTGATTTGTCTTTGTTAATACGTAATACTAAGATTATCAAACTTGTTATTTTTATAAATTTCATACCACTGTTTTAATATTTCATGTTTTAACGTTATATACGTATACTTAAATTAATTTTAATGGACTATAATTTAAGCGATCTAGCTACGACGTATTTCAGTAAATATCACGGATCGGTAGTTTTAGCGAACACAGTGGTCAAAAGAAACTGTTTTCACGAAGAAAAGTTGTACTTATCTCTGATTTCCAGCAAAAGTAATTTTTCTCCTTACTTTTACGGTCACCATATTTTTCCAATATAATTCAAGGACTTGGATCATCTCCCTTTATCGGTCGATACAAGCCCCACAGAATGTAAACGGCACGTAAAATTAGGCGATCGTGCGTGTAACGTGTTTCAATTTTGCGGAAACATCCCTCGATCGTCTGAACAAAATCCCCAAACAGACCTACGACTTGGTCCAAGAGAAGGGAATTCTGGCTGAAAATTCTCTCTGACATTAATTCCGACCGTTTCATCTCGTTTCACGGCAACCTAAACGTTTGCAAAACATCTCTCTTATAAGACACGGAACAAGATAACGGAAGAAGATAGAATTCTACGCTTCGAACGATCGCGCTATCGATTCGACGTTTGAAAGATCGAATCATTCGAATTAACTACGCATCTTTGAGTATAATACATCGAATATTGAATCAAAGATACTCTTACGAAGTAAAGAAAGTTCTATAAAATTGTATTTAAGTGGTATTTAAACGCGTTTCCACGTTTTTATGGTTCTACCGATAAATTCTGTGCGATCAACACTAGAGCTAGTAGCGCTAATATGCTAATCTGTGACACGCAGCTAAATATTTAATATACAAATCGCTATAACTCACGAGATATTAATTAAAATAAATAGATCTATTCAAGTGAAAACCAATAATAATTTTAACAAAAATACCTGTATAATTACAGTAATCGTAAAAAAGGAAATTTGAAGTTCGGTTTTGATAAATCTGGCATTAATTGGAAACATAAATGCTCTTAAAAAATCGCCGCTTACTGCACGACCCTCAAAATATCCAAGACAAATACCTTCATCCGTCACGTATCGAAAGCGACTTGAAGGAATTACGAAAATTCCCTAGAAACTACCTACACGTATTCTACCAATCAGACATAGCCAATTTCTCGATAGCACGACGCTACCTGGCAGACAAACAGCTGGAAAAGCGAGCCATCCTATAACAAAGAAAGAAGACGGCGGATCGTCCCGATGGAAACGATAACGATGACGAGTAGCGGAAATATTTCGGCCGGAGGGGAAAGTTGCAGGGGGATGGAGATAATAGAAGCGGAGAAAAGACCAGAGAGGACAATAAGAAGGAAACACGGAGGAGAAGATAATGTTGAAAGAGAAACAGGCCCGGTGGGTAATTGTGAAAGCGGCGCGACGAAAGAAAAACGAAAAAGAAACGAGACGAAAGGGGTTGAGAGAGACGGAATGAAGAGAGATGAAAAACGACGAACAAACGGAACGAAGGAGCGGAAGCATCTGACGAAAGGGAGAAACCAGCGAAGGAACCAAAACGCTAGAAAAGAGGAAAGAGAATCGAAATGCAAAAGGGGCGCTGATGGTCTGATTGAGAGGGTGAAACGCATCTTTACGAAGTCGTGATTAACCCCAGCCGTGTTTCAACCCCTTCTCTAGGGGGCGAGAAGCAATGAGTCGACCTCGGGTTTTCAGCAACTCGTTCGTTCCGGGAAACTTGCTGCGGTTCTCGCTTACAAAAAGGGAAATGAAGGGGAGCTGAGAGGGCGAGAGTAAGAAATGGAAAGGGTCGGGAAGAACGAAAGATACACCGTGCGCGGCGGAAAGCGATAATGCGCGGAATTAAAAGTTCTACCGGTCCAGGAGCCGTTCTTCGCGATTTCCGCCTGCTTTCCTTCTTCCTATCCCGTCCTTAGCTTTTTCCAGCTCGTTGCTCGAAACCGTTCATAGGACTTGGCTGTGTTTTACGCGTTCCATAGGTTTCGATCGTACCGACTGATTTGAATTCTCGCTAGCAAAAACGCTGGGCCGAATTTTACGCGATACGATGCTCCGTTACGTATTCGCGTTTCAGTACGAGTTCAGCGGAGTAAGCTGAATCGTGAGTTGAGAAAGAGACGCGAGTCATGTTTCGGGATTTTTGGGGGATGAAGCAAGAGGGTGATTTTTCGTTTAAGATAACGACGAATGGGACTCTCGAGGGTGAAACAGGAAGGTTGGTGATTTCTACAGATAAAACGTCGACGAATACTTTGTAAGTGGTTAGAAAATTAGAACACATTGTTTGAAGAAGACCGAGCGATTGATGGTTTTCGTTTAGGACGAATAAACACCTTTGGAAATGGAGTATCACTTGAGAATCCAGAAAAACTCACCTTTTTCCAATTTTTAAACGAATATTTGACTAATATAAGTAATGCAAATAGTAAGATGAAAGTGTCTTGCTAATATGAATTCTTTTACAAATTGAACGGTTAATAGAATTTCACTTTAGACGCTTTATATTCTCGCAAGATTCGACATGGAATTTTTAAAGCTCCATTCGAACAGTTATTATTTTGCCAATTTCATTGCGAGTGACATTTCACCAAGCATCCAACTTCCTCTTTTCACCGGATTCCTTGACATAATTTCCACGCTGTCACGACAATTTCGCGGATTGCTCAGCGATTTTCTATTTCAAGAATCAGATCAAAGAAGACAAAGAAACGTTCAGCGTGTATCTCAGGGAAAACGTCGTGCATCGACGATGAATATTTACCCGCTGGCAATTTTGTTCCGATGCTCGGAGCTAAGAATTGACATCGCAAGCTTCTACACAACGGAAGGCGGAAGAAGTATCGAGAGAAGTTTCAATGTTTTTCTTAAGCTTCTCTGAACGGTTCCAGTTGAATCCCCGAGCATCTCGAGAGCTTCGATCGTGGTAAACCCTAATACACGAAATATCCGTTCCTTTTCGATCGAAACGAGTCTTCTTAATGGAACAACTTCTTTCTTTTCAGAGTAATTGCTGCTTGAATCGAGACGCTCGTAGTTTATTATAAGCTGTTGCACCTCTTCCTCGATTTCATTTGCATTTCATGGTACACTGAAAGCTTGCAATCCTCAATCCTATCAGTTGCCTAGATTTTGAAACAGAGAATAGCAATTTCCCTTTCTTATAGCATTTAAGAAGAAACAGTGGAATGAATTATATTAGAATTATTGAATAGTAGCACTTGTGAGGCTTATTTATATGTATGATGGTACTTTATACTCTTGGTTTATTTTTTCTTAAGACATTCAATTGATTTGCGAAAAGTGGAAAGTTCAATTATATAAATCTATTAATTGCAGGTTATTTGTTAATGGGAGATTGCAAGCTATTAATTAAGCTTCTATGAAACTGAACCTATTGAAGAGCGAGTAACGAAACACTGCATAAAAGTTGTATAAAAGCAACACTGTTGATAGAGATATTGTCAAGGTACGATAGATACGCTAAGTACACGAAACAATTTTCATAATTCAAAAAGCGATAGTTTTCGTCATTACGCTATAAATATTTCAATCAACTTCTTCCAACTTCGTCAAACTATACGATCTTATAGGAGAACGACTTCTTCTTGTAAGGGAAGACGTAACGACCAAATTCTTGTAATTCTTCTTCGCAAGTAAAATATTAAAACACAAAATTCGCTAACGTGTAAAAATATCAAGGCTAAACATATAAAGAATTATCTCGAAAGATATCTCGTACATGCAATGTCGCATTAACCTAAATCTTAATTTTTCCATTTGATAAACAACTAATGACGAAACAGTTCCTTTGATTTGCTAAAAAACCTGCTTATTCGAGATGCATCGCGAGTTACAGTTAACTCACCAAGCATGTCAAACACCGAAATCTTCGTGAATCTGGGTCATTTTCCTATACGGTGGGAAGCTTCTTATTGAAATTCGGCGAACGAAACTGACATTCACGATGTCGCGTCCTGACGAAGCCTCGCCGCTCGTAAAATATCCCTTTTCTTGACGGACTAGCAGTTTTCTTCGAGCCCGGCAGATGGGCTATTATTTGCGGAAAGTGTTATTCTAGTCCCAAGGCGTGATTCGAATATCGAATGTGGAACGTGCGTCATGAACAGGAGAAAAAGAAAAGAAAAGTAACAGAAGAAGAAGTAGAAGAGGAAGAAGAAGAGGGCGGTCCACGTTGAGTTCGCGATGAAACAACGAATTGAACGAGTTCCCTATGCCAGAAAACTTTGCCCATTCCACTGCCAACCATCGTCATACCCTTTTCCATCCCACGATCGTATCCTTTTACGTAGGATGATTCACGGCACCTCCATAATTCCGTTACTGCCGCTCAAGTGGACCAACGTATCCAAAAGCTGTTCGCACAAGCTTCCCATCCACGTAAAAAACATTTTTTCCGCTCCGATTTTACAGATTTTGCCGAGCGATTTATTCAACTCAGCAATAACTTACGATATGGATAACGTGGTTTTATTCCTGAGCTCTGAAGCCACGAAAAGAACATGAAATAGAAGTTCTCAACTTCTTTATCAGCGTACATCATCAAACAGAAATTTACACAGCTTAGTAGCGTGAACAGAGTAATACGTTTTGCACATAGGAGCTTAAAACTATACAGTTAATTAGATTCATTTGTCAGGATATTTCGACAAATTTTACTTTATTTAATACCTATTCGATACTATCGATCGGGTTGGAATCAATTTTTCATCTATATTCAGTTTGTTAATTTTATTATTAATCCGCACCTGTACTCTAAATATTAACGATAATATCCTTTTCTTCGATAAAATTTTATTATCAAATCCTACGTAGAATTTACATATTCGATCGGTCCCTAACAAGTTTATTGAAAATTGGCACACGTGCACATTGGAAATGAACTTATTCCTCTTCTGAAATTTTTATAACGTATCTTACACGAATCATCTAAGTATCATCCAATAATCTTTAAGCATCGAGCGAAGAAACGATCGCTTAGGTTGAAAATCACTGGTATAAGGGATGAGAAGGTTTAAAATGAAAAGTTTCGGTTTTAGACATGATTCGAATCGATGGTTTTCATGGCGTTAAGAAGCGTGAAACTCGAGGGGATAAAAGACGCAGAATTTCTTTAAGGAAAGGGCAGAAGTTACAAAAGGAGCTGTTAACTTTTTAAAGCATTAGGAACTGGCGGAAAGTCTGAACGCAATTTCGTCTGGAAGTTTCCGGATTGCCGTTCTGAATTTCATTTCGGGGGATGATTTATTCATTCGGGGCAAGATACAATCTACAACCTACGATCCTCATCCTGCGTTTAATAACTTAGATTCGTAAAATTTTAGCGAAGTCTGTTAAGAACACCGTCGTAAATATTGTTCTTAAAAATACAAAGACAATCACCAGTTCACCGAACCATCCTATTCTATTCAAAAACTAATGGACAGATGATACGTGCGATGATTATCAAAATATTAAAATATGTTTAAAATATAGTTAGATATATACAACATTAAAATTCGCAACAATTATCGGATTACAATTCTCAACGTTTAATAATTAAAGCTTCAAATTTATCCGCAGACCTGAGAGATTTCCCTCGATATTTTTCGTATTTTCTTTCCAAACAGAATCGAGAAATTATCTCTTTTAATTATCCGTTTTATTTAAATCTAATTAACTATAAAGATATTGATGTTATCGTATTGCAACTGTAATATGGTTTATCTGGTGTCTTCCTCCTTCATTAACATTGAATCGGTCTCGGTGCAAAGAACGGTATATCGACTTAGCATTTAATAATTCCCATTCACTGTTTCGCTTAACGTGTAAAAGATTACTCTCTTACCGGCAAAAATTACTTACTGTCGCTTAATTAATTAACAGTAATAAAAACCGCGTAACTGCATTACGTATAATGCGTTACATCAATTACCAATATCGGTAACTCTTGTTATCAGTTACCGTTATCAATGCTGTATATTATTTCTTCATTAACGCGAAAATACGATACTTTTCATGGAATCTTTTCCTTTTTAAATGCGTATTTAAGGTCACGTTCACCATTTATAGTCATCAAAAACCTTGGTGAAAACGATCAGTGGAACAAAGAGCGTATCTGCAATAGGCTGTATGCCAATATCTTTCAGAAAATCTAGAGCATTTTTGCCGCAGTCTTTTTTTCTTGTTACACGTTGAACGAATTAGATAGGTCATGCTGTACCCTGGTAGTATCGCATTTAGTATTGCATTTTGGTGATTAAGATACGTTCAATATAGTTTAGCACGCCGCAAGTGTGACAGATATTTGACTCAGTTTCTAGCGATAAGATAGGTTCCCTTTTTGGTTCTCTTTCTCGTTTTATTAAAAAAAGAAAAAAGATTGACGAATGCAGGGATAGTGAGTTTAAAAAATATCTCACGATATTATAAAAATACAAGATAGGATTAATGCGTTGCGTACGGAAGCATAAAATATTTTTTATCAGTTTTATCCTCGTGCAGCATGCATTTTTTGTTTCCAATTTCGTCCCTATAGCTGTTTTCCCTTTTTTTTTTTTTTTTTTTTTTTTTTGAGAAATGAATGTCACGCGTATAACTGATACCAGGTTACGTACGCGTTTAATATTTGAAAAATACGACTCGCGAAACTGTGCCTCGATTTCCATCCAAGAAACGCGTTATACGTGAATATCTCTGCTGGTCAAATACGAAGTGACATTTATCGTTTCTCATAAAAATCTTCGAAATACTCGCACGTTTAATCATATTCGTACATATATGAACGTTCAACTTCACTAATCTCGAAAAGTTGTTCAACCAGTTTTACGCGTAATCGTGTTTAACATCATGTTCATTTAATGTATTGCTTATAAGAAAAGAGCTTTTTCTACGAAGCGTCCCATTAATCTGAAAATTTGCATAACACTCAACAAATTTGAATTCCAATACGTTAATCTAATCATCATTGTCAAATTAAGATCAACGAATGAAATCAATATACTAATAATATTTTAATTTACCTACAAAATTACCTACAAGAATTCTATTAATATTAATTTCCTACGAAATTTCAAGCATTCGAACATTTTAATAGCGCTGTATAATTACAGCAAGACTATACAACATTTAAAAAAATGTTGAAGTTTCGTGCTTGAAAATGCTTGTTCATCTCCCTATTTTTGCCATGCTCGAGATTAGTTTTCCTTTCGACGGTGGATGGCCACGATGTTACCGGTGGAAACTGGCGATTATCCGAGAATCCACGGACCAGTCGGTAAAATGTGTTATTTACGTCTGGGATTGTAATATATCTGGCTTCGTCGCGGCGTTTTCGAGTCGCGAAATTGACACGGGGAAAAATATTCGTATCGTTGGTTGCCAGTCACTTGACGAGCAAGTAAATCTGTCGGTAAATTTTCACGGCACTCGTAAATCATTCGACCGTGATTGTTCGCGATTCCTCTGCTCTTCCCCACTTTTCCATTACAATACCCTCGACAACTTAATTCTCCTCTGAAAAGATTTATACGAAATACCTTTGCAAAACACAAAATTAACAAAAGTGCTCATATCCTACGTATAAAACGTCTGAAAAGCAACTCGGTAATCTTTATATCATCGTTATTTATTTAATTCTCTTCTAGAAACAATTATACGAAATATGTTTGCAAGGCATAAAATTAGCAAATTTTCTACGTCCAAAGCGTCTCGAAAGTAACTTCTTTAATTCTAACTTTTTAGTCGAAGATCGCTTATCTACTCCGTAATATCCTTAATAACATTATGCTCTTCTTAAAGAAGGTTTGAAGAAAATAATTCGATGAGACACGAGGCTAACAAAAACTTCACCCTTCTAAATGTCCCATTTACCACACCCAAAATGTCTGGAAAGCAACCCTACGTTCCTATCGTATCTGCCAAATCGACGTAAAAACGTGTGGTCGATGGTCGCGAGAGAGCTCAAGGACGACCTCGCAGGTGGTTGTTCGGTTGAGACGTAAGAAACGAGCCACTTTAGTCTCGATGCTCCACCCCGATGACCCTAGGGGTGGCAAACGGAAAGGGTAAAGGTCAGGGATCTCGACTGGTCTCGACTAAGGGCCCCAGGGGCTAGCTTAGACAGAGTGAAGGAGCGTCGGTGGTAAGACAACCCTTAAGGCTGCTATCTGAGAGGATCGTACGTTACACATCGTGTGGACGAACACTCGAAACCGAGCGTATAAGCCAGCCGCCGAGCGTCGTCTAAACAACGGATGACTGGAAAACATATGAACGACGAAACGATAAATATGAAGAGAGAGGGATGGAAACTCAGCGAGATTTACTGTTGACATACTTCAGCACGTGACCTTGAAACAAGTACATGTTTCAGGATACTTTTCAGATTTAACTTCATGGTCGGAGTATGTTTGGGAATGGAGAGCTTTTCTTGATGATGAGAACTGTAATGGACTTGTCTGATCGATGGATGGGGATTTTGGGACTTTCTGATGCAAATGCAAATGGAAATTAAATGACGCTTGAAATTAATTGGTGCTCGTGTATTGAAAGTCTGTGATTATTGAAAATTCGTCGAAGGGTAGTTTTTGATAATTAAATCGTATTTGGGCCGTTTTAATATTGGAATATGATCAGTACCATTATGATTAAGGACAGAACAGGTGTGACGTTAAACGAGACTTTGTGCCTCAGGTTCTGAGATTCCCATCTGGAACAAAATCGACAAAATTGCTACGAATTTGCCGCTAAAAAACATTACAGGCGAGTCCTGTCCGTCGCTGTGTCTGATCTGAGCCCAACCCGAGTTGTTTACGCAGTCAGGAAATATTAAAATTGAAAAACATTAAGATTGTGCATGAAATCACAGCTCCAATCAATTGCATCATAATACGATCGAAGAAGTACGTATTGTTGAGGTATAGAATTCTATATTTCATTTGCAAAATGTCCTGTTCTATACCTTATTTGTAATGTCATAGGGAAATTTAGTTTCAATTCAAACCACTACAATATTGAATCGATAATGTCGCATGCAACACGAGAGTGGTATGCGTGGACAGGTGATCCCCAAAACGTGAGACACGAGACATTGGATGTCAGGTCTGTTCTGTACCTCGTCGGTGTTAATACTCCACGATGAAACAATAATGGAATATTACTTACATTATATAAATTTATAAATTATGAGTTTCTAACTATTTACCAAGAAAATAGTTTGAAATGATACATCGTAACCTATAGAGCGACCTACTGACTCATGCGAGGGACGTTGTCCACCTGTTTCATACTTAGTTCAAGCACGATCCTAAAAGATGCCAGGATACCTGCAATGCCTGTTCAATATCTATAAATATTTTAAATAATTATCTTAAACAATATAAATAAATATTAATATTTGAAATAAATACACCTGAGCTATAAAATACAACTATTCTTCCCGAGGTCTGAAACGTTAAATAATATAACCAACATTTACTTCATCCTCCTATATTCCTAATCGCAAATAGATCTTACACATTGCAAACGATACAGACAATGAAAAACTCCTCGCCAATTTCCCCTAAATCCATCAAACACGCAAAACACATTTTCATCCGCCATCTCCAGAATCAAAGGACGGTAACATGATCGTTTCAACCAGACGTTGAACCGTCCCCAAAAAGAAGCAGGCACAGTTCACTAAAAGAAACGAAACAAAGGGCGAAAGAAACCGAAGACACCTCGCACGAACGAGTATAAGGTGCATGCAAGTTTCGCAGGTGGGACGAGGGTCTCCGGTGGTTCCCCGGAAATGCTTGCAGCGAGCCTGTAAATATTTATACCGACGGAGCGTGAGAAAAGTCTGAAGTACTCGCGCGCTGCTAGAGATACCCCTTCTCTTCTCTAACCCCATACACGTCCCTGCCATACATACGTATGCAACGGGTGTAGGAAAGAAACGACCGAAAGAAAAAGAAGAAAAAAAAGAAAATACGTAAAAGAAGCAGACGTCTACCTAGCACGGATGAAGATATATCACGTGCACAGAAGTTTTCGATCCACCTAACATCCCTCCACCTAACCACCAGCCGAGTGGAACGAACCTCTTAACGCCGGACCTCGACCTCCGACACCCACAAGCACATGAATGAAATTCATCCAGCCTATTCCCGACGCGTTTATCGCGCGATCCTTTCACGTGCGACCGGAATTCATTAATTCGCCTTCTCATTCCTCCCTCTTCTTCAACATATCCACTGCAGCTTTTGTTTTGTCCAGAAGACACAAAAGAACGCGCCAGGTCGTTGTTGTTGGTAAAAGCTTATAGCACGATCTAAAGATTTTTAAATCTTCAGCTTCCACGATGGGCTATAACTGGGGAAAAATGTCGATTCCGATGTGGATCTAAAGATTATATTAAAGTTTCGTTTAATTTTCAGTTGGAATCTTAGGAGAGCGGCTGGATTAATATATTCTTCGAAATTTCTCCCACGCACGATAGTCGAAGACAGCTACTGACTTTCATTCTGAGGCACACCGAATTTGTAACTCTTTTAATAGTACATGATAGTTTTTGACGTAGACAATCCATAAATATTAGTTTTGAGTCACGCAAGTGATTATTTTAGCCTGTTTGATTTTATTTTATTCGGTCATTATTTTAGTCAGTTTGATCTTCGTGTTACTTCGAAGCATAGAACTTCCCTGATTGTACCTGTAGCGAGATCACGCTGTACATTTTCAGATTTGCTTCGAGTTTTGCCAATATAACCTGATAGTGGAATCTGGCAACAGTACTAATGAAATTTCCGAATGTTCCCTACAGCACACATAATTCATATCCATATTCATAAACGTCCCTAATAGTGCTTGAATACATTCATGCCCCTGTGTATGATACATCAGTATACATCAATAATATACAAATGTCTCAAAGTACACGTCTCCTATTTCTCATTCTTCTTCTGCACTACGATCGGTGCAAATGGCGTTCTCAGCGTCCAGGCTTTGTTTTGTGGACTCGGTTTGGGATGGACGACGACCACTGTCTGACTGTGCGGTCTCGACCGATTGTTTAGTGGGACCAAGCCGTCGCGCCGCTTTCATTCTTTCCTTCTGTCTGTTTCTGGCCGCGCGTGGTCTTGCCATCCATGGAGGGTGGCAGTTTGCACGGCCAGGGAGGATTCATCGAAGGGATGAAGCGTTCGTGTGAATACCGAGAGGCGTGTGCGGTGCGTGTGGCATTGTTCCGTGGAATTGCGACATCGGACAACGTGGTGGACTGCACGGAATTTCGACGATAAGTATACCGCTCAAGAGATTGAGGTTTTCAAGGTTTTTCTTGGTACACGACCGCACTGTTTCAGGATGGATGAAATGTGTTTGTTAACGTCGATGTTTGGGTTTGTTTATCGCCTGCGGCTGAATTTTCGGCTCCTTCGTTGATAAGCTTTTTTAAGGATTTTCAGAACGTAGAACGTTGGGATTCTAAGCGAATGAAATATCGAAGGAAGTATCCCACCTGTAATTAATTATCTTTATAAACGAAGGTTATATTTCTTGGGAAAATGAACGAGAATGTTTGCTTTATCCGTAATGCTAAGGATGCTGCGAACTTTTTAACGAGAGCAAAAATTGATCCTTCCAGCAGCTTTATTTTGCTGCTAAATCTTTCTTTTAAATGTAGGAAAATATTTTTTTATGAATTATTAGCGACAGAAGCATATCCTTGGTGTATTTGTAATAAGGATACCGTGCATTTTAAGGATAGTTTTAACGGGGACAAATACATTTAACTTTTAATTAATTAATAATTGTTTAACGTACCACGTTGCGTTAGAGCTATGAAAATATTAAAGAAATTAGGTATGTAAAGTGCAAAGCATTGTAAGCAGTAATTGTTGAACAGTAATTGTTAAATATTTCTCAATCTTTCCGTGTGGGTAATATCAAAACATACTCTCCATCTCCGATGTCTGAAATTAATTACATTTATCCCCCGAGCTCCTGTTTTTCTTAATTTTCCTAATTATAACTTCGCCTCACAGGGGATGTTCCGCATCTTCCCATGCTTCAGAAATTTCCTCGCCGTTGAAACATTTAATCGCTCTTACATATACAAAAATTAGACCAAGCAAAAAAGGAAGAAACTCCTAACCTACTACGAAACTTTCAAACACCTTTTAAATAGCGAAAAAGTAATATTCAAGTATTCTCCTTTCAACAAAATAATAAGTGTACTTTTTATATAAAAAAATGATAATGAAATTTTTAACTGTTTCATACAGTATAATACAGTGATAAAAGATATCTGCAACTGTTCGAGTAGTTTCGCTGGATACGACGTTAAAAGTTATTTAAAAGAATAATATCGTACCACATACAGTCTATTTTATTTCATAAAATGAAAAGCAGGAAAGAGAGGAACGAAAGCAAGAGAGATGAGAGAAAAATTCCGTAACCAAAGTTCTCGTGTAACATTGCACAACTCGATAGGTTTGAACGCACGAATCGACGCGATCAGAAAAGAGGAAGCGGTTTCGAGGTCTCGTAATTCCTTAAAGAAGGGTGCCCCACCAAACTTGACCGAAATTTCATTCCTTCGCCTGTCGTGAATCCTTGGCGATGCGTCACTTCCGGCCACAAATCTACTTAAGGTTCCAATGGGTCGAAGAGTAGGGAACATAAAGGGAAAAATGGAAGGGGGAAGACACCGAAAGATGGTTCCGGTGCGGTGCCCCGTGTGGGACTCTCCCACGCCGCGAATCCTCACCTTTCTTTCACCTGAACGCGACGCCTTTATCTGGCCGCGAAAATCTAGCAGAGCGAGCTATCGACGCCAGGCCACGACGATAATTAGAAGCCAGACGTTGTTATTTCGCGGCGACAGGAAACGATCCGAGTTTTATGTACCTTCGTTGGTGTGTCGCCTCTTAAGCGATCCCGTAATTGCCAAGTTTCTTTTTGTGGTAAATTAATTTGCACCGTTAGCTTTTATTCCATGTGATTTATGAGGTTACTGTGAAGCTTTTGTGTATATTAGATTGCTTAAAATATTTGTAGAAAAAATCAACATCAGTAGAAGAAGGAAATTGAATCAATGAGAAGAAGCAACGTTCGTTTACAAGAAGAAATGTCACTGTGTATTTTCCACATGCACTGGCGAATGAAAACGTACAAAGTTAATTTCAGAATGTGTTTGATTTCGTAATATCTTATTTTATAGTAGAATACTGTATTGCCCCTGTTTTGCTGATTTACAAGGGAAAAAATTCTTTTAGGATTCGAGTACGACAGATATTAGAAATTTCCTGTATAAGTTACAAGGTTTAGGAACGTGTTTTAATCTGAATATTGCCCGTGAATGTAGATATTCCACGAGGTGTTACGAAATGTTTAATATGATCATTTGATGAATGAGGGATGAAGTTATACTGCATCGAATCGATTCACGGCGTAATACATGCATTATGGATGACGTGATATTGCGTCAAATTGAAATCATGTAATCCATCATAAATTGCGTGTGCGAGGATACTTGGAAAAATTTGAAAATTCTTCCAACCTTGAGATATTAATATAAGATATTCAAATATCAATCATAAAATACCGTAGAACTTTATCAATCCAAAAGAAAGAAAAAAGAATACTTTGTAACTTTATAAGATCATAATTAAACCCTTTCAAAGAGAATCTTCCAAACGAACAGCAAATACTTCACAAATTAATTTCACTTTATTAAAAACTTGTTAACTTCTCATTCCAACGATCGTATTATTAAAAAGAATATTTAAATCTTCTCAAACTGCTGCTTGGAAAAGCTACCATTCAGCTACCTGATTTCTGTATCGAAACTCCGCATCGACCAAGAAATAAAAATATTCTCTGATATTTGCTGATAGTTTGCGTACCGTGCTTTCGTATTTGCGATACACACCAGCCATCGAGTTAGTTCTACTCTTCACCGACGTATACTACAGAAGGACGTGACTCGAAGGGACACAGACATTTATGATTCATGGTGTGCACCATATCCCCTATCGTAAGTGCTTCAAGTTCC
This sequence comes from Bombus affinis, assembly GCF_024516045.1. Taxonomy (NCBI): domain Eukaryota; kingdom Metazoa; phylum Arthropoda; class Insecta; order Hymenoptera; family Apidae; genus Bombus; species Bombus affinis. Next base: position 8,835,198 of record NC_066349.1, on the reverse strand, counting down.
ATTCAACGTTACCTAACTATGTTTGCCTAACCCCTTGCAATACAAACACTCGTTACACTTAAACGACACATGGCAAGGGGATGTCCCTACGAAACACGTGACCCTTCGACACACATCCCTCTCCATCATTCTCTACCTTCGATTCTATCGCCGTTGTTTAACTACTCCTTTGTTTCAGCCTGGCTAAAGTGCCTAGCAAATCACAAGTATCGTTCAATCTCGATGATATTCAAACTGTGGTCGATTGTAATAATTTTCTCTTTCCAGTTTAACGATACTCGAACAATTTTATTTTTTATATAAATACAATGCATTTAAGGGGAAAACGATTGGATGGTGTATACTACCACGGAGAATATAAAAATTGGACTTAAAAACTTATTTGTTTGCATCAATCATGACGAAACATTTCTAAGCTTTTCGAGTAAATTCTTCGGTTTTTTAAACCTCGTAATTTTTAATTCACATCTCGCATTCGAGTTGATATCATACGGATCTCGTAAAAATAAGAAATCCATTAAATTTTACCTCACATTTGTCGCTTGCAGACATAAACTATAAATTACAGTTTTCATGTTAGAATCAATTTCCCAAGAACCAACATACCCACTACGATATTTATTTATAAGAATTGCATATAATTTTCCGTGACAACATCCGTGTACCCTTCTTCTTTGCTATTCGAATTATTAGCATAATCTCTGGTACAACATCGAAGTAATTCTCGAAATTGCAACCTTCTCCGCTTTCTCTATGCCTAATCATAGGCGTGTATCCATGAACGACGCGTCGACTCGTTTTACGGTGTACCATTTAATATCCACTCGTGTTACACGTGATACATTATACAGATTATAGTATTTAAATAGACCGATCGTATTAATTTGCACAATGGTCGGTAGCCACACACGTACACGCCATACGTACAACAAACCGCTGTATAAGCGAAATATCATAATAATCCATGTTTATGATCGTTCATGTATTGATTGAGGTGAAACACACGATTCTTAAATCTATAAATCCACGTTAATAATTTCGTCGATCAAACATTTGCACGGCTCTCGTGGAATTGCCGTGAAATGTTCATACACGCAAACTGTTTAGTAGTGTTAGGATATTTAGAAAAATCTGACAGAAGCAAAGAATCATTAGATAGGAATTTATTTGAACTATTAGGAAAATTATTCGGAAATTATCACATTTGGAATGTTAAACCGTAAAGAATATTAGTATTCTTAATCGTTTAATCGTTTCTCTTGTCTATATGCGGTAGATCTATGATCTACGTATACAGTAATATATTAAATCCTTTCACTTTTCTTTCAATTTTTAAACTCTGCAAATAGTATTTTACAGTGTGCTATATATATTTAATATTTCTGTGGTAAGTGAATAGTAGTTAGCCAAAGTAAACACATATTTGTGTAAGCTTAAAATAATAAATTTATACATAGTATAATGTTTATTAAACGTTTCAGAAAAATTCTTTGGGAACTTGATAAATGTTCTAATGTTACACTAATGAAAGATTAACTGTTACAATCGATGAACGATGCACTCGACGAATAACGAGCACTGTTTCACGCCAAATATATGGCCCCTTCCTTTTAAACCCCCAAAAGGGATCGACTATTCAAACAGGCTGCTTCCAATTAACTCAATTAACCAACACCCTTTACAAAAAGCACTCAAACCACCGGTCTGCTTATCCTTTTAGAATCGTTCGATCGAAACGAGTCGAGCTTCAAAGAGGTTCGCGTATTCACCCATGAGTAGGTTCCTTTCAAATTTTACACTTTGCTGAACAGAGCTTCTGGTGGACATTGATTTTTGGTCTCATTTTTGTTTAGAAAATAATCTGCACCGAAAATCATTAAATCATATTATTGCTATTTCGTCTTTTCTTTTATTCCAATAAGAATACATAAACTTGCACGATATTAGATTATTCGATAATTCCATGAGTTTCTATAATTTTCGATTATCAGAAGGCAGATTAAACATCGATTACTAGAAAGAAAGGGACGGTTTCTTGTAAAACAGATTCGGGAACAGAAATAGAAACCGAAGGAAAGTCTCCAACAAAGTAATTTGATCACCTTGGAAAGGAAATTGTAATTTTGAAAATCAGCCACGTTTCGTATATTTACCGTAGCCAAAGGCAAAATTTATGATCGTCTGAATTTGTAATAAAAAACTTCTGGATTGGTAAAACATTAAAAATCTCACATATCCTGAAACGAATCGTTCAATAATATTTAAATAAAATAGAAATGGTTCCGGACTATAGAAGCTTCTCGATACCGGAGAAACAGACGAATTTAATAAAGTTACAATACAGGCAGAATATTGGTACTTCGACAAGAAGTATATTTATCCGACGAAACGCGTATCTCTGAAAATAAAAATCATTCCAAAACTTTCAAAGTATCGCATACGACTATCTCTCGCGAAAATATCGATATTATTCGCAAAATGATACTTTCAAATATCAATATACTGTCTCCCATAAGTCTCGATCGAGTGAACAAGCCCTTTCTATCCTTCCATGGCGAACAAATTCCTTGGATTCGACATGCGTATCAACGTTAATCCCGGGGATACGACCGCCTCTTACGTATTTGAAAATGCGAACTCAATGCCACCCTTTTTACTCGTGGCCATGCAAACAAACACGCGGGTCGAATGAACGAGCAAATACGCAATATAAATTTCGCATCGCCTTCGGACAGATAGGAGAGTCGAACGCGAAGGAATAATTCATTGGCGTCTGCGCGTTTCGTTGTTTCGTTCTTTTTTTCTCTTTTCCGTCTGTTGGCCTGCTACCTATTTGAAAATTCGACGTGGAAGCAATAGCAAAGTGGAGGAAGGATGAAGGGAAAAAAGCATGGCTGGAGGAGAGGGGGCGAGGATAAGGTGGAGGAAAAAGGTAGACGACGTTGAACCGGGACAAGTCGGTGAGTCACGTAAAGAACAGGATGAAAAACGTCTGGCCTCGGGGTTTCAGAGGAAGTGACGTGGCTTCTGCCGTGTCGTTTAAACTGTTTCTCCTGTTGTCTTCGTTCGTTCGTCTGGCTTCGAGCTCATTGTATCTCGTATTTGTATCCTCGTATTCATGCCATCTCTCTGACCACGCAAACACGAAGACAATAAAAGAGACGAAGAGCCGTGACCTCTGACCCAGGCCTGTCCACGCTTCTCCCTCCGACCAGGTTATCATGTCTATGTTTAATTTCCAGTCGTTTATCTTCTTCCCTTGCGTGGCCGAGTCTTCTTACAGGGGGACCAGTCAACGTTTTTCCCTCCGTAGATCCCCTAATAAGGAGACAATGCGTTCTTTTCTTCGTGGCAGTCGCTTCCCGAGCCGCGTAATGAGCCGGCGAATGAATGGCGCGTGAATTCTCCGACAGAGTAGCTACATGAACGAATCGAGACGAGAAAGAAAAGACGACTCTGAGCGGAGCTCGCCAATGCGCGCTATTCTTTCGTTCGATGAGTTCGGTGCGAAGGATGAGTTTTTGTCACAGTGTACAGCAGATGCAGTCGGGGAACATTGTCGTGTTTGCCGTTGTTATCTGGCGAAAATAGAGGGTGTTTTAAGAATTGGATATTTTTCGCCGTCTTGGAATAAGGCTTTCTCTCTACATTGTTCCATGGTGTCTCCTTTTGAGAATCATATGTGCTACAGTTAGTCGACAGACGATGCATTCTGGCTTTTAGAATTTCACGAGATCTAAAAAGAATTGCTTGGTCCGAGCTTTTGCCAAATAATTTTTACTTTATAAGAATTGTTTTAAAAAGGTGTTTTTAAAAAGTTGCCTAATAATCGTCAAGGATTCCGCGGTACGAGTGTCGCGTGTATTATTCAACAAAATATTAGCTGCATAGAAACACGAATTACCTATAGAAATTCGTTGTCATATACGTTGCGAGATATTTCTTGAAAGTAACTCGGATATGTTTTTCAAGACCGTATTTATTTTAAAAACTTTGGGAACCTTGTTTTTGGAACAACCTGTAAAACCACCACAGGCATCAAATATTTTATTTTCTATGTTTTGTTTCACCCTCGAACGCTATATCGCTCTTTGCACTACATTCGACGTTTCCTCTCAACTGCCATTCTCAATTTGTTACCAACCCACTTCCTTTCTCCTCTCTATCACGCTTCATTTCGTTTCACGCTTTCTAAGCTGACATCTGAAGTATCCTCCACACGCGAGCCCTGCCAACTATACAGAACTATTATTTCCTATATCACACGTCCAAGCTTCGAAAACCGCTTTCTTTTGTATTTTTCGAAATCTTCAAACCGTTCTCTTTCTACGAAAAATAGCTCGAATAAACCGTTCAAACAACTCGTATATGAAAGGCAGCAGCAATTACACAGTTTCTGTTATCTCTGATAAATTGGTTAACTACAGACAGTGATCACATAATTTGAACAGTGTATTTTGCGCAGCTTTCTGCTATGGCCTTAATCTTGTATTTCCTTCTCCTATTCTACTTGTCTACTCAAGAAACAACCTAATCCCCTAACTAGGCTAAACTTCCGTAATTCCTGTTCCTCCTAAGAACCAACCGACTTGGACAAACTCGCTACCTACTATAGTTTACGAAATCCAGATTTCTTTCGAAATTGAGAAGCTGAGATGGTAAACAGATACAAATGGCAAGAAAAAACAAAAAAAAAAAAAGGAAAAGGAACGACCTTTTTTTAGTGGAAAAAGACTTAAATTCAAGACAACTGTTGTAACTGTTAGAATAATTTATTGTAGTTTTTAAGGGCATCGTAATTAAACAAGATGGATAATAATAATAGTCGAGAAAAGTAATTTTCGAAGAAGGAATTTTCTTAAAACAGAACCATAGAAGGTTTGAACTATAAGGAAAATAAAATATTCGCAAGGTTCTCTCGCAAATCCTGAAGATTTCCATTTTGTGGCATTTCAAATCAAACTGTTGCGTTTCCCCTTAGTAACCTGTAACTGATCTTCTTGTGTTTCTTACATACACCATCCACAATCCTACGCGAACATTGCCCGCGCAAGATATTAATATCTTCGTTAAATATTTCCTTCATCCGTATTTATCGTCCATTTGCCTAATTACAATTCCTATGTGCTGCTATATTGTTGCAAGTTTATAAATTTACAAAGCGTAGCTTGTTAGCCGCTTGCCAGAGCGAACCTTAATATGTTACAGAGTATAATGTACAACATAAAATTGTAAGTAGCGGTAGCTTCATTCTATTAATCAAAAATTAATTAACTCGCTGCCACATAATAGGAAGAAACAATATGACGCAGTTTATGAACGAACCGTGACACATCGTGAGCACCCGTCAACACTTGCACGATAGTTATTATTAATCAACATAATAGCAATTTAAAACGTACCTCACATATCCTGACTACGGATCGTTCGACTGAACAGCCAATCCTGACAGTCACGATCTCTACCAAAAACACCCTAAAACCAAATCCTCGAGGTACCCCACAAAACACCACCTTATTAACTCTCTCATACCAACTCCCACCCTCGTGCTTGTTACCTCCCTCCGTGGTATTGCCACGACCCCGACTAATACTGCGCTTAAAACACCTCGACCCAACTACACCCTCGTCAAATCCTCCACAAACAGCAACCAACCTCGCGCCATTCACTTGTTCCATCTTATCGACGGTTACCATTTATCTCTTTTACCTTTCCCTTGCTTAAATTACACTTATTCGTGTCTACATTCATGCATAATTTACTTGGTGTTACCACCGACTAAACGAGAGACAGATAGTCACACATACCCTCATTTACAAGTACAAGGGTTACAAAAAAGTATTTCGTACAACTTGGTAAAATGTTCACAAGTCTATAAGCATTTGGTATTACGAAAATAAAATGTAGAATCTCAGACGCTTTTTATTATCTATCCATGAAGAAGAAGACAGATGAGATCTGCTCTTTCTCTCTCTATTGCAATTAGAAATGAATGTACGGCTGACATTAACGTTCTTGAAAATTTCATCGAATTTCCTAAGCAATTCATTGAAACGAATGTTTCTCCTCGATGAAATTTGGATCGAAAGATTATGAGCAAAAGATCGTGATTAGATATATGTACTCGAGTCGAAGATACATCCAGCAATTCTGCAACATACACAGAATTTATCGAGGAACGCGTAAACGTTCTAAAGGAATCATCATCAGACAAGTTTGCAAGGTTTCAGTGATTACAATAACTGGAACAACGCGAATGGAAAATGGAAAGTGTGTGATAAATAGCCGAACATTCGCAAGGGGATCTATTCACTCGATGAACGTGAATTTACCAACATGATGCTGGTCTGTGTTTTCTCAGAATCCGAAATTCAAACACGACGATGGTAGAGGGTGGAGTGATAAAGGATCGACGAAAACACGATAAGGCTAATTAACGCCGTCGTTATCCAGGAAGGAAAATTATAGCTACAATAGATATCGCCCAATATTGCACGGTTCTTACGGGGTGATATCGCCCTCGTTCATATCCATTGCCAAGCTTTAACGAACGTCCCGATGGACGTTCTCTCGTTTCCATGTTTGGCCTTGCTAGACATTCTCTCATCCCTGAAACGATGCATGATGTTTGGTTATTCCGTGTTTAATTGAAGAGGCTTGTTGCAAGGATTGTTTGCCTTCGAAACCGAATGGTTCTAGCGAATCAAAGGAAGACGATGCGCACCATGCTGGTTTGTGTTGTGCATGTCGAAGGAACTCGGTGTGTTCACCAGCTACTGCTACGTATATGGAATACTGTTCGTTGATTAACGGAGCATGTCGATGCGGTGGATGATTCGGTTTCGGGTGATTGATGAAGCTTATGATATGAAATAAATCTGTTGGCAGAAGTATCTGCCGAAATATCAAGCGAAATCAATTGGAATGTTAATCAGGCCGACGATCATTTAAATTAATAGATGTCGCTGGAAATTTAACCGAAATGTGGCCTGGTTTATCCAGTGAAATGATAATCGAGAAATATGATCTATATATTAACCAAGATATTAACCGAGATATCAATCCAAATATTAATCGAAGTTAAGTCATTAAGATATTAATTAAGATGAATCGGAAGTATCAAAATTTTTTAACAATTATAAGATTCTTTTTCCCTTCGTTATCGACGTGCTCTTGAAATTCCGGGCAACAATTTTGGATGTAAGATTTTTTTATTGAAATTTATATAAATTGCCAATATTGATAATAAGAGAAAATGTACTAATACTAAACTAAATTACATCTCAATAAAAATTCATTTTATACATATGCATTTTTATCCACACGTTTTTCCTGTTTCGAAGCCAAGTGTAGAACATACGTACAAATTTTTTTCGCCCATTCCAAAACCATTCTATGGAATAAAAATACAAAGAAACACGGCCATGTCGGCCGATAGTATTCCAATTAGCGTGGGTAATCTGGTTTAGACAAAACGATGATTTTAAGCGACTTCCGGTGCGCGTGAATTGATCGTCAGCTATCCTAGCTTTTTTATCGTGACACAAGCATAAGTCGTCATTGACACTGGGCTTAACGAGCCGTGCAATTAAAAAGTCATCTATCTAGAAACCTCCGACGTTGATTTAGTATCATTTCTGCGCGTTTCCCAAGCCACGTTACCGTTATTCTACTCTTTTTTTCCTCATTTTTTTCACTTTTTTCTTCCTTTTTGTTTTGGTTCTCTCGCTGCTGCACAAAAACGCCCACATGGTTTGCTACGATCCGTTGATAATAAAACGTCCACAAATGGAAAAAAGAGAGACAGAGAGAGAGAGAGAAAGGGAGAGCAGCAATGATCTCGTGTTAACGTAATCCCAGGATAGCACTGGAGAACGTGGTAATTGACGCGGAAAACGAGTATTTTGAGACGATTAAAAAAAAGACTCCCCTCCCAAAAAAAAAAAGAAAAAATAGAAAGAACGCGCGCGAATTTACTGGACGTTAATGGATAACGTTTCGAGCTATGAAATTGCAAACAATTTAGGTTTCCGTCCATTACGTCGATCACTTTGCGTGCAGAAAAACGACAATTCCTCGCACTGATGCATCATGCGTAATATCGGTTGAAAAATATCTGTTTTTCCTTTTGCATCGCCTCTTTATCAGTTTGCAAAAACAACTCTACTTCAGACCGGACGCGAACAGATGTTGTTGTTAACTTTGTCGGAATGTTATCACAATAATGGTAATGACACGTGACATTTGTTTATAGTTAACTGAAAAACATAGAATATCCGGTAAAGAGCGCTGCTCTTTCACCATCGGAAATAAACATGAATCGTTCAATGATGATTTTCAATTTTGATCAAACGTTCGTTCGTAAGAATTTTATCTGTGCTACTGTAAATACGTTGAACTACGTATCGAAGAGAAAAAAATATTAAACAAGTCTAGTTCAAATTTTCCAATTTCTTCAACATTTTTTGAAGTTTGCAGTTCAAACTTTAAATTTTTAACAGTACTATTGGATCATCCCTATTTTCTGATCGGAAATTCTTTCTTTTCTCCAATTTCTACGCTTAGCTACTGATCTCTCGATCTATTTCTATAGATTTGAACATCCATCCAACTGTCAACTTACAGAAACTATTAATTACAGAACTCAAAAAGCATGCAGGAAGATTCGTGGAAATTCGTAGAATTACTGTATAAAATTACGTATCCAAGGAACAATTCTGGAATCGTAAATTCGAGAAAGTGGGTTACCATGAATAAATTCGAAACAACTTTAGAACACGTAATGGCGTGAGAAAACGGCGAACGATCAGATTTCATTCGCAAAGAAACGTTTCCTATCCGATCCGGCGTGTCCCATTATCGAGAAAAAATTCGAAATTTACTCGAAATCGATTTGTCGTGGCTTATCACGATCGTTCGCGACTGCGTACATCGTCGCTTGAACCTCCTTTTACGTTTCTGGATTGCACGATTATCGGCGAATATAATTTACGTTGGATTACTTTCGTCTAGCGAGCAAATAAAACGAAAAATCACGACGTATAGATGGCTGTCGTGAATCGATTCAATCGGAACGCAAAGGTTTGTTAATGTGTAAGCAAAAGGATAGAGGAAAGTCGGACAAAAGTGGCCAATAAAAGTCGTTCGCGAGCAGAGAATTGCTCTTGATGCTGGAAATAAAGCAACGATTGATAACGTCGATTATCCGCGGTTCGGTTTGTGCCTCATTTTATAGGACGTTGTTAAATTTTTGCTGATGTTTCGGGTTATTTCTTCGCTTACCTATGATTCTTCGTTTGTAATGGTTCGTTTCATTGTTTCAAGTTCGATCTCTTTGACCAATTTTTACTTCGATATTAATTCCTTGATGATAATAATGTAACTTCTATGTAAATATATTTCCGGATTTCTTTGAAACTTTACCAACATAATCATGATACTCGTGTCTCGTTATTGTATTAATTGTTTGAATTGTATCAATTAAAAAAATGTTTATAGTAAATGTTCAGATATTTCCATGAATCCATTGTATTAAAAGTAATTAAAAGATCATTTATGTAAATATTTCAAATATAACAAAGTTTTGATTAATTACTTCTCTTTTCTATTTACATAATCGGCTGTATTTAACGAACTTTATCAGTTGTAAATATCATTCTAAACATATATATCTAATAGCAGAAATAGCAACACGATCTCATAAACACATATTATTATCTCTATATAGTTATTAAAGATTCAACTTCATTAAATGTAGCATAAAACAGTGAAAAACCACTAAATAAATTATGTTCTGTGCACGTGCAACCTGTCGTATACTTTAAAAATGGTTGCCATGTATAGCGAGAAAGACTGGTTACTAGCTACACGCGTTATTAAATACGTTGGAATCTGCGCGTGTAAAAAAACACAACACACGCAAGCTTTACGGGCCAAAAAAGGGAATTTTCTTTGACGCAAAACGGCCATGCAATTTCCTTGAAAATTTCTCCATAGAATTGGCCATTCACGCGCAGAGAGCAGAGTGTGTTCAACGTACGAGGCTTTGCCATCTGACGCAAAAATGCCGTTCAAGGACGACGTAAAACAAGAATTATGGAATCATTTATTTCCAGACATCCTGTTCGAGGCCGCTGCTACATTTCCTACGGCGAGAAGATACCATTCCACAGGGGGGATATTAAAACGAGCGATCAATTCTGTATGAGACGTGCCAAGGCGGTGCAATGGATGCCGCGGAAAAACTTGCAATACCGTCTCGCCATCTGAATTTCCGATTCCAGTCTATACGAATCTAGTCGTTTCTCTGGCAGATTTTTTATTTTCACGGCTATGAACTCGACTGTGGAATAGTTTTCCTTTTTCGAAAATTTTCCAGATGTCGCGAGACGATTGAGGTATAAAAGAAACAAACCAGACGATGATGTATCTGGCCTGAAACTACGAGTGAAACTCGTAAACTGCCAAGGTTTCTAAGAAATACGCAATGACGTAAAACGTAAAAGTATTAATTTCTACTTTTATTCGCTAGCCTGGATGGAATGAAACTAAAGAGGACTGCAAGAAAAATTGAAATTCTACATGGAGCAATGAGCTAACATCACTTGCAAGTAAATTACAGGAAAGAAGATACATATATTTTGTGTTAAACGTTTGAAGCTGCACATTTTACTTATTAACACGAGTATGAGAAGCTTTTCTTGCAGATTATTTTTATAGTTGCACAATCCTTATTTTGCGGAAAGTATCTTAATTGTAGCAAATATACAGGAGGAAATAAATATCCTTCTTTATATGAACTTTGCTAACGTTTCAACACGAGAGGATTCTGACTCAGAAACTTGTTCTCAATTACCGCTCTCATTACACAATCTTTATTACACCAGAAGAGAGAAAAACGCTAAAGTGCGAACAACGCACGGAGGAATACATATTACGGTTCTCTCGTGTGACTTTCGTGAATGAAACATACACGTTACTATACCGCCACCTGACTTTCTGAGTCATCCACAGGTTCCTGCTTGTTCTTTATTTGTACTGTACAATCTTTTACGACGTCAGGCGAGGGAAGAGAAATTAACACTGGACGATAGAATTTTTAGAATACAATAGCGTATAAAGTTTCAGAATGAATGATGAATTAATACAAAGTTAAACTATCAAGGAAATCATTTTATCCTTTCTTAGTATTATGTATAATCAGTATAATCTTCTCTTAAATCAATCCACTAAATAGAATAGTCATAGTTCTAAGTTATCGAAATATCAAGTTGTCCATTTTGCAGTAATAGAACAAAATTCATGGATAATACACAATTCGATAAAATGGTATAAAAGAAAAATGTTGTGTATCTATCATTTCCTTGTAAAACGAAAGAAACTTTTGGGACAACCTAATATTATTCAGTTTAGGCATTGCCAGCATAAAATCATAATGATGCCTGTTTAAATAAGATTTCAATCTGGGAAAGTTATATATTAATAGTTATTAAAAATTTGATTAAATTTATTGACTGCTTGCACTTTGAAAATTTTTATGACACGATAGATATAATATACATATACATATATAATTCCAGTATACATTTCCAGCGGTTTTCTGAAATTTAGTATTACCATTTCATCTTCTTGCAATTAATAAAATGACCGAAGTAAGACATTGTTTAAAAACTTTGGGTTTTATTGATTTCTAGGCCACACGGTCTTACCATAGCTTATCATAGCTAACGTGCTTTTATTTTCATGCCACTGCTGTTCCTTGAAAATCAAACGTAAATCATGTAGAAAAAAAAATTGCAAAATTTACAAAAGAAGTTGATATAATATAACTTCTGATAAACTTAAACAAGTTTTCGTCGAATAAAAGTCAGTCGAAAAATATGGTAGACGCATCATATATCTTATGTAACGTGAAAACAGTGTATTATTTAAAATAAGAAGGGCAGAAGGGTGGCAAACAGGATTAAATGAAAGCATCTTCGTCAGCATGAGCTTATTTGTACCTCAACGAAAATTCCATTCTCAGCTGGGAGAAATAAGAAATCCCTTTATTCCTCTTTGTTACGGCAGTCGTCGTCATGGAAAAAAAGCAAAAAATATTAAAACATCGCGCAGAAATTTTACGCAGAGCCCCGCGACCGCTGGCAAGTGCGTTTCTCGCCTCTTCACGGTTTCATTTTCCGCCTGACGAATATCCGTTCGACCCTACTTCTGCCTCTCGACAACCGCTAAGGAGAAATGATATTTCAAATATTAAAATAGACGATGGATTTTATGAGCCACCGTGAACACGACACGAGAAACCCTCTTCGTGTCTGAAAATGTCGCGAGAATTTTAAAATTTCTTCGCATGCTATTCTCTCTCTCTCTTTCTCTCTTTTTCTTTTCTCTCGCTTAATAAGACGAATTGAAAAAACGTTAAAACACGGTGGTTTAGGTAAACCGGCCTCTTTGTTCGAATTTTAAAAACGTGCCGCAAAACCACCACGTCTCCCCCTGCAAGTTTTTCATCTCTTCAGAGCTGTTTCGAGTAGATCAAAAATATCAGGAAACAAGGAATTAAATTCTCTATTTTAAACGGTGGTTTTTAGCGCGGTTGGGTCAGCTATCGTGTAATTAACAAGCAACCACCACGGCGATATCCTTGAAAACCTTTCAAGCTGCGGCTACCGCGAAAAAAGCAAATACGAAATTTTGTTTGATGCTATTTTACGTGTAATTTATTTTGCGAGACGACTTTCTGTGATTTCATATCGCAGAATTCTTTTTTATTTTTATTTTTGTTTAGCATTAGCGGAAATTTCATTACATTTACGCTCCCAAAAGGAAACACATTTTCCATATAACGTAATACTCTTCGCCTAATTATCCTTCATTAGTAAATGCACGGCATTATCTGCTAGATATCCGAAGCAGTTAATCGGTAATAATTTCGTAAAATAATTGATTTCGTTAACGATCACTTCGGTAAAACACTCGACGAAATGGAGATGCAGTTTCTACGCGTTTCGAGCGGATAAATCAAATAAATAAATCAAACACCGGAGGAAAACAAAATAGCGAAGAAACAAATACGTTTCGCTTTTATCGATCGGCCAATTTATATCCACGATTTATATATACAGTACGAGGCAGCTTTAGAGTACTTTGTATCGTGCGAAACGATTCGATCATTCCAGAACTCTACTTCATATATCATTATTTTCCCTGATTACTTGCTCGGCGTACGCGTTTTATAAATTGCGACAAAATTATCTCAAAAACTTAGTTGGCAAAATAATAATTTTTATTTTCAAACGTCAATCAACTACATAGATATACGCAAAAAAAAAGTTCGAGAAGACCTCGTTTCGTCGTTTAAAATCTCAGAAGGAATTACTAATTTATGTTCTATCGTTTATTTCTGAAGAGCACATTGAGAAAATAATTGATAACCTGTACGTAAATACTCACATCCCTGTACGAAATGACAAATTCTCACACTCAACCCCATAATTGCTACCAGAAAGCAACTACGTATGATACACATCCATCGGTACTTGTGTCCGCCCTTTCACACCCCTGGAGAGAAAAAAGAATTGCCGTTTTCACGCAGGAGGAACAAGACAGCGGCAAGCTCGAGGCATCCCCTCGAATGGCGCTTATCAGCCGGAAATCCGGATCCAATTTTTCCATGCCGCCGGGCGCCGTTTAAGGCCGACAGCCATGCACTCGTACCCTTCTAACGCTTCATCCCCGGATACAGGATGTTCTGTTTGTCGTCCGATTGCCGGTCCGCGAATCGGCTTCACTAAAATTGTTGGGGACACCGAGTTTCGACAGTTGTTATTTTTCAACGACGAATTCTCTCTTCTATCTGCAACGTATCTCTTGGATTATCGTGTTACATATTCCAACTATTTACGTACATAGGATGTTAGAAAGCGCGTAAAAAATGTGTGAGATCAACGTAAACATCAAAACGATGGAAAACGTTCATGTATAAAAGTGTCGTTTCGGGTTTATTTTTCATTCATTCGCGTTTCACGTGTCTCAGAATCTTCAACCATATCTTGTATAATTTTTATCACAATCTACAAATAGCTTTGTCTAGTTCCATAGCATCAGATACATCACAGGACACGTATTCTTGGCGTTCCTTGTTCGTACGGTGCCAAGTCGGTGACATCTTGGGTAATCCTTTGCGTATAATACAAGGATATAGTCACTTCGGATGGGTGTTCTGACGAATGAAACACCTGAAGAGAGTAATGGCTACGCTCGTAGAAATTTGTATACGTATTTGATTGTTTTGACGTATCTTTCAAAACGTTAGTTGTTGATTGATTGTCCTAGCGAATGCAAAATTTAAAGAAAGATGTAGCTACTCTCCTAAGAAGCTATATATATATATATAGCTACATTTGGTTATTCCGAACGGAACGTTAGTTGCTAGTTATTCTCGTCAAATGAAACATTTGAAGTTCGAGAACCTACCTATATTTAATTATTCTGACGTAGTTAATTACTGGAACATTTAATGCACAATGTAGCTTTGCTATCGTAAGAATCCACATATTTAATTGTTCCGACATATTCGTAACGTTACCCCCCCCCCCCCAAAGCATAACCACTGCAACGACGACTTCATTCAGCACAAATGTAAATTTTTATCAATTTGTGCAATCTTTCAAGATTAATCGCGAATTGCGCCAAAACTTTTAGCGCAGCTATAATAAGTTACGTAGATACTCGTTCGGACTAACGACGAAAGGGTGAACAGCAGGACGAAGAAGGAAGACGTGAAGAGACGGTTGAGAAAGAAGAGGGAAGTTTAAATCCATGTAAGAAGGAAGAAAGAGCTTGGTCGTTTCTCGCCGCTTATCCCGGAGATAAATGATTTCATGCTCAGCTTACGACATGTCATCGTCGAGGTCCTCGTTTCTCTTCCCTCTCTTCCTTCTTCTCCTCTTGTACTCTCGTCATCCCTTGTTCTCGTCCCCTTTTCGACGCTCGTCGAACCGAGGAACGTCGATGATTCTTGTTTACGGTGACAGGTATAAATTTACGTGGAGGTACACCGTAGGAGGTCCTCCTGCGAGTCTTTACACGTTTCCGATGTTTGATTGATACTTTGGTTTCTAGAGCAGTAATGCTTTCGTCGCTCATGTGTGAAAGGTTTCGACAGTGATTGTAGTTTAGCCAGGTAATGTGATTAATGTTGATCGACGTCCGGATGCCTGTGATTTAGGGCCGTTGTTTACGTTCGTCTCGTGTTCCCAACAACTAATTTCTTTCCTATTGATTAAAGAGAATTTTGAATGAAATAGAAATTCTATATGCGAAAGAAAAACACGTGAAATGCGAAAATTATGATGATAGTTGCAGAAAGAGCATTCATAGATATAAAAGTTCTACATTCAGCTCATTGCAGCTGTATTAATTAAAGGGAATGTTTAATGAAATAAAAGTTCTATGTTAGAAAGAAAAACACTCCGAATATGAAAATTATGATGGATATAACATTTGTTTCATTTTTATTCCGTTCATTTCTGTTGTTTTAATTAAAAGGATTTAATGAAAGAATGTTTAACGAAATGAAAGTTTTATCTTTGAAAGAAAAATGCTTGTAAGTGTAAAGATTATGATGGTACGCAATTGAAAATATAATGCTCGTAGACGTAAAATTCGTTTGATCCTTAATCTTTATCTCTTGATTAGCTACTAAATTACAAACCATGTTCCCAATACGATTCACTATATTTTTTGGAAGAACATATATTTCAATGGAAATATATGCCGCTTAGATAATTGAATCTTTAGATATTTTAAGACAACCTCTGCATTTTTAACGATCTCGAACGATGTTAAATAAGCTCGCAAGATCGATATGTCCAAGGTGAATGAACTCGTCTCGGAGAGAACAGAGCGTCTAGCTAACGAAGAATATGTAATTAAGTAAGTCATTAAGAAAAACAATAGTCATGGTGAAATTTCTATTGAAACAAGATCCGTGTCAATCACAGATAAGTTCCATCTCAAGACCTATTAATCTAAAAAAAAGAACAAAAGCGGAATTTAATTTCGTATCTTAACAAATTACGATATACTTTAAACATCTTGGAGAATGCACAAAATAATCAAATACTCCGATCCAATATCGAATTTATCATATTTTCCTGCGACTCTGTCGTTTCTGCTTCGATTACCGTTATCTTCGACGAAATCCAAGAACTCGTTATAGCAATCCGAAGCTTCGAAAAGCTACTAAAATCGAGATTTATAGAAACTTGTCACTCACGATCCGCCTCGAAATAACAATAGAGATAAAAAGAAGAGACAAAACTGACAATTTCGACGGATAGTCTAATTCGTTGGGACAATAGCGAGAAATAGGTAGAATTGGAAGGGCTTGAAAGATCGCCTTCTCTTTCGTCGTGGTATCATCTAACGAAATGGAACTCCTTGGTCCTGGTATCGTTCGGAAGAAAAACAACGTCGCAAAAGCAATTACAAGTTTGAGGAATTTAATTTAGTCGACAGTGTTGTCCATGGTCTCTCTCTCTCTCTCTATCTCCCTCTCTCACTTGTATTTTACAAAGCTTCCTCAAAGTGTACGACACTTGCAATGACGACGTCGTTTCGAAACGAACATGCCGATAGTCGAGGAATCCTTGCCCCTCTTTTCTCACCACCGAGTTTGTTGCTCTTTATCACGAGTTCACCAGCAGCAGTTCGACTCCTCTATATATTATTTTTCTATCGACTTTCGAGACCGAAATACGGAGGTTTGGAGAGAAAGGTGCGAGCAAAAATTGTCAGCAGAGTTCGTACGGGGATGAAACGAGCTGAAAATTCGAGCAACGCCTCGTATTTCACTCGAGCAAGTATAAATAACGTTTGAACACTTTAAGGTTCGGTAGAAAGTATTGTTCGTAGGTTTATGAAAAAGATTGTGACGTTTCTCAAACGAGGCGAAAATTGCTTTCCTTAAGAGATAAAAATGTAATGATCTTTTCGAAGGTTTATTTGCTAAATTGCTTGAGCTGTCGATGTCAAAGGAGAAATTTGCATAGAAGCGAGTGGTGGCTTCTTTGAAAGTACGTAGCAAGTCTTCTAATTGATTAGAAGTTAATTTGCTTTATGGGCACTCTTGCTACGTATATCTACTCTTGAATATTTAAAAATTAATCATACTAATATGGTTTTATACAAAACTTCTTGAATATATTACTTTTCCTTAAAGGAGATACGTCTTTACACATAAAAGTTCGTTCTTTGAACGAAGTCACGTTAGAAAATCGACTATTTATCATGTTTTTCCTATGTGGTTTTCACATTAAATCTAAGTAAAATATCGCAATATATTGCACTTTAAATAAAAGAAGGGATCGATGTTATTCAATTTTTGCAAATACCGACTCCTACACTTTATTGACAATCTCGTAATTGGCACATCACTTCCAAAACTCGGTGCTCGTATTGCATCGAGGAATCTATGAGAAAGAAAGAGCAGAGTCGACTAACTAACACAGACAGAAGCCGGACGAAACTGGGTGCTCGATTAGTTCGAAAATCCGAGGTTTTACCAGCTACAAGTTCGCCAACGAATAGAAAAGAGGCAGAGGGAGAAAGCAGAATACACGAAACGTAGCCTTAAATCTTCCTTGACGTCACGACGGGCGAATTCGTTGGTATAGCCATGGCCCGGAATTTTATCGGATGGAACGATAACTAAATCAGCGGGGAAAAACGTATTAAGGAGAACAGTAACGCGTGCAGTGAAATCGTGCAATTACCAGGATCGATCTCGCGACCGCGTTGCACACTCCGTAAATCCGTAGAAATAAAGTTGCAGTTCTGCGCGCGACGCTGGAAATGAAATCGAGTTTAATCGGCCAGGATTTTTATTTCGTTCGAAGGTGTCGCGAAACTTTGGCGTGCAGTTTCGCCTCAAATAAATAGTCGAATCAGGGATGTTAATGGAAATTACGAAACAATTGTAAACGAGAACGAGATAAAGGAATTTAAGAGCTACTTGCGAATAGATGCGCAATGATTTGGAATTTTGTTATCTCACGAGAAGTTATTTTCATTTAGTCTGATTACATTTGCAGCAATCAAGGATTTGCGATTGAAAATCAGATTTTTATGAATTTAAAGCTCCATAAGTGAGAAGATTTAGGTAATGTTATTTACTGTAAGGAGAAAGTATCGAATAATACGGATCAGAGAGGAATTGAACGAACCTCTGAGGATTTGATGGATTTAAATGGATGTAGGTACATTAAGTGCCTTAAAATCACGTTACTGCAATGAGAATTTAGCTTGAAAACGAACTAAAATTAAGAATGAATTAAAGCTCTGACAATTGTACAAATTTCGAGATACAAGAAGCTTTAAAAGACGAATAATTGGATTTTTAAACACTCTAATCTAGAATATGGCGATGAAGAATAGGAGAAACTTAAGAAAAGCGAACCAGGAAATAGGATTTAGAATTGAGCGGTAATTTCTATAAAGCTTACATTTTCATTTTACCGAAGAGATAATCGAAACTGCCATATCACGGAGAACGTTTAGTATAATATTATAAATGCTTCGTATTTCCTATCTACACAGGGATAGTCGTCTAAAATTTGATCTGTTCGTTAATGGTTCTGGGTTAAGTCACGTCGGGATTTACTGCGCAATTAACTAAAATTTACTGCATAATTATTAATACATATTACACGGTGCAGGACGACGGTTAAAGGAGAACAAATGTCTTTGCACGTTTCGACGATATGGAAATTTCGAGAACGAGCTGCAAGTTTAATGGAACAAACACGATAACGTTGACGTTATTTCTCCTCTATAGATTACATTTCTTGCGAACTATCGCGTGATAAAATTTATATAACGAATAACTTTAAACAAAATATGCTACATGTTGATACATTAATCTTCAAGAAGTAGTTATATTTTTCTGCCATAAATAAACCAGTTTTCATAGCATAATGAAACACGATGAAAGATTATTCGATTACGCGACGATAGATTATTTATTTATGTCCCTGTATTTATGTACTTTCCAAACATAGCTTTCGTCCTAACATCTAAATAAGTGTTTCTTCTCGTTGTACTATATTTGCATTAATAAACACTGTTTTTACTGTAACATCGGTTACACGCTACATAAATCTTAAATCTGAATTAATCGAATCATTATAAATTAATATAAACCCTAAAAAATCTAAAGACTGAACTATAAATTGTAAGAGACACAAAAATGTACAGCTAAGATCTCGCATAAGGTCTCAAACGTTTCATAAAGAAGGATGTGAAATTTCATTTCTAAAAAATATTCAAATAATTAACAATTCCATACTCTCTACGAGAACCAATTTCCTGAAAAAATGTATACTTTCCTTAATCCTGTCACTCATTTAACAACCGAATAATGTATCGCAGAATCTTATCAACGCATCCATCATCATCGTACCAACCCGGATCTCGTTCACGCCTACGATCAAATTAGCCATTTTCATAGCCGACCATTCGCCAATTAATCACTAGATCGTTCCGTGTGCCATTCCAAACCGACTGACGTCAAACGATCGCGACTTGTCGCGTTCACCTAGTAGGACAAGGAACGGCGGACGCATTGTTTTGGTTCACCGCCGCCACGGAGTATCCGGCACACGACCCGATTCTCCGGCTCTCCTCGATCTGTCGGCCTTTTGCGTCATCGTGCACACACGGCCGGTCCCGTGTTACAGAGCTAGTGCCCACCGTTTTAAAGGTCAGAGCCTAAGAACACGCCGATGCACGATTTTCAAACGATGAATCAGCTCCGCTTCCGTTCACCGACGATTCAACGATCCGCGTTCCCCCCGAACCGCACCATTGTTCTCATTCGACACGGAAATACGCGTGGATTTGCTGTCGAGCGAGCCCGCGGGCGTACACCACGAGAACGGCAATTAATATCGTCGAAACTGAAGACGTCAACGGCAAAGCCTATGCCAGCCTGCTGTGCCTGATCATTTTTCTAACTGGCCCGTTTTTCAAGGAATTTTTGACGGTTCTTGCATGGACGTCCTAGATTTTTGTTTCGCTGAATTGGTTTTACTTAACGGTGCTCCCTTGGACAACGCGGAAGTTGAGACACCGACTGTTCGCGAAGATAAAAACATCCCCTCCTTATCATAAATTACTAAATTACGTACATATACATGATACATACACGTTTGTATTCTACAAGTGCACGTGCGTATGTTTATACGTATACATATGTACGTACTATTATATAGGTATTACGCAATTACATTATACAGTGAAATTGTAGCTATATACCTGGTAGACACCCACTGGTCGTATGATTTTCTCCCAAATTAAGCTGTTTGTTATGTATTTGAATTTGCGAGGAATTAGTTGGCACGAACGAATTCGCATTAGCTCGTCTCTCTTATTCGTCACGATGAAAGAAATTGTAAAAGTATGTTGAATAAATGAAAGCCGAAATTTTTTAAGAATCCGCGTATAATCCGAAACCACGTTATTTGAGAACACGTATACCGTTTTCAGATATGGTTACAATGGATGTGTATTCGGATGGACTGGTGTTCTGACGAATGCAACTGAAGACTGGAATGCATGCCCTCGTAAAATGTATATACCTGTTTGATTACATTGACGTATTGAGTTCGTCAGAAGGTATCCATTGTAACCATAACCTAACGCGTTGCCTGTCGTGAAAAATATCAGACATATTGTGAAAATAGAAGATATTGTGAAAAAAATGACACGTAGACAAATTGTGAAAAAATAGGTTTTTCGAGAAAAGTACATTCAGTGTTATTTAAACAACCTTATCGTTATACTGTTCAAGGATAAAATAATTCAGAGGGAACCACGCATTTGTAATTATTGTAATTACGTGTAATTATATTTGACTAGAGACTAAAGTCACTAGGTAGGTCCATGTATCGTTGAAATTCATTTATTCTCAAACCACGAAACGGAAAGAATAAATCGAGAGAATGGAGAACAGAAAACAACGAATCGGAAGATATAAGACTTTCGTAAAACGCTAACGTTCGTCCTTGTTCCAAAATTGCGACTATCGAATATACGCGATGTTTCGGAATAACGCATTAAATCGCGAATTTCACGGTGGTCAAATAATTTTTGCAATTGAAATTGGTGTTACGTACATGAATCGTTATGGGTTTGAATTGAAACATCGCGATTCTCTTGCGTTTCTCCTTTCCCGAATCCACAATCTATTTTCCAGTTAAACTTGAAAAATCGTACGTACCTGAAACAAAATGAAGAAGCTTATTAGTAACAATGGAAATATTCGCATAAATAAAACGGATAAAAAAGAAATTGAATAATTATGATTGCAATGTTAATATCTAATTCCTACATAGAATTAGACTTTTATAAGTTTTATGATATACTATAAAGTTAACATTTTTCACGAACTTTTCTACCACGATACTTTGTATTTCCACTCATATTCTAAAAATTGTTCTCAATCTTTAAACGATAATAGCACATTTAATGTCTGTTTGAAACTGAAGAACTGCAAAAGTAGGTACGAAGTGGTAGTAACGATAAGGTCGTAAAACAAGTTCTAAATGGTCACTCCCGACAGGGACGTGCACTGATTGTCACGTG
Organism: Bombus affinis; assembly: GCF_024516045.1. Lineage (NCBI taxonomy): Eukaryota > Metazoa > Arthropoda > Insecta > Hymenoptera > Apidae > Bombus > Bombus affinis. The sequence goes on along the minus strand of NC_066349.1, from coordinate 8,813,553 downwards.
CTTAATGCCATTATACTCCGGCTTCCTGTTCTGTCGTATATAGCGCTATTCGCAGGAACACTAGGAGGTTGTAAATCTCATTGGACTTGCGACGATATTCGGTGCAATGTTACGTGTCAAATTAACATCCCATGGCTGCTTCAATTGGCACGATTCACTAAGACGTATTTTATGAATAACAGAATAATGTTAAGTGTGTTTTACGACTAGACTTTCACAGAAATAGAATTCACAAACGATGTTAACCAACCTGTACTTGTTCAAGATTTTAATAAGACACATGTGTATGTAATCAATTTTCAAGCAGGTAATCGTTAAATGAAGGTTGTATAATCTTCTGTAACATGGATTGGATTTTATAGAATCAATCAATTTTATAGAATAAGTAAAAATTGAATTCTATAGAAACTTAGACTTGAGTATGGCTTTCTTGATTGATTAGTGGTCAAACGATATTTTGAAATGTTTCGATGGAATTTGTAAATTTGTATTATGGCAAAACATAATTTTTCTCCTGTTAATTTTATTCTCGAGAAAATTTCAGATCTAGTTTTATTATTATATTATATAATTATTTATCATATTTACTTTATTTAATCCCTAAATTATATTCTACTAAACTCACGTCTGAGTAATTAAAGTAACAGACAAATTCGTTCAAGACTGACACACTTTAGTCTCGAAACTGGTTGGAATAAGACAGATCAGTTTTTAGAAACACCGCAAGACCGATTGTTCCGTGCTCGACGTTTTTCAAACGAAACAATCTTATACCGTTACGTTTTTCTTTAAATTTTGATCGATCTAACGGATGCATCAAGATTCAGGAAGCACGAGTCTGCTCGCGGATGACGTCTTCCTCTGCTAAAAGATAAAAATCAACAAACTCCCTCGAGGAAGCAATCATTCTCCCCGTGTAATATACTCCTCGTAAACGGCATTAGCTTGGCTAATTGCAAAGAAAACGAAGGAAAGTTTCCACGTAATTGTATGACCACCAATGTTACTAATATTACTATATATGTTTCTTACAATTTTTCTTTCCAATTAAATCATTAATATTATCGATACATCCGCCATCATCTCGATATACATGTATCCTAACATCCTGTAATAAAATAAACCTGTACAACGCTAATTGTTAATATGACTCGCTTAACAATTTTTTGAATCCTATGAACTTCCATAAGACCGAAGAACATAACGGAGGCTTATCATCGTAACGCTACGATAATCGCCCCGAGTTACTCCTTTAGACGATTCACAATCAGCCAATCTGAACAGAAATTTAATGTTTCATCGCGTCGATCGGTCTCTTTCCTTTAGCAATCCTTTTGCATCTTGATAAACATTTGTAGGATAAACCGCAGGAATTCTCATCTCCGTGCTCGCGATACACATTTTCCAGCTGGGGAAACCGAGCGCATTTCACCTTGGCCGAACAATTTCCGCACGCCGATATCGCCGATCTTGAGCGGTTCGATCGTTGCGCGGAAGCTCACGCGTCACAAATCTCCGTTCTCTCTTTGCTTATTTTTACTCCTTTTCTTCCGTCATAATCTCACAAGAACGGAAACATGGACAGGCTAAGGTAGGATTATTTAGGTTAGAATGATAGATACTGGAAGCGAGCTAAGTAATTTGTCTTGAAATTGGTCGAATCCGGTTATGAACAACTTTTGATCTAGAAATATCCATTAACATCATTAAGCATGTAATAAGTATTAGATATGATACTACTGAATATTGCAATTTCTCTATTTAATAGATAATCGATTGTTCAGATATATAACAATTATATTTTATAATTATATAGTTATATCAAATATAACAATTTCTATATGTACCCATTTTCGGATTTGAAACATTACCAGTATAATCACGCAACTATAATCCAATCTCCTTACAGCGTTTAATGAAATTTCAAAATTTTTCGTATAACATATGCAATATATTTATAAAAGGTATCTACGAGTGTGCTACTTCCTTGAGCCTGTATACGTCCCCTAAAGCAGGAAGGTTTCAAACGTAGAAAGAAATTTAAAATTAGAAATTTTTCTGCTTATATCTAAACGAAACTAATACGGAATATGATACAAATGCACGTAGGAAAGCCAATATTTGAATTAAAACTAATCATACAAGCAATATGTCTACGTATATAATTATGTATTGTTCACGCCTCGAAAGAAAGAGGGAGGTAGATAGATGATAGATAGATAAATAGATAGATAGAGAGAGAAAGAGAGAGGAAAAGAAGCTTCGTCCTTCTGTTTGGTCGCGAGCAATTACGAGCAGCGAAACCGTCTCGAAAAAGCAATTCTGCCCGTGCATGGGGACAGCCCCCAGAGTCGGTGTAAACAGCGAACGGAGTTATTAGAGCCCCGTCATTTCCGCGACCGAACAATCGCGGTCCCACGCTCCTTACGCGCTGATTTGCGCTCTACGGGGCTCGCCCGTTCACATCCTGCGATTCAAGGCGTTCATTTCCTTCCCCTTTTTATTCCTTCTCCGGTCTCTTGCTCCTTGATCAGCGTTAAGTCCAATCACCTGTCGTCTCTTAACTGGTCCCAATCTGTAGAGCTCTAACGCGAGACAGAGAGCTTCGTTATCGTGATATGCGGTGACTGTGGTGACGATAATGATATCAAAGGGGAAGATTGAATGGAATAAGTTCCGTGGACCATGATAGGGGGTGGTTGTGATCTTTACATGCAGACGAATTATCCTGCCGTGAAATATATGTCATGGAAGGAAGGTATACATATCTGAAAAAAATTTAGTTGTACGTAAGGACCATGAAATTTACGTATCGTTAGAAACATAAAGATCTGTACGACGAAAACATTCAACGTAGAATGAGGAATTAATTTCTGTAGAAATTTGTAGATTGTCATTGAGATGGTTATCGCGATTATCGAAGAAAATTGTTGCAGCTGTTACATTTAAGAAGATTAATGAGAAACCAGATATTATTTGACGTTTCGAAAGGTGTATTTAAAAAAGTAGTGTTGAAAGCACGCGCGCGAACGAGGAATCATGATAAAACAAACGAAACACACGAAACGTCAAAGTTAATAACGTTTTTGTGCGAAAGCAGCGGCTATAGTTCGCTTCGAATTTTTTGCATTATATGCAAAACGACGAATTGCACCTGTCAAGGAGATTGCCATTCGCGGAACGAATTTTAACTAGAATAAATTTATAACAGAAAAAAGTGTCGCGATTTTTCCACATCTGTCTCTGTGAAAAGTTGATAGTTCAACTTTTAGCCCGCAGTAAGATTTGAACGACAGTATCTGACATTTACGTGGTCCAAAAATCACCTAGTCAGAATAAGAAACTAGAAACCAGATTTTATAAATTACACAAGGCGCTCAATATAAAACTAGTATTACGCGTATGTATGAGAGCATTATATAAACGAAAATTCCTTTTACCACTATTTCCATGAAATTATTAGCGTTAATATAAGTTGCAAGTAAAATCCGCAAATTAGGTTTGTCAAAAGCTATTCCACACAAACACTACGAATCAACATCACGACGCTTCGAAATCCAAATCCTTCTTAAATGTTAGCCGATGCCTTTTATCAGTATTCTCATAAAATCGTTACTGTTCGTTAACTCTATTCTATCTAGAAGCGGCGCTTTCCGCTATTTCCGATACGTGTAACTTCCTCCCCCGTTCGACTGACTCTCCCACCTTCTCGCCAGTTTCCGCTCCGTCACGTGTTTCGTCGCAATTTCCGTTCCCATCTATCTCAGGTATTCCCAATTTTTCTCCGACTTGTCTCGTATTTCCTTCTGTCTGAAAATCCAATTTGATACGTCCAGTATCTAGAAATCCGATTTCACGCATTCGCCGGCTGGAACTAAACGTGTATGTCCCTTATTACGTGTCATTCGCAGCTCGGCCAGCGAACAAACGTGAGCCACCCCCATTTTCTAAGACCCGTTTCGTCCGATCGCATCTTTCTCGTCATCGTGATCCTAGACAACCTTTCCGCGATCGCCGACTCTTTCTTTCCCTATTCGAATTTATCGTCATCCGTTCCCAACACGTTCCTCCGCTCTCATTCGCGTTCCATCGATCGTCTCGTTTCCTCGAATCGGCTCCAACGATGACGATTCGATTCCTCTTCGGCGACATGGGATCGGTGTAACGTTGGTTTGGAAAGAAATGGATGGAAAGATTTGACGGTGAGTTACTAGTACGAGAAAATCATCGATGCTGTTTTAAATAGCGAGACAGTTCTGCAAAATGTTAGATTCGATCATTTTGTCTAGAGCAAGCTAACGTATGAAATTGGACGAGATAAATGAAATAATAGAATTTTCAAAATGATATCCAAGTATCATGAGTATTTTACTCTATAATTATAAGATTCTTCTAAAGTTCAATTCTATTTTCGTTAGCGTGAGGTCAATGAACGGAACAATTTTTACGAACACCTTCATTTTTCCAACAATTCTCAAACAATAACTTTAAAAGTGCAGACAATCTTCGATCTAATGATATTCCTTTCGATAAAAACTTAAGCAAAACCAACGCGTCTCCGAGAAAAAACGCAAATCTGGAAACCTCTCCGGACATCTCCTCCCGTGTCAATCTTCTCGGCACGCAATCAGAAAAATCTTCAATCTTGGAAGTCGTCTGTTCGAATTCCGGCTTTCGCCTCGTCGAAACGAGTAAACCTCCAATAACTTGGAGGAAAGAGAAGTTCTAAGAAGGAACGTGCGCAGAAAGGAAGGTCGCATAGAGAAAAGAAAGAGGAGCAGATTCACGTTGTTCTTATCGTAAATCCCGGTTCATACAGCTGTCCCTAACAACTTTCCTCTCTCACCTATTCGCCGAGTCGCGTCGTCGGTCCATCAAGCGAGATCGTCCTGTTTGCCGTCTCGGTCGTTTCCCCTGTGGAGGAGTTCTCCCGTCCCGTAGAGACTCCATGAATCCTCCGAGGCGTCGCAGAGCCCAGCTGCCGTTTATCATATTGCCGCGATCGCTTCGAATCGCGTTTTCACGCGGCGTTGCCCAGGATTATTCAATCTGGCCGGGAATGGCCGCGCCAGAGAACGGCTTTCGAGGATTGAAAGCTTTCAGAAAGGCGAAACGAGACATCCGGCCCCGCCAGATCCGCTATCGAGGATTCACTGTCAGAATGAAATTCGAATTTGGAAGAGGGAACGCCAACTGGATTCCTCTTTTTTCGCCCTTCGTTGCTGAGCTCTTTTGTTCCCCTACGTTCCTTCGAACTAACTTTTCGTGTCACGGCCACAGAGTTATCGCAAAGACAAGCCGGTTTGTTTGACTCGTTTTCTGGCACGAAAAGCGAAAACAGCGATAATTCACGAGATTTTTTCTACCTCTGCTGTTTGGGTAATATTTTTTCGCCGAGATCTCGCCATTTATCTGTTGCCCTGTGAAGGATTTTTCTTGCTTTGGTAGGGCCTGTGAAAAGCGATGTGTCTGTAAGGTTGAATTTTTACCGATGAATGAATACGATGGCCTTTTTCCCTGCCGTCGAGTGACATTTTGCGTGGGTGGTACGGGTTTATAATTATAGGCGTCCTGGCTTATCTGCTTCGTCATGGACGTTGAAAAGAATGATTTATTACTTCATTCGTGTATAAGAAACGTTTTGATCCTTTGGCGATAATGTTCTACCTGTTTTAACGCGTTACTATACATACCACACGTGTTAATTTTCAGATAATTCCCATGCAACGATCGAGTGAAATTTGCTATCTTGGATAAGAAATTCGAATTATAAAAATTATATTCGCCTCTTCTTTTTTTTTTTTTTAAATAAGCGAAAATGTTTTACTAAAAATTCCGCTGATCTCCTAAAACGATCTATCGACCACCAAAGAGAAAATATGGAACACGTTGAAAAATTGCCAACATTTTAGAAAACCGGAATTACCGTGTCTCGGCTAGAATCAGGGCTGGAGCAGACCGGAGCCGGTTATTTTATCATTTTCCTTCGCAACGCTCCGCCGATTCGCATTTCGTGCCGGCATCTGGAGAGAAATCCGCGATTCCGACATAAAAATTCCGGGTTCGCGCGTTCTGTCCAAGATAATCGGATTTTTCACACGTTCCTTTCGGGTGCTTGCGCGAACGGACCTTGATAAGGCGGCGGAAACAAAATAAAATTAGCTATTAATCACATTCCACGAGAATCTGTCGTGCGGATTGCTCGTCTACGTGCACCAACAAGAATAGTAGAAACGGAACAGAGAAAAGGGAGAGAGAAAAACGGAGAAGGGAGGAAGACGAGTATGGCCACGGCACGTTTCACAATTTATCCCCGCAATTTCGGCGCTACGGCAATTATGGACGGGCATTTATAAATATTAGCGGCGGAACTGCGTGTTCCCGCATGCTGGCGTTTTCCGTGACACATTTTTTTTCCCGCTACGAAAAATCAACATTCGAGAAATACGCTCGTTTTAAGCGTCGAATACACCCCTCCCTCGCCCCTCCCTCGCGGCCAGATTTTTGGTATCCGATACAAATCCGATGTTCGGTTTCCTTCGCGTTTCAAAGAATCAGGGACTTCTTGATTCTCACAATTTTTATTCCTGATCCATGACCATTTTTTTGTTCTCAAAATAAACGAATTCCCTTTTTACCAGTTTTACTATTATCATCTTTTTTTATTTGAGTTTTTGATAAGGGATATTGGCGCGGTATTGGTTACAAGATGCATTTCTGTATGTACGCATGAATACCAGTTAATTCTAGAACGTTGGTTTCATTTGAGGATACTCGATTAGTAAGATCATTGCGAAGGTACATTCAACTATGTGGAAATTACTTCGATTAAAAGTGTAATGCTTTGAAGAAGTTAGGCGTGTATAACTTAAAATTGTATTTAAAGAAAACAACACCCTATGTACAAAATGTTCTATAGTACAGCACTAGCGAGTAGGATATGATCCTACATGAGAAAGTACGTCAAAAATAGATGGATATTTCTAAATAAGGCTTTATTTGCGAGAAAATTGGTTCGAGAGAAGAGCAAATGCTCGCGCACTTAATTCTTTACTACCTGTAATCCTATTGGTTGTTATCAATATAAGCTCTTTTATAATATTTCAGTAATTGTCGATTCACTTGGATCGTTTATATTCATTCCAGTTAATTATATAAGCTGAAACGATCCGTCTGAATATTATCGAATAGTTTCTTTTTGTATAGTACTTGTATATTTGTGCAGTATCGATGTAAAATGTCGATATTTATCAGCTTATCTATTTTGAAGTTATGTGCGTACTTGGTATATTGTCAAGTCGTCTTAAAAGTATTGTTTCTCTTTTTGGAATAACTTAGGTATTCGAAATTTTTCAATTGGATTTGAACCTATTTGTAATACACATAATTATACCGAGGATATTTATGCAAATTCGTCATCATATCTTTAATAGTAAAATGATATCTATTATAGCGAGTACCTACCTAGATAGGCTTAGGATATTTTGCATAATTTTGCATATTGTATGCATTCCGTGGATTTTTTCAATTTTAAATTTCTCACAAGTTTATAAATATCCCTGATCTATGCATAATTTTATCTTTGAACTTTAACTTCAACGCATCTTTCATATCTAACCAGTAATTCCTAGTTCCACTTAACGCCGATGATTATAATTTTAATAGATAAGCACTTTATTTGTACTATTTTATCATTTCTTATTCTAAGTTATATATCTATTATTACTTCTATCATTCTAAATATTACTACTTTTTTATTCTAAATATTTTCTTCAATATGAAGCTTTGATTGTCGATATTATTATTTTCGTATAATACGAGTATTAAAATAAACGAAGAGGTTCTTTTTTAACGATCTAATGATACTAAGTCCATGTGAAACGATAAAACGGTAATAAAAAACATATCGATAATAATATCATACACACAGTAGTATGAGAATGTCTGTATAAATTTATAACAGTACGAACATTGTTAATTTAATCCTTTGTAACTTAATCCTTATTTTATGGATGTAATTTACTTTTGAAATATCTCTGTATTAAACGGGCCGTGTTAAATAAAAACAACTTAGTACATGTCAGGATGCAGTTGCTTTCAGTGATTTATACTCCAAAACAGCTGACACCAGTTTTATATCATCAAAATATTGTATAAACGCGAGTGGCGGATAGTTAAGATAAAATAAAAGTAATTGAACGACTGTTTGAGATATATAGATTTGACTGCAGTAAAATATGTGTCTAAATAAACCTTTTGGAGGTGATGTATAGAGCATAGAAAGGTATGCATATAATATAAGTGCATGATGCATGTGCAATGTGCATGAAAGAGATTAAAAGATCCAGTAAAAGCAGGTCAGCATTTCAGTTTTAGCTTAGATTTTATTGCTAAAAGCATTAAGACAAAACAAACAGGGGAAAGCTAAAAGTAACAGAGGAGAAAATTATAGGATAAAAATTAATAGTAAAATTATAAAAATGTAATAATACAAAGATAGAATATACTTCAGTCGTACCTCATAAATTAGTGGACTTTCAGTTGGTTTAAATAACATTTTATGTATTCAACTTGTGTATATATTCAACCTATCTGTTCCGTATTCCTTCATTTATACCTTTGAAAGATCTCTTTGCTGAAGCAAGAAGTTTTACCTAGTTTTAAGTGTATCATTTTAATTACGTTAAATTATTATTAATTTATCTTTTCATATCTTACAAAAATCATTGTGATCATATAGGTACAATACACACGCACACACACAGCAGATATATATATATCATTCTCAACATTTTAATAGCCCAAGTGCTCTCTTAGATTTTCTTTCAGATTCTAGTTTATTCTTGCGAACATTTAAATGATCAATATTAGTCCTAACCTAAATAATGCTATAACATCAAGCCTAAAATTATGTTTAGAACTTACAAAGGATACGTGTTCTATCATCTTGACGAACACGAATTGAATATATATATTAATTGATATATATATATATATAGATTCTTATGAGAGTATGTATTTTATGTCTCATTCGGAAAAGATATTTCGTCAGAATACGCATTCACTGTACCTTAATCTAAAGTTAATGAATCCAATTGCAACATTCTATTTCTCGCGACACACAAAACATTCAATGTTTATATGAAACTCACCTTATGACGTTCTCGTTGTTCATACGTATGTGTTACTTCGGCGTCGTTCGTCTAATTTCACTCCCCATGAACCTCACGCCAGTCTTTTATACAATATCCACAGTTTTTCCTCACTTCCATCACGACACATCATTCGACACGCGATTCACGTTCCACGATTCGCGACATACATTCCAAATTGTCACCATCGACTTCAATCGCTCCAAATTAACTGCCGCTATAAGTCAATATAAATCAAAGATGGCGGCGTATCAGTTTCAACAGAAAAACGCGGGAGCGGACGATCGACAATTCTCGAGTAACATCGTGCGTATTCACGATTGCGCAGAAAACCAGCGCGCATCTCACTTAGATTGGCTATTATAAGCAAATATGATATTATTATTATAATTATTATACTATTATACAAATTATTATAAATATGATATTATTAAGCATATAGTGGCTTACGAAAGTATCATATTTGAAATCCTTTATGTATATATTGTACGTGCTATGGAAAATATTTTGTTAGCACTGTAACGAGATACAACTGTCATGAATATATTGGTTAAATATGAAACTAATCTGAAAATGTGTGTAAAGGTTAGAGACATTTATCTTAAACGTATATTTCACGAAAAATTAATCAATAGTTAACAGCATGAATAGTCATCTTAAACACGTAACGAGTACTAAACATGATTCCATTGAATATATCGAGGCTTGGTAATATAACGAATAATTGACTATTTAAATATTTCTCTGACTTCTAGGAAATATGCACTTATACTAAATATCTTGTAATTTGTGTATATATTTCCAGATTTGTTTCAAATCTAACCAATGCAGCCATGATAGTCGAATCTGATAACAGTACGAAGGAAACTTCAAAATGTTTCGTATAACGTATAATACATAGTATATTCGTTAAATATTCGAATACTTACATGCGAAACACTGTATCGAGGAGAAAGACACGAGAACGCGCGTTCGATGGTTCTCGGGTGACATTGTGGGTATTTGCGATTGCTCGGAAAAACTGCGCGCGGATCGTTAAGATCCGAGATTAATTGCGTACGTATGCACGGGAACGCGATGGTGAATAATTTCTAGCGCGTCTATACGGCTATGCAAATCGCGGTTCGTGCACAAGCCAGAGCAAACTGTTCGAAAGTAATTCGCCAATAAGAATAACAGCTCGGAATGGCGGATATCGAAAACACGCCATCGGCGAACGTCCCGCAATTTGCATTTCTGATACGCTCGCGATACACCGCGCGATGTAGCGCGGCAAAAAAAGAGATGAGAAATTGGAAACGGTTACACCCCCGATGTCCCCCCCTGCCCCGGTGTAATATTTTACAATGCCTCGCCGGGGACAAGGTGTTCGAAGTCTATGCACGTTCGCAACGCGGAGAAGAGAAGAAAAAAAAAGCGCTTTGGTTTTAAATGAGAACAGTGCCTCTTTTCGATCGTGTTGCCCCTCTGCTCGTCTTCGCCGGTAATAGACCGTATGTATTTTAAAAAATGATTTCCATTTATCTGTTGACGCACTGGGTGCACGGAAAATGGATATCAAGTATGAAATATGAAAATTGATTTTTCGTCCGGCGTATAAGGAAGTGGAGGTTATAACATTTCGAGTAATAATTCGCCCTCTTCCTAAAAAGGAGTCGTACTTCATCGGTTCAACAACGGAATATAAAGGAAAAAGCCCGTTCTCGAATGTTGCTCGTGTTTCTTGCTGGAAACTTTTTAAAAGCTCATTTTTTACGGAGATCTCGTTCTTTATTTATTCTCCCCTCCAGTCCAGTACATTATTACTCGGTCCCAATATAGCCGTTTCGAGGCATAATAAACGGAATTTTCATACTTTCCTGTCTCTTCTGTTCCGTTCTTAGTTAAGTGCGCACGTGTGTGTTCAATTTTTACAGGATGCACCGCGGCCTCGTTCAGGCGAAATTTTTCGCGCATACATCGCCGAATATGAGGCGCGTTAACGGAGGAAGAAGTAGCTGGCAAGCTATATCATTTTGCAGTCCCAAGAAGGAAATGAAATGTGTAACGACTCCTTCTGAAACGCCGCGCCCTTAATAAGTTCGTCCCCCAACATTCTTATTTTGTTTGTTCACGAACTTTTTTACCCTGAAGGCTGTATAATAAGGTGAACTCACATTTATATTAGTAAAATGTCGCGGTGTAACACAGAATTACGGTATACAGGATTGTATGAAGAAGCTCAATTTCACTTGAGATTTAAAATATATTTCAGATCGAATAAGATAATTCACTCGCATTGATAATTATCATCGATGTATAAAGTATCGAGAAGCTAAATAATGAGAACGAAAGAGTAAGACAAATTCTGACGTTGCAAATATTTTTCTTGAAATTATACACAAAAATAAACTAAATTATTTTTAAACATATAGACAGAAATTCGAAATAATATCGCAACAAAATTGTTAAAGCATCCATCGAAAAAGTATTATTAAAGCATCTTATAAAGTACATGTACAGCTACTAGGAATAATTTTGGCCAACGATGCCTACGATTTTTAAAGCGTCTTAAATTTCGTACGCGGCGTTTCACGGAAAAGGGCCATCGTTTCACTAAATCGTCGGCGACAAAAATTGGAAAGGTCTACGGTGTGCTTATGCTAAAGTACCCCCATTGGCACGCGGCCAAACAGTGGTGGCGACGATTGTTTTTGCATCGAAGGAATCGATTCTCGCCCTCGAACATCGTAAAACCAGAACGGCTGCGCCCGTGCCACCACGTGTCATCGTTCCAATCACCGTTTGCCCTTTGAATTTTGGAGCATTCGAAGAACAAAGGCATGGAATCGTTTAGTGTCATCAGCGAAATTGGAATGAGAGGGGCGAGCGAGCAAAAGTTTCCAAACGAAACGATATCACTCGACGTCAATAGGCTGGATATTTATCGAACGACAATTTCGAGTAGGCGTTAAAACAAAATCATTTAATACGAATAATACGATATTCGGTTATTGCGTGTATGCAACTTAATCTCTCACATTATGATTTATGATTATGTTTTAATTGAAAATTTCAAGGAACGAACGTGTCGAAAATGTTAAGAATATAACAGAGGGAAAGGACAAAAGAAATGTTTGCTCTTGAATGGAATAATTGGGCCATACGCGATCACAACAGTTTATGAATTAGATTTTATAATTTTCAGTTAATTTTAATTACATATATAATTTTAACTTAATTATAGTTTGGATTCTACGTTTTATACATCGATTGTCTTCATCGTATTTAACATAGAATATTTATTACAATGCATTATCCTAAAATTGAGTAATTCAGCTTAAGTTATGGGTCATTTACGACTCGAGGATATCAGTTGTAAATGGAATATTGGCGATATTTAATTCAAACGATAATCACAATTACTAAAATATTTCCTCCTCTATATTAAACACTTCACAGAGTCAAATACTTCATTCTATTTTAAAAAAAATATTACGTATACGTTAATTAATTGAAAAATTCCTGAATGTAAACATCTAACGCGAATTGCGATAAGGAAGAAATGTTACTCGGTTTAAAATGCAGACTTCGAAGAATCTGCAAACAGATCTCGAAAACAACTTATCAGAAGCACGCCATACTTTATCTCATTTATTGCGAATACTTGCGTGCTTCTCATTGGAATCTCTAAATCTCGATATGTACTTCGCCGTTACCGGATTCCTCATGAACCAGTTACCGTGGGTATTCAACTTGACAACCAGTCGTTACAAGATAGAAACGCGTGACCAGCTTGAGAGTCATGACCAACAAAATACAGCAAGAGAATGATGAGTACAATCGTCGTTATGTCTGTCAGAATTGAATATTTCTAGAAACGCATTATGTCTCCATTTTTGCACGTCAACTGTTAGTGGTTTCTAACTTGAAAATTACGCATAATCGCTGCTTTCTGATCATCATCGACGTTCGTATAATCATTTTCTTGCAGCTGTACAATATCCGAGGATAGAAATTTTCTAAAATTACATCAACTAAATATACAGATAGCTGCATCATTCTTAGAGTAATAAGCTGAGAATTGCTTTCTGGGTAATTCGAATCATAAAGGAAACACGTTAAATAAACGAATGATAATACAATTGTTTGAGTCAATTTCATTTTAAGAAACTCATAAAACTTCGAAATTTTATACATGAAGAAATATTCAATTCACTTATTCGTCATGAATCTTCTTTCATTTCCAACCATCCCATCATAGCGCAGCGTAAATAATCATGGCATCATACCTTTAATCTTTCACGATGAATTAAGCAATACATGAATGAAGCCTGGGAACAAAAACACACAGGAAAAATTGTGAAGCAGGGAAAATAACGTAAAATGAACCCTTTGTGTAGGTATTCATTTCGCAAAAATGTGTATATGTAATTCAAAGTTACAACCGACGTATAATCCAAGTTATATAAACGAACAACCATACAATTTTTCAAGCTACATTAATTTTAAAAAGCTGGAAACTGAAAAAAATTCAAAATGCAATATACAAAGAATCCTTTGATCCAGACGGGCAGAAATCCTTTTCCATGTCAAGTCACCCTTCGTAGTACACCATGAACATCCATAGAACGATGCCTTTAATCTCTCACGATGAATTTAAGCCATGAACGAAGGCGCGGAATAAAAACACGTAGGAAAAAATTGCAAAGCAGAATGAAAATAGCATCGAACGAACCCTTGCCGCGTGTCATTCATTCCACAGAAATCAGCGTGCAGGAGAACGCGCAGAATAATGCGGCAACATGTAAATAGAAAGCGTAGCCGCAGAGGCTGGGAACATTTTTAATCGCGTTAATTAAATACCCTGAGCGAGGATCGAACTCGTATTTTGGTTTTAATGCAACTGCGCCGGCCTAATGGAACGAGAGAGGCGAGGCTGACAGCAAACATTACCAGGCATTTACATTTCAATGGGAACCGACGTGGCCCGTTCCTTTAATTTTCCACCCTCGTCCGCCTGTGTGTTACCCGTGGAAGTTTGCAAGCGATACATTACACACACGTACTCTCTCTCTCTCTCTCTCTCTCTCTCTCTCTCTCTCTTTCTCTCTCACTCTCTAACCCTTTCATCCATACCCATATTCTCTTCAACAAATAACGTGTCGATACACCTTACGCGAAATTAGCAGCAACGCGGTCGTACAGTACCACAAACGATCGAAGTTTGCAAACGACACTCTGGCCGTGGATCTATGCAAACAATGCAAAGCGCACGACGATACTGGTGAACACCTTCGATATCGATGAGGCCACGTGTGCTGAGCTGGCCTCGATAAACACCAAAGGTGCTTGTTATAATGCGCTCGAACAATACTGTAAACACTGTGCTACCAAATGAGATCACCGATTCGAGTGACTGTTGCCACAGGGTGTTTTCCGAATTGTTATCAGGATTTAATGATGTAGATTTACGTGTCGATAACGGCGTGTGAATTTTGGTTCATCCGGAAAGTGAAATATTTTGTTAATACACGGTTCACTGCTCAGAAATGTGCTTAGGGAGGTTTGTTTATATCATATATATATAACAATTTATGTAACTAATAAAAGCTAAGATATAGGAAATTCCGCGAGAAAGACCAACTTTCTGATTTAATACAAAATATTTATTGAAACGAGAATATGATAAGATTAAGTTAGAAAGTAAGAAATTTTGTGATTTTAGAATTGTATCAATAAGAATCGGAATCCTTTCGAATCGAAGATTTATCTTTTTCCTTTTACGGTTTAGATTGGAAGGATTTGCTTATTTATGAAAAGATTTCCGCATTAAGTACACGTATTCCGTAACATCTCGCGTTCCGTTAAATCTCGCAATGGTAAGCATTCGTCGAAGCTTGTCCCAAAACTCGCCAAGAACTGCAGATTTCAACGGATTACGGTACACCTTCATATTCCGTTCCATTAAAGAACGAAATCCGAACGAAGTTGAATCGATTCTGTGCTGCGCCAAAATCCAACCCCCGAATTAGCCCAGATTAACGAAATTTCCAACTTACCCACTTTCTTCGACTTTTCAAATCCTCCTTTTCCATCGTTCCACTATTGGATGCCGCCTTTGTCTCGGAATAAAATCATTCCGCCAAAAAAAAAGAAAAACAAAGAAAAAGGAAAAAACAGTTCAACAAAGAACAACTTCAACTTTTTAAATTTGTTCTCTCGGAGAGAAGTTCTGGTACATCAGCTGCTTTTAACGAAAGCCCAGTATTTGCTTTTTCAGATTACCTACTTTAAACTACACCTGTTCATTTTCGTAGTAAAATTGCTAATATATCAGAATATTATATACGTGATCAATTAATATCGATCTTTTTATTTAATTCCTTACTCGGACTCTGTTTCGACTTCTCGACAAATACGAGTACATCTTCAACAAATTCAACTTACCACAATTTAAAGACGATAACTACAATTCTCTCAAATACTTCGTTCTTGTCGTTATTAAAATCTAACTTTTTGGACACCCCGTAGAATCGAGTAAGATTTCGCCAGAACAATGCGCACCTACGGCTAGTTAATGCATATGTAAAAGTATGCACACCCCTCGACCCCTTTTACTCGTATTAATACGCGTGGATGAGGACCCGTGCCAGTGAAGAAGCCTCTCGAATTTGAACTTTTATTTCGCGCCCCTCTAAATTAGCACGATGTCGTTTACCATAACGACAGATGGTGGCCGAGGGATCCCGTAACTCTCAATGACGCTCATTGTGGACGTCGAAATGAGAGAGGGCAGATTCAAAATTCGTCGCTTCTCGAGAAGGGTAAGGGACGCACAATTAGCTAGCCGTTAGTTGGGTCGTTTCTCACACTGGCAAACGACTTGACGATCGAACGACACGTCGTCACTGCGCTGATAAATTAATCAGAAGTCTGTCCCTACGGAACACGAAGTACAGAAATTGATAAAACAATCTCTTTTTAATTGATCGTTTACAGAGTCGCATCAATTACTGATATAAGTTAAACGATGCTTATTGGTAGTTAAAATCGTAAGTTAACTTTTAGAGAAGAGGAATTGATATTGAAGTATAATATGGCAACAGAAAATTCATCACAAAATGAAATGAATAATTCGTGTACCGTATGTATTACGTGTTACCTTCCTGTTCTGTTTTGCTCTCATGAAATGTTTCACGGATGAAGTATATTTGATATTGAATTATTAACAAAATATACTGGGTACCTTAAATATACCAAAAAATTAGCTCCTTTTCAAAAGCAAGTCGAACTAAACTAAAACATAGTCTGCACATTCGAACATCTTGGAAACGACAGCAAGAAAGAGGAAAATCACTGCATATTCGCCTCCATCCATTCACGCAACACGTTTTAACTCCATTTTCCACTCGCCGTGTTCTAAATCTAAAATCATGTACCATATGCCGGCAACCTGGTAGAAAATGGAAGAGAAAGGAAAGAAGACGAGGAAATTTAGCAGATGGAGATTCCTGTGTCCTCAGGCTGGTTGAGCGTATGGGTGCAGGTTGCATCTGGCGACACTGAGCCTCATAGAAGCACCCCTGAAGCAAGAATTCAAGGTTTCCGGCGGGCCTCAGGCACGCTAAGGCATCTTTCGCGTTCCCTACAACGCTGCAACGTCTTCTTTCCGGCTGGTTAACTGTCGCTCGGAAATACGACCAAGTCTCTTGGCACGGACGAACTTCGTCGGCATCTCTACCGGAAAACCGCTGAACTCAACTGCTTCTTCCCTTCCGTCCAGGATTTATCGTCCTTCTTTATTAATGATTTATCTTCTTCTCGTCTCCCCGAATATTATTATTTCTTATAACTTTGGCATCGAAGAAACTTATAACAAAATAGAATATTCTATATGTGTGTACTGGAGAACTCGTGAATCAGTTTGATTTCTAAAATAGAAATGGGGAGATACACTGTCGTAAGTATTGAGACGTTTATTTTATTCTGTCTTTTATATCATAAGGCTCATATACCTAGAAGGGAGGATGAAGTGGAAGGACAGAAGAATACTGGCAAGATTCAGATGTGGAAACGAGACCAAAGGAAGGAAGGGAGAGGGAGAAAAAAGATACAGACTATGTAAAAGGAAAGAAGAAGATCTGAGACATGTAATAGAAGAATGTGAAATAACGGGTGGACCAAAGGACATAGGAAATACACTAAATGAGAGGGGAGAAGGTTTAACAGAACTGAAGGCAATAATAGAGAATAGAAGGGCAAACGACAGGAAGGATGCATAGCAAGGAGACTAAAGTCCAAAGTTGCAATAGTTTTTAGTCATTAGTGGTTAATTTGTAGTTCCTAGTTTTATTTTTTGAAGATAGAATAGAATGGAAAAGAGGGGAGGTAGACATATAAGAAGAGAAATAGACATAAGAGATGTAAAACCGAAAGTTCGTCCAAAGCCGAAAGGCACGGGCTAAGCGATAATAAATAAAATAAATAAATAATAAATAAATCATAAGGCTCATATGATACGAGTAAATTAAAAGATTTAGAATTGTTTGGAAAAAGATTTTAGAATAAAACAATTAAAAACTAAAAGCACTCGAAAGCTTCCGTCTTTTCCAAATGTTACGAAATGTTCAAATGCTTATAATCGTTAGAGTATGAAGAGGATACAGAAAAAGAACAAATATTATATTTTAATCTTCTACCCAGTGAAATTACTTTTTCATATAGTTGAAACGAAAGTATGTTTTAGTATAGTAGCTAGTCTCCAATTTGTGCAACATAAAAAGATCTTGAATATTATGTTACACGAGTATACGTATACCAGCGAACTAATTGCAACTTTAAGATGTACCCGGCGACTAATGTTTTGCATTTAATACCAGTTTAACATGGATCGCGTGAGTCAGAGAAACTTATTCAGGCTGATTTGTGTACTGGCATGAAGTAGTTGAATTAGTCGGACCATGTGAATTCATTTGGCTAGAGCAGTCAAACTGCGGGCAAGTTTATTTGCCTGAAGCAACCAGAAGGTTAACCTGCAGAATCCCTCGTGCACTCGTTGACCCAGCTTTTATAACTATCTTTTGTATGAATGATGTATTTTGCACAATTTTTATGAACGTCATATTGTAAATGTTGCTCGAAACATGTTTATTTACAAAAAAAACATCGGGAAGTATTCCAATTTTTAGGCAAGTTATTTTAAGAATATTTTTATAATTACGTAATCTTTGATTTGAATATTTTCATAATATAGAGTAACAGATATAATAAAAATTAATTTGTTACTTTTATAACACACTGAATATAATTATAGATCCATTCTAAAGTTAGATATCTTCTTACTATTTTGGAGCTTCAGAGCACGGGATTAAAAAAGATTGTAATAATTTTAATAAAATACAAATTTAGAATATAATATTGGAACGCAAAAAGTTTTTTCTTTTTTATTTGGAAAACGATTGAAAACGAAGCTTGTCATATTCAGTGATCCGTACTTTTCAAATGACGAAAATAGCAGGCAAATTATGTTTCTTTCAAAAGCGTTTGCAAAATCTTTAATTTCTCTATATTTTAACATACTGAAATTACAACGCCTACTAAAGCATAGCGCTTCATCGGTTTCGGTATTTATATTGGAGAAAATTCCAGCGCATTTTAATCATAACTATATTCCTCAACAAAAATGAGCTGTTTAACGGTCGTTTAATGCGAACGACACGCAATCACGGGTCGTTCAATTTTCCAAAAACGTGTCGATAGAATCTCACTGGCTGCCGCGAGCAAATTAATGTCTCCTCCACGCTGTGCTGCAGGTAATTAACTACCAATCAACTAATACGACCTCGAAAGTGTGACCCGTTTTCAGATAGGCCCAATGCCGCGTTGACATGTAGGTATGGCATTTAATAATGAACATTCATGATTTCGCAAAATGCGACACGTAAAACTCATTTCTGCTGTAATTTCATTATTAATAACAATCACACGGTGACCTTTTATGAATAATACATTCTTTTAATAAAATGAATTTCTCAATGAATATTAAACTAAATTCAACTTTATTACTTGTAAATCATCTTTCATAAGTGATAAGTTGCAAGATTGCTAAATTATATCAGGTGTTAAATTCGTTTCACGTTGAATTTAATTCTGTGGTTAAATGTATCATGATTATTTTATTTGATCGATCATTGTTTAGTTAATTTTTTTATTTACTTTTCATATTTCTTTCACAGGAAATCATTAGGAATGGTATCTATTTTTACTTCTGCTGATTCTATCACTATTCACGACCACTCATTTGTAGATATATTTTTCCATAATTTGATCACAATCCTCGATTGGAAATTTTCCAATATCTCGCCTGACTTTTTTTTAAATACATTTCCTGTTATTAAAACATTTTCAATTTTGATCAATTAATAAAACGTATAATCTATGCTCAAGAGAGAATATTCAGCGAACAATTTCGTTAAGTAACAATTGCTAGAATCGTTACGCAATTTCTTTTAAGTGATTTTAATTGACTAATAGCGAGCAAAAGTGGCTATTTGTATGAAACGTCTACGAAATAACATTTAATATCTTCTAATGTTCATAATTCCAATAACGATCATGATCAGATTTTCTCATCAAACGACCTCGAACGAACCTCGATTTGAGAATTAGAGGGGCTGAGATAAGTTCGATCGTATGTTTTAATAGAACGCCTTTGGCGAGAAACGCGAATGGTGAGATAACACCGTCAGTATTAACCTCGACGTGACATTCAATTACCTTCACACGATCTTAAACGACTGCTGCACGACCTCCAATGACCTTAAATAACCTCCAACGATCGACGATCCAATTATTTCCAATAATCTCCACCGGTACAATTATCCTTTTATTTTTTATCTCGCTTTTTCAACGCTCTGATATTTCTACTACATTCTACGCTATTAGCTAAATTCTATTTTAAAAAATGTCCAAATTTAAGTACGATACTATTTCCAACTTCGCAATGTTCTACGATCTCTAGAATAACACTTTATCCTGAAAATAATTCACGAGCCAATTATTTTTGTTGAATTACAAATTCTTCAACAGAATGTTTAGTATCGCCGAACGACTGTTTAGATTAATTGTATGGTTACTTCCAATCTCACACAACATCCGACGATTCCTAATGCAACTGCACGCTCTGAAAAACATCACATATATCAAGTAATGGATCACCAAGATCAGGCATTAGTCTCCATCCCCCGGAATTGCCATGGAATTTCTGTTTCTCGCTGGATTAATTAACCGCTATGGCAGACCGTGTTTCCACCTTTTGTTTACAATCGAAGATCGATTGTGGGACGATGCTGGGAACGACACCGAACCGAATAACAACACTCTTCTTTGCTAATCGATCGATGATCCACTTGCTCTCAGTGACGCTTAATAGTACAATTACGTTTCAAGCATCTGAAAAATCAATATCAAAATTTTGATATTTCATGGCCACTCAGATTTTATTAAAACATTTTTGAGATCGAGCACAGCGTGGTTCCCAATTTCGCGTTGTTCCACGATCCCTAAAACGAGTCAAACTTTATGCTAAGTCGGTTGATTTCACAAAACTAAAAGACAGAGAGAATCGATGAAATTTGATACTGATTTGAGAGTGTGAAATTTCACAGAAAGCACATAATATGTAAAAGTAATATTTGATACCTGAAACAATTTTCTACCGAGGGTCTACTTTTTCCATCGTATCATCGAAAGTACGAGCTTGCAGCAAAATCTACGGTCAATTTGTCGCGAGACAATTTCGTCGCCCTCGCTCGCATCGATCAAAACTTCATTTTCGTTTCCTTCTAATAACAAAGAAAGTCCTGCAGGCGCGTCGTCAAATGCGCGAACGTTCATATAAACGAACGTCCTTTTTGTAAGCGACGAAACTATCGCGCGTCAAATTGTCGCAAAGAAATGGCCTAGAGACGAGCATCAGTCGAGTGTTTCGGCATTAAAAATGTTTAAATGTCAAAGAATGAAATCGTCTTTGACCTGTAAACGGATCAAATGGCACTTTATTTTGAAAATAATCCACGAGGTCTCCGTGCATCTTACCCCGATGACACGGTATTATCGCCATCCCTTTCCAACCCCTACAAATACGTAGCAGTGTGTGAAAACGTGTTGTATTCTACTCGGGAAACTCGACGACTCTGATCGTCGTCGCACCCTCTCGCGAAAAAAGGGGCGCGCGATTTCGGGGCGAAGCTCCATCAGCGCCGTTTCGTTGGGACTGTTTGCACCTTGCGTCGAAAGGAGAGTCAGGGCTGATTGCGTTACGAGGAGGTAAAGTGGAAGGGACCTCTTTTTGACTTGACCTTTATTCCAGGCGAAATCGACACCCGGGAAATCCGTGACACGGTTAGCTGCTCGCGTCAGCCGGGATACGTTAAACGAGAGACCTGCTGACAATTTTCGTCGGGTTTCGTGAACAGATTTGAGAGTAGAATGCTTAGGGGAGGGGGATGAAAAAGAAATCTTCATCCATTCTTCTAAATTTCTTGAATGTGATCGTTTATGCGTTTATGGAAAATCTTAATGCGTACATTGTATAAAATATATACAAAAAATATAAAAAATATTCAAAGTAGAATTGCATCGTAATATTTAAAGGGAACAAAATTTATTTAGCATCTATTTCTTTGTTCATAAAAATATGAATTTGCATAGATATCGATTGACTTTCTTGGGACTTGTATTAGGGAATATTACGTGGCTCTTGTTGATTTGTATGCTGAAGATCTAACGTGAGGATCATTTTTGTTGTATTTCTGCTTTGTGCTTTTTTCTAATCGTTATAAGAATTCCATACCTATTTGTTACGATTTGTTTATATTTCTATCAATTTTGTTTGATTATCGTAAAACACCTAACAATGAAATATTTTAAATCCTATAATAGAAAGTAATGGAACTGTTTCCCCTTTGCCGATCATGTGTTAGACTTCATAAATCTTTAAATTAACCCAGCATTTTCCAGTCATCATTAACGTTTAGTTATTGTAAAACATTTAGAAGTAAAACATTGTAAATGCAAAAATTACAACCGAATATTCTGAACTTTTATAGGAATTTAATAAAGGAATTTTAAATGCCCAGATTAAAAAGAAAAGAATAAACTGTGAAACAGTTTTTTTGTACCTTCATTGCTGTTATCCGATATCCAATAAATGTTAGATCGTAAGATAGATCGGTGTTATTTTTCTAAGCTTTACAAAACGATTTGGACCGAGGATTTTGAATTAATAGAGAAAAAGACACACGTCAGTTCAGCCTCGAACTATTCGAAATTCCTATTTCGTTACGTTCTCCGGAGGACACGCTTTTATTGAGTTTTATTTAATATTTCCTATTTTCCTGGGATTCCCCGTAGAGTTTACAGCGAACGGGTTTAAACGAAAGATAAGTGGAAAACGAGCTGAAGTTTGAAAATGTTTAAATTACCGTAAAAACACGCCGTCATCGAAATTCTTTTTTCCTCCCTTTTTTCTCTTCCTTAGAATCGTATTTGCGGAAGTTTTTCCGGTTTCTTATTTAATATATGCTACTTATTGCGCACCTAACAAGACGTTGTCGCTATTTTCCAGGGCTTTCGGAAGGGGATTTGGCGAAGAGATTTAAATTGAAGGATAGGGGAATAAAACTCGAAAATCAGATTACGAAAGAAAGACGAGATTGCAATTTTTTCTTCTCATCCTCTTAAAAAAAGCTTTTCTTTATACGTTGTAACTTTCTCTAACAACGTTTCGCAATTCTTGACTATTTTTTTTTTTTCAGCCAATTTTACTGATATACGATACTTAAAGTTTTATTTTTGCTACACATTTTCTGCGCCTACTATGTACGATAACAAATTAAAATCTATAAGAATAAGCTGGATTTATTGTTTCATTGTTATTTCATGTTTGCATGGAAAATCCAAATATTATTGGAAAGCGTAGGAAGGACCAGCTGGATCGTTCTACGGGAAGAAAATCAGCTTAAAGGTTTTCCATCCATAAATTGAGTAGATCCACTTTACTATACAATTTTATTAACAGAAGGGAAATCAAATCTGAGAATATAAGCGATTTTCATAATTATCCAAATTGCAATTTTAAACCTTTGTAGAATATGTTACGTAGAGGAAAAATTCACAGAAATATTTTTCTCACGATATATATATATATGTGTGTGTGTATATATATTTGCCTATTAATATTTATATATTATATATATTTTCTGAATTCTATCGACTTTCAATGGATGATAAAATAAATATTTCTTTTGCTAATAATTCTATTCGAAGAATAGTTAAACACGCGAAACGATTTTGTTCTACGAAGCTCCCGACCTTGTTTCACGAAGGTGACTACGTGACTACAACACGAGGATGAGGCTTAAAGCTTCAGGACATGGATTAGGGATAGTGGAAAGACTTCCTCGTCTGTACGAGTAATCTAGGAGAAAAAGGACAATTTGTACGAATACACGTACCCGAACAATGGAACACATTCCTCTTACAAGAGCTTATAAATTACTAATTGCGAAGAAATGTGAGATACAATTCTCCCAGCGATGCTGAACCAACGAAAAGTATCAATTTCACGTTTTAATTAACATTCTTTTCTCCGGTGGAAAAATTGTCCGATTTAAACGTCATGGGATTGAATTTCTCGTTGGAAATTTTACTTTCTGACATCGCCATTCGCGATGGTATTCGTTTACAATTTGTATATAAACAAAGAAATTCGATTTCCAATAAATAATCACGAATAAAATAGTATTCGATGATTAAAAATAAGAATCCCAATAAAATTCTAAGAGATCTCTGCGCGATCATAATTTGTGAATATTGGCTGCTGAATTTTTTCAAATGAGATCATCCGATAACGAATAAAATGATCCAATGATTAAACAAAAAAGCTTCAAACGAATTCCCAGAAATTTCAACATAATTACAAATAAAAATGATTAATTTCGAAACAAATGATCAGAGAAAAAGCTAGTATTCACAGAAGTCGTTCAACAATAATAATTTATATTTATAAATTCGATCACTGAATTAAATTAAGATACGAGCATAATTATAAAAGGTATCCTTCAGCTACCGCAATGATTTTACTTCTTTTTACAAATAACATTTGTATCATTTCGTACAAAGAATACAGCCAATATCTATGTACTATATTTCGGTGGAAAATCGGCAGCGACTATCGTGCCTCTTCCTTTTCCACTCTCCATTCGAATTTAACTTACCATGTAACTTTCGACGTTTAAAGCGCGTGAACAATGCAGTCACGTTCAGTTTAATCGTGTATCGAGAAACAACGGCTAATGGTGGATTTTTTTAGCACAAAACGTGTTCTCTTGTTCGTGCGAACAGATAAGGTAAAAATATCCTCGTGGTGGCTCGCGTCGTCGGTCAAAGGCCTGTCAGGAACAAAGCTGACAAAAGAATATTTGATCCTCCTCGTTTGTTTTCTCCCGGCGATCTTTTTGTTGAAATTCATCTAGGTTGAATAGACGATGCATACTCGACAGGGATGTTGAAAATGTTGGCATATCGGTGGCATAACGATTTTGATCGCCTATTCTATTTAGAGCATCGAGGCTCGACTGACATGGGATTTGTCTAAACGTTCACAGCGATTGTCCCTGGAACTGTATTTTAATGTAATAAATTCTTAGCACATAGTTTCAAATGTTAAGGTTGACTGATAGAATAACGAGTGGATGAATTTGTAATAGAAAAATATATTGAAATAAATGAAGGTAAAATTATAGGTATAAGTATAGTGTATGCTGATCCATGTCCTCACTCTTATAGTGTTACAATACAATAGAAGAAGCTATGATAGGAAGTACGTTCATATTTATAGCAAAGGACATTACTAAAAAGTTAATCCTGTAGCTCTAGCTGAAGGCTACGATAGAAACAGCAATAGAAATCTACCTATAGCTCTTTCGTTTCTAAACCTTGTAAACCAAAACATAATTTATATTCAAGGGTACAATAATATGGACCTCCCCTTATTTCGAATCTTTTTCTTTTATTAAATTCTATTCTCTTCATAATAGCGGTCTCCAGGTCACAGATATAAAAAATTAAAGATGTAAAGTTTTTCCTGAAGTAATTTCATTAACATGATATTTGTAATCCAAGGAGGATAGCGTTTTAGAGTTTTTTTTTTTTTTTTTTTTTGTTCAGATTGAGAGCTTCCTTTTTATCTCGGAGCATCTTTTATTTACAAGAGAATTTTGTGTGTCTATCACAAAGGATAAATATACGAAGGTTCTTACTTTTCTATTTGTAGAAGATCAAAAATTATTGAACATACTTGACACGAAGATGATAGAAAAAATCAGCACACCAAGGTACTCTCCCTTATTATTCTTACATACAAAAATGTATCTTTCAAGACTACTCCTATTTCGGAATGTTGCTTCGAATTTCTCTAAATATTCTCCAAATAGAAAACACTAATTTCTCAACAAATAACACTCGCCAATGAAACAAACTATTTTCCACGAAATCACGAACGAGGAAAGGGTGGAATTGTTTTTTCCGGAAGAGTCGAGCAAGGTAAATGGAACGAGACGACCGCGTGAAGATTGATTAACAACGCAAAGCAAGCCTCGTTTAACTTCTTCCATTGGCCTTTTGTCACGCGTTTGCTCTGTCAAATGGAAAGTCCTCGTCTGGCCTCTCGAGCGTTCTCAGGTGTATTGCCGGCCGCGTGGATCCGTCCATTGAATCAGCTCGTCATTGCAACCGTCGCGTCGGTGACGAGCCTCGAGAGCTGTAAAGGTACGTTTCATCCCCTTCGTGTATAGGCATCCCACCAACCCTCTTGGTCATCACCTGTGACGATGTCGTTTAACACGTATGAGCCCTGTTCTATACATTACTATCCAACTGCGAGTACAGTTGCAGATTATGTATTGATAGTAGATGCTGTTTGCTGTGAGCTGTAGTGCAAATTGAAAGGAATTCTTTGGAGGGAGATGCACAGAATAGACATTTGGTAGAAATTTCACTGAATTAGTCTGAAACTTGCTATATTCCATTTGAGCCATTCCATAATTAACGAGGCCATTCTTCGTATGTTGAATGAAAATAAAAGATTACTTGTTAGTACTAGATCAGTGATGAAATTTCTCCCATATTTGGAAGAGTTTCGTATCTTCTTTCGTTAAGCGTTTTATTCTAATTTTATAAAACTCTGACAAGGACAACTTTTAAAGTTTTGAACTCAGCTGTCAGAGAAACTGCATTATTACACTGTAAGAGATAATTAGACTATTGTTTGTCTGCAATTCTAAACGAATTTTTAGATAGTTTCGATTTCTCTGATTCCCAATGACACGATCTTAATGATGCGATATTTTTCACGCGACCTTGATCCTAAACGAGACAATTTAGATGATCAATTTTGATCTTCAAATGACTGGGATTAGGTTCTTTGTGACCTTCGAATCGTTTGGAGCGCTATTGACACAATTTCGTCACGCGTGTCTTTTAAATGATTTTAAGTGTCGTTAACACGATTTGCGCGACTACTCGCGATCTTCATATGATCTTAACCCTTACTAACACAGATTCGATTGACTTTGCAACCTACAGGTCATCTTGGCTTCCATTGACATATCATATGTAATCTTATGACTTGCAAATGTACTTGATTCCCAATATCTCCAATGGCTTCGGTATCCTCCATCTTAGCATAATCCAATGTGTATTTTAACTTATAACTTGTCATAAGTTAAACATGATACTGTCTAAGAACTGAAAGATTACATTTGCAAAAGGGCCACTAAATTTTTCTTTGACCATCAAACTAAAATAACACTTAATTAATTTTATCAAGGTATAACACTATCAGTTTGAAAATTAATCATAATCTATGCACGTTGCATCCTGATCGATAAATATTAACGACTTCGACCATAAGACTACGATTCCATACTATGGTACATTTTTCAACTTATCGTCGATGTTGATTCGTTCCACGTTCGCAATTCATCTTAATTTCCCTGATTTCGTATTCGGTTTCAATTCCAACGCCACGGTTCCCACTATCGGCATACGGTTTACAGAAAACATCAATTATGGAAACGTCTAATATGTGAGATATCGATTATTCGAAACGCTGCCTGTCTGTTACCTGCATGATTGTAGAAATTAATTCACGTGCCTCGATAAGGTTTATTCACGCGCCAAACCGGGAATAATTGCCTTCCGATATTTCGGTTTTAATATTATAAATCGGAAGGAACATAACGGTTAATTAAGGGAAGACGAAAAAGCTGGCCATATATCACTTTAAATAGCCATAAAGTCGTATCTTAATAATTTCACCAAAGCATACACACTACCACGTATACACGTACACACATACCTATTACACGCATTACATTTTCTCATCGTCGATATTTAATCGTACATTTTTATAACCAGAGTTAATTAATGCACGAGATGCAATAACTTATCCGAAATATATATATATTTTTTTAATAAATAATATAATTAATAAATATAAATATAAATTAATAAATATAATAATAATATAAATATATATATATATATTTTAATAGTATTTAATACATCTTTTTCGAGATCGTTTGGGTGAAATCGAATCGAACGGAGTACAATTAACGAGAAAGAAAAAGAAATATTCGCATTTCATAAAAATGTATGAAATTAATAGTACACAGTCGAATTAATGTAGTATGTACACGAATCTGGATCGTTCTGCACGTGTGAGCGATTATGCAAAACAATATGTTCGTTGCTTGTTCCAGGAGATCCGCTACTCGACGGTGTTTAATTTACGAATAAATTTTCGACAAACGAATCCACTGCCATTTCATATCCTCATCTTCGTTAGTTCCAACCAGCCAATATTTGCATATTTTTTGCGTTGAGAAATTGCATGAAACAAAAGTTCTAGAACAGAAACTCAGCGTTTTAGATATTTTACAATAGAGATATTGAATATGCTAATCGATTACAAAATAGGTTTGAATAGGTTTCAGAATAATCTAGAAATCGAAAAAATCTATTTAACAACTTTCTTCTTTTCCCATGAGAAAATCTAAACGCAACAGCGTGCAATTCGCATATTTCATAGAAATTTCAGAAATTACGATATCTAGTTAATTGGCAATTCTAAATTTTTTTTCATTTATTTGTAAATCTGACGCGAGCATGATTAAGAATATAGTATTTCGTGATATTTTCGTGTACGAACTATTTTTCTCCTTTTTTTTTTTTTTTTTCTGTAATGTCTATCAACTGTGGAATAAAAATTTACTTTTTACAGTAAATTGAACGGAAATAAATGCAAGATCGCGCGATTTCTATAAATACGATATTTAAGTACGTCGGTATGCATCGTAGTGAATTTTCAATATTTTTCATCTGCTCTCTTTTTCCCCTCTTTTCTTCTTTTTTACCTTTTTCCGCCTCTTTTTTTAAACGTTGCAACGGTTTACCTTCACAGATCTGCTTTCAGCAAAATATTCGAAAAAAATATTCGATTTTATTGCCACGCTATTTCCACAAGATAAAATTAAATCAGCTTTGACAAGATCCTTTGATTTATTATAATATTTGCCTAATAACGAAACTGTATCCGCTTTGGCTGCCTAGTTAACGCATTCAACGCCATCATGTACACCGGTAACCGACACGGAAATTTCCGTTTACGCCTCGTCAACGATCGGCGATCATCATCCTGATAACTGTGATATATTTCTATGATATATTATTATTTACAATTGCAATTTCATGTCTATTTGAGTAACAATGGAAACGTTTAATAACGAAGGACGGGTATAATACGTCATGTATTGTATCTTGTCGAATTCAATAGCCATAAATTTTGAAATTTGTTTCATTGTTTAATATAATGTCAAACGTGCAGCGTGACGGAAAAATCCTGTGAATTATAATATTTTGTGAAACGGTTTACTCGATTCTTTTGATTTTACCGATTCTTGTAGTAATTCCATTTTCATTAAATTAAATTACTCGTCGAGTCATTAAATTCCAAACATAGTAATTCATAAAAATCTGACAGCATAAAACACATAGATTCTAACCTAAGTCCAAACAGTGGTAGCGGATAATTTACAAAATTATTTGCCATGACGGGATCTGTTTTATAGATTAAGAATTAACATATACACGCGTATTAACGATAGACACTATTTATACTATCTAATAATCAGTTAAAATGAACATGTTTTTGATGAAAACGAGATAAGTGAAAGATATGTTTTAGTAGCAAGAAACGTGTTAATCATTAGCCTCATACTCAGTTTGCTAAGTATAAAATACCACAAAATATAATATCACAGGAAACAATTGCATGTTTTCCACCACGCGGGAAAATGTAAAAGACTCGCGTTTAAATTTTCGAAAGCAGCAAAAGGAAAGAATGGCGTGCAGCGTTACCCGCGCACATCGAGGGTGAGCCGGCGTTGAAAAACGTGATTCGATAAGCGACACGAAATTAACCATCGAGAAGAAAGACACGAAGAAAGTTATTGCTGTTACATTGCCTCTTTGTGACTTTTCTGTCGGTGTCACACGATAACGCGTGACTTTGCGTAAACGTTGTCTGACGCTCGAACTGCGGACGAATATGAGATAATTAGGCGAAAGAAGTTCAACTCGCGAGCTCGCAACTTTCGCATCTATCAGAAACGGCTAGGGCAGAAATGAAATTTGTAACGGTATAGACCGGCTGCTGAAACAGGATTAACAAACAAACGCACTACGGCGGAGTAAAACCACGCGAATAAACAACGAACTTTTTCTCTTTCTCCATTTCTCACCCTTTGTTCTTCCGGTTTTGTGCATTTCCTTTTGTCTCGGCCCCTTTTTCTTCTTCTTCTTTCATCCGTTTTTTCGGCGGTCAAGCTAGGTTGGAATTTTCAATTTCGAGATGTTTTATGATTCATCTTTCTCCTGTGGCTTGAATTTTGTTTAACAAAGTTGTTGTAGAGGTTGTTTAGTTGTTCGATGTTGTTTTGGAACTTCTTTGTTTTGCACGGAGTTCCTCTAACTTCACTTCCTGCGTGAGCTTTCCTTTCAATTTTATAGCGCACTTTTATCGTTTTTATTAACATCTTTTCTCGCTTTAATCTACTTTCGCGATAAATAACAGCAATTTAATGATTTATTATTTCATTGTTTTCTAATAATTTCTATTTGTTTGATAAATTAAACTGAAGGGTATAATTTAGTTTACGACGAAGTAACGTAGCGCATATGGTGTCCTTTGTTTTAGAAACAGACATTATACTACAATTTAATCTTTTTATGGATCCCTGCTAGCTCTAAAAAGAAAAGAAAACACCGCACTCGATATTTTTCATTGGTTTTTTGTTTTCAGTGAACTTATTTACCAGTGGCCTGTGCAACCACGTTACCAATGGATTTTATATGGTAGAATTGTTATTTGTTTGTGTTCTTTTGCCATCCGTATCAGAAACCCAGTTCCTTCAACAAGATCAATAATTCATTGGCTTCTTTATCGAATAGTAGGTCTATTTCTGACTCGATGCTCATACTTTATCTATTATATCCTTAAAAGAGTTTCTTCTGCAATACTCTTCTCTTCTACTGATATCACGTCGCAAATAATACCTACATCTTCTCTATAAATCTTCTTAAAAGAAATTTATACCTATTTGCGTTCGCCTTATTAAATAATCTATAACGAGTAAAAATAAATAACAAACAAGTTGGATATGAAACAGCGAAGTGACTCTTCGTTTTAATATCGAAGAATTAAATGTCATCGTGGAAGTAACCAAGTTTAAAACAGAATTATTCTATTTCATTCTAATTTTCCAATTCTATCGCCTTAACCCCTTAACCTACGACTTACGGTCGAGAATTTTGGACCAAAAACGTAAACAAGCTCGCGCAGCCTTCAAGGCATTCGCACGACTTGTGTAGTACTATGCCCGTAATATTTACGTTTGGTCCGATCATCTACTACGAGCTATGCCCGTAACATTTACCTTTTGCCCGATCATCGTACTACGGGCTATGCCCGGAGTTGTGGGTTAAGGGTTTAACTAATATAAAATATATTGCTATTCCTTTGTCAAATTTCTACGAATTGTAACCATTTCTTCCGTGCCTATACCTTTGCTAAACTTCTGTCAATTGGAATTATCATATTTTTTTAACGTTATTTTCTACTACTATATTTCCTATCATATCTATCGTATTTTCCATGAAATTATCCAGAACGCGTGAAAAGCAAATTCGAAGACCGACAAAGTAAGCAAAACATTATTAACCACCAAAGCACCACTTAAGTGACTCGCGAGTTCATCCAAGCGACTAATTCGATTACTTATACAGGGTGAATAAAAAGCGGCACGGCCCTCGAAGAAAGGCAAATTGTAGACTTTACCACCTAGTTAACTCGACTGTCGTCCTCCGACGTTCAACGAAACCGACATCACCGTTTGCTCTCCACCTGTTCTCTAATTTCAACCGAAACAGAATGCACCACGGTGTCCCGCCGCCGTCACACCGAATTGGAATCGTGAAACCAGCTCCTCCATTCCGGAAATCAAATTCTCGGACGGCGCGCCACAGCCTTTAACAATTTTCTTAGAGCTTGCGTCATTCGTGTTTCTGCGTGTTTTGACGTTCGAAGAATCTCTTCCCAAAGAGAAACTCGGAAAAGGAAAAGGTAAGCAAAAAATCTCGGAAATATCACAGCTGTGTTTTTGCTAATATCAGTCGAATTCCTTTCCTTTAATTACGTATCGACACGTATAAAATACCATCGTATAATTTTGTCTCCTATTTAAAAAAATCTCGTTGTATCACGTTAATTTAATTGTTAGGTTGTCCGAAATGTTTCTGTCGTTTCGTAAAACGATAATAGATGAACGACAATTTCTGTTTTATATTATTTTATTGAATTGGGTATGATCCATTTCTTTCTATTTCTATTATTATGTTCGTGCATGATTCAATAAACTAATATAAAACGAAAAACATTGTGCGTCTATTGTTTCCGTATAAAACGAAAGGAACTTTCCGGACAACCTAATATTTTATGCATCCATAGGAATTGTATTAGGACAAAATAAAATCGCACCATTTCTTTAAATATTTTCTCTGAATTAACTCGAACAAGAAGAGCGTCACCCATACTTTGGTGACGGGGCCCTCACGGAAATATACCCGTCACATAGATATGTGTGACGTGACGACGAACGTGTTGATAATGATAGTAATAACAAATCCTGGAAAGTCACTCTTATCAAGCAAGACCGTGATTATTCTTACACATCCGATACAACACGTAACTCGCGTAATTAACTTGATGATTCACACAATGCTAACTACACCAAACATTCGACATTTTCAAACTACAGCGAAGAAAAGTTATTCCCCTCGAGTGATGTATCAAAATTCGCTCGATTAATAATAATAATAATAACAATAATAAATCGAGAAAAGGAGCAACGAAGACAAGAGCAAACTTTCACGCTAAGAAGTTAATACGAACGGGATTGTAGCGTGACGAGCGACCGAGGGTGTCGTAAATCGCGAGCAAAGTGTGCAAGTCAAGTTGTACGAGCGGTCGTAAACCGAAGAAGGCACGAGGTTCATGTGGAATCGCGAATGAACTGACTCTTCTTCGAGCAAGTGCAAAGACGTGCCGATCGTAACGAACATGTCGAGGAAACGGTTGTTTTCGATACGTCGCCTTTTACGCTCGCGCTTTCCACTTCCTTTTGTTCGACTTGGCCCCGTGGAATAGATTAACTCTTCGAGAGGATACGTCTTCCCCAGGGAACCGTCGACGTTTCCTTACGTTACTGGCAACTTTAAAACAAAAATCTGCATCATCCTTGCCACGATTTATGACTGTTTTATCGGGCTTCGACGGATGGACCCTGTCTATGATGTATGGAAGTTTGATTTGCTGTTGGAAATGCGGTGGAGTTTCACGGTTTCACTGTGGCTAAGATTGGATGATTTATTGGCATGGAATTGGAAGAGAGAAAATTTTGAAAGCTCGCAGAGCCTTCACGGAGAGAAAGATTAACGTATTATTCGTTTACAGCTTACTAATCGTATAATATAATTATGCTTAATTTACGTTTGTTTTATTGGTTTTCGACGAGTGGACTGCGTGCGTGATGTATGGAAGTTTGGTTTATTGCTGGAAACGCGATACAGTTTCGCAGTATCAATGTAGACGAGATTAGTTAATTCACTGGAACGAAATTGCACGGAGGGATATTTTGAAAGCTTAAAAGTTTCTGCGAATTTACCACGAGGCACGATATTTTTATGAAATCGTAAGAGAGAAAATTTCGGTTTCTATTTGTGCAGCTTTATTGCTTGAAATATAATATTGGATGAACTTCTAGCTTTTTTTTTAATTACTGCGAATAAATTTAATCCTATCGTCGTTTTTCCTTTGGAATTATTTTAATTCTATCATTTACACCGCATGAAAGCTCGTTCTTCGAAAGTTGAATGTTATAATTTGAAAAGGGTTTCGTGCTACAATATAAGTTCTTAATTTTTAGCTTTATGGTGACATGAAAGTATGTTATAAAGTTTGATAGAATTTATAATTAATGCAATAAAATTTTATATAGATGCCCCATCTCATTAAATGTAATTTGTATAGTAGATCATTTTTACAGCGAGCTACGATATTCATCAATTTTTATCTTCAGAGTAAAGTACAGTTCTGTTATAAAGTTTAATAAAATATATATTTAACATATTATTCGAAACTTTCGATCTATTTCTACTAATATATTTTCCTGCTGTATATAAGTATTAAAAAATGATAAATATAACGCGACATCGATTAAAAATCTATTAAGTCCGCCAGAAGGATTTCTCTTTATATTGCTACGTTGTAATGAAAAGGTAACAGAAATCATATCGTACAGTTTCTAAAGTAAACGTAAGAGATCTCCATAGATTTGTAATGATTTCTATTTTTATTCCTTTTCCGTCCTACAAGCGGTTCAGGTGGATCGATGAACGACAGGGATTAAAAGCGAAATAATCGCGTAGAATTCCATTCGGCCAAGAACAAAGATTATAATTTACGTCCGGGGTTAAGAAGAGAAATGGATTTCAAACTCCTCCTCCTCCTCCTCCTCCTCCTCTCTCTCTCTCTCTCTCTTTTTCGCTCGCTGAAAATGCGGTGTGTTTGCAATTATTGAAATTTCAGTGGCGCTTATTAATCGTCGACATCTCCGCGACAGCAGCTCGCAGCTCTATGAAACGAAGAATTATATCGTCGTATCGTGTGATAAATGAATATCGTAAGTATCGAGAACGGAGTTATTTGCAACGATGTCGATCGAGAAATAAAATCGGAACAAAATGATACAAACGTAGTACTCGAGCTAAATGCTGTTATCTGTTTCCATTTATTATACTTATTTCTAGCTGTATTTATTTGTGTGTCGTGTAGAAAAAATATCTTGCAATGGCCTAATTTATACAGATAATAAATATATATATATCCACAACGTAGCATTGAAAAATAAAATAATCAAAGTATACATCATCTTTTTACAATTCACAATCCATTTAATTCAATATTTTTTCATATCCTATACGAAGACTACGGAGAAAGAACGCGATAAGTTACGTTTCCTATTTTTTTAAAGGGAAGCAGATTTTAAATTCTCTATGTCCCCTTGTTACTAAAATTGTCTTTTTATCTAATTTGTTGCTAAACAAGTGTTCCCTCTTTTTCATTTGCTTCCAAATTTCCAGAATATTGTTCGTCATATTAAAATATTGTTTGCTTGTTGGTTTCCGCAACACTCGAACTTGTCAGCTATTTTTAAAAGAATTGCCTTCTCTCAGACTGTTTCCACTTTCAATTGCGTTATATTACGATGCTTGTGTTCAATCGCGTAAAGCGAGACAATCGAAAATATATTTATTATATTTTTGTCTATGTGATCTTCATATTACAAGTCGTCACCTGTCGAAGTATTTAAGTCATTTTCTTAAATCGAAAAATCCGTCGAAAGTACCTAATCACAGCGTTTACACCTGTCCATTTGCTATTCATACGAGGATCAGAGTCAAACACAGTAGTTGATGATCAATAGCACGAGACACACGGATGACTTAAATAGACAACAGCCGCGAACAGATGTATTGATGTTGGTGCAGTGTGCCAGGGCCCTAATGAAGCTAGCCGCAATTGAAAGCGCCAAAATGCTCCCTCAGGAGGAAGAGAAAGAAGCAAACGGGTGACTTGCAGCCGGATGTCTGAGACAGTGTCAGCAAGAAGCGGAGGCGTGAAAGACTCGAAAATCTTAGAGCTTCCTTCGTTACGCTCGCTGAATCCATCTCGAGACTGGCGGAAAGATAAATGGAAAAGAAGACGCGAGGTTTCATTAAAAAAAAAAAGAAAAAAAAAATAGAAAAGGCAAACTATATAGTGACCCGACAAGTACTTTATAAGTGTTACACAAGCAGAGCTCGCGTGTTTTGAATTATTTGGACGAAGAAACACGGTAGAATTTATTGGTGAGAGAAGATGTACATATACAGGTAACCATGAAATTACACTATCAATACTGTACCATTATATGAAAAAATCATGTTTCCTGCACGAAAATTAACGTATTATCAGAAACATCGGAACAACGTCGATTAATTTAATTACGCGATATATGATGCAACATCAAGTTATATATCATATAGAATATCATATATATAGAATAGAATATAGAATATCATATAGAATATCATATATATAGAATATCATAAAGTTGAAGATTGATACAGACAGATCAATTTCGATTATGTCTCTTCTAGTCTTTGCGAACGTGAATAAGAACAAAAATGAGACGACACGTAGAAACGGAAATAGAGGATCCTCAAGTAAAGAAATAGTTTATGAGACGAGCTGTTTAAATGGATTGTCGTTTAATATCTAAAAATTAATGTTGAAAATTTCCAGCCAATAATCACCTTCACGTGCAATCTAAAACAGTTAGAGAACAAAATGGAAAATCAGAAGAAAAGAGAAATAGGCTAATAATCGAAACGATCGCGCGTCTACGAGTTGAATTAGCGTGTACACGGTGTGTTACAGGGAAATTCTATTGAAGAACGGAAACCGACTATTCCGGCTCATCGAAATATACATGGCCTCGATCCTGTAATCGAGAGATTAAAACACGCTATTAAGTTAATTAAGCAAGTATATTATTAATACAGTAACAACGGGACGATCATAAAGGGGATGGGTTGGGGTGGGGGAGTTGGATAGAAGGGTTGTAAATAGGAAAGGAAAAAAGGAAACACGTATAGAAGCAGAGAGCCCGAAGCACGTACATATCGGCACATGGTCGCGAAGCTTCATTAAAATTATTTCGCCGGCAAATTTCTGCTGGTCGTCGAGCCTCGAGCTACTCGCATTTCTCGTTCGATGCTTCTCCACTCGTTCGTATTATCTGCGGCGAATATAAGCTGAAAATGAAAATTAATTAAAACTTGCCGTTTTTTCATTCCCCCTTCCTTACCTACCCCTCCAGTCTCGATAGGTTATTTCGATATATCGAGCTACTGTAACCTCCGTATAAACGGCATTATGCGGCGTACACATTGATCAAAACTACTTGTTTCTCATGAAACACAAGCAAGCAATGATATATATCAATGTATTAGGTTGTTCAAAATGTGTCTGTCTTTCACAGACAAGTCTTTATACAAACATGAAACCTAATCTATCGAACGTTGTAATCTTTAACTTGATAGAACAAAATGGATCATACGTAATTCGATAAAATAATATAAAACGAAAAATGTAATGCATCCAATGTTTTCTTATAAAACGAAAGAAACTTTTCGGACGACCTAATACATGTATATTTGTAATTTTTGTACATTTTGATATTTTTATAAAGATATTTCACAAACTAATGGCTTTTTCGGTATCATTGGTTCAGTGAATTTCTTTATATGAAATAACGAGTTCGATTGGCCAGTACGTTAAAAGACATGTATCTAATCTTGTGTTTCGTCGTGACGAAATTACGTTGCTCTTGAAATTTCTTCATTTCTGTCTGAGATATTTCCTGGTATAATTAATAGTTTCGACGATGTTTTAGATTCTAGTCAATTAGGTTATGGTACAATTTACACCATTCACCATGCACACGCATTAAAGTTATTGACCTTTAAGATAAATACCTTACCTTATCGGTTGTTTTCTATCAGAATGGGCTGATAGCGGCACCAGTGTGAACGCAGCATAACAGACACAGCAGAGAAGGGGCTGATTGGAGATTTTACGCGGTTAGGTCGGGCGTTTAAGGATCGCGAAGCGGAAATCGATGGCGTGTCGATTGTAACCAGTGGACTAACGCGTATTTATTGTAATTGAACGCGATTTGACCCACTCACGGAGAACGCTTACACGCACGGCACAATGCGACCAGATAATTAAAGACTGATAAATGCGAGCGGCGATAATATCGTTGCGCTGGTGAAATGCCTCGGTGAATCGTGGAACCAGTGCGGTTTTTACGGATTAATGATGAATTTAACACGCTAACCCTTCTCTCTGCTCGTTTGTGGTGGCTTGTGTACGGATGATGGCTTGTGATAGGGGAGAGTGAAAATGAACTCTTGAAAGCCGGAGTTTGGGAAAGATTCCGTAGAAGGGTGGTCGCTCGTAATCGAAATAGGATCAGTTAGCGATGCGAATGATTGGCTAGGGATTTAGTTTGGAACAGGGATGCGATAGTCTTGAAATTAGGCAAGTTTTAGGCAACTGCTTTTTCCTTTAGAACAAAGAGTAAGTTTAGAACAAAGTTACGTTTGTGGATGTTGAGGTCATTAGATGTATGAACAGAGAAACGCGTGGATAAATTGTAAAGTAGAAAATATATTTTAATACAGAAGTGTAAGTACAAGTAGGAATGTAATTTGAGCTGATCCAGATCCGCACGCTACCAGTGTTACCCTATAACTGAAAACTCTGAAGCCTGTCAATTGTCTATGGTCTGCCTTTGACACAGTCCATTGTCTATACACTATTGATGGCTTCGGTGCTTGAGAAAACTAAAAAAACCAGATGTACAGTTTTCTTAGAAGTGGTGACAACTTCAACAGTGGAACTAGCTGCAATTAATGCGAAATATGCTTGGAATTAATTTACGTTTGTGGAATTGTGTCTGATTTATTTCTGGTAATACCACTGTATGGTTCTAAATGTTCCTTACGACTGATCAAATTGTTTAAATTTGATAACTACTTGTTTTCTGCTAACATTCAGGGGCGACAACCAGGATTGAGATCTCAGAATCGCTGATCTAGTATCGCATAAATGTAAAAACATGCTAAAAGCGTGCCGAATACGACAAATTACCACTAACATCGCACGAGAATAAACTACTACAAAACATTAAGCTGTTTAATCAGCTCTGGAATGTAGCGAGGAAACTGGGATATTGAGAATGCAAACGAAACGTGGCTTTTAAAAACAAGCCAGGAATTACATAAAAACCACAAAACGCCTATTCAGCCATAACCCGAGGCGTATTACCGTTAATACCACATTTAAACCGACCATCGGCCGCCCAAAGTACATGCAGTGCACAAACGATACTAATAATTCAACAACAGCTCATTAAAGAGAGAGACTGCGGCTGAAATATCGAGGAAAAAATCGATCGACCACGTCTGGACGTATCATTACGCATGATAACGTTCTCTCCTTTTCCTCGCTTTTTATTCTTCTCTCTTCAACCCCCTCTCCTTTTTTTCTTGTTTTTTATTCAACTGGCCTTCAGGAACGGTCAAAGAGTCTCGAGGGTTGTGCAACACTGACGAAAGAAGATAAAATTTAAGGGGTGCGCAGCGAGCCGAAGAGCTTGACGGATAAAGGGGTTAATCGAAGGTCGTTAACTTTCCACCAGAGGAAATATTCATTAATCCTGGAACACGAAGCTTTCACGAGGTTTACGAGTGTACGAACAAATTACCGACAAACTACCGGGATGCGCATTGTGTTATTTAAAACGCCATTCGCTATCGCTAATTCCGCAGCCAGGCTCGCTCGCAATTGAATAAGGGGGATATCCACCGATCCTGGTTTTAAATAAATGATTGAAAAATCAGTTTATCGGTAGCGGTTCTTCAAGCAATACAGATAAAATTGTTGAATTATACGGCCGCTATTAACAAATGGAAAAATTGGTAAGTTTTACGTTATCGATTAATTCAGAGAGAAATACATTTGGTTTTGGTAAAACAACATCTAACTTTGATGCATTACGCATACTTGGCGAAATATTTTAACGACACGTATTAGGTTGCCTGCCGTGACAGAAACCTATTGAAACTCGTAGCAGAGTTTGTTTAAAGTATACATCACAAAGACTTTTGCAAATACGTAATATTAATAATAAACCAACGTAGGATTAGCTCCTTTACATTATTAGCTGGAAACCTTTAAAACAAGAAAATTCTTAGAGACGATTAACGTTTTATCGCGCCGATGTAACAAACTTCCTTTCCTATTCTCCTTTTCATTAATTTATGATCGTTTAAATAGCCTGACTAAAGGACCGTTTAACTAGAATCTTGATTAAACACGAACCTTGAAGCGTTCGAGGCTAAACCCTGGCTTCGTTCAATTATCAGCCATTAAACTGGATCGAAAAAAACAGTCGTCGACCTATTTAATCCTTTGGAATATGTATACCTTTGAAACCAACGAAGCTTTTCCAGAAACCGATTAATTTTTTTATCAGAATAATAGGGAAAACGAAGAGGGGCGGGAAAAAACGAGAAGACTTTTTAAACGCGAAGATTTCGAAGAGTTCAAGGCTATGACACGTTGACGGTAATTTCCGGGGGCTGTCGCGGGGTGAGGGACGCTTTCCTCTGGAAATCTCGTTTAAACACTTTCATCAATTCACCGGCAGACTGGAAAAAGTTACACCGGTTCCCTTTCATGGTCGTAACAGCCCTCGAGAAATATTACGCCTCGATTTGGTTAACGCGATGTCTCGGTCGCTCCCGACTTTCAATTAACCAGCCTGTTTTCCCACTCTTTTCCTTTCTCGTTCGACGCTGTCTAGACTTCTCGACCGCCGATTCTCTCGTTTCTATTCGTGGTCGGTATTGATTCAATTTTGCACTTCAATTTTTGGAAAGTT
Source organism: Bombus affinis (assembly GCF_024516045.1). NCBI lineage: Eukaryota > Metazoa > Arthropoda > Insecta > Hymenoptera > Apidae > Bombus > Bombus affinis. Next base: position 8,773,184 of record NC_066349.1, on the reverse strand, counting down.
CCATAGTACGATGATATTCAAACGAAATCACGAAATCATAATACGAGATCGACGTGTTTCATCTGTCGTAGAAGAACAACGTTGAGATTTAATATACTGTCAATTAGTTGCACGTGAAAACTATTTCTCCATTTGACTTCCCAATTAAATATATGATTTTTGTTATCCTCTCGAACGTTCAACAGATGTGTGTAACGCTAATTATACAGACTGACGCTTCTTTTCCACCACATAGTGTAGCGGCACATGTTGTTTTGGTTTGTTACGTTCAAAGGTAAACGAACTTCGGACAAAACATCGCCGTTATTTGTAATCGTCAACCGGAGTTACGTTTGAGCTTTTTGTAATACCACTGGTCGATACAAATAGAAGAACATGCTCTTTAGGGCAGTGATTATAGCGAGTGATACAGTCGAATAGCAAACACTATCTCTGTACCTGTATTTAAGGTGATTTTAATATACACAGACTATAGCAATTGTATCACTCGTGTATAAGAAACCACTTCAATAGAAAATAGAAAATTAACAACAATGAATTTCTCATATTTCTCTCACGTGAGATCTTCGTATGTATTTGACGGAGGAATTTTCTTAGTTACTTAGTCATTTTAAATATATTGTGATAGTGATAACTGTAAATAACGATACACTGATAAATGGTATTTAATTATGGAATTTACAGACGAATTATTTGTTATTCCTTCACCTCAGAGAATGTTTCAAATTTCAGTATATAATTGAACGTATACCTATCACTTTGCTCCACTGGCTTGCTCGAATAGTGAAACAGACATAATTCAAGTAAACCAACGTATCAGAAACAACAGTTCGTCACACAAAAAGATCCAACGATCAATTGCTGTTTCCTTCAAAACGACGCAGGAAAAACGAAGAAAACAAACGGGAAGACCACCGCAGTCGAACGCATCCCTAGCCGGAAACAATCCTTCCGGCGGGCCAACAACAGCAACAGGAATCAAACAACTTCCAACCGAAAGCACTCCAGCCACTCAAACTTCGTTACTAGCCGAAACTCCTCGAGCAGTCAGTCGTTCACGAAAAACCACGTCCGTGATAAACAGGATCGCGTAAAGTGCTCTGCGAAATTTCGCGACGCGCTACCAAATTGAATACACCGTCTGCGAATTAATTACACCATGATAATTAGACAGAGACAATCAACGATGTACGCGAAACCGAGGCAAGAAAGATGAAGAAGAAAAATGAGCGAGGCCACGAGTAGATGATACGATATTCGAGGCAATTACAATACGTTTCAATCGATGCTATAGTAATCGCGAATTTCATACATTTTACAATAGATCGAAGTATAGTGTACCATGATATTTCATTTTTCCAAAATGTTATATCCTAATTGCGCCGATATTATATGTCACTCGTTTATTAAAAATTTGTTAGTTCACGAAACGTGTCTTATTCCGATCGTAATTTTAAAAGCAAATCGCGGGTCATCGATGACCAGGATGGCAATAGTGAAACCTGCTGCGTTCCTCGATTTTCCATTCTTGCTCTCATTTCTACAAATAAGAAATTACGGTAACAATTCTCGCGTTACGTGACATACTTCTCGATATTGAAAAAGGAACAATGGTTTCAGAGTTGACCGAAAGAACGCAGCGAAATTGACCGAAAGAACGGGATAAGAGCGAAGTGGAGAATCGACATGCGAACAAAAAGAGATGAAAATAAGAGAAGAATGAAAAAGCCAGCCGATAATTCAGCGTCGAAGAGTTGCACGCGCCTCGTCCATCCTTTCCAACCTCCTCTCTCATCCCCTTTGTGTCGTGTTTTTGCCAAGCTTTTATCACCACGCGTGTCCACGCGTGTTGTTCCCTTAATCGAGGCAACGAGCACGAGCTGAACAAAATTCGAAAGCCGGATAACTATGAATTACTCGGGCAAGAGTGCGCGGTGAGTTGATGTAACGGGACGTGGCGCTATAATAACGTCATGAAAATAAATATAAAGCGCGAGAGAGAAGAAACAATTGAGAAAAAGCAGGAGACACGGGGACGTACAGGAGATAGAATTTGAAGAAGCGTGGACAGATTGTTGGATTCTCGTGCACGGGGGATTAAAACTGTCGAAAAAAGGGGACGAAAAAGGGTTGGATGGTTGTGTGTTAAAGGGGGGCTCGGAGATACCAACGTCCGGGAAACACAGAGAAAAATGATAACCAGGAAGGGAATGCAGATTTTTCGCTGATGTCTATGCAACGTGGAAAATGATACGCGCAGGGAAAGGGGACAGGGGGAATTTAAACGACGCTATCCAGTTGCGTTTTCGTTACTGCGGATGCGATGCGACGTATCGAGCGAACTCGCAGTTCTCTTTTCCTTTTTTCTTTTTTTTTTTTTTGCGTTTCCGGTGGCAGCGGAGGCGAACTTTCTGCGTGCGATAACGCAAGCCACGCTTTTAACGAATTCCGTGTTTCCGCGGCGAAATTCGCCTTGATGGAGCGTGCTGCTAGCTCCATTATTGCTTCTGCTAATGTCAGATTGTTGCGCGTGGCTCTGAAATGGTTTGTCTCGGATGGAAGAAATTAAACGTGGTTTACGGAGAAAGATCGTCGAGTTGTAAATGCGAGTCGATGAGAGAACGGTTCTTTCGTAGATCTCTCTATTTTATGAATTTAATAATTACGAAAGAGTTGATTTGTTCGATAAGGAGGAATGTAAACAGAGGATAGCCTAGAGGAAAAATAATTTATTTTATAATTATCACTTCGCCTACACATTCCGCTGCGTGTAGAATGTATAAAACAATTGGCGTAATAATTTGTCTTTAACAAGCAGATTGGAAGATTTTCTGTTATTCAAGATGTGCTGACTATTTCAAATTATTATCGATTATATTATAACCAATAATAACTACATTAAAAAACGAAGGTACAGTGTATTATATTCTGAAATTTGTACGGTTGTATTCTCAACTTGTATCCTTCCCTTTCCTCGTTCTATTGCCTTACAATCTTTCATATTGTTATTAACGGTAGAGACCAAAGTCCGGGTTGAGCGCAAATTAAATTAACATACCGAGGAAGTAGGAAAAGAAAGAGCGGCAGAGGCAGGTGGAAAGCAATTGGCTGAACGTTATAAAACAAATCATACAACCGCATACCATACGAAATTAACGAACAGAATTAATTAACGAACTTTAATGTAGCTGCTTCAATTCGCTTCCCAGCAGGTTCTCGAGAACGTTTCACGCAAAAATTATACTTTCCTCTAATTAACCTTTTCAGATCTAAACTTTTGGTGAAAAAAAATTAAACGCCTTTTGTCTGCACCAACTCGAAGATCTGCGCGCCACTTAAAACGAGAAAATGAACAAAAGAAAGGAATAGAACAAATCTACAGAGACATTCTTTGCAGCGAAATGAACAGCGGAGCGATCACACCTGTGCCCCGCGTTTACGCGTTCTTCGTGCACGTTCAGAACGGATTCAAGCGTTTTGCAACGTCGGCCGAAATTATTTAATTGCAATTGCAGTTACGCACGTACACTCGCGTTACACACGTACGTGCCATTAATTAGGATTTAATTTCTATGTCAAACAGAGCAGGTCGATGGAACACGCCAAGCAAATTAACTCTGAATCAGCATTAGGAGACCTTTAGGGTGGTCAGCTTCGCTTGCATGCGTTTCACCTAGTTTTTGGTTAATAAAATACTCGATTTTGCTGTTAGCAGCTTGTTACGGTCATGTAATAACTTATTAACAGCGATTTTTCTTGGAAATATTTGTATCCTGTATATTATTATATCGTAACTTTGCATTTTTTGTATATATTAATTCATTATGGTGAATGTGTATATTCGCTTGCACGTGTTTCGCCTTGCTTTTAATAAATTACTTGATTTTTAATTTATTTTAATTAATAAACCACTCGATTTTATTGCTACAAGTTCATAAATAGCAATTTAATATCTGACGAGAGAAGATATTTCTTGGAAACATTAGGCTAAACAATTTTCTCACGGCGAACGTGCTTCTCGTTCGTTGTGGTTTTGCCAAGTCTCCTTTTTGTGCCGAATGAAAGATGGTATTGGATCTAATACACAGAATAATTTAACTTGATGTGTAATAAATAATAGAAAGGCGAGTAACGAGATATCGGATTTTTAAAACGTCGTAAAAGGCTTTTTTATCTTGTGACGTTTTGCCGGATCGGCGTGGGATATTTGCAGGAGAAAAAGTATGGGACAACCATGATTTCGACATGATATTATGCGAAGTTTAATTAAAACTTTCATAAAAATATTTGTATTGCAGCAACGTCAAACACAGACAACATATTGAACTTCAAAAGCGTGTCAAATTACAGGATAGAAATAAATTGATATTGAAAAGTGGAATAAGAACTTTGCATCTTTTGTAAGAAGTTTGGCCCAATGGTCGGCAAAACAAACTTATTTCCGACTCAAGCAAGGATTACGCAACCATAATGGGTTAACGTAGTTTACGTGTCGAGTGGTTGGCGAAAGTTACGTCATTTCTACGGATCGGAAACTTCCCCAACTACCTCTTCAACCCACGCCGGACTTCGCAATATCGATCTTATCTACGGAACCATACCGGTAGTCATTAGCATCTTGGATCATTAAGCTTGCACATATTTAATCTTCCTCCCGACGTTAGCCTCGCCATAACGTTAATCTCCCGACAACGTTAACTCCCCCTCCCTCCAAAGTTTATCTCCTTTTTTATATTTTAATCCTGCTCCTGCTTCTTCACACCGCCAGGTCCGCGTGTTCAAGCACTGCTACAGGACCGGTTGCTTCCTTCCGGAAGAAAAGCTACAAGGTTTGCGCGGATTAAGCTAAAATGCAACATGTAACAACGATAAATAAGCAACAAACAAAACAAAATATCAACGAAACGGATAACAAATATAACAAAACGCTGGTTCAAATTATCCCACCCCGACGTTTACTTCGCACCGCTGCTCCATCATCTTCTGAACAGTTTCGCAAATTCGAAAACAACATCAGCCTCGTAACGACATTTCCGAGTGTTCGCGCAAAAGTCAATTTTCACAAAGCGTCTCGCGAAAATAATAGCTTGGCCCCGGCTCCCTTCTCCGCCTATTGAAATAGTAGAGAGGCTGAACGTACACGAACTCTTGGTGAAAGAGGGAGAAAGCAAGGGAGAAAGCTGCGACGCGTTCTCGCGATACGATTATCATCGCCTATCGTAGTTCGATCGGTGGTAGTTGCTGGGAGGATTCTCGGATTCCAGCAGGATCGCAGCCGCTTTTGAGAGGGAAAGGCGCATTGGATCGCGGAATAACAAAAGGATCGGATCGCACAGGGTTCTGTCTCGTCTGGAAAAATGGGAGAATAGGAAGAGAAAGGGTGAAGCGAGAACTGACAACGAGAACGAGGGAGAGGAGAAGAGCGTGGAGGGTCGAATCCAATATCGGTTGCCTCGAATTTGCCCGATTCTCTTTTCGCGCGCTGCGTGATCCACTTAAAGGTTCGACCTCTTATTTATTTACGAGGCGCGCGAAATCGTCGAATCGATCCGCCAATCTGTCGCCCCTTTATTATTTATCTTTCTCCTTTTGCTCGCGATCCTTCCTGGCTACTTTCCTCCTCCTTCTCTTTTTTCCCTGCCTCTTGCCGCGAAATTTAATACTCGGATACGGAAGCAGCAAAAGGAGAAGGGGACTGTGTTTGGTCTCCGGGAACGTTTCAGCCGGAAAAACGAGCGGAATTTCGTTTAAGAAATAAAGGAAGTACCGAAGATAGAAAGGCAAATACCGGCAGAAGGTATTATGCGGCATGATATTTTCTCTTGTTCTATGGATTCGTTTTGTCGCCAGCCGAGCGCCATTCGTCGTCGATATTAAAGAGAAGGATAAAAGTTCGTAAATGCTGCTAACGTTATCATTTGCTACAGATAAGGCCAAAAATGGTCACTAGTTACCAGATAGGGTGTTTGGAAATACCATTGGTCAGATGGTATTTTATTTGTTCGGCTATATCGAGTCGAGTAATAACGATAGAAGTTTCTCTAACGTGAGCCGAGTCTGTGAGATAAAGTCTCTTAAATTAGAAGGAGAATTTTCAGAGAAGAAATTGCGTGAACGTATAACGGCCCTGTAATGTGTGAAATTAAAATGCCAGACGAATATTTGTGACAAATGGTGGATAATTGATCTTATTGATTCGCGTTGTTCTTTAGGGGTGATTCTGTGCGTTAAGGTACAGAAACTGTTTTACGAATGATTGCGTATAATTGAGGAGCTCGAAGGAAAAGTGGATCAAGTGACAAGATTTTTAATTCGAGGAAACTGTGGGTAAAGTTGCAGTTTAATAGAAAAGCCTGTGTGCTTTCAAAGATTACAACGCATTAATATGCGTGCTCATGCGTCCTCGTCAACCCTTGCAAATTCCTAGCAATATTTTCTGAACGTGCAAATACAGATTCTTATCGATTGCATTTATTTCGTTCTTTCTTCTTCTTTTTTAAATTGCGCTGGTATTATTTCTTCAGCCGCGATGTCAGCTATGTTTATTAATTTTATAGTTCAAAATATCTATAATTTGAATGATCTACGATGGAAAAATAAATTACGTGAAAATACGCGTGACATTTACAATATCGTAATTTATAATTAATTCGTAATATTAGAAAATTTCATATTTTTCCATTAAGCTTCGAAATAATTGCTTGCAGCGACGTTCAACGCGATCCAAGACGATGTGCAGGTTATTTGCTTTTCTTCTAATTAATCAAGCCTTTCGAAACATACCTGGGCTTGCAAAACAACACTTTGTCTAATTAAAACCTGATTCTACTTACGTCAGTCCATGAGTAACTAGCGACGAAGTTATAACTCGCAAGCTCGACTTGTTGTTTTCGCTTTTCGCGCTTCGTCAGTTTCGTAACGAGAGATTACAGTTTTCCCCATAAAATTTCAATTATAAGCGATTAAACGAAAAGAACGAGAAAGATTGCCCTATAGTTTGATCATTTTAATTACATTAAGCATATTATATATCAAATATAATTTTACGTATAATATAAATCACAATACTAATTTATTCTAAGTGTAAGCGGAAAATTTATTCCAAGATTATCAAAAAATTCCTACAGAAAATTTCAAATTTATTTTCAAATTGCCTAAATTATTTCTTCGCCAAATTGTTCAACTCTCAACTTTCGCTTTTAACAATCCACAATTTTATTAATTTAAGCTTGTGTATCTCGAATATGATTCTAATTTATATCAAAAGTGAAATTTCTACTCCCAAATTATTGAATCATTCACAAATAAAAATTTCATGTTAATTAATTACTTAAATTATGTATTTTTTTTTATTCTACTGTTCCATTCATATTATATCGATCTGTCATCAGTTTCTATCTGCGGATATCCGATTTCACTTAATTGTGATGATCGAGGAAATTCACGTACAAGATGCGGGAACAAACGACACGGACGATATTCGAATCAATAACACGTCTCACCACAAAGCTGGTTCACCCTCTCAACTCATGATAGATAGGGGGCGGGCGGATCCTATGTGCAGCAGTTAACCCAACTTCCCTAATCTTCAAACTAATTTTGAGCTTAATCCGTGACCACGAATATTCAGTTTACCTAGAATGGGTAATGTTCCGCATTTTCCAACAATATATTAAAATTGCGCCAACTCGTTCGAGATCAACGAGAAGTTTTATTTCCTTAGAAATCTGCACAAAAGAACCACCACAGTCGTGTTGCTAATCCAAGAAGAATTACTGTTTACTTTGCAATTTGTTAATTTTAGTATTTAACTTTTAGTAAATTTTTAATAAAAGCTTTCCAAATGTTCTAAATTATTGGAACAGAATATGTTCAAAACGAGTATCAAGAATTGAAAAAATATAATAAATGGCACATTTAATTAATATTCTATGTTCCCTCGAATAAATCTGTCTTCGAAAATGAAATATAATGTTTTCCATTTTTGTGCGCTACCATTCTCTCATTATTTTTAACGCACACGAGTTTTAAAACGTTTTACAATATTTTATGTCTGAAAGTAATTTGTCCGAAAGAACATAGAATATTAATTAAGCATTTCATTTTTAAATTTATATTCCTTTGACCAATTTTCGTTCATTTTTCTCTTGAAAGCGTCAGTTAAACATGTAAAACGGTTTCGCTAAACAACAAATTATGTGCTTTCGTTTAGTTTTAATCTAAGCTGTTTACTAACTCTTCCTTCGTCTGCAAAGAGTGCATGATTCGAATGTTTATTGCTTCAACCATTGATGTATCAAAGCTCTTTGAGCTCGTTAATTTTATAACTGTATCACGAAAAGTAATTACACAACATTCACGCTGAATGTCGGGGAACCTGTATTTAATAGCGAAGACTGCTTAATTAACTACTATTTATCGTGATATGAGTTATAAAAACCTGGCAGAACTTTTCTAGTGCAGGAAAGCGTGTACCCGTTGATGTTATTAAAAAAAACATTCATTTATTATTCAGAAGTGAACGTTGCACGATTTAATTACGCTTTTATAAAATTCTTAAATGGTTACGTATCTTCTGTTCAAAATCTCTTTAATGAAAATTGTTCATGACATTTGGAATTAGACGAGGAAGTATATACAAGAGATACATATTCAGTTAAAATAATCTAAAACTGGCAAACAAGTTTCGTTGCTCCTTAGATCAATTCCAGTAACCTAATTGTCCATTACACGATTATTCATTTCGTAGGAAACAGTGAAAACCTAAATCAAACCTACGACCTAATCTCACTTTTGCAAATTTTGAGTAACTTGTTGTTAAACATAAACTTTAAACAATCGCAATCAAAACCTTTGCCAACTTTAAATCGAACATTAAACAAAGTCGTAACAAGCTTTCTCATAAATGTTGATTTAAACGATTGAAGAAATTAAGGAACGAAAGACACAAGTTTTATGTTACAAGCATCTTCGAAAGATCCAATCTTGCCAAACAACATAAAAAACGACCGAAGTATCAGACGATCGACAAGAAGCAATTAGACCAGACCATTTGACAAACATCGGGGTAGAAGCATCGAGCAGAGGCCAGAAAGATATTTCGATCGACGTGTCGAGGATCGAAGATCAGCGCAAACCCGAGCCACGCTATAATCAGCGTGGCTGCGGTATGAAAAGGGTCGGAAGGAAAGTTAGAGAACGGCCATTTAAATTTCGCAGTTCGATTTTCCAGCGTAGCTCCGATCTTTTCGATCCGCTTTATTTTTTATCTCCTCGGACAGAGAGTCGCGCTGCGCTCATCTCCCTATCGCTTTATTCTATTTTATTTCCTTTTCTTTTCGCTGTCTGTTTTCCTGATATTTCTCGCGCGTTCGCGAATTCTCCATTTCGAATTCGGCGGGCAACAAGCCGATTTCAGGGACGCAACCAGCTACGGAAGGTGCAGTAACACGCGTCGAACCTGTCTCGAGTTTAAACGAGGACAATGCGGCTGCGTCGTGCGGAAATTGTCGTGGAAACTTTTCAGATCTTCTGGAGAGAACGGACGAGACAGATAAGCGCGCGTCAGCGTATCGGTGGCCCTTTTCGAGCGGAATGCAGGCGTTTCGGAGCGCAGTTTCACGCCTTGACGAGCCAGGCTTTCGAGGATTCTGCGAAATGCATTTTGTCCCCGGCATCTTCAACGTCTCTCGTGGTTCTTTACCCTGCGATATCTTTTTTACAAGCCCATCCGAATGCTTCTCGTCCTTTTCCTCTTCCCTTCGCCCTTTCTTCTTCTTTTTAAATAAGCCACTGCATTCGAGCGTGGAAAAATTCGTCGAATATAACGTCGAGTATATTCACTGCGGACTTGTGAAAAAGTATTAGAAATTATTGCGCGAATTTTTACGTTGAATTCTAAACTATTTCGCTGAAACGAAGGGATCGAATCAGACGGAAGTTTCCATTTTGTATTCTATTACGAAGCTTTCTATAAAATATCGAGTTGCTTGACAAGTTGGTTGAATTTCAGAAAAATGTTAACACAACCAGCAGGATTGTTTATGCAAAACCTAAGTTTAAAGAATCGTGTGCATGTAAAACAACATGGTCAATCGTTGTAATGCTTGTAACGATGAAATGTTATATTGCTTTGAATCCTATTTCTTGTAAATTAGTATGCCGGACTACATTAAGAAAATGTACATAATGTATATATATGTATAAGAATAAAATGGAACGAAAAAAATGTTCAATAAAGCTGTTTCATAAAAATAATTATTAATCGGAGACGATCTTTCTTAAATGCACTGTAGTAATCTTTTTCCCGACTTTTCTATCTTTCATCCTTTTCGACGTCTTAAAGCATACAGTTTGAAATACACAGAGGAGGTTGTGCAAATTATATCGATAAGAATGTTTTACTGACTTCATATCTTTTCCTGAGAATCATAGTGCATCTTGAAACATCTCGTGGGAGTAGGATTGGAGGGTAGCGAGCCTTTACTGCTTGAAATGTTCGCTTCGGAAGAAAAATTTATGTCCCGACAAATAGAGATCGACAAATTCTACAAAAGCCTCACTTTCCAGCAGAACATTGTTCCCTAATTTTCCACCGTTCAGCCGTTCATCCTCTTTTTCCTAAGGAATGATTTCTTATTCGGAAAGAAACGTGTTCATAAAATTCTACATTCTTTAACATTTTACGATAAAAATCACGTAACGGGAATTGCGTGAGTTACATATGCAAATAAAATATAGCAATCTTTATTCAATTCGTTTGATTGTTAAAAGTTCCTTGTTCCAGCGAAATAATTTGAAATTTTGTAGAAGAATTATTGCGAGAATTTCAAATATTTTTCAAAATTTCCTCGATAAACATTTCGGAGTTTTTGTTGAATTCAGAGACAACTTCGAAGCTAGAACAAACTATTTTATTCGTTTTGTCTAAGAGATAATCTTTACTTCGCTTCATAGCTCGCCGCTATTTTCGTACGAAGATGCACTTGCCGCGTGAAAGGAGACAGAACTGAAAAGCTTGAGTATGCATGCACATGTAGAAATTTTGTATTCAAGGAAGCAGATGGTGTTCTGAATTTTGTAAAAATTGTACAAACGGTGAAAGTATGAAGAAAATTTTGTGTCGAGAAATTTACAAGTTTATTAAGATTCTACGATATTTTCTTCGCCGCGTAATTTCTTTGCCGCTCAGTGTTCCGATTATTCTCTGTTCTAAGCCATTGAATTTCAAGCCATTCTAAGTATTTTGACTTTCAAATCGCTATATTTCTAAAACATCCGAAATTCAAGCCACCGAATGTTCAGATTATTTCTATTCCAACTCATATAATTTTTAAACAATCAAATTCTAAGACCGAACAAATGGAACTCTACAAATTTCAAAGCGTTTCATTTCTCATATATCGAGTACCTAATCCATCGAAATTCTAAGGTATCTAATTTCCAACCTATCAAATTCTAATTCCTCGAATCTTTAACCATTCAATTTGAAAGCTTCGCGAATCCTACTCCGGCAAAATCTCATTAAAACTACTTAAACCCACGTAAAACGATCGAACATCCAAATGTCGTTCGTCAAATCCATTCACTTCCGAGTCATCCGTCTTTTTTTCTCAGAACTCTCGAACCATTCGCGGACTTAACGTATTCGCTGTTTCTCTTCAATCTCTCAATTCACTTGTTTGCCAAGCAACATGAATATTCCAGCCTCGTTCGTTTAATTCCAACGGAACGTTTCCTTGGCACAATGCAAGCGATCAGTTTCATTTCTCATTGCGCGGGAAACTGTTCGTCCAGCTCTACAACATTAACTTTCCTCTCATTTTCTTTCTGTCATTTTTTCCCTTCTTCTGCTTCTTCTTCTTCTTCTTCTTCGTTTTCCTCCATCGTTATAACTTGTTCCCTATTTAGCGAAGCCAGGTTGCCGTGGAATTTTTCGCTGGTTCACGAATGAGCCAGGCTTTAATACAAATTTTATTACGCGGACAGAAGTTCGTTCAACGGACACGCGTAACTTCGAATAATCGTATCGTAAATAAACTTATTTGCAAGCGAATTCCTTTCTTCTTTCGCCGGCCAGCTTTTTTATCTTGGCCAGTATCGCGTTGTTTACCGGCCCGGCCACGCAGCCCCCTGGTAAACAACTTCATTTATCGCCCATAAAAACAGATATTAACCCCGGCTGAGAGAATCTGCTTCGTGGAATTTCACTCGGAGACTGAGACCGCGAATATTAAGGCAATGTTTTCACCTGGGTTATTTCTAATTCATTCTTTCAAGACAATAGGGCAATTTCTGTATACAGTAACGAACAGCAGAAAGTTTAAATACACACACAGAGCAGCTAACAAATCCACTATGTACTTGAGTATCGGTGACCAGCAACATGGTGAAAGATATTTAATAGAAAATTTACTGATACGTAATATACGAATCGATGAATTATTTTTGCAGATTACGTAGCTAGCTTAAACTTTCTTTTGTCCGCTGCTAATAATCAGAATAGAAATAAAAGTAGAAATAAAAATATTAGGCTGGAAGATTGTAGGGAAGAACATGGTAAGTTGTACCTTCCATTCTTTATACAGCAATTAAGAAATTTAGTATACGTTGCCAATTAATATTATGTTATTATAATAATATATTAACAAAAATGTCTCTTTCTATATTCTCCATAATGTCACAAATGTTGGAGGAAGAATAGGAATGAGAACATCTTCCACTATCCTCACTTTCTATAATAGGAATTGGAATATTTTCTATTCTATTTTTCTAATTTTCTAATTTTCTATAGCGCTGGAATGCGAATAAAAATAGATACAGAGATAGTTTCTAACATAAATTAAAATATATGTGGAAACAGGTGTGGAAACGGAGATAGAAATGGAAATAGAAAAAGGAATGCGGATGGGAACAGGGATATTCTCCAAAATTGAAAAGATCTGAGAGAACACAGTATAAAAATATTAATCATGTACAAAGAGCATCGATACGCTGAAGGAAAGAATGAAAAAAAAAATCTACAATTGCGTTAATACTTCTGTATATCAATAAAAAGATTGGAAATTGTTCTCACGAAAATGAAAAAATTATTCTCGATGAAACTGATGCGTCAAAGGGGACAATGAAATCGATCGTCATGGGATCAAAGGTATTCTCCGCTATAGTTAAAAATGATGAAAGGAATAACGCATTGCGGGTTGTCGTTTTGGAAACACGATTTCAACGCAAACCGAACCCACCGCCACTGATAACTCGATTTTGACCCGAAACGACCTGTGTGCACCTTTGTCAAACGTTCTCTGCCACCGGATTCCAGAACTCGATTTTGACTCGAACTGTTTCACGTGTCTTCGTCAAGCGTTCTATGGTCGGCTATATTCTACTGACTACTGCAAACTAGCTGCAACGTTGGCCAAGTGCCGAAATAGCCCTTTCAGGGGAACTGAACTTGCACACGAAATCATTTCATAATAGTTTCGCGGAAGCGCTCTCGAATATTTTATTATTTATTGCTATGGGAGAAAAATAGTAGGAAATTCTTTTAGAATTGAATAACGTACGACTAAGGTATCTTTAAAAAAAAAAGTGTGGAATTTACTGTTAAAGACAAAATTAAAGTTGAAATTAAAAGACAAGTATTTTTCTGTTAATTTATGTATTAAACACATTTGAGAATTATTGTGTCTCGATTTTATTCTCGTTTCAAAGGACGAAAAGATTTTGAAGGTTTCCAGAAAATCGAGACATCGCGTTCGTCAATCGCAATTCCTTCGTTCTATTTGCAAAACTTAAGAAATTCCTTAACGAAGAAGAAAAGGAAACAAAAGAACGATTTGATCAAGTACAAACGTGCAATATGAAATTTTAGGGTAAAATGTTGAAATTAGTTCAGCAAATTAACAGTATTAAAATGGGAAGCTTCTCATAATATGCTTTCCGCGGATAACAGAAAGAACTAAGTTAATTAAAATTTAATGTAATTCCTGCTGCGGAAATTTTAATTAGATTTTAGCTAATGAAAGTGTATGTATACGTAGGTATCGTTGCGTTAAAAATTCTAAAAAAGAAAAAGAAAACGATTGCAATCTAAAATTCAACGGTTAATACGCTGTAAACTGTTCAACTAACATTCGAATCAATTAAAATAAGACCGAGATAGAACTTTATTACGTAATTAGCGACTGTTTAATCAGACTTCAACAAATTAAGCTATATTGCAATCATTAGATTCCGAATTACAGACAATTAGATTAGATTCTGAATTATAGACAATTACATTAGATCCTGAATTATACTTGGAACAAAGTGCACGGCACTTTCATCGGCGGATCGAGCTGGAAATATTCGGCAAGCGTGACGTTTTCGATAAACCAGGATTCAACATGGTGGCGCGGTTCACGCGTCCCGAGACGTTTGCTAAAAAGATTAATCCTTGGATTGCCTTCGGGCCAGTCCCCTTTCATTTCTCTGTTAATAACGACGGTTCGTGCTGCTGATCATCAAATGGCACGCCATCGAATGTATCCCTCGGGAACGGGTATGTACGTGCACGTACATTGATATGTGTTAGGTTGGCTAATAGATTCATGAACAACTTTGAGCTTTAATAACGTTTCGGGACGCTGGACACATCTTTTAATGAAATTTTGACGCGATTAACCGTCCTTCCGCGAACCGACAGTTGGTGATCATGTTGTAATTCAATATACAAAGTAACGATTTTCCATTTTCAAGAAAGAAATGGCGCAGTGGAATATTAAAAAAAAAAAAAAAAAAATTGCGAACATTTTCTTTCACGGAAATATGACGCGAAAAGTGTGAATATTTTTTGGAATATTTTTGCAACGTAGTTGAAATATCTAAATAATTATTTCAGAGATCAACGAATTAATAACATTAGGAAGAGCGATTTCGATGCAGGATTATATTGCCTGATGAGTTTCTGATATTTTACATATTAATGATTTTTACGTCGTATTAGTGGCTCTAAGGGAAATTAAACGCTTTATAACATCGTATCAAATGTGAAAAGAATAAAATTTATTAGGATTATTTATACGTATCTTGAGATATTACTTTTCACATGGAAAGAATACGGTGGCGAGTTCTTGTTTCCATCTGAACTTGACAAAAGTAGGAATCCGTGTCTTCTTTATTTTTTATTATATTTCTAGCGCCACTTTTCACCACCTATATTTCACGCACTCGATTGTACTTAAAGTTTCGATAACTTTTTACGAAGTTACTTCGGTTGTACATTCGAGGCGAAAGGTCACTTGTAGCAACTTCGAAAACTGTTTTTCAAGCGGTAGAGATTTTTAGGGATTCCGTCCACTTCGCTTTTTTCCTATTCTCTTTCTTCTTCACAACGCTATCTCTGGTTCTTACGATCTGTTTTCTATCTCCGCTAGCAATTCCATCCAATTTATTCGATGCATTTCACCTATCGTTTAGAATAACTTCGTGCAAGTATATAGATATATACTCAACGTAATTATATCTTCTATATATAGGTATTATCTATATACATTGTGTTTATTACATACATTGCAAAAATATTCCCAACAAAATCACACTCTTCTTCGCAATTTTTTTTTCTTTTTAATAATCTGCTGCGCCATTTCTTTCTTGAAAATGGAAAATCGTTACTTTGTATATTGAACTACAACATGATTACCAACTGTCGGTTCGCGGAAGGACGGTTAATCGCGTAAAAATTTCATTAAAAGATGTGTCCAGTGTATTTCGACTTTAGCAAGCAACCTGTTTTTAATTATTATTTGTTCCTTTCATTAATTCCACCTACTAGAATGAAAAGTAATAATCAGCCATCCACTATCTGCTCGCTAGCAAAGAAAAATTCGACTACAAGATGTAATTACTATAGCGAAAATAAGCTGCAAATATAATTAGAGTCTGTTAAATGTTCGCCAACCAAATTCCCATATTCTTTTCAATTCTCTGTCTCTTTTTGAAATATTCCATCCATGTTAAAATATAAACGTGCAAATAAACAATTTTGAATTTCCAACACTCGAGTAATTTCCACAGGCTCGCACTGTTTCACTAACGAAATAAAAGGAATTTGCCCGACAATTTCGAGTATCGCATTCGCGATAACTTCGCTACCCACTTTCAATTTCTTTCGCGAAATAGAAAAAGTGGCATTTCGCTCGGTCCTCTCGCACCTTCCAGAATGTCGACATGCAATTTCCAGGACGTGCGTAATCCACTCGTCAATCGTGGCTCACGAGCAGGACGGAAGCGTTAAATTTGACTCGGGTTTACCCTGTTCAATTATTCGGTGGAATGCCACCGACAGAAGTTCGCAATTCGCCGGCCAAAAATGAAATATTGATAGATCGGGCTCGATAATCCACGGTGCACCAAGTGAATATCGATCAGGTCGGTCGGTTTCCTTATTAACCCAATTAATAACGGGCTGGCCACGGTCGAAATGCAAATTTTGTCACCGTTCCAAGTGAAACGGGTCGATGATAACTCAGACCGGCTGGACGAGTTCCGATTCGTCGGTAAAAGAAATCGCCTTCTTGCGCAGATTCCTCGACTTACCTGAAACAGAAATGAAAGAGTATGATTAGGTGCATTAATCGGGACGAAGGAAGTTTCACAAGGGTGTTTTAATGAAACAGGAGCGTAAATTGTTTTAATGATTTCTAATCTGAATTTTTGCTATCAAAGGAAGAAAACTATTCTCTCGCATCTCAAGGTAGTTTTAAAAAATATATTATAACACAATCCCACTTTAAATCTTTCATAGTTAGTTCATAATATGTTAACGATTTTCATACGTTTACCATTTTCCTTTTTTTCATTTTTTGACATTCTTTAAGTATTTATTGGCGGGAATTTAAAGAAGATCCCTAAGGTTCGTGAGTTTAAACAAATTCTGAGCAGGATCAAAGGCGAAAGACAAATGAAAAATTGTAACAATTTTTAAGCAAACACAGATGTAGAACGAATTCATGTATTTTATTTCTTTAATAGATCAATCTTATCAATTATCCTGAATTATTGAATTATTCCACAAGAATTTCACCTTTTTGTTAATATCTTTACGTACTTTCGACATTTTTGCATAAACTATACGTGTATGTATATTCTTTTTTATAATACAGACTTCACGTGATAATACTGAACATCAAAGTGCAAAATAAGCGGCAGCAAACACGAAGAACACTATTTTCAGAGTAAAAAGAGTAAATTGGATGGAAACGACGATTTTAGAAATCTCAACCAAGCAGCAACGTTTTCAAAGCAACACAGCAACGCCGCACCGCCTCTCTCGAACTTTTCTCGAGTGTACACAGGCAAAAAATAAGTCGACTCTCTCTCTCTCTCTCTCTCTCATTCTCTGTATTTTGCATGTACATCGGCTGCCAGCTCTTTACGCCATCGACGATCAAAGTTAGATGCACGCTAACGACTCGAAGCCACTCTCTGCTTGTCGTGTCCGCAAACTTTTCAAAGCTGCCTTCTGTCGCGAGCTTATCCGCCTCTTCTGTTTCTACGTGCCGTTGTGTAAGCTAACTAAACGATATTATGATAATAGACGGCCATTTCAAATTACTAAAATATTTCAATAATCGTAGTCTTCGCGCGTCTAATAACAATTTTTGGATATCGAAACAAAATTATAGATGCAATTTTATAAGTTAACGCTCTATAAGTGAAATGTTTCGTATTCGTCAAGAAATCGATTAAAAGTTTTTATTCCAATTTGAAAAATAGGAATCAACTATCGATACAAATAGACTTTCTAGCGCTATTACGATGATAACGTATTCGTACGCATGACGAATAGATTAAATAAGATTTGCAGAATATAGAATGTCAATCAATGTATTTAAATAATTCTAACAAATTGTAATAACTACCAAATGTTTAACAACGCTCCATTCGCTTAACGAAGTTTATTAGCAGGAAAAGTAAGGCAAACAAAATAGGATTAAGCAGATTGTGGTCATCTTCAATTGATAGTTCTAAAGAGCCATAAAAATCTTCCATACAGTAACAACGATGCGTGTAGAAGACTGTTGTGCATATAATTTCAGAAACCGAAAGATTCAAAGTTTGCGAAGGAAGGAAGCCCAAGAATTACATCTGCGAATAAACACACGAAGCAATTTTTTAACGACACCATCGTCTATCGCGCCAAACAATCTCACGGCCCATCCTTATTATTTTCGATTTATAATTCTGAAAAGAAAACACCAAAACGCACATTTTTCGAATTATACGAAGTTCACATTCGTACTACGGCTAAGGATACAAAGCGAAAGACCTGACAATTCGCGAATGGAAACAAAGTGCGAGGAAATCCAACGACGAATAGACATAGGTGACAAATTTTAGAAGAAATTTTTTAACAACCCTATATTTACCTCCAACTATGCGAGCCTTCGTACTCCAAATATACTTAACGTGTTCGTGGCAGCAACGGGACTAACTAATTTCCTGCCGGAAGCGAGCTACGTCCGAGGGGAACAAGACTCGCTTCGTTTTCACGTTAACTTCTCAAAAATTCTAGTCTTTCTATCGCGTGGCTTATCGCGGTTTAACTAACGTGGCTACGCTTTTCTCTTTTGGCCGCGTTTCGTTTTTGACTGCACGCTCCGCTTACAGATCGATACGCGGGGCCAGAGATACGCGAAGGAAAATGTCTGTTCGCAAAGCCGCGCCCACGTTTTGGCATCGCGTCCTCCTCTCGGTCTCTTGCTGAATCGTTTCACTTTCTCTCTTTTTCTCTGCTCCCCTTTCCCTCTCCTCTTCACTCTTCCGATTCTTTATTAACCCTTTGAGAAGAGATACGAACGTACAGTCACGTTCGTAAGTTTTGCAACAGCTCTCGGGTCCGTACACGTCCTGACGATGGATTTAAATCATCGAGAAAGCGATTTTGTAATTGTCAATGGTTTTTAAAACCTGCCAATCTTTCCACAAAATTGTGAAACTCAGCTTACGAGTCGGATCGACTAGCTATAGTATCATAATGATCGATGGCATTGTAAAGAATTAACGAAAAAAGTAATTGATCGAACCAATCGAATCAGTGCTTTTAAAAAGATGCGAAAATTTGCAAGGATTGTTAGTAAGGTTTAGAAGAACATGAAGAATCAAGTATCGTACACGCTGGTCCTCACAACCCTTTAAACTTTGAACTTATCGAGAAGGTTTTGTTATAAATTGGTCGAAAATTTCCGAGAAGTTTACTTAAAAGCTGAAGTTTTTGAAATTGTAATTAAATAAGAAACCTTAATAAAGGAATTGCGAGAATTAATTAAAACAATGACCTACGAACAATAGATAGAAATGAGAAAAAATGTAACTACAAAGAGATTATATATTATAACATGGAACACGTTTTGTTTTTACATAACTTTCAAACGACATAATAATTTTGAACAGTTTCAGCAAATTTCTATTTCGAAAGTTATCCTCGCTTTCCGTAAGTATCGCGATACTTGTGAACGGAGCTGTACAATCGATTCAGTCGCCCGTTTTCAGCTGTCGCTCTAGGCTCCTCTATCGCATTCTCAAAGCTCTGTGAACCCATCTGAACCTTTTTTAACCGCCAACCTTAGTAGCTTTCTTCGCTGTACTTGCGACCCAACCATTTGCTGGTAAATACTTGGATGTGACAGACGAGAGAGCGTGCAAAGTTACTTTGGACTTTTTGGCTTGTGGTTCGATGAGGGTTGATTGGAGATGGAAAGTGATAGATTGAAAGGATCTGGTACTTGGTGCTGTTTAAAATCTTTTGTAAGAGGGAAAATTCCAAGCTTTAAACTTTTAACATATATATAGTCAGGATGGTGACATAGAACCTCAAACAAAGCGAAACCCATGGATGGCTGATATCGTAGAAAGTAGAATTCCGAGAAAGTAGATTTCCAATTGAAACAAGATCGACGTACGTGTAAAGTCTTCTTACGGCAGACCGATCACGTTCCAATTAGAACGTGCAATTAGATTGTTTCTCAAATGAGAACATATATAGGCGAACATTTGGTTTATTTAGATATTTACTGGTGGATCAGTAAACAGAGAATGAGTGTTGAGTTTTTAGAATACTATACAACTGACGTTTCATTTATTCAATTCCTTTCTTTTTACTGGAAATGGAAACGCGAATCGTCAAGATATTTGCACGTTCTTAACGATTTTAACACTTTGACTGCCACGCTGAAATCACGTGTTTCGCTCAGGACGCCAGAGGAGTATTTTTATTATTCAAAGCATATAATGGCAAAATAATAATAAATTGATAATGTAAGACAACACTCTTCCCTAATGGGTCGTTTATCTTATTGGTGATCACGGCTGACCACAGTGACGCCTTGGTAATAGTTAATAGCGACATATTATAACAAGACTTCGTTTATTTCAACAAACCATATTTCGTTATTTTGTCGTAAGCAAAACGTGCAGAATATACTGTTGAAACGTGTAGAAGATATTAGTAAACAGTATTACGATTATTTTTATGATTTCGACGAAACATTCGCCTGAAATGGTAGAGGTAAAAACAATGATGTTTGTGATAAACCAATGGTAATGGTAGATTACAAGGGATGAAAATGTGCTGTAGATTTATCAGATCAAATGATAGCATATTCTACAGCACATAGAAGAACCCTCAAGTGGTACATAAAATTAGCTTTAGAGTTATTCTTAAATACATCAATTTCAAACGCGATGATACTCTATAAATAAACAACAAAAGCAAAAATCAAGGTATCAGGTTTTAGAATGGCACTGGCAATGCACCTTACACAGTGCCATTCACCAGAGCCGTGAAATATACTTATTCGATAAAGATTGCGACACGAATTGCAGAAGAAAGAAGGGCAAGCGTACCTGGGAGGAAAATTTTGCAGAGAATGCTATAAAAAAATGTTAAACAGTTAGGATCAAAAATTGCTAAGAATCGGACCAAAAAGGTGGCCACCTATTTTCCAGATTGTATCGATGAGCCACATTTATGTTTAAAGCGTTTCAACACAGTGCACCGTTAGATGCAAGATTTGTTCTCATTTTTTTTTTTTTTTATTCATGTTCTAATAAAAATGTTTAATCGTTCAATGGGGCACATTTTGTTTCAAAGTATCTTCTATTTATCGGTTATATTCAAAATGCCCTAACTGTCAATTTTCATACAATTTTTATAATTGTAAGAAGTCCAAGCGCTCCGGTCAACAATGACCACCGTGGCAGTCAAAGCGTTAAAAGAAGAATTCTGAAATCATTTTACCACACTGTAGCGTTCTTTGCTTCGCTAATACGTGTTTCAAGATAAGAGCACAAACAAGGAAATGGAAAATGTTTGACGCGAGTCTCGTCACAGATCCATTTCCCTTATTACAAGGCTGTCGACCTGTACAGGTGGAAAACAATTCCCATCAAATACACCATAACGAGTAAGTTCACAAAGCTGCGACTATCCAGAGAACATGAACACGGGCGCGCAGACGTACGAGACACTTGGCGCAAACGTTTACGAGCGGAAATGCTGTCGGACACGTGCACCACTATTTGATGTTTAAGCAGTTGCTTGTAATTGCCCTGTGCAGCCAACGAAACGTTTGATCCTGTTCGTCTTGTTAATTCAAAAAGGCGCGCGCTCCTGCGTGCCCCGAAAGCGTATTTCACGTCCAACAAAGTTCGTTTTCTCTATCTCGCTTCACTTTGTTATTTTGTTTCCTATTTTCATTAAAGAAACGATATTAAACTACAATATACATATATATCGTTAAAATTGTAAAAGATGCTTTCAGACACGATAACTTTAAGTGCTGCTACATTCGGACTTTTTCTACGATGAACATAAAATTTTCTGTAAAAAAAAATAGCTAGAAATAGAATGTCAAATCGCAGAATCGTTGGTATGCAGGTTGAAGATCGACACTTTTCAGAAAGAATGATTTTTCGTTAGGTTGGAGCTTATGAAATATTCTTTCTTCTCAAGGAAAACTTCGATCGTACTTTCTTCGTTTTCCATATTTTCCCAACCACTTCGTATCTATGCCAACACAAATGTTATAATATATGTAAGCTAATCTTTAACAATAACAAGTCACCAGCGCATGGTTGGATTTAAGGTGTGAGCTTAACTTTATGAGATTCGGTTAGATTTAATCTTCCCAAGTAGACGAATGAAATATCCATTGAAAAGTAAGTTTTACCCGTAAAAGAAATTTTATCTGTAAAAGTGTTTTCGCGAAACACGCGAGTCCTTAATACCAGGATCCAAGGTGCATTCGATAGGTGTAGCTGCTTGTGAAAGGTAATCTCGAAGAGACAATCACTTTCCGTGAAACAGGGGGTAAGTATAGCGTCGTGTAGTATAATAAGAGAGGACGGCAATGGAGAACATTCAAACGATCCTGTGATCCCGTGAAGCGAGGCACGAACACGAACACGACGCTTTACAGACGATTCCTCGGGATCTATGAATCTTCGTTGACGTTCTTCGTCGGATGAGACACAGGGCGTGAAGCAAGGATTACAGTGGAAGGTTTCGCGTCCCAGTTTATCGTGATATAGATTAGAGATTTCGTAGAAACGTATGGCGAGACGTTTATTGTTTCGTTCGATTTTGTTATTGTTGCTTTACTTTTCGTGTCACATCATAGAGAAGTTTTTATTCGGAAAATCCAGTAAACGATGAAAACGTATGGGAGAAGGTATGAATTGAATGCAGAGATGAACGAAGGAAAGGATAGAGCGTGAAAAATTTGATAGAAAGCTAGAGATTGATCGTTGTAGCAGATTGTGTACGTTATTTGTTGAGTGCACGTATGTTTAGAAAAACGCGTGAGTATATCGCACGTTATAATCAACGACATCGACACTCTACTTATAGTATATGAGTAAATAAATTCAAATTACGCTTGTATAATATATGTATATACATTCTTATTAATTATGTGTTTGTATATCTGGAAAAAATTCATATTAATGTATTATTACATATTATTACATATAAAATTCATATATTTTCGTATTTGATATTAGAAACGCAAGTGATATAAACGGCAAAGAAAATGATATATTGTAGAATCTTTACTACAATTAATTTATTTACTGTTAAGGTTATTAGATGTATAAACAGAGAAACGCGTGGATAAATTGTGAAGTAGAAAATATATTTTAATACAGAAATGTAAGTACAAGTAGGAATATAATTTGAACTGATCCAGATCCGCACGCTACCAGTGTTACCCTATAACTGAAAACCCTGAAGCCTGTCAACTGTCTATGGCCTGCCTTCGTCTTTTGTCTATACGCTGTCGATGGCTTCAGTGGTTGAGAAAGCTAAAAAGACCAGATGTAGAGTTTTCTTAGAAGTGGTGACCACTTCCTCATTTACAATAAATTGATTAAACAGGTGTTGATTAAACAGGAAACGATGGTTGTTTAACGTGAACTATATACAATAACGTATTATAATTAAGACAACTAGATAGTTAATTTGCAACTCTCGTCACCACGGATCCAACGCTCTCTCTCACGCGGACCACGCTCTCCCGACAACGCCAGCAACACTATCTCTCTGACTTCTCGATTCACACTCTTTGGCTTCTCAACTCACAATGAATGTTAATTCGTTTATGTCCTTTAGCAACTCCTTGTCTTTCGTCTTAGCCTCACGTCTCTTGTCTTAGCCTCACTACGCACACGCTCCGCAACAGCTTGTTTATAATTCGCCCGACACCCCCCAGGCACTTCGTCCACGATACTACAATATGATACTATGCAAAACTTTTCCAATGGCTGGATAGATGAATATTAGATTTATTTGAATATTCAGATAGAAAAATACATACAAGCGTCGTTGTAATCCTCAATTTTATAAGCTAAGGTTAATTTCAAAAAATTCAAGACATTTCTGAAAGTGAGCTTGGAGCTAATTACAGCTAGAGAAACAACGCATTACAACCACGGATACATGTGTGTTTGGAGGATTAAAAAGCAAACTGGTCGTTGTATGCTATCGGTTGCAATCTCTGCTCGTATCACGATCCACGTAAATAATTGAAGAGAACCCGGGGCACACGTCGCGTAGCCCGATAGAAATGAATTCATTGCGTTTCAGCCGCGTTTTCCTTCTGTCACGGTTTGCTTCGCTGAAACGCGGCTCCATTTTTCCTCGAGCGTCGATTCAGCGTCGGTATAAATGGTAAATTAATTCCGAGGTTGCGCGAAATTTATCGAGCTATAGTTAGCGAGGCAAATTGATTCCTCTGCGTGACTGGTCAATTAAAGACGCGTTCGCGATCAGCGAAAATTTTCCGACGTGAGATGCAAGTTTCGTTCGTTTTCGAGAATTAGTCAGGGGCGAGCGGTTTCATTGGGAAGCCATATAAACAATGATAATTAGAATGTAGCGCTTAGACCGCGAATTTTTACGCATTCGTACTTTTGAAAATATAATTACCGAAGAAAAAAAAAATAAAACCCCGGTAGATAATTGGTGGATGTTAATTAACAATTATCAAAGTGAGCAAAATATTTATAACTTCCCGGAGAAATTTTATAGATTTAAAATGGTGTATATTTTCTGATGCGTGAATGATTTTTCGTAAAATATATCGATAATTGTTTGTTCCTCCCCTGCATCGTATATTTTTGCACATACTTGAAAATACGATGGATCGAAAATATTTTTACACCAATAGGTTGCGACAACAATGTTTTATTGTTATTCGTTAAACAATATTTTCGAAACAAATATATCGTACACACTTCCCAAAGTTTTCAAAATAAATATCCTATGAACAGCAGAAGAATACTCGCCGTTGTTTATACAAATATGCACAGCAGTGCACCAAATAGCAGAAATATGAGCAACCGCAATTGAGAAATGAAGGCACGTTGTTTATGAAAATTTCCTGAATAGCGGCAAGCTAAATAACTATGCAGCGTTTGAGGACTCTGCTAAAGTAAATTGCTTGTAACAGAAATGCAAATAACTACTGAGCGATTGAAAACACAATTTGTTAAACAACAAATTTTACGCATCTTCTCTCGGTAGAGTCGAAGATATTAAGCAAGCAGCATAGAAATAACAGGTTATTAATTATTATTAATCGATTCTTATCAGACTTGTATTAGCAATTGTACTGCCAATACAAAACGAGTAATTCCCTATAATTAACAAGTTTATAGGAATCGCCAATTTCAATGTAAAATGGCGTTTCGAACTGTAATTAAGTTTATATCTTCTTCGAAGCATCGATATAGGCGTTATAGACAACGATTAATGCCGTATCGACTGTTGTAGAAAGATCGAGTATCGAAATTAAACAATTCATTATGAACACCGGCTATCGATTATCGATTAACGTCACGACTACAATGTGTACTTGTATCCAGAATTGATCGACCGCGCACGCTGCTGTGGAATTGAACAAACAAGCGAAGCTAAAGGTGTTTGATTGAATTAGGTACAGGGACCTAAATAAACTTGCGTAGCTTGTAAGTCAAAATTTTACTCTCGTCAATTTCTGTCAAGCGGAAAAACACGTTTAATTGGACGTTAAACTTTTTCAACGTTCCTCTCAATCTCCCCTCCTCTCCGTCTATTAATTTCTCCCTCCATTGTTCGTATCGCCTTTGATCTTTTGTTTAGCATATTTTTTATTATAATGTATTTTTTTGTTTCGTAGTAGGTTTGTTGTTTCTACAGGGTTATATAACGTTTATAATGAACACAAACTTGTTAATTAACTAATGGAAGAGATATACATATCGTGTAACTTTCAATGACTATTTTGCACGAAGTTCTTGCAGGACTTGACGTGAATGTTCCCAATGAATGACTGAACTTCGAGTGTTAGGTAAACGAAGAACGTGTATAGTCCCTCCATCATCTCGTGTTGTGAAGTCCTACGCGAAGTCCTTCTAATAGCCAAGTATTAATAACTACATTCCATTGACAAATGAAACTAACTGTGACTTTTTCACCAAAAGCAAATGTGGTTGGCAAACAAAATTCTAGCGATATTGAAAAACCAAGACACCTCGGAACAACACAATATCTTCAACGAGGGCACTTCCAAAAGAGCGCAACCATCTCACAGGAACCATAAGAAACTAAGAATTCAGAGATCAAAGTAAAAATTCAATATCACCACCGTCCGACTAATCCTTCCAAATTCGATGACCCCAAAACTAAAAATCATTTACAGGATGCAATAACCACCGTGGCGACCCTAAGCAACTCGAAGGAAACAGGACGACCGAGGCTCGGTGATAGCCGATAGCGTTGCGGGGAGGGCAATTTTTAATAACCCCGGGTGGAAACGCGTTCAAAGGGACGTTCGAAACGAGGCAGGATATCGCTGGACCGATTTTTCCCCGTCCATCGAAGGGTTCGGTTCGACGCGAGCCAGGCAGCTGAAACAAACGGAGCCAAAAGCGAGCACCGATCCCTTTTTGCCGCAGGCTACCCCCTAGCCGGATCGATAACGACTGTTTTATATCGACGACGACGATGCGGCCGTCCAGGAATCGTTTGTCAACGTCCAATCAACGTCGCGTGGAGATAAGCGAGCGAAAAACCTGGAGGAAAAACGGCTGGCCCGGTTCCGTTCTACTCTCCTCTCCCTTTTTTTTTCTCTCTCTGCCTTTCCCTCTCTCACTTACGCGGTCCACTACTTTAAAAGGAACTCGCCCTCTCGTCCTTCATCCCCATTTATCGTCGCTTCTCTTTCTGTTTGTTCGTTCCCAGTCAGATTACCCTCTCTTGATCTTCCAACATCGGTGTACGCGGCTAATCTCCGCGTCGTTCCGCTTCGACGGGCCGGCTGTCACTCTTACCGAACCCTTTGCACCCCCTTTTCCAACACTTTTATCGGCCGATCTTTCTGCCCGACTTATCAACCAGCTCGATTTCTGGCGCGACTCGATCGACTTGTTACGTGTCCGCGGTCGCAAGATAAGTGGCCGCGCTTTTTTCCTCCCATTCAACCCGCTCGTGCTTTTCGCGATCGTTCACGTGGACGTTCTTCGAGTACTTTGGGCGCGCGGAACTGGCTGCTAGAGGGAAGTTTGGGTATCGGAAAGGTGTTGGATGGCGGTGATGCGAGATAGGGGTTGAAAGTAGCGACGATGAGACGGTAAGAGTGTTTCGCTGGTGTTTCCTGGGGGAGGATATAAAGTAGGGAGGAAGGAATGGGTAATGACAGAGAGGAAGCTTAGGTAATCGGTGTTAGGTATTAGGTAATTGGCGAGTGCAGGATCGAGTATCAAGTAATTGAGTCTTCTAGGGGAGTTTATTGCAATTTACTTTAGTTGTATATCTCGTGGGAGACGATGGTTGAAAGAAATGGCGTTATCTAAAGAACGTTTTGACTAAGTTCTTCGAGAAGAATGTAAAGTGGAAAAGGAAGCAAATTTAGGTAATGTCCGGTGCAATTTAGTCGAAATTTAACTGCAAAAAGTGATGTAAACGAGATCTTTTTTCATCCAATATATTTTTAAACGCGTCAATTTTGATCCTTCACGAGGGAAATTTAATTGGAATAACCTTACACCAGCGATAACTACCTCGAAACTGTTTTATTTGTACAAGTAAAAGAAAGGATTCAGAAAATAGTCTTCTCGGGTGTAAAAATTCATAGAAAAGAAATAGCATGTTCGCAACCTGATTTCAACGTTAGACATCCAGTTGAGCTTTTAGTTTAGCATAATACAATTTTCTTGGAATTTTATTTCCATTTTAACGTCGATTTAGAACGAAACTTCAACTATGTATAAAGCGCATATATTTACTTTCGTGTTTTTCTTCGGTTCTCTCTCAAAAACGAGCAGAAATTGCAAATATAAGTACATCCATCAAAATCAAGGGCCTAATGTCCTTCTCCTATCTTACTACCCCCTGCAACTTCCACCCCTCGTCTTGACAATGTCGTTAACGTAGCACGTCCTATCTTCGTTCATGTGTTATAAATTTATCGTGTATTCAGGACATTAGGACGAAAGGGGAACTTTTTCACCGATAAATATCGATTTCCAATTAGATCGAAGGCGCCTATCAAAAATTCTCTACCAATCAAGGTCATCACAGATAATTTTTGAACTCGCTTTTTACTTCAACAATAAATATCGCTTTGTATAATATATAAAAGATAACTCGAAAGATTGAATCGAGTGTTACGACTGGTGAATTTTTTTTAAGGGAAACCAATTTTTTCCAAAAATTAAGGAACTCGTATGGATCTTACGATTTATTTATTTATTGTTTCAATTATTATTATTAGTTATTTATGGTTGAAATTATACACTCAGTTTTATAGTTTTTAAAGATGATAATCGATCATTTCAATCGAAGCAGTAGTGTGTTATTACAATGATGAATGCGATTGTAAAAATCAATTAAATAAATAAATAAGCCACACGAGTTCTATGATTATTTTTTAATAGATCGGATTGTCCTGAATATTTTAATATTCCTTTTCCAAAATTATCAAGTTCAACCTATAATTTCCACTCAGATTGCTAGTAATCTATTATAGTAACTAATGTAGCTATCTGCAATTTATAAAAAAAAATAAAAATAAACCCTATGACCCATAAAAAGAATGTGACGAGAGAAATATCATACGCAGATATTGTAACAGCATAACCGCGTTAAAAACTTGCGGAAAAAATTTTTTCGATCATAAAATGGACTTGTTAAATATTTTTTTTCAATTCTCCTATCCCTTCGCGTTGAAATTTTATAATTTCAGCTCTCCGCGTTCAAAACGAGATCGTCAAATCTCGGCGAGTGAACACGTCACCTGCACTTGTCGCATTGTAGCAAATATTATTCGAACATCATACGTATTTTCAGTATTATAACCGTGAAACATTATTTATTGTTGCAAAAATATATTTATATTCGGCCATATTTAGGGGAACGAGCATGCGTTTTGCATTTAACGTTTTGAAAGCTTCTCTTTCTGCTCGATACAAAAAAAAAAAAAATATATTTGTTCGTCGTCTTTTGTGCTCGTTGTAAAATACTAAAATTGAATCATGAAAAACATCGGACTATGACGTATGCGTTAACAACGATTATGCTATAATTAATAGAATATGGTCTAAAAAAACTTAGAAGCAAATCTGTAATAGAATTATTTTACTATATCGTATGGCAAATTAATTTTGTTAAAGTTATTAAACATTAATCGATTAATAGTAAAATAATTCTATTACAAGTTACGTTATGTCGATATGATTATTATATCAAAATGAATATACTTGTCTAAAATAATCGAACAATAACGTACGTAATTATTGAAGTCTTTTAACTTGGACGTTGCAATATATAAGCGCTCATTATCGTTAATAAACCATTCTGCCAACGTACACGCTCGTGACATATCTTTATGTTCATCATCAATTCGTCATTAATTCACGTCATTGGCTAATTGACGCATAAAAAAATTAATTATCGTAATATATTGACAGAAGTTGTCGACCGAAAGAGAATTGTAAACAGAATGTCAAAAGGTATGACTGCATATGTTAAATATGTATGACGAATTATTACCAAACATAAACATAATTAATCCAAGGCAATAAATTCTGCTTGAATTATTTGACAGCTTGTAAAACTATCTCGGCAAAGAATAATAGAATTCGAATAATTACTTTCGCAAATATAAAAAGAATTCCAATTCGTATTCAAGCTTCTTATACTCAGGATTCAAATTCAACTTCAAATTTTTGATATATCAAAATTTAAGTTCAAGTCTCAGTTAAATCCCGGTTAAAATTCTAGCAAGAAAAATCACAATGTCAACGTCACGATAAATACGATCCTCTCTAAAGGCAAATTGTTCGTCACTCGCTGATATCATCCCTAATTTCTTCCGAAAATCTACTCCTTAAATCCCATGACTAAAAGCTGGAGTGCTGCTACGAGCAACCCTAACGGATGCACGTAATCGCAGTTCCTCTTCCGTGAATTTATATAGCCGCAGTTCAGAAGACAAACCTGCTCCATTTGAATAACGGACTCCGCGGGGAGCAGAAAAAAATTTATTAGAAAAATATGTACATGAGTGGCAGTGAGCGGAATAGGAAGAGGAGGAACACAGGAAGATAACAACAGACGGTGAAATGGTTGTGCTCTTTGCGAGGAAACCGCGAGCAAAGTAGTCTGGTATCCGTGAAGCTAAAGCGGAAACAGGATTCTTAGGGCTCGCGCGAGAAAATATGGCGCGATGTACTTAAATCGAGTCGAGGAACGAAAAGTCCAGGTTTTCCTTCCTGCCACGTGTCCCACGAGGTATGCTTCTCCAGCTTTGTATCCCCACTCCTTACCTATCCGTTTCTGCATCGTCGAATTTCTATTTGCTAGACCGCCTGTTATTTCTAATTCTACGCTTCTTGCTTTCCCGTTTCCATATTTTTATGGCGATACGAGATCAAGGTTTTCTTGGATACTAATGAGCGATATTAGTAAACTAATACTAGGTGCAATTCGTAGGTTATAGGTTTCTTTCTTGCAATTTTATCATTTCTCATCAAATTCCCTGTATCTTTTCGTCACAATTCCATTCAAAATATTTATAATTGTATTATGAAACAGCTTTCTATAAACTTTTCTATAAATATTCAAATCGTGAGAAAAAGGATATATTGTTTTGTATATCTGTGATATTTTATGGATTCCCATGGCTTTTATCGAGGAAAAATTAAATGCACTGGATATTATAGTTGTTGAATAATTTGTACATGGTTGTGTAAATACATAAAATATGTGATAGAAATGATTCGATATCACTGCACTACTGCTACATTTATGTATTTATGGCAAGCATAAATACATATATTAAAATGTATCAGAATGAACAGAAACGTAAAAGTATAGAAAATATTAAATAATAAATATCAGTACATAAAATATAAAAAATAAAACTTATCGTTGCCCATAAAAATACAAATTTGAATAAACATCCATAGTCTGCGGATAAGATACATCAATAATTTTTTCATAATCTCAAAATATGAAACAATAATATTTCCGTACTTCCCAACGTTGTAATAAATATAATACAAATACGAGATCTATATAAAGTATATTGTAAAATACACGGTAACTGTTAATTGCTAAAGATTATTTGAAGGTCTTACCACCTCTATACAAACACGGCGAAATGTATTTACACGAATAAATCAACGAGGAAGTAGAATAGATCCTTGCTTGTTTAAATGGTTGTACAAGTAGAACAGAACCGCGCTTGGTCAGACACGCGGTCAGTTCAGGAGAATGGACCTATGTTTTCTCTAGCAGTGTTCCGAGTTTAAATGCTCTCGGATAAATTACTCACAAATTACTCTGCAATTACTAATGATCTTTACAATTACCTTATATTATGACAAACTTTTAATCTCTGCATTTTACGGTTAATTTCGCAAATTTACTCAGCGCACCTGTAACCCATGGAAATTTCTGCTGGTTATCACGAGAGAGAGAGAGAGAGAGAATTGTATTTTCAAGGGTGCAATCTTTTTTCGTCAGGAGTGCCCAGTAAAGATAGGAGGCAGTGGAAGAAAGAAAAATAGACAGTTACAACTACCCGCGAGAAATTGTTGGGTTAATACAGTTGAAATTAAAATACTCATTAAAAGTTGAAATTAAAACCGATGGTTCTCCAGTTTCTGATATTAAATTCTTCGAAGGTTCTTCAGTTTCTAATATTGCACCCTCCAAAATTTGGGGAAAATTCGAACTTGGCTTGTATAGTGTGTTAGTTGCAAATCTTTGAAAGTTTGCAAAATCCTTTTATGCAATTGCCGTAACTTTCGGACAGTTATTTCCTTCGAATCGCTAATAATTGTTAACTTTAATAAAATAAAGTAAACGCGTAAATAATGGACCCATAATGCCTGTAGATCTACATTTTGCCGAACAAGTAAATATATACTAATAGAGGCTAATTGTAGATTTCGTTACATTCTTTATCCCTTTAAGAATATTATAAAACTCTTCAGAATTAATTTGTTAGGATTATCGACGAATGGTTAAATTTTATAACAAGAAACACAGATTAAAAATCTAGAAACATCACAGTAAATCAGGTTTCGATTTCGGGAAAATTTTTCAGCACCACCTTCGAAACGTCAGAAACATTCGGCAGAAATTTTAAAACATTCGAGAAAACAGAACTAATGAAAACAGAATAGGAAAGCAAAGAGAGAGAGACAGGAACATGGAAGGAGAGGAACGAAAATCAAAACGTCTGTGTCGAGAATCGAAAGAACAATTGGGGAAATCGGTAACACGATACGGATGAATGGACGCTGGTCCCAATGCTCGTTTGCCGATGCAATGCCGCTGAATTCGTTATTATTTCCTTTCAAAGCAAACCGTAAAAACACTGGCCGTCTGGGAGATAGCAGAGGAGTCAGAGATAAAGGGAGGAAGACAGAAATGCAGAGGTTACGGCGTTTTATTGTCGCCCATAAAAATTTGCGAGCGAATCGTCCGCTCGACGATGAAATCGGTCCTCCGATAAATTCGTCCTCAAATAATGTTAAATTCATATTCCTGGGATTTTAAATATGTCAATTACTGTTAGTTAAATTCCGAGTGAAGACTACATCTTCAGCTAGTCCAATCTTTACTATAAGCGAATTACTATGTCTTGGTTGTTCGAACTTTAAGAATCCCTACCAATAGATTCTCTAAAAATTTGGCGATGTCCTGACGAAGATAAAAGTCGATAAGTATGATAATACAAGACTTGTATTAACAGGATCAATGGAAATTAGGAGAATTACGAAACTGAATAAAAGTAAATGAAATAAATAAAGACACGTATTGCAATTACTAAGAATATTATAGCGAAGAAATCACGTGCTCGTCGTGGACCGAACCCAATCTCGAATATTCCCAGCAGACAATTCCATACGATTTGCATGGCCGAGGTCGAGGTCCAATCATCTCTCAAAGAATGACGTTTCTCACGACTGGATTACGTAAACTGGCGATCGTGAATCGCGCGAGAAACCGCGGATCGATCGGATTGCATCGTAGGGATCGTCATTACCGCGCAGAAGCGAAGGCGAGAAGGAAAAATTGAACGAAGAACGAGAGAGAAAAAAAACTGATGCCTGATCGCGTTTTCTCCTCTTATTTTTTATTTCCCCCGCCCTCTCTCTCTCTCTCTCTCTCTTTCTCTTTCTCTCTAGAGAATACGGTACCATGTACAAGCTGATAATGAACGACCCTATTGAAAACGTTCTTGCGCCACTTGAACCGGGTCGTATCGTATCGACCACGTTGCGAAAGAAACGTCCTTGATTTCGTTGCGTCCTATCTACTCCATCCCGGACGTTGATTTCTACTTCTAGCTTTTTCTTTCAATCTTTTTTATGTCTGCGCCGTTGTTAAGGGATTCGTGATTAAGTAATGTTCACTTATGCGAAAGGAACTGAGGACGAGGACCGTAGAAAGATACGGTTGCTATTGGGTAAACCTTTGAATGGAGGTTTAAGGGTAGTTTCACGGTGATATTTTGCGAGACAGGTTTAGAGAAGACAAGTTTGTTCAGGGTGGATGTGGTTTGATGATGCCGATGGTGTAAGGTGCTCTGTTTGTTGCGTTGAAAGTTGCTCGTGAAGTTTGCCAGAGTAGTTTCATGGGTATAGAATGTTTGCCAACTATAAGCAGAATTATAAGTATACGCTAACTGGTTGATAGCAAGTTTTCTAATTACAATCTACTAATTTCATTTTCAAGAGTAGAATACGTCTAAAGTAGATTATAGCTGTTCGTTGAATCTTTTCCAAGGTTTTTTTAATAGCATCAACAACTTTTGCCTCGGATTAGGTTCCCTCTGCGGTGAAGATTTCTGAAGGTAAAAGTTTTTTAACAAGAGAGAGATCACGTCTATCAAGTTTTATTTGAATTTTATTTCACATATATGTTGTGTACTATCAATGTGATTAAATAAACACCAGTATAAAGACTTGAGACGATAACACGATGTTCCAATACAAATGTGTGTAGTAACTAAATGGGTCTTAGAGTAAGGACAAGTAATGATGTTTTGGTTTAACGAGTAATATTCAATACAACGAACTGATTACAATATTGTCGTACGTCTTATTATCATACTCGGTTCTCAACCTCGCGATTCATACTCTCCGGCTCCTCCACTTACACTCTCCGGCTTCTGCACTCGCTCTCTCTGACTCCTCAACTCACACTGTACGATTTCCCAACTAACTAATACCCCCTGGGCTAGCATCCCTTTGTCTTTTCTTAGCCCCACCACGCATGTGTTCCGCGAAGGCCCGTGACCAGGGTCACGTAGGCCTTTTCTACGAAACTATTCACTTGAAGGATCGACGACACATCGATGGACCCGACGGCGTCTCGGCTCTCGCGACATTGTTTATGGTTAACTAGACTTTTTTCTTAGGCCCTTTTCCACGATACATGTGTGATAGCTGTTAGGTTGTCCTAAAAGTTCCTTTCGTTTTATAAGGAAGTAGTAGATGCACAACATCTTTCGGTTTATATTATTTTATTGAATTACGTTTGACCCACTTTATTCTATTACTACAAAATGGATCATACATAAATCCATGAAATAATATAAAATACAAAATGTTGTGCACCTATTATTTCATGGGACAACCTAATGTATGAATCTTATAACATATCTTCGCGAGTGCAACATTTTTCTTCATATAAATAGAACAAATTTGAATTTACGAAGAAGAATCTACCAAACACAGAAAGTTAGAAGCGAACTGGTTAAAAAAACATGTAAAAGAATTCGGTTGTTGACTCTTCCACGTTCCATGTTACGTACACGTAATATTTGAAATTAAATAAGCTATTAATTAACTAAGAACTAATTTGTATTGTGAAAAATCGACTGCAAATAGTCCGCTGTATTTTCCTTAGACAACTAGCCGAAAAAACGAGTAAAAAGATAATTTTTCTCACAGACTAAAAGAGAATTCGGTTTTGAAAGAATTGAGTGGCCAAAGGAACGTATAGTACTGAGGTTGCATGTACATAACTTCGTCAGAGAACAGAACTTTTCAAACATTGAATCACTTTGTACGACTCGATATTTGCTTCAAAAAAAAAAAAAAAAAAATCCGTTCTTTACATTTGTCGGAGTCTCGACTATGGAAGACTAGAATTTGAAACAACGAAGTGTTGCATGTCGTTTCGAGAGTACGTGCCAATCGAACGGACAGTTTATCGAGTGATTCCACCGGTGACAAGATCGACATTGAAAATAGTGACGGACAACCGCGTGAACGAATGCATTCGCGTTTTTATCATCTACTGGAAAACTAGCCGACGAATAATAATAATAGCGCGCGATTTGATGAAATACATGGCGGCCACCGTTGAAAATCCGTTGCCTGCAAGAAATATTGTAGAAATTGGCAATTGGACATTTTATCTCGAGAATATTTCGCGGTAAAAAAAAAAAAAAAGAAACATGCATAGATTGCTCGAGGCGTCGTTAATCCGACGCTGGATTATATTCCGCGTTGAATTAAAAGGAAGAAGATAATACTTATATTTAGCGTTCTGCATGGAACGTTTCGCTGCAAATTAAAGGAAAGTAATGTCAAATCATCGTTAATTAAAACCGAGTGAGAAAAGATTATGATAAGCGGATTACGAATAAATAGTTTATGCGTTTATAGGAAATTTAAAGGTGGAAAAAATATAGGAAATATCCGAAATAAAGTATTTGTTATAGTATTTATTGGGCGAGAGAAATCTTAATAAATATTTGCCTAATTTTCATACGTATCACAGTTATTTTTTTTATTTTTATGCTGTTTCTGGCTAACGAGTATTTTATAAACATCGATAACAAGTTTACAAAGCTTTTTTTTGTAAAATACAAACGGCAGAGAATTTTATGAGAACCGATATTTTTCAAATGTTCAAACTAACAAAAACATACATATTTATATTAATCCGAAAATCAAGTAACTATACTTCGCTCAACGAATCGAATCGCTAGAGGTAAACAGAAGATCCGTGTACCAAGCTACTGATAGATACAAAGAAGTCCAGCTATTGGCTGGCAGATGTTGACTTCAGAAGCGGATTTAGGTGGGATCATTGTTAGACCCTTCCTCGACCTCTCGGGCTTATCAGACGCACGATATACACAGTGCAACGTTTGCACCGAAAAGCCGAACACAACTGGTTTCCAGAAATTTTACGTAAACCAAAAATCTTTTGCTACATCCGATATTTTTTTAATCTATCTAATATATATTTAATCAACACTTTTCTGTGTAGTAAGGTTGTGAATACGTTTCTATCCTAGTCACGTGCGTTCGCTTATCTCTACTGACTCGACTCGTCAAAAGAAGTATACAGTTTTGATGATGTGAGATCAACGACATACTGCGTTGTGAAATTGCTTCTCTAAACAAACAAAATATTAGATTGTCCGAAAAGTTTCTTTTGTTTTACGAGGAAATAACAGACGCACAACGTTTTTTTCTTTTATTAGGTCATCCCATAAGTTCGTGCCGATCTTCGTGTATACATTTCATATTTTAAAGAAAAACAAGAGAACTTCTATCGAGACGGAATAATGAAAAATGGGAAGAAGTTGTACAACGAGAGGGGGATTACATTTTTTCATGAAACTGAAGGGTATGTAAACAATCTTAACATATATAACCGATCGAAAAACGGCACGAACTTATGGCATGACCTAATATATTATTTCGTCGAATTACGTATGATCTATTTTGTGCTGTTGAGATAAACACCGCGACAATTCACAGATTTGGTTTCTCGTTTGTATGAAGATGCACTGTTGTAAAAGACACGATTGTGAAAGAAAGACACTTTCCGGACAACCTAACACATATGTAAATTTCATCTGTATTTACCGTTCGTTTATCGAGTGAGAATATTTACCGTTCATTTATCGAGTAATAATTATCGTCTGTCTATCGAGCGTATTAATTAATTACCGTTCGTCAACCGAATAATTACGATTGTCTATCGAAGAGTTAGTTATTATTTGTTTATCGAAGAGTTAGTTATCATTTTGTCAACCGAAGAATTTTATATCCGTCAGTCTGCCAGTCAATTATCAATATCGAAATCAAGTAAGATTTGAATAAATCATTACATATTGTTCGTTTACTTTTGAACAACTTTAACCCCCTCCCATGCCAGTATCCCCGCACATAGCAAGTTAGCCGAAAGTGGAGCTTATTGCCAGTTGCATTAAACGTCAGCTAACGCTACCTTCTCGTCGGTAACTAAATAAAACGTAACAATATACATAGATAAAAATTGTTGTCATTATTAACGTCATACATTTGATCACTCAAGTATTAATTAAATTCAGGTAGTTTATTTTCCTATTTAAGATCTTCGTCATTTTCGAAACGGGTATGCACGAGTCAAAAGCCATTTGCAATGTACAAATAAACACAGTTAATGTTATTATGCATCGACAAATTCACTTATTCGTATATTCAAACGAGGTCATATTCGTTTCGTATAATTCGACCGAAAATTAGGTACGAACCGGTGCCCTTTGTTTCTACGGTTAATTGTCCCTTGTTAAAAGACGCACCTATGTCATCACTCTCGAGAGTGTGAATAATTTCGTATACGATATCCCTGTGGAGAATTCCACGGACAATAGCCGCTATTTTTAAGCCGTTAATCCCACTTTCGGATTCTTACTTCTCCTGCAACCCCAACTTACTACACCACGAAGCCTCTTTTATGCTTCCCCCGATTCCGCATTTATCTAATAAAAGAATCACGAACGCCTCTCTACAAATTTTTATTCCCCGCGATAAATTACTTTCGCGAGTGGCTTGAATTCCTGAAAAAACATCTGCTGAAATCGTAATATCAGTGAAAAGAAAATATGATTACGACACAATGACAGAATGAAATAAAACTATAATTATATTATTAATTTCTTCGTAATCGAATTCGTTAAGCTGATTAGTTTTCGTACATCGGGTGTACTTCGAACGATGTAGATGACGTTAGAAAATATTTGGCAATTTTCCATACAGATAATGTGTATGATCATTATATGTTTGTATCCTTTCAATTAGAGTTATTCTTAAATGAAAGAAAGGCTAAATACTAAAAAGTTAAAAGGTTAAAAAGTACTTCATGAAGCGCGAAAAATAATGCTAATGTATAGGGTAAAATGTCACACGATGTAGATTTGGTACAACACAGCACACGTTCAGTCGCAACAAATCAAAATCTTAAGTCGAGTGTTCACCAAACGCGAGTTTCCGATAAACGTTTCCGAACACTTGCAAATATTTATTACAAATGCCCGTTTCGTCGATACTAAGCTGTTAATGTACGCTGACGTTGATCCAAGTGTTGGCCATCATTTACGATTATTTGCTGTTCATGCGCGTTTCGTGTCTCCATCAAACCTATTCGCAAACATTCAGTACGATTAGTAAATATCTGGCACTAAATAACTGTAAACTGTCCTTTTGCGACCTAATCGCATCACTAACATTCTCAACTCGATCATTTCCCCATAAACAATTACACCAAATTCTCATTGTCACACGGTGGACAAAGGATGACGAGAATCGTCAACTTTCATGGGTGGAAAAATTGTAGTTTTTTTTTCACGATACGTTCCATGGCAGAGAAGTTCCTTTGCGTTTTGGAAAACGAGTCGAAAATCGAACATGGCAGCGTGGGTATTTTTTTACTCTGCTCATCTTTCAAAGGCTTGTTTGGCACTCAGTCAGCCCGAATTTCGAAAAGCCGCGTCTTCGGAGGTTTAATTTTATTATACGAACCACCTCGAACCACTTGAAAAACTAATCTCGACGCTGCCGGTAGATTCGAATCAAAGGAGGAAAGCGCGTTAGCGTCGATTTCACATCGAGAGGGAAAGAGGGGGAAAAACGCGTGGCTGGATTATTAACGCGTATTTGTAGTTAGATTAATATAGGAAAAGAGGTTTGCTGGCGTACGAACCGGTTTACCGTGCTTCTTCGTATCGAATTGCAACGATGTCAAAGGAAAACAAGCTGCGAGGTGTATCGAGTGTACCGAAACCTGTTAACAAATTTTGCTGCTTTGTGCATGACAGGTTTCACTGTTTTCCAAGGAAGTGGGCGAAGTGTTGCCCGAGAATTTATCGTTTGTTTGTTCTTTGCAGTTTATTTCGCGAGGATACCCTTCGAGGGGGCAAATTTCGAACGATTTTTGATGAATCTGATAATTATATTTCTAATATAAATTTTAGATTGCCGAGGAGGAACGTGATAATTCAAATTTCTCCACAGAAAATTCAATTTTCTACAGCAATTTAAAAGTTCAATATACCGTCGATCAGCTCTGTACTATCAAAACTATCCTTTTATTTAATTTCAGGATAATACATGTACCTTTACT
Organism: Bombus affinis; assembly: GCF_024516045.1. NCBI lineage: Eukaryota > Metazoa > Arthropoda > Insecta > Hymenoptera > Apidae > Bombus > Bombus affinis. Next base: position 8,733,745 of record NC_066349.1, on the reverse strand, counting down.
ATTCTTTGGAATATTTAACAAAATTTAATTATCATAACGTTAGGTATTCTCTTAATTTTTTTTATATTTAAAAGAGTTACTTACATTTCGATCTGAAATTTTATTTTCTTTTCAACTATGTAAATTCTCCAAGTAGCGTGAAAATCGAAGATTGAAGGAAAATAATGATGATGTTCGATTAATATAGTAAAGTTTTGTTTAAATATAACTAGGTTTTCTGGCTGTAAAATTTGTTGAATTACGCAAACGGTGCATAATAATTGCATGATTATTATAAACGCATTATTGGAAATAACGTAATTATATGTGTACATATAATTAACATATTGATTACGTGACCGTTATGTATGTTTTGTAATGAATTGTACAAAATTCTATCTGAAGTTATAAAATGTTAACTGCGCTACACTGCTAATGACCTCCGCAGTTGAAGCAACATTAAACATATGTTCGTATGTGTATGTACATGTACAACAGAAAATTATTAAATGAAACAGAAAGTTCGTGCTGACAGGTGAAACAACTGCACTATTTTTCCTTCCTTGTGATACTCGAAAATAATAGTATTCTGGACGTTCTGGAGAAGTTCTAAGACGGCGTCGCCACTTGCAGCACTTAGTAAGGGTGGCTTTTAATGATGCAACGGCAAAGAGGTCAGTGGACTATGCTCATTGAATGGAGTACGTGGTCACGTGCGGTGACAACACGGTTGTTTTCTCAAAAGAACTAGAGCATCTTTATCGGGTAAAAACTCGTCCACATAATGTCACTTAATTAACGTAATTTTCCTTCATTCGGCGCTATAATTTATTATTACGTATCTAGAAGTTCATGAATAAACTAGGACGAAACATCATTAACTTGAAATTAGAATATTATTCTCAATTAATTTCATTATTTGAAGTTTATTTGACCGAGTTTCCAGTAATTTTGAAAATTCAACAAGTTTTTAATTAAATATTTTACACCGTAACACTTCATCTCGATAACAGTTCAATTTCTACGAAGTATAATAATAGTTCGAAATTTAAGGCAGTGTTTCTGATTCAGGCTACATATGAATACAGACAGTTAGAGATATTCCCTTCAGAACCAGAATTTCATATGATCACGAACAGACAAGCTTTACTCTCTTAATCTGAAATCATAGTCGTCAAGAGATCATTTTCTGCACGTATAATAAAAAGATAGGATACATAGATACGTTTCTAAATCGCGTAACATTTTACAGAAGGCAAATAATTCACGGTTATAGATTCCCACGAATTGCCACAAATCGATCCCGAAATTTAATTCGATGAACATTCATCGCTTTAATCGTATCCTTTACCCATATACACCTTCGTTAACGATGAAAACGTATTTCAGTGTATCCCATTACAAATTGCCGATACCAAATCACCAACTAAACATTTTTTCTATCGTCGCGAACAATTGCCACCGACGCAACGTTCAATTACAAATTCCCTTGCACAACGCGTGACAGCGAAGATTCAGGAATACGTGAGGAACAGGAGAGGTGAATCGTTGGCGAACAAAGAGAGGGTGATATGGCGAAAATAAGACGGTTGCCTTCCCCGGAGGCGCATCTGAATTCAGGCTCGAAGGCTTGAAATTCAGACGGGCATGACATGTGTCACACGCGTTAGCCCCGTAGCCCGCGGAAAATTCTTGATGCTCGACGAGGCGAGAATAAAGTAGACGGCTCTGTCTTTGAATTTCTTCCGGGTCGCTTGTAACGCGTCCTGCGGGAAAGGCTTGGCTTCATGTCGAATAAATTAGAACTTTCGTTCAGAACGAAAAAGGCAAGTTGTTCGCCATCCTGTTTTTTTTTCTCTTCTTTTCTTTTTTATTTTTAGAGCAATTTCTTAGGCTTACGCCGTCGACGTAGACCTCTCTGTTTTAAAAGCAACGCCCACTGGAAAAAATGAGAATTGATAGTTTCTTTTATTCTCTCGTTTCTTATCTTTTCTTCTATTTTCTTCATTCTTTCATTTTTTTTTGTTTGTTTGTTTGTTTTATTTTGGTTTTATCCCGTTCATCTTCTGCTTCTTCTTTTTTCTTCTCTTTACGTTACGTTCGTTTTTACGTCCGCGAGGTCTGCTAGCATAGAAACTACGCTTTTCTGTAATTACTCTGTCAATCTTTCCCCTCGTAGCTTACGTTTCTCTATATTTTTCTTTCTTTTATTTATGATACTCCGCTTCTGGGAAATCGGCCGCCGAGTCGTTGCTCTTTGCGTAAGTCTCGACTCCTGTCTCTTATCCTGTTTATGTAACTGTGGAAAATCAGGAAAGGAAATATCGGCCCCGAGGAGGCGAGAATTTTTATTCAATCGTTTCCCTGATGGAAATGTTTATTGGTACATATCGAGGTACATTATGCGGTTGGATAATGTCTGAATGTAGAGAGACGTGTGCAGAATGAAATTCTTTTGACAAAATATATTTATTTCGTTTGCCTTGTTCGTTCTTTTATAAAAATTGTTTTGGAAACTGTTTTATTTTACCCTTCCATAAAAATTGTTAAAATTCTTCTTGTGGGGAGACTAGAAAATTTGCTTCACTTAAGCGCTTCGATCAATCTTCCACTTCTACTAGACTAGAATAAATATTTCTAACGATCGAAAGAATCACAATACCTGAAAATAAACGTACGTTTTATTGATAAAAAAAAAGTATTCTCATCGAACTGAGATATCTTCCTTCTTTTCCGAAATCGGCACAGAAAGCGCAGAATCTTCTTCCCACAGATGAATTAAAATTATCAAAGCAAATTATCTAAGTTCTGTTATTAAATTTCCTCCGACGATGCTTGACAAAATAACTGGAAAATATCATTTGAAACACAACTCTGTCGCAATAAAATTCTGCTTACAGGATGTCCATCAACAGCATCATAAATCTTCCAAGCACGTTTCGGAAACATCGTGACTGTTCGTCAAACGGTAGAAACGGTTCGCGTTAAAACACCAGAAAGCAAAAACAGCGGTCCTATTCATTCGCGAACACGATTTTTCAGAAGCGAAAATGGAAGGCGACGCAGGGACCAGCGAGAGACCAGCAGATATAAATGTGATGCGACAGCCAGCTTCTAAATATCACGGCGGAAGAGGTTGCAACGGGTGCATAGTAGCGAATGAAAGCAGAGTGAAAGAAACGAATGAGTTGACCTTTTCTATCGCGTTCGAATCCGTGTAATTTTCTTGCGCGACCCTGGTCCAAGCGGTTGCTTGCGTCCGCGTTTTCCGATTGAAAACAGTCGCGAAACGCGCCCTTCTTGTGTGTGATCCTTTGCGTTGTCCAATCCCTTTACGTTGCATGGATGGAATGAATGGCGGAAGAAATGCTATAAATTGGAAATGTGGGGGATTGGATTTAACAATTTGTCGAAGAAATTCGAGGAAATGTTGCAAGATTTGATGGTTTTTGGATCGATTTGCGAATGGTTCCGGGTTGGATGTTGTCGAAAGGAATGACCGATTTTTATAAAAGAATTATATGTGTGTTTTATAGCGGAAGTTCCTGTGTATCGTATACGGCTGTGTGTTTGGAAAATAGCGAAAAACATTCGAGTTTTTATGCTTGAGTGACTAACAAGGATATTGAATGAAAAATTTGTCCGTGAGATATCTTATGAAATAAAATAATCAGTTTGAAGAGTTATAGACTAGTTGCGTATTCTTGCGCTAAGATCGTGAAACTTTTGTAAAATAGAGTTCGTCATTTCTGGTTTTGAGTCTGATAAATATATCGTAAGAAAATTTTGAAACGAGTCACGTAGAAAATGAATTAATCGATGCAATGAAATAATCGATTGATTTCTAACGAGTTAAATATTAATCGTATAGCCTTGCATTGAAATTAAGGAAGCTTTAGAAAATAGAATCTTTGAGTGGAAATACGATGGAAGAATTATTATACTCATTCTTTAAGAGCACGATATCATTCTTGGAATATTAATACGGAAAATACGCGTTGCCATGTTTGTTTCCTTGAACGAAGCGTGCCCATGGGTGCAGGAAAGTCGACGTATTCTCATGAAAAGTAATTGTGTTTACCGAAATGCGTTTCTCATGTAAAACGTGGCGTCAGTCTGGTGATTGTCAGTCAACGCTAGAATCCCATGATAACTAAGACACGGTGAGAGCGGCTGTTTAATCTCTGGAGCTTAGCTTGGACAGCGTGGCACGAAATACATGGAAAATTCCGTGGAAAGGCGCAGTTAAATTATTTACGCTTTACGTAGGATAGAGTATCTTTATTTTTTGTATCAATTCAAAGAAATCTAGGGAAACGCGTTAATGACGAGTAGTCGTTCTTAATTATGAACGAATCATAATTAAATACTAAGAAGTGTATTAATTGAAAAATAAGTCAGAAGTGAAATTTCTTCTTCGATTGTCATTTAGAAGTTTATTTTCCAAAACTATCACAACGACGTTCTTAAAAATAATCTCGACACCCGAATTTATTTCTTTACAAGATGAATAATCGAAAAAGATTCAGAGAGGAAGGAAACTTTAAAAAATATAATGTTCGTAGGGATTCGTTTCTCGCAATAAAAGAATCGTAATTAAAAAGGTAAAAAGTCTGGCCAATTGAAAAATTCCAGAAGTTAAATCTCTTTCTCGATTTATCATTAAATATTTAAAGTGATATGTAATTTAGTTTGAGAAAAAAGATGCATAATGCATGTAAGAAAATAATATATCGCAACTGTGATTGTGTTGCGCTGATAATCACAATTTCTTCGATAATGTCCAACTTCCGACAAAAAATAATTTCTTCGTATCGACGATTTTAATCGTTGAAATAAAAAAGCAGTAGCCCTAATCGAAAATAAATATAATCAAAGAAAGAAACAGAAAGCCCATCTTATCGTGCGAAGCACGTCTGAGGCCTCATTAATCCTCGAAATTACACGTTGCTTAATTCACAAATGTCCTTACTTCCCGCCAATTATATCCAACTCGAAGCAACATGCTATTCCAACTCCTTAGACTTTTGGCGGGTGCCAGCATCTTCAGCAGAAATTCAACCGCGATCTATGAAAAATAAGCGCTTTGAAAGGAAAAGAAGCGAAAGAAAAGAAGAGAGATGATTTTAAATTCACGCACAGTTAAGAAGCCGGACGAGGAGTGATAAAGCGAGATTTTCTCAGGCAATTTTTAAGAACGGTTAACGATCCAAGAGTAATCGCACGGGATTGAAGCCGCGACGACATTAATCACGCTGATGATACATTTTATATTCAAGCGGATTTCAGACTCATTCTACTTGTCTCTTTCTCTCTCTCCCTTCCACACACATATACATACTCTTCTTCTAGATGCTCTCTTACGCCAGAGTTATTTTAATCATTAAGTTGCCGACCAGTAAGAAAACGTTCCGGAGGCGAAACTCGGTTCTTGCTTATTTAAAGCAAATTTTTCTCCCCCCTCTCTCCCTTTTTATTTAATCTCCCCTCAAACGGGGGAAACACTGAATGCTGGCGAGTTCGTGATACTTTTTTGTCATTCACCCGAGAGAAAGATATATTAGGGCAAAGAGCTCTGAAGACGCGAATAGCTGGATTAAATTGAAAAAAGAAAATAAAAAATTAAAATAAAACAAAGATCGAGTGTGTTTTACTGCGATACAACGTTGTCGGATAAGTACGACAACGTTAATGAGATTTAATGCACCTCAAACGGTGAATGAAGGCTTTAGCTTGTTCGAGTACTGCGAAGGTTCGGATGCATACAGATCGCGAGGTTATCGATGGTCTTATATTTCGTATCTTAGCGACCTGAAAATTTTTGCTTTTTAACACGTTGACTGCCACGATACCCGTATTCGGGTGTCAGCAAAATTTCTGGTCAAGCCGTGTAACCCATATTCGGGTGTCGCTTATTTGACTAGTTGCGAAGGATCGTCGTAGGTATTTGAAAAGATATTCCATAATAATAAAACTGTTGAATTGTTATAAGAGTAATACAAAAATGGTTTATTAAAAAATTATTTAGAATATAAAACTTTAAAGCATTCTATACATAACTGAGGTTGGTCGGGACAATTTGGACAATAAGTTGTTGTTTTCTTCAAATTCTTTTGTGCCTTTGTTCGGTCCATTCGACGTCTTTTATTTGCATAACATAGTTTGCATGCGCGTCTAATGCTTCTTCCGGAATCATTTTTCCGAACGGCGATATTATGCTGACTCCGTCGAAGACAAGGATTTTTTGTATTTTCAGACAACCCTAATAATTTTGCAACTAATAATTGTCTAAATATTCTAATATTTATATTCTTCCTTATTGCAATTTTGTAAACCGTCAAAGTGTTTACAACAGAAATTCCCAGAAGGAGTTGAATGGCAAGTTTTCTATACCATTTGATTCCTTTTCTGATTGTGGTGGCATAAAAAACCATTTGGTCGGAATAATTTATACCACACTTTGCTTCATTATATTCAACAACAGCTAGTGGTTTTAATGTTGCGAACAAACGAAACGAAAGATCATTCTTGAGACCACCGCATGAGCGACTCGCATTACTAAAATATCGATGGGAGCACGTAGCAGAGAAAGCTTGGTACTGCTGCACGCGTGGCCCGACGGAGATTTCTTTGAAAACACGCGTGGCAGTCAACGTGTTAAAGGTGAACCTGGACCATAGTCTTATTTTGATATGTGTTTATATGTTGAATGCAGATTAAAAATATCAAGAGCGTTCAAAATATTTTTGTTGTTATTTCTGTATTTAGAGGAAGGATCGCAATAGCTATTATTTTATTCTTTGGATAAATCTATCACACCGTTTTGAGCCGAAAAACCTTCGTTGCACTTTCTTACATGGACTAAGGATAAAGCAAAAGGATATCTTAAACCTATCGATTATATCTACAATTATCTTCTAGTTACTATTTATTGCAACTATTATATACTATTGGCGAGCGCGAACTCGCGTTGTCATTTTCAACAATTTTATACAATTCAATCGAAGGATATCATAGAAGAACCATTCTTGAACAATTATAATCTTCAGTTCTGACAAATACGTCGTATAAAGAAATTAATTCAATGAAATGCTTCGAATATTTCCAAAGATATATTCCACCATCCGAGAAGATCCAAAACATTTTATACTCTTCGACGAAACGTATAATCGTTCGATAACACGAAAGAACCATGGTTGAACAATTATTGTAATATGCCATCTTTAGCTATAGAAGAGAATACCGGACGTAACACGATACAGAACGCGGAGCAGCCGCAAGACGTAGTCATCAAAAAACACAAGACCGCAAGTGGACACCATTGATCGGTGTGTCTTCTATTCGTGCAATTTCAGTGCGGTTATACTTTCTTGATGCGAAAACGCCGGAAACCCAAACCGATCCCTCGTATCCAGCCATCGATAGTGTTGGTACCGGTAGAGGTGTATTGATCGGTAGCTGGTAGAGCGGCACGCTTCTTCTCCCACCGCTGTGGCCCATTCCACCCCCGTGTAATCCTTCTTTTTACTTTGTCTCTGTCCGCGACTTTGCACTGCTTCTCACAGCCGCGTCATCTCGATGATGGCCGATGTCGTTTGGAATTAATCTTAAGCGACAATCAGGATGGTGAATACAAATAGACATTACAGTGTCACGCGAATATAGAAGATGATTTCAATAATTTTGCGTATTAAAAAGTCATTTGGATGGAACATGCGTTTAGATATTGAACTTGTTATCGTTAGACTGTGAATTTTTATGCATTTTTATTTTATATGAATATGATTAACGAAATAGAATTTAGATAGACATTTGTTTCGTCTAGAAGATATAATAAATACTCGGTTTTCGTTATTTTATATATTTTTGCGTATTGTATGCATTGCGTGCACCTTCGCACCATCAAATTTCCCATAAATGCATAAAAATTCATAGGCTGGTTATGGAACCTTTCTTATGGAATTCCAATCTTACTATTATTATTTTTTTGAAATTTTGATAAATTTTAGATTCTTTAAGAATATTATAGTGAGATTCGATGAAATTAGAGGGAAGATGGTTTGGGTAGAAAATATTTTTAGATATTAGCTATGATAATTGTTATCAAAATTCATGTACGATTCATGCAACTATTACTAAAATTTATATAACGATGATTTTGTTCTATATTATCGTTTACAGAATGGTGAATTTAAGTATGATTTCTATATATGTTTTCTATGCATTCGATGCAATTTTTAATATTCTTTTTATATCCTTTCGATTTTAATATTCTACCGAGGGAAATAACGATTAAGATTCTGCTAAAGATTTAATAACGATATTTTATTCTTCTGCATAATCAAACATTCTCAAATAACTTCCTTAGAAGGATTCTTAATTCTCAGTTGCACTAAAGACGCTAAGAAACAACAAAGGAAAATAATCAATTTTTGTCGTTCGATAAAAAATTTACAATAAATAACAATCTCCATTTTCCTAGAACACAAAGGTTCGTCTATCATCAACCCGAGTAGCGAAAGAGTTGGGAACGAGTCTTTCTCAGTTGCACTAAAGACGCTAAGAAACAACAAAGGAAAATAATCAATTTTTGTCGTTCGATAAAAAATTTACAATAAATAACAATCTCCATTTTCCTAGAACGCAAAGGTTCGTCTATCATCAACCTCAGTAGCGAAAGAGTTGGGAACGAGTCTCTCTCAACAAAGCAGGAGGACGTGGAACGAGCTGATATTTCTCTCTCGAATTTTTGCTTCTCTTCTTTGGCGAGCTATCGGCAAACGTTCGTTCGATGCGTTCGGGACGCGTAGATACGGGAAACGGAAGAGGTGTTTGGCAGACGAGCTGTGAAATGGATTGGTCGGGCCGCCTACTCGTTCGCTTTCAGACGGACCTCGGTTTTTCAACTTCCAACTCGATGACGCAATGTAGAACGGGATGCCGAGAATTGGTTAACCTGGTAACCGGGAAAGCCTTAACTTAGCTTAGTTTGACGTATCGACGTTCGATACTCGCGACTCAATAATTTATTTAGGAGCTTCAGCTTTCTAAAAGGAATGATGAACTTTGGAACGTTGGGTTTGCCAAATTTTGTAATTTTCTCATTGTACATCTTTCAACTCTTAAACCTTCGAATGCTCAAATTTACGAACTTTTCCAATATTCGAATACCTTGTTACGCGTTTTGACAAATTTGTCAAACGCTCCAATGCAAGAATTCTCAAATACCAAAATTTGTTCATTTCTGAACGCCGAAATCTTCGAACCGCCAAGTTTTTACACGTTCGAACGTTGAAATTCTCGAACGTCAGAAATGTCCAAGCCTTTAAGACGTTGAAAGTGCAAATTCTCGAACATTAAAATTCTCAAATGTCGAGATCTTCGTACGCTCGAATTCTCGAATCTTCGAATGACTTTGAAACATTCACGTTGCCGAGTTAGAACTCTATTATTTTCGTAATAATCGTCCGGTCGAGGCGCAGACCTAATGACTGGCCACAAGACAACTTTACCTCGCCGTCCATGAATCAACATACATGACATGCTCTTCTCGGATTGTTCCTGGCGTGGAATCACGGCACCTACGTGTTCTACATGTCCAAGAAATGGTGGCGAAGAATTCGTTTTCATTAAAATCTGAAAATTGTCATCGACGTTATCGAGGGTTCCTAGGATGGTAGAACGTGTTCGTACGTAGTGGAATCGCGGATGGCGAACGACGCTGGGAAATTATAGAGAGAAATCGCGCGACTACCGAGAGATATGTGAATGCGCAATAAAAGTCAGCATCGCCGTAAATTCACCTGTTACGTCGGCTCTGTGCCTCTGTAACACTTTAATCCGCACTCTTGCCTATCGCACGAAATTCCCTCGAATTAACACGCGAACAACCTCGTGACATATCGATATTAACGCAACATGTCCGCTCCCCTTTACAATACTCGGTGACATGTGATATGGCAGACATTTACTTAGCTATGAATTTGTGGCGCTGATATGCGAATTTATGTGTTGCTTGGCTCGTATCTTGCGATTAGATATACTTGGAAGATGGTGCAAGGGTTGCAAGGGTTGAAGAAAATATCATAATACAGGATATTAAATTAAGATATAGCGTAATTTATAGAGATTTGAAAATGTTTTACGATAGTAAAATAATGAAAATTAAACGAACGACGATGAGCGGAATTTGCTTCTCTTTTTCGTCAATACGATTTTTTTATGGCAGAGGGAAATCTTCTGGGAATTTGCTATGTTCAGAAGAAAAATGGTAATATCTTCAAGTCGATTTATAATGGAAATATTTGCGTAATTTTAAGTATTAAAATACATTGATATACGTGATAACGAAGATTTGAAAATTCATAAAGAAAATCTATAGATAAACAGGTTTGTATCGTTTCCTTTTCGAAACTTAAATAACTTATATCTACAAAGATAAAAAGAGTAAATTTATTTTCAGAGACGTGGTTACACGATCAACGGTATTACTTCTATCAAAACTAATAAACGGCTCTTGAATTTTTCATTTTCTTTGTAAAATCAATAAACGGTTTATTTGTAAAAGTGGAAAATTGATTTAACTTTGACGCAGGAACAAGATTCCTCAAATATTTAGTTAGTCTTTATTGGAAATCGAACTACACAACCGCTAACGCAAAATGTTAATAAAAAAAAAGCGAGAGTTAACCACGATCCGTCATGTTAAAATTTGTTCAAACGGAAAACTAAATTTCTCAGAATACTTTGCGTGTATTTCATTTCGATCGAATAATTTCAAAGGAATCAAATTAAAAATGCCACTTCACACTGGTTTGACTGCAATTGAAGTGTATAAAATTTCCATTCTAAAGTCAATATTTTCAGATCAATAATAGAACAATTTACACTGGCACCGCTCACTGTTTATCCATTTAATACACATATTTAGATACGTACAATAAAAATCATAGACTTATAGGTATAATAAATAGTTCAAATATCGAATATTAATTTGTTCAAAAACTCACGATTCACAGAACCGTGATAGAAACATTTTTATTTAACCTACCTCTACTTCGCACACGACACTGTGAAAAAGAACCACAGAACGCAAACCCAACTTCCTTTCAATTCATCAACAAATTATTTTTAACACGTAGATTGCACTGGCTGTTGATTTCTCGTTGACTTCACGAAGTTACGACGATTTAAACATCGACAGCATTTCATTGGAAATTTAATGAACCTTTAATTTTGCACGCCAGTGTGCTTCACCCTACGAGCGCAATATTGAAACATACTACGCCGTAATGATTGAATAATAATAATAACAGTCATAATTTAATTTTTGCAAAATATTATGTATTATCTGCGCACCCTTTTCCGACGATATTTCCCAAATCATTACATATTACATATTACATATTAATCGTTCTAAAGATTTATTAAAATGTGATTCTCATTAACTACAGTGACAATCAACGTGTTAACCACCAATCAATTATTCCGAAAATAGTCGAACTCCTCTCCACCCTCTTATTCTTTGTATGCGCACATGAACCACTTTAACCATTGGTGGTCAGGAAACGATACGAAACACAATGGCTCGACCCAGGCCACGTCTGTTTGCTCGTGGTCGTGTTATTTTTCCAGCTCGGCGTTGAACAAAAGGCGCGGAAAATGGGGGCGACGAGTCAGCTTCGTCGCGTTCTCTGCTTCGCGAAATCGGGCCAGAGCAATAAAAACCGGCAAACCCGTGTGTCTTCGGGCTATCTTTCATCCATCGTGCGGTTCGCGCGTGGTGCGCCACGCCACGCCACGCCATGCCACGCCACCCCCTTGGTAACAGGGGTGAATCGTCTAATCCGTTTTCACCGCGAAATTGTTTCGCATAACCGGCTGCTGCTGATGCGGCAGCTTCATCGGGCAGACTGCCACTTTGTTACCCGGAAAAATATCACTATGGGACCATCCTCACCCTCGCAGCTCCTCTTCTTTTTTTACGATTCGCTACACTCCTCTGTCGACCCTCGTTCCACAAATATTAAAGGTTCGTGAAAGAGATGTCTATCCGTAGGTTTTTTTTTCTAGAGGGTGGATATTTTTTTGGGATGCTTTGTATGCTTATTTGATGAAGCTGGAAGGGCACTATATATATTACAATTGGATGGCGAATGTTTATGCAGTGTTACATTTTTGGAAACGTACCTAACCGAAGAAATGGAAACTGATGAGATATTTGTGTCGTTTAGCAAATATTGTAGCAAACACTAATTCATTTGCTTTGTATATTCTTGCGTGTTATATGCATTTCTGAACCTTTAAGTTTCCTATAAACCCATAATACTCTGTATTCTGATAGTAATATATTAACTAACAGCAATTCCATTCATGTCCCAGCTATTTCATAGACGTTCACGTAAAAAGAATGTTTGAATCAAATGTGTCTGTTTGATCTGTACGTTTTAGATACTTTTGGTGGAAAACTGAAATTCGCAGATTTTCCGTTTATTAAAATGAACATTTATTAAAGTCCAGAAAGGCATAAAGGATACCCCAACGAGCACGGCTAAGGGTATTAAAATAATTAATAATAATAATTAAAGGAACGTAACGTGACGTACATATGCCATAAATTCTGGAATTTTTCAATTCCGCATGAGGATTCACGACCTAATGATCATTACTCGATCATTACCAAGAGAAACTGATTTCCAAACGAAATGAAACAACAGACGAAAAAATAAGGTGTAAAGCGTGCGAGACAACACGAAAGGACAGCGCTACACGCAAGCTTTAAGCAACAATATAATGGACAACGAAATTAATTTGTCGGCGCAATCAGGTTAACGTAATAACGCAGGACAAAGTAGACGTTAGCCCGTTAATTCAGAAGCTGGCTCAGAAGCGGGAAAATTGGGTTAGCCTTTCGCTGATATTTTTATCAAATTAACGCTTGTCCCGGTGTTCGCTACACGCCGAAACGAGCGGCTTAAATTAACGTCGCTACATGTTTTTGAAATTTTTTTTTCTCCCCCTCTCTTCTCTCAACTGGATACGTCTGACATATTTAACTGAATTTAATAACAAGGAAAGAGAAAAAATAGATCGGATTATTGACTTGTAATATCAATCCGAAACCTGACTTTCTCACTACCACGTTCCAAATTAATTAGTCGCACGTACGTGAATATTTGATTTTATTTCTTCATTTTGGCGAATTTTTTTTCCAAATAATTTCCAGTAAGAGCCGCAGTAAAGGCAGATACGTTTCGACGTGAAATGGTTTGACACCGATACAGCATCAGCGTGACTGCCCCATCATACGCTCCTAAAAGGATACGACTTGCACGTTTTACCTTGGGTCTTATCTATAATAACCTCACACAGTCTGGAAACTTTCGCTTCGATATTGGTTTGATAGGGAACTTCTAACAGGGAAGTATTTAAATATCCAGAAACATTTTCACAAAGCAGCTACCATTCGATGATCTTTCAAATTTCATCGTTACTTTTACTCGTGTTTTGCGAGTGAAAAAGTTGCCGATATTTCAGTCTGTTTTCTTAGAAAAATATCTCTGTCTCTGTGTATTTCGATGTCTTTTTACTTCAAAACTGAGGATTTTTCTTTCGCACGCCATTGGAATTTTTCCAACTTTTACGTACACAAACGAAATAAAAATGTTACAACTTAACGTAACAAACTATCATTGTAACCCTGAAATAGGTAAATGGATCCCTTGGAATTTCAAATTCCGTCGAAACAACGTTACAAACGAGACACGACATATCGAAAAATGTATTGTTCTATCAAAGTCGGCAGACATTCTTTCTCGACCTTCTGTTCCAAGTTCACCTAAATTTCACTTTCGGTAAGACGAAACGAAATTGCAATGGATGATGGGTCAAATTTTATGTTGGTCAACGTTGTTATCGTCGTTGTATTGCCTATCAGCCGCCATTCCATAACTCGAAATATCGATTGTACGACAAGTGGTACCGCGTCGTCCGTATCGGTGGCACGAATCGTGTCCGATAAACATAATGTCAATTAATCAGAGACATCGAAGCACGTGAAAACGCTCGTTTGTCTCCCGAGGCTACGAAAAAACACCCTTCTGAAACGCGTCCCACTGGAACCACCGATAACGATTTCGAAGGCTGCTAGGGCTAATTAAATTGTACGCTTCTTGTTTCGCGTCTCTGTCACCGCCATAGTTTCTGCATAGCGAACGAATCAGTTAACGATATGACGAATTATCTAGTGTCTACCTGTACAATTTCATTTATCTGTATACAAAGCTGGAACATAGTTGGAGTTAGTTAGAACTGCAGTATTGCTCGCGTCTGATACATATAAATGATGATGTATTTCAGAGTGATTTTAGGGCATGTTACAGGTGTTTGTCTGCATCAGTAGAGAAGCATAAAGGGCGCATTTAGGTTTAAATGAACCGATACCAATAATAAGACCCATAAATAGATGTTGGGATTATATTAATAAATGCAGGCTTTTGCTAATATCTTGAATATTATTGATTTTAGTATAAAATTTCGTTATCTTATCGTTCAATCTTGTAAAATTTATACGTTTGTTCGGTTATGAGTTTCTCATTTAATAAAAATTTGATTATCATCGCGCGAGTTATGCATCGCATTGATTTGTTGCAAACTACCATGTTTTCTGTTCATCTGTGCATTTCAATCGCTTTTGTTTCAATTGATATTGATTTCCGCGTTAAATGAAGAATTCAATTGCGTACAGAGATAAAACGAGGACAACTTGATATTCTAAGAGACTGTTTAATGTGTCTCCCTACATCTTAACCTAATTACATTAAAAATATCCTAAACGATATTCGTGCGAAATATGAGATTTTCATTTTACATGGAAGAAAGTTTTGATTACGTTCTGTAAAGAGAAATACCGAATCAATTGGTCGTACAGTTGTAAATTGAACATCGCAAAAGCGTTCGTGTCTGACTTTTATTCTCAACTTTGATCCTCGGGTTGATTTTTGTCGGTTGTATGCGCGGTATTCAACTACATCTGTTGCGAATAAAAGATAGAGAAACATCTGCCAAAAAATTACATGTTCGTCTCGGATTTCGAAAGGATACCGTTTCATAGAGGGATATTATACGTGAAACAGGCAAGTAATTCAAAAATGTGTAACGAGCGTCGAAAAACGAGAGGATCGACGAGATATCTCCGAAAAAAAAAAAGAAAAAAAGAAAGAGCGGATTAATCCACCATTGGGATCCCATCTGGCTATTTGCTCGACCGGAAGTAGGAATAATGCGAGTTATGGCAAGCGGAAACATGTCGAAGCGAACAATTTTCAATCGTTCGCTACGTGACCCATTAAAAACCAAAAACTAAAAATAAAAAACAAAATACACACACAAACACGCACATACACATATATATGTACAGAAAAAAGACAAAAAAGGAAAGAAAGGACGCGTAATCCCTGAGGCTAAAAAAATACGAATTTCGTTTCATGTTCGTTGCAAAACGTACACTATGATAAATATGGTAAACGAGAGAAGAAGAGTGAGTTCTCTTTTTAGTGACCTTTTCGATGTTTTTTTTTTCAATGATTTCGTCGATCCTGTGAGCTTCAAACGTTACGTATAAAAAGAATTCGATGAATGAAATATATGGAAAACCGTTTCTATACAGTGTGAAATTTCAGATAATTAAGTGTTTTCTATGAGGTTAATCTGACGATTCAAGACTGGTTTTCATGAAAGCCAATGAGATTAGCCAATGATAATCGAGAATTCTCGTATGATATTCGGTAAAGAAGTCTCATAAATCGACCGATACTTATAATTAATTTCATTGTGATTAATTTTTGACAAGCGTCCGAGAATGTGTAAATTATTTTCAACCAAAGGATCACATTTTATCCGGCTGATGGGAAATATTTCCTCTGCAACACTTCGATATTCTGCTGTATCAATTAATTTAAGAGCAATTGCAAGGTATCAAAGCGCTTGTTTTAATAAAGTACATTGTTCAGCTCGTAAGAGTTATCGCTCGTGGTTATTGGATATTTTTCTTGTTTACCATCCTTACAGTTTATTAACCGTTTACCTCTCGAAAATTCTTTTTGATGTTTCTCTCTATTTACCGAAATTATGGAACGGCCATACTTGCTCGTTGTTTGCCGGATCGAATAGGCAATGCAGGCCATAAAAATAAATTTCTCGCGATATTTTAAGTACACAGGGAAAAGCAATTTTAAACCATTATTAACGGAGTAACAGGGTGAACGTTAATTTTAGCGTGAAAAAGTGAAAGCATGCACCGATGAAATCGATTACCGTTAATAATCGTGTACCAAGAGCATTTTGACATCCGTTCGGCCGGATAATTGTGCAATTAAAACGGAGAAATCTCGAATTTCAGCGGATCGTAATAAATTTCGCTACAGCTCCGTCCTTCCAAATCCGACGAATTTTATCATTAAAAAACATATTATTTACGCCTCTCGATACACATTACCGTTGCCAATGATAAAATCTCCGATGACCGCTAATGGATAATACCTTAAATACATTAAACGCATTATCCCGTAAAACGCTGATCTATTTAAAAGTGTCTTCGTTTAAAAATATATAAATACAAAAACGAGAAGGTCGTTAATCTATTTAAAAATTCTTTCCAAGCTTGTATGTTCCGGTGAAAAAAAATGTTAATCCATTTAAAAGTTTCTTGGATTAAAAACACGAAGGGGGAACGGATATCGGTTACAGAAACACGTTCTGTAACGTCCGTCATTAGCAGAATATCCGATACTTTGTTCGATTGTTATTACATAATCTTTTCACCAATTGTGGCAGAAAATTGTTTCAAACGTCCACGTAATGTTCTCTTCATTTTCTCTTTGAAATGGCTAATTGTGATAATCTTAACAATCACTGAAAAATAGGCCAACGCAATTCAGCTATTATAAAAATTGAGAAAATTTAATGATCTGTAGAAATAATAGCTGTAGATAATTTTTTAATTTAGGAAAATTAACTAATAACAAAGGTTGTTGGTATCGGTTTTAGGAACGTATACTGTTGCCGCTTCTGCGAGACTGCAACATCCAAGGTTCCAATATCCACTCAGGCGTGCGTTATTCGATCTTTCGTTTATAATGGAAGATTTACAAGCTTGTTGAAACAATTGGGTAATACCTAGGGATCAACAACGCCAGGCTTTCAAACTTTGCCGAGGATTCTGTAACACAAACTGTATGTACAGCAGATATTTAAAAAATCCTGGTACACGTAGCTTAACGAGCAAATTACACATAGTTTCATAAACTAATGGATAGCAGAGTAAATAAGTTCCATGGCTCGTAAATATGTTCATTTATTCTTCGATTTATCCATTCCCTTTAAAAGAAAACTTTCGATGCACCGTATCACGAATAACAGATTCAGGAATGAAAACTGGAGAAAAGCAGAGAAAATTTGTATTCAAATCAATTTACATTTGTGATAAGACACATCATCGAAGTTGATTAGAAATTCCAATAAAATACTCTTTGCAGAATCGAAAACAAATCTGTATTTGTTTGCAGTCGTTCTACGAATTTCATAGAATCCAATGAATTCATTTGTTTGTTCTTTCATTTACTCATTCCATTTCAAAGGGAATTATCGATCGAACGGATTAGAGATAATAAATGTTTGAATTTTAAATATTAAGTTTCGTAGATGAAATTATGTTAACAATTTATAAATCAATACGAACAAGGTAAACTTCTCATTTCTGTTAAGATAAATTTGCGTCGCTAAGCTAGATTTATATTTACGTGGAAAAACAATATTAAAGTTAATTAAAAATTCTAATGAACTTTGAACGATCTTTGCAAAATTCACAAATGATATTTCTTACAGTGTTCTCTATGTTCTCTAGAGGATCTTCTCAAAAACACGGCGTCATTTAAATACGATCTCGACAGTCTAGAAGACCATTTTCATCTAAACAATCATCTTCCAACGAACAATACGAACCTCGGTTCTATTCAGCCGCTAACTCGACAAACATGCGAACAAGCGTTCATCCACGAACACCGAATTATAATCTTTCGAGGAAGCAGCGCACGACCCCCGGGCAACAACCTCCAGCTTGACAAACAAGCTCTTTCTTGATGTCACGATCGGCAAAAACAGCGATCCGAGCCACGGTTGTCCACGGCTTTGTGCTACACAATTCCCGTCGATAATTAATTTACCATCCGATTAAAACTTTCTTGTCGTCTCAAGCGAGAAAGTGCCATTCGGATACCTATGGAAGGAGTAAGCTTTGTAGGTGAAAGAACCACAACGAGATCATAAAGCAAACCTTCTGCTTAATAATCAACGAAATATTACTTATGTATGTAACAAATTGGAGATACACGAGATACCTTTTTGCGATATCCTGCGATACGTAAATACTCATTTCCCTTAGATAGGAATCGAGCATTTCATACCACGAGAGAAAAATATATTATTAAACCTATTCTTGTCTCTCCTCTTTATTTTCGTGCTTACGTTTGTCAAAAAATCAGCATTTTCTTGTTATCGTCTTGTTATTTATAAATAGATAGATAAAACGAACATGTTTCGATTCGACAGACGATTCAAAATATAGAACGTCGAGTATCCTAAGAATTCCCAATGGTGACATTCGTCTAACTATATCTATTAAACAACAAGTGTCCATACACCGATGTATCACAGCTTTCTCAAATGAAAAGTATCAACGTTAGCATCCTACCACTTGTTCGAAACTGCTCGCATAAAACAGATAAAAACAGTTGTCACCATCTAGGCTTGAACTTCCATCTAAATCCACCTCAGCCACGTTCCATCTAACAAGACCATACGCCGGCAACTAGCTAAAGACGCATCATCCTTCGCAAGAGCCACTTTCACCCATCAGATAGCAACCTAATCCAGGCCTAGCAGCTTAAAGTTTCACTTTAATCCGAAATTCTCGCAGTATTTGCCGATGCCCCGAGGGAAACGATGCACGAACGAAGGGATAGGCAACCGTATGGACCGGGAGAAGGGATCCTCGATTAAACGAAGGGGTGCGAAAAAGAGGCTCGTAAGCTCGCTCCGGTGAAATAGATGGAGCTGGCGTCGTGACGCGAGAAATGACGACGGTCAAGTGGAAAAGCAATCGCATCAGCCCGATAAAAGCGCACTGAAACCGGTGAAAGCTCCCCTAATTAATCGTCGCTAATACCTCGACACGGCAATGTCGAGTGTTATGACGTATCGAAGGCTGGCTTTGAAACCTTTCGCCTCTTTCGCAAGGATCAATCCCTCCTGGTTTGCTCTTTTGTCAGCCGAATCCAACCGATAGCTTTGTCTCTTCGACTCGGTTCACTGTGCTGTCGAACGACGGATGGTGACACGAAGCCATTTCGACGTTCGTACGAATTGTCGTTTTTCTGCCTTGGGACTTTGACGAGTGGTCTTACGTCGTTTCTGCGAGATGGCAAAGTGGCTTGGTACTGGGAGGATAGATGAAGTTGTTGCGGTATTCGAGGAACCGGGATTCGTACAAACGGCCGGATTACGGCTTATCAAACGAAGCTGAAGGTCTGATTAAGGTTGTTGATTAAATCCTAAGGCCCCGAGGTTGGATGTTTGTCGTCAAGAGCCGAAATTAGGAAACTTTACTTTTTTTATTTTTATTTTGCAAAGCTAAGGACGCTTTGTGTCTATGCGATAAGTAATTTGTGGATTTCTACGTGGTTTTACGGGAAGTTGAAAAACGCAAAGATTAAAGTCAAGCTCTAAATGTGCGCGTTTAAAAATACACACGTGCGACGTGGGAAAATAAGTAAAATGTCCAAAGTACAGTTTTAACATTTAGTAGGTGGAATAAATGTCTTTCAGTTGTGTTCATAAAAATGTGAAAAATATGTAAAAAGTATAATACTTAAATATCCATAGTCTAATGATAATTAGATTCATCTAAAAAATAAGATCGTTCATATACTTTGACAGAGTGTTTAGTGAATGTAAAGTATCTATTAACAGGAGTCAGAATTGATCGAAACTTTGTCGTTCGAAGAATCGAGAAATATTGTAGGAAAACGTTACGTTAGGTAATCATTAAATTATGTTTTGTATCACTCGAGATTAATTTTGTAGGGAAAACAGTTTCATCATGGGATAATCTGATATTAATTTAACGCGACTACAGTGGCGCGTTTCGAATTAACCCCACCTGCTGTAGTTATGTAACGATTCATTGTGCATGTTCTACTCTGTTAGATCAGTGAATTGTCTATATGTATACATTGTTGGCTATCACGAAGTTTGATCTTTCTTGATAATGATGCGATAATATAGCATCGCTGTTAATACATATCAAAAACGTTATTGAAGACAAAAATATTTTACGCGATATTTAATTAATTAAGGCAGTTCTAATTAAAATAATTGTAAACCGAAGTATATGTAACAAACACTTCGTACGTTTACGATACGAAGAAATTAAAATTGATAATAACTAAACGTTTTTATTACAAATGAATTCATATTATTTATTTAACAAACAATGTTTTATTATTAAACCACATCGGTACACATATTACTGAAAATTAGCAAATATCCAATGTCTTATAATGACAAATGAATACACTTTTCCACATGCTGTTACATGGAAACGAATGCAATTATGTTTGCAACTAACTTCTCGAAAATGTTAAAGCGAACAAATCTTGATCTAAGTTTTATAAAACATGTATGGGACCGTGTGGATCAAGGGAGATTCCAAAACGTCATTCAGTTTTGTAAAAATTTATTATATATATATATATATATATATAGACCAGAGTAGAATTATCGTAAAAACAAATATGTTGCAGGATTCTTAAAAAATAAATGTTGAAGATTGGATTAATTTTTTGTGCAATAATAGTAACAGAATGGAAAAAGTAAATGTTGAAGATTGGATTAATTTATTGTGCAATAATAGTAACAGAATGGAAGTGTTGGAAGATTTAGTAGGTATCCAACACGGTCTTGTTTCCAGTAGTCTTTATTCGCTATCACCTTATCGATTTCTTTCTTGGCAAGTTATAGAATTCAAAGAACGTGTGGCAAAACGAATTATGCGGCAACAATACCCAACGCACCCTCTTCTGACTCTCGACGCGTGAAGTGCAACGATCATCCGATTCCGGTTCCCTCCTTTCTACGAGAATTCCTTTGAAACGTGTCGTTCCATTTTGTTGCTCGAACAGGCATGTGTTTGGCTTGAAAATCGCATGCCTCGACTATAATCGTAGAAGCGGAAATCAAAACCTCCTCCGTGGAATTTAATTTTCTTAATTGCGTTGAACAAACCTATCGAGCATTCCTTGACGAGATAACAAAGAAATAGAATTTTCAATTCAGTAAAAACGTTTTGGTAATATGGTGACAACATCATCTAGTAGTATTTTAGTAATATTTTCATAAATATATTTTTTCAAATATTTAATGGCATACTATTTTACGTTTATGTTTTCTAAATAATTATAAGATTATTCTTTAAATAAAATATGTCGAGTGTCTGGATATTATACGTCTTACGGAAGAAATGATAATATAAGTAATAGGTGTTTTATTTTTGAAGGATAGAAATCTTCAGTTTTAAAGTTATCCACTCAAAGATTATCCGTCGGGGAAATTACTACGCGCGTCACTCTCTATAATTAAATGCACAATGAGAATAGTTTCATCCCCAATTCACAGGAGACTGTAATTGCGTTTCGACATAATTATTTAACGATTGCATTAGACCCGCATCAAACTTGCGCCGGGAACGTACGCCATCGCTTCAAGCTGCTCTCCTGCCTACCGCAGTATCGATCTATCGCTATTTTGCTTGATTCTTTGAACGTGCGCAAACACCTCACTACCAAAAGTCAAAATCGTCGGCATGAGAAAGATATTTCGGCGATTATTTATCAAAAAATCGCAATCCGAACAATCACTTTTCCAAAATTTCCGACGCTTCCTAACAATTTTTATCCCGTACTGTAATTGGATTTTCATTTGTACAAGTAATCAGAATAACAAATATCGTTCCTTGTTCCAGAGTAAAAGATGAGAACTAACGATTCTGCAATTAGAATTCTCCGATTAGAATACAGAAACTTGCATATTCTCAAATGCTAAGAAGAAATATGAAAACTTGTAACAGGGTGCTCTGCATGGTAAAACGATAAGACACTCCTAGATTTCTAACATTTTTCGAAAGTAATACAATATATATAGAGGTTCTGGCTGCTTCTACATAGAAGCTTAAAAGATACAACCGAATGTCCGCGTTCCTTAGAAATGAGAACCCTTTCCACAAAAATCACGTATGATAAAATAAAAAGTTGCTTGAAAGCAAGACATTCCTCTTTCGACCTCGGTATTACGCATATTGTCGGACGGAATGCTCTAATACCTTTTAGTACGTAATTTAATGTTATCGCCGAGACTACAATTTTTCTTTCGTCACAGACATTCCAGCAGCGAGAATGCATCGTACCATTGCAGGATATAAAGATACGCAAACGAAGCATGCTGAAAAGCAAAGAGAAAAACTCTGCAAATATACTTCGCGACGTAACTCCCAAATTCCAGGGCGTTAGAGAAAGTTAAACGCGCGATCCTACCTAACGCCGCGCCCAAAAAATTCCTCGGGGGAAAAAGAAAGAAAACTCATCTGCGCCGTAAAACACAGCCTCGTTGACCCCGCTTCGAGTCCGCATAAAACACAGTATAATCGTCGCGAGAATCACTCGTGTGGTTCGTTCAGCGACGCTCGCCCTCTAATTCAGCGAATTACGCGGCGAACAAAGAGCAGAGCGGAAACGGGCAGAAGGGATGGAAGAGACCATGGCGCACAGCAGAATTATTAAAGATCGTTTGCGTCCCGATACCGTGAAAAGGTGGGCCACCGGTCGCCCTTTTCTTTCTCCCAGTTACAATCACACCACGGAGAGAAAGATGAAATGAGAGAGGATATACACACACACACACACATGCGCGCACGCACAAAGGGTGCAGCATCCGAGAAAGGATCCACTGGCGGTGGTTGCACGACAGCCACGCCTAGTTGCCACCTATGGCGGTGTGGGGGCCGCAGTCGCACGTAAATCGCGACCTCCTCGCCGTCGTCTAATTCCAAATAATTCTCACACCCTGTGCACGATGCGCTCGCCTACGTCGTTCTACCTCGAAACCCTCCGACTCTCTAAATGCTCTTACTTCGCCGCACACCGAAATGGCTGTGACTGGCTGGCTGGTTGGGCTGCTCCGCTCGATGTGTTCTGTGCAGATGCTGCAAATCACCGGGACAAAACAGTCGTCGCCCTATAAAGTTTGCCGCGCCAAAAACGCCGCTCTCTTCCAGGACCAATGACAGTGCGTCTCTTTTGATTCTGCCTGACCGTTGCACGTTTCGCTCTTTGGGGCATTGTGTCGCAGCATACGGGCAATCTTCTTTCTCGAGATTTTTATTTGTGTATTAGATCGTCCGAAAAGTTTCTTTCGTTTTACAAGGAAATGACGGATGCACAACATTTTTCGTTTTATATTATTTTATCGAATTACGTATGATTTTGTTCTATCGAGATAAAGATCACAACGTTTGACAGATTAGGTTTCATGTTGTAAAAGACGTGTCTGTAAGAGAAAGACACTTTTCGGACAACCTAATATATCGCGCTTAGTAGCGGAAAAATAGATCAATTCTATGAAGGTAATTTTTCTGGTTTTTAATTTTTGTAGTTTTATGTTAAAATTAAGAAATTCTCGGGAAACGAGCACGTTGATTAATTCGACTTTCGAGTGGTTCGTGTGTATCGCGTGTTGGGTGATTGTAAAAGAATGGAGATAAAGCTATAACTTGTAATTAATAAAAATAAGAAGATAATAGGAATTATGTTATGTTATTCGAAATGACTAGCCTTCGATTTGAAATTAGAAGAAATTCGACTAGTTGCTTTTGTTAAAGCTGAAATATTTACGAGAAGTTCCGTAGAAGTTTTATTACATTCTCCATAACTCAGTGTTCTATTTTACTGCAAAATTCTAGTATACCTTGTACATATTCTAGTAAAATCTTTTTACTCACTTTTTATATTTTTGAATTTTATTAGGATATTTTATAACACCATAGACGACACCTTTTATACCATCTAACACCTTTCACGGTATCTTCAAACGCCTCCACATTTATGCAGAATAATTACCGTAACCCAGTTTCCTTTTATATTCAATTCTGTATATACTTTGTGAAAGACAGAATCAGATAGTCATTCGCATAATTATCCACGCAAAGATATAAATGTTTTAAAACAATTATCATTTATTAATCTTCTGTTAAATCAACGCGTGCATAACAAAATAAATATTTATACATACATTCCTTAAATGAATATATTTATAACCAAATCAACATCTTTTTCTTGATTCGATATATCTTGAAATTGATCTAATGGTAGAACGAATTAGTTTGAAAGTAATTAATTCTAGCGTAATCAATTCGAAATATTTATTAACGAATTATTAAATGGGAAGAATGAGAAGCCATAAAAAGCAGAGGAGACGAAAGAAGCGTTAATTTATTCACGTAAATTCACGTTAATTATCTGCGAACCAGACACCGTGTAACGTTACGATGGAGAATTTCGTGGCAGAGGATAGACGTTGATGTGTCCCAGCTAACTTCGTGTTCGAATTCGTCTGGCACGCTTCGAAGCTCCAGCTTCCGCGGGGAACACCCTTGACGACCTCTCGGCCGCAGTCGGGGGTGTTTGTTCGTGAAACGCGATAATTAACCGTTGAAAACGCGGTTAACTCCCAGCTTCGCGCCACCGTATCGCTTGGTGTGGATTTCATGTAACAGAGGCGATTGGTGATGCCTCGGTGAATGATGTTTATAACGAAACAATCCGAGCGATATTGCGATAGAAATGTCTTTCATACGCTGTAATAATCAGATATCAAATATTTTTTTCTACTCGAGGAAAAATAATTGCTACTGATTATTACTATTAAAAATGCCACTAAATAATATTACTAAAAATGATAATTACTATCGATCACTTTTAAACAGAATGAAAAATTAAATTTCTCTTTCTAATTTTTACTTCTCTTCCATTTAATTGCTATTGCTAATTAAATTCCAACTTTGTATGCTAGTGAAAGAAATAGGAGGCAGTAGTTGTTATACAGGGTGTACCCAATATTTTCCTTTTTAACCTCAAGAGAGTAATTTTCGAAGCGAATGGAAGACAAAGACGTTCCACCTGTATGATGTTTATGTAAATAGTAGATTCAGCATTGCAAAGCACGAAATATTACCTCCAGAATCATTTATATAGCTGATCTTTCGGAAGTAGAAGTTTATTACATGTTTGTCGACGAAGGTTGGTTCGGTACTTGAAGCAACAAATTATTTCTTGCCGACTATAAAGTGATCCACTTTATTCATATTTCACATGCTATATTTCCAACCACTAGACCGAGCGTACAATGAAATTGAGGATACACTCAAGCAAATTTATTTTCAACTTGTCTGTATACGTTATACAATCTGGACACCGGATGTTGCGACAACGTTCAGGCATCGAATAACGATATTTCACACACGCGTACAGTTGTTTTATTCTTTATTTTTTTTTTTCTTTTTTACTGTCATCCAAATCTCATTTTCGTTACAATCAATCATTTTGCCAATCCATTTCTACAATCGATCAAGTATTTTTTATTCGTTGCATCAAAAATTCCGAAGTTTCCAATTTTTAAATACTCGAATGGTAAAATTCCGCAATCTTCGATTCCTCGAATATTCGAGTTTTCAAGTTTTTAAATTTACGAACTAGAAATCAATAAAACTCGCTAGAACGAAATGGAATACACGTTTCCCGTGATATGTAGCTTCGCGGGATAATAATTTAGCGCTGGATGATTTAACGTAACTGCGATGAGCAATGATATACTTCTGAGAAATACTTTATATCCGAGTAACAATTTCACTATTAATTAATCCTGTCTCTGCAAATTGAAATTATGTATCTTGACAAAGTGCTACGATTAATTCAGCACTGATAGCAACTGTACAGGCGTGGTAGAGTGGTAATTTCAATTATTAATTACGCTTTACCTCGAAGAAGCGCGCTGACAATCAGATAAAATAACCAACTTAAAATTTAACAGGCCATTAATCTACGAACTACGAATAAAACTCTGGTTACTACGTGGTCTTTTCAAAATATACTTAAGTTACGGCTAGAAAATTTCATCCAATATGGGATGATACATCTTCCATTGTAGAAAATAGTTTTGCAATTCGAATCAATTTTTCATACGAAAACAAACGTACGAGTTCGGTTCAATTTGGCGTAACAGCATGAAATGGCTTTTATCAGGGAACAGGAACGCGTAGCATGGAGAAAAATTCCTTCAAATCACCTTCAAACCTAATTCCTTTCTTCGTTTCCGTT
Source organism: Bombus affinis (assembly GCF_024516045.1). Classification (NCBI taxonomy): domain Eukaryota; kingdom Metazoa; phylum Arthropoda; class Insecta; order Hymenoptera; family Apidae; genus Bombus; species Bombus affinis. Next base: position 8,707,286 of record NC_066349.1, on the reverse strand, counting down.
CGTGACCTAAATTTCCAAAAAGTCCAACCAACTTTCACGAACTTCTTATTCATAACGGAACGAGACCAATACGCGTAGCCACTGCGAAACTGGCGGATTGTAGCTCGCAATCTCTTTTAGGGGAGTAACGTTTCTGCGGTTAATAAAGCCCGTTACATGTAACAAATGTTCTCTGCAACAACCTTCTACCGTTATCGAACAAACTTTCGCGATATTTTCCTGTCAACGTTAATCTCCAATTAATTATTTCCAGTATCTTTTCGGTGGTCTAAACTGTGACAATTTATTATCAAACTTTAAATGCTACGGAGCCTTAAAAATCTTAGCAATAATCAATGTTGGACTTGACCATAATATTACTTGGCAACTGTATTTTTATCTCTTCTCGTGTCAGCAATAAATACATAACTTTCTACGATTCAATTTGAATAATTTTTACGCTTCACGCACAATGTGCATTCTTCTTTAAAAAATGATTACGCACTTTTACCGCTAAATATCTCAGGTTAACATTAATCAGAACTCAAAACATATCGATATTTCCAGAACTCGTAAATAATTAAATCCTCTCTGGATATTAAGCTGGCCATAGCCATTGTTTGATTGCCACGAAAAGGCTTTCTATTCGGCTCTATAGATTTCATTTTCATAGTATCCAATTTTTGCAGCCATACAAAAACACTATACAACAGACACGGGATTTAACGTAATTAATTAGTAGGCGAATGCTACAACAAACATAATAGTAACCAAATGCATTTTGTAGCTACTCGTATCAGTTACGGACACGTTTTCCCACTATCCAATTAGAAAAATTTTATCGCCGCTCCTTCAGCCCTCTCTGTTCTACCAAAAGATCATTGAACATTCCTACAATCAAACATCCAAAGCTACTTTACGCGTTAAAGTAGGAAGTAGGATCGAGCCTAGGATCGAATTAAAATTCCCCATAGCCACAAGAATCCCTACTTTCCAGCCTCCCCTTCTTTTTTTTTTTTTTTTATGGAACAGGGTCGAATGCGTCGTTGACACAGGGGCGAGCGCGTCGAGCACAGGGTGGTGGAGGGTGTAAAGCGCGCAGACAGAGGAAAAGTGACGGTCTGATGGTTCGACACGCACGAACTCATACAAATACACACACACACATAGTCATAGTCATATATATTCAGAAGAGATCAGTGGAAAACAGAGAAAGATAGGAGGAGGGAAGGAACGTTGGAAAGGGGTAAAGGAGAGAAACGCAAGTGGAATGCATCGACCTGGAAAAGAAATGTGCTTTTTATATCGCAGGTGGAGACAGGAACAGGTGGGCAAAGTGCGGTGAAAGGAAGCTCGCTGTTTGTATCTCCTTTGCAGCAACCCTGCCAGCTAAAGCGGCGCATACCTCCGGGGAGAATTCTGTCGTTTGATCTTCCATGTCCGACAATGGCTGCCGTCTCGACTATGGGAATGGATTCTACGCGTTATAACGCGACCAAACGACCGCCAATGCCACGTTTCGACGACGTCGGGGATAGTTTGGCGCTACTTCTGTGTTTCCTCTATGTTTCGTGATTTTTCTATCTTTCTCCCTCTTTCTCTCTTTTCATCGGTTTTTTACGAACCAAGTTGTACATACACACACCTGTCTGGACGCACAGGATGCCGTATATACGGAGGATACGGTGGCCAAGCCGACAGTTTGTGTGGATTTGTACCGCGTCTGAGTTGCAATCGACGCGCCAACGAGGTACAAAACGACTGGGAGAAGGCCATCACGGAAAATGCTGCTTATCGAAACGCTGGCAAACTGGCGGATGAAGTTCGTCGGGAGAATGGACCGTTTGAAGTCTCGAAAAGTGTCGCGTTGCTATACGCCGTGTCTCGCTGGTTAAGGTGTCTAGAGAGGTTTGAAAATAATGATTTTTATTATAGCGCGCATAGCTAGTCGAGGGTGTTTAGATAAGTGAATTTTCTATTGAATGGGATTCAATGTACCATGCGTATCGTATACTAGGTGGAATAGTAGCATTATCCATTTCATTCTGGAAGTGTTGAAGTATACACTGACAAAGCTCGTGGATTATCGTCTATGAGAATTTATCTTTGTTCGCGATCGACGCTGGTCTCGCTGATAAAATAAATTTTAGAGATGTTGATTTTTAATTAACGTGCAGATCATCGACGATGCTATGTAATTAATTGCTAAGTACGTCTTAGCAGTTTCGATCTGTCGAGACATCTGTAAGTGAAGATCGGACAAAAAATTGATAAGATTATTATTAATCTCTATAGTCGTTCCAAATGAGATAATCATTCGTAGACGTTTGAATAATTTCATAAGATTGTTCGCGTTTACTCAAACCTCCGTAGGTGTCTTGCTATTTTGTGAACGTGTATGTACATAGTTTGAATGCGTTTGAAAGTTACGAAGAATCGAGAAGCAGAAAATCTGGGCTGCTGGTAGCAGCATGCTGTAAGAGTGGTATCATGCTATAAATCGGTAGAAAAACGCGGTTGGCACTGGCGAAATGAGTTTAAGGGAGATCAGTAATGGTCACATAGATTTTGGATGCCTGGGACCTTAGAATCGTCCGAGGATGGACTTGGCACACGAACTCCTCGTATGTTAATAACTGAAGGGAGGTATGAGAGCTTTTATGGCCAGAGAGCTTTCTCGTGGAGCGGTTTTCGATGCTTAAGAGGAACAGCCTGCCATCGTCAAGATTTTTACCGATAAATTAGGATCATCCAGGGGAAGGTACGCGATTAAACTTATTTACCTATGATAAATGACGATGAATCGCCACTTGTGTACGCTGTAAACCGTGCATGTAAATTCATATTTCCATGGATTATAAAATAAGAATTTACAATAACTACAAAAAGTATTTGCATGGTATTGCATTTATTGAAATATTTACATAGCAATGAATTCAGTTGAAGTAGTGAGATTTCGTGTCATTTAGATACTATGAAACGTAGATGACTTGATGAAACACTTCATTGAGAACAAAGCACTTCGTTCAGAATTATGTGAAAATAGTTTTCGTAATCGTTATAAGCAAAGACTTGTTTCATCCACTAAACATTCTTGACGTTTAAAAGGTTGAGACTTAAGCATTTTTTTTGAGTCTGCTACTAGAAATGCTTAAAAAACTTGAACAGAATAACTTTCTTCTAAATAATTTATTCTGCATCCTTAGTTATTTTATCACCGTTAAGGATATCGAATATGGAGATATCAGCATGAACTTAGAAAAGTAGGTCAATTTTATTTCGAACGTTGTCCATAAGAGATACGCATACGATGCTTTCGTGCAGTCAAATAGAAATACTTACAAGGAATTCATTAAGAACAAAAAGAAAGCTAATCGAGAATTGGCAGACCTTGCAACGCCAACATCTGCTGGCCAGGTGACTAACTTAAAGATACGAATCTCTGAAAGCCAAGGCTCGACGATTAACCGTCTGTTATGCCTACTGTAATAGAATATTCTTTCTCGCATACTTCTTTCCGATGGCTATTTTCTAACGCACTATTCGAATACAAAGCATAATTTAATACAATACTCTCCCCTAGTAACTAGAAACTCTGCTAGCGAACCCTTAGTTCGTAAAACGTTTGATCGTCTATTCGAGATAGCACTTCAAACTTTATAAATCACGAAAATAGCGAGTAATAATTTTTCAAGTAATCATAGAATCATGATAGGGACACCGTTTCTCGATTCTTTTATATCGAACATTCATGTTCTAGTTTCAAAATCGTAACCATAAAGCACTATTCGAGTTCGAAAATTTCACACGCTGCCGAAAAGTCATTGGAACAGCATCGAAATGGCAACGTTCGCACGTCGAAGTGGATGTGAAATTAAATTCCCGACTGCGTTCGAAACGAACCGAGCGAAAAATGCGATGTCGAAGAGGCGACCGGTAATAGGAGGCGGCTCCCATAATGTCCACTCGTAAAAACGTTATAAAAAAAAAAAGAAAGAAGAAAAGAATGATTGGAAACCATTGAGTACCTTCAAAACAATGCCATCGTAGAAATATATATGTATCTCTTTCCAACTGATCTGAAAGAACATCGCGTTTCGTTCGAACGAGCAAATCTTTTTACAACCGATCGAAGGAGTATTATTTTCGAACGATCGGAGGAATATTTTTGGTTCAGATCGTAAAAGAATTCCTTTAAATCGATCGTAGAAATGTTTCGCGTAAATAAACCGTAAAAATATTCTTCCTGATATATATTTTATTTAAATCAATCAAAATGAGATATTTCTTTTCAACAGACAAAGGAGTATTAAAGAAAGGTAATATTTTTTTGATCGAAGCGATATTCTTCTTTTCGAAGATATATTTATTATATTAATTATTACTTAGATCGATCGTAGAAAGTATTTTCTTTCGACCAAACGAAGGGATATCTGTGAAATTCGACTGAGAAGTATTTTCTTTATTTAAACAGCGAGGGCAATAAATCTTATAAATCGATCTTAAAGATATCTTCGTCGACCGATAAAACGAGTGTTCTACTTATACTGACCACAGAAGCATTCTTTTCAATCGATCGAAGACATATCCCGCCTAAATTAAAAAAATATTCCACAAAACGAAGGAATATTCCGCTTAAATCAGCCATAGAAATACAACTTCTCCACTGACTCGAAAAGTATTCTAGATTCAAGAAATATCCTTCTTTAGAAATCAGGGGAATTGAAATCGGCCACAGAAATATGTTTTTCAACCGGTCGAAGGAATATTCCACTTAGCACGATCGAAGAAACGTCCCTTTACCACCACCCAGGGGAAGATATCAAATCGATCGAATCAATATCTGTTTCGATCGATCGAACAAGTATCTCCTTTCAAGCGAAAGAATGTTCACTGTGTACCACCACGTCATTTCGTATGGCAGATATATTCCTATTCGCATCTGGCGTTCACGAACAGAAGGCACTGCTTCGAAATCAGCCTGGAGCAATTCGGTGCCATTTTGACGTGAGAAACGTACCATTGAAATCATTCGAGATCATAGGCTTGGTCATCGAGTGTGATTGAATACAAGATGTAACAAGAGCTGCGTTATTATCGGTTATTGACATAATTGAAATGTACAACAGGATAAAATAACAGGGGGAATCTTCTTGCAAGTGTCTTTTTGGAAATATAGGAACATCGTTGCTAACAAAATGGGATAATTGAAAGGAGCAATGGAAGGAAAGTAAAGAAGCAGTAGTGGTTTATTTTTAAATTGAAGATGGTAGGATCGATTGTTTGGTCATGTAATTCGATCGAGAAGATATATGAATTACTTATTATCCAATTAAAATCTATGTATCCACAGAGGACGATATTTTAAACTCTCGACAATTTATCACGCAAATACCAATATACGTATGATATAGATACGTTTGAAAATTTGTTTCCTTCCTCTGATAGTTCGTCGATAAAACAATTTTCAATAAACGTTTGAAAAAGTGTCAATACAAAACAATTTGTTGGCACAGAAATGTTCAACGCTGTTCCTTTTGTCACCGACAGTTGACAACGTTTTATCTTCTACGAAGAGTAGTCATACCGATTACAAAATCAGTTTACAGTGGCGTTTGGTTTGAAGTTTGGATTCTCCGTGTTATAAAAGACAATATACTTGCGGTCGCGTCAATTTCATTGCTATATATTTAATCCGGCAATTAAATCTATGACGGCACTGTGGAAAAGACTCAATCTTTAAAAATCACAAAAATTGTATTCAAAACTATCTTAAATCACATTATACAAATGAATAGATTTGTCTTTCCAAAATTACACTGAGAAATATTCCAACTCCACTTCGAGGTAACATAAATTCAGTCGATAGAAAATTGCCACAAAAATATCTCCATTGTCCTCCAAAATATAAATTCGCTCGATCGAGCGCGTTTGAAAACGTCCCGAATTTTCATTTCGAAACAGCGAAACCGCATCATGAAAAGTATTCCAATGTTCTTCCGAAAAATTACTATTTATTCGGATATGTATAATTTTGTGTGCTAGACTAGATCAACCGCGTGTAGTGACATACGTATGTGAGTATGGGTGTATGGAAGTATGTGTGTGCACAGCGTCTCGAAAAACAGATGAACGCAACTGTTCGGTTGGTAGTGTGGTACAGAAGATGCTGAGACAAAGAGAGTGCTGAGATGCGTGCAAATGTATATCGACGAAGATCCTGTAAATCGTTTATTAAATAAATCTGAAACTATTTTAACATATATTCTATGTGTAACCTAAGTGTCCCTGTACTTTTATTTCGATGATTAAGATTCACAATTCTCAACACTATTATCATATCCAAAGTCAAATTCAGAAATATGCCAAATTTTCTTCAAAATATCGCTACAACAGGTAATCAATTTTGCAAAAAATCCTCAATTTACAGAATCAACAACTATCTTATTCGTAAACACAAATTCACTGGTGCAAAATAGACGAAGCAACAGCCGACAAAGCCTGGGAATTAGTTGGCCTTACTGATGACTCTGGTCAGCAGATCTACGTCTTAGACGCGGGAACATATGGTATTAGAACAGCTGATCTACTTAAATGGAATCGGATCGATGGTCAAGCAGGTACATTCGCGCAGACCAGGAATTTCACCACGGAAATCCCTTGTGGATAATACGCGCGATCGAGTCAGCGAGCATTGACAAAGCTGGAGCGCGCGCGCCAATTTAGTTATACGCGTTCGATTATACTCGCGCGGGTTTGAAAACTGATCTTATGCGTATTTCACGGTCCGTTGGAGGGCAAAAGCGAGCCTATGTGTTCTCGATGCAAAGAACCAACGCGCAATGACGAACAAGCGTCGTTGACCGAAGGGAGAATGATCGAAGTTGGAAATTAATCGAGGTTGATAAAGACTCGATTCCATGTAGTTAATAGAGAATGGATCGGTGATATACATATTTTAATTAAAATTGCTTAATCTATTGTGGAAATATTTATGGATGATGAATAATAATTTATCGTGAATGATTATGACGAGTGACGGGGAATATAGCAATTTGATTATGATTAATTGATGCACGAATGTATAAATAGGGATGAAAAATTTAACCGATTCCGACGATTCTCGTTTGGCTAACGATATGTTAAAATGATACGTAGGATTATTAGAAATATTAAACTACAAATACGTATGCGGCAATCCTATTTCTTTTATAAATACTACAAAATCTCCATTTATTAACCAAATCATTTTTTAAACAAAAATTTCAGTAGCTGCCAAGTTGAAAATTAATAGACACCATTTCGTTTCAAACAGGTCGATTTACACAGAGGATTCATAAATAAAGAAATGGGAAACTAAGAAGTTTGAGAAACAAAGAAATAAATAAAGAAACCTGACTGACAAATTGACTTGCGTATTTCCGGTTAACGGATTAAAGCCAATGCATTAACTTTCTACATCAAAGGACCAAAATTAAACGGACAATTAAACCCTCGATTAAACGACCCACAGAACCACCCTGTAACAATTCCCTTTCAGAAGAATTCGTTCGAGGATCGTTCCCACCTCTACGTGACTCATAAAACGAGATCACGCCCGCACCATAGCGCGCTACTCATCTACTCAAAGTACGACGTATTTAGAAATGTTCTCGCTAGGAAGAAGTTTATGGAGCAAAGTGACCAGGCGAGTACATCGTTCGGCAAGCAAGTGGACGTTCTCGTTCTCGATTCAGCGTGATGGAATTCGCAACTTATGCACGTAGAGAAGCATCGTCTCGAGCAATCGGGGTATTATCCCCGTATCGTGGTTTCACCTTTCCCCTCTTCAGCCTTCGCTGGAGAAACAATTTGAATGATGGAAGCGGCACTCGGGGGAAAAGTTAAACCTACAGACACACCGGATAAGGACTTGGGGTCGCTGCTAAGCTGTGGCAAGTTCTAGGGACCTGTGCTGACGTCTTCTATTAGTTGGCGAGTCCGTTGAAAAACGTTTCAGGGAGAACACACGATAAATGGCACGGTTGACGACAGACTGTTAAGCTTCCCACGTTGTTTGTGAAGACGGATGTTCAGCGAATAAACGAACAACCTGTTTGCCAACGCTAAATATATTTAAATAATAATATCGGTTTAGGACAAAGTTCCGAGTAGACAGTTTCAGTTGTATCCGAGTAAAATTCGAATAATTTAGGGAATTGTAAAATTCTCAAGGTTGTTCATCGTATTACGTTCCTTCGGCCAATTTCATCCAATTGTATTTTTATAGGGTCAAAAGTTATCTCAAATTTTAACAAAATATCTAAACTTCCTTATTGATACGCGTGATTTGTCGATTTAATATCACGTTACATGTCTCCTTGATATATCATAAATCGAAATATAACAATACGAGGATCGCAGAAGAATTTAATTCTTGAAATTCCAGAATCCGAGGTTAGAAATATATAAATATATAATTATTTAAAAGAAAATCCCTGACAAGCATAAGAAAAAGCCGTCGAACAGCAATAGGATGAACTTTAAATATTCAAGCCTTAAAAAATAGCGAATATTTTCGTCGATGTCATAAATTTTAGAATGTCCCATATCAGAGAGAGCTTACACACGCATAGCCCCTAGCCCTAGATTTCCCGTGTTGCCTGAAGGATTATGTTCGCAACTAGTACCTTCACGACATTAGAATTGTGCTTGTGTGGACACAAGGGGGTTCCTCTCTTTGAGCAGTGAATCTCTCGCGAGAATATGCGTCCCAAATGCGACCACAAACCCTATTTCCAGTATCTGTGCAACGATTTAGACGCACGTTTCTGGGATTATGGCGATCTGATGCGATGCGATGGTTGGAGGGTGGTTAAGCCTGTTTCGTGTGTGACAGGAATATTCGTGGAACGCCAATTTTTTTTGTATTTCTTTTTCTCTAGCTTTGGAACCTGGAATTGGATGTAATGATACAGCGGGGAATGCCTTTATTATGGCCTAAATTGTTACAAGTGTGAGAAAGAGGGAGTAAATATGGGAGGCATAAACGATTTATATTCAAAGGAGAATTGGGTTTTAAGGGCCAGAAATTGAACCTAATGCTGATAGGTGTTTACGAGCATTACTTAATGTTGATAAGTTAGGTGCAATGCCTTTATAGTTCCGAGAAAATGAGGTGAGTATGTGGATCGTTTTAAAAACAAAGATCGTATCGTGTATAAAAATATGTTAGGTGGGTTGTGTGATTAAATTTTTATGAAATTTCTATATTCAATCATAACGTAAGTTTAAATTATATCATCTATTCTGCGGGACTTTCTTAGTCTTTCAGCTTCTCAGGTTTTGATTTTGCTGTATTTTTGAAATACACTGCGATATTTATGCCGTGCGTTCCTTTATGCTAAAGTCATCTCTCCATACCTGGAATCCATTCAAATGCACATCTCACTTGCAACCTAATCTCGTATTCCAGTCAGCTGCCTGATCTCTTCCGTATTATCCTAAGCTTGACATTCACATCTAACCCTAGAAAAGTTCATTCGTCTCTATATTGTTAATACTATCTGCTGTATATTTCTATCTCCTAGTCGAGCTTCCAGTATATTCTGTATTTTCGTAAGGCATCGTTCAAATGAACATTCAAATTTGTAGATATATTATTAACGATAGACGAAGACTTCGATGGAATATTGACGGTAATTGAATCATTTTTCTGGATAAATATTCCTTTATAAATATGGTATGAGCAGGATTTAAATTTGCCTGTAATCCTTAGTTGATACTCTGATATTCATGAAAATCTGATTATAAAACGGAGAATCGAGGCAGACACGAAGAAATTGTTTATATAATAAAACTAATTTCCGTAAAATAACTGTAACATGTATATGACTTTCGGAAAGTATAAACAGGCATTAAAGTAGAGGAAACTCTGCTTCGTAAAAAGCAAATAGGTAATGAATAACTTGCCGCTTTATCGCTTTCTGCTATATTAAACCGTGTTTCTAAAAAAGAGGTAGCGTGACTGGAAACTTTTCGCCTGTAGTGTCGAATGTCGGTTTAAGCTAGGATCTGAACTACTTGAGTTTACGACCAGGTGCAAAACTCTCGATTCCGGAATTTACGATGTTGAGTCGTCGTATATAATATATTCAGTGTAATATGATATATTATATAGAGAGAGAAATAGAGATTCGTGCGATATTCGAAGGATGTAAATGTTAAATGTTAAACATTCTAGAAAACATCCTGTCCGTTTTTGTTCCCTTTACTTTCCTTATTATTTCGAAGATACGAAACTTTCTCTATTATCTTGGTATTTTAAACTAAACAACTTGCCATTACTCTCAACAACTTCAAATATATACGCAGTGGCTGCCAAAAGTTTCCGGCCAAATTGTAATTCTATATCGGTTGAAAATATGCGCTAATAAAATTCTCCTTGGAAAAATTTAACATTTTAGAAACAGGGATATAGTTGGGCGATAGCTTTTTATTTTCAGGAACTCTTTATCTCAACAATATAATAGGATTGCACTTTTTGCCTGAAAGTTCTGCCAACTACTATAAAATACATAGGATACGCTTTTTCAAAGTTCACCGAGGAAAATTTTTCAGCTACTTATTTCCCCCGTAGTTTTCCCTTTACTGTCAATATCACAAAACCACGGGGAAAACGCATGACAAGTCACATTCGGTGTTTTCCATACGAGAGCAAGTTTGAGAACCGGTGTAACTTTTCGATCAATCGTGTTACTAAAATTATCCTTCTATTAAATTTAAAAATACCATAAATGAATAAGTTATTATTGTTTAGTATCAAGAGTATCATAAATTTAATTATGCGCTTCTGATACACGCCTCACGTTTCTCACTTTGATCCACCAACTGGAACAAACGACACACAGAATAATGAATATGGATAGGATTTCGACCGTTATATTAGAATGAAAAACACCAAGTGCGAATGATATAGAGAGAAAACCTCTTCAGCTGATCTAACGAGACCAGTATATTTTTAGCGTGATATACTATTGTTTATAACTTGAAAAATAAAGCTCGAATCACACGAACGTTTCTCGTCATTATATCTAAAATGGATCCTAATAAAAAAATATTTTGCAATACTCTGTAGATCTTTCAAGTCTGTTTCAAACATCGAAGTTAATCTTACCGATCCTGCGAAAGTTTCGCCAACGTATCTCTTAATCGCGATAAGCGAACATCAAAAACAGATATACCGGGTTATAGGAAGCAAGAAGAAGAAGAAGAAGAACTTCTAAACTGGTGTCCGTAGCGCACCGTGTAAAACACCGGACGTTTTAATAAATCATAATCAGCCGGACTTGCTAGCTTGTTCGTAATTAACCGATGCAAAATTAACTGACACCAGTCGTTTCACGGCGGAAGCTTAAATTCTCTGCGTCGAAAGGAAAACGAATGCAAAGGTTCGTAAACTGTTTTCTGGAGAACGAATGTCGCTCGTTCGGATAGAGTTCCTTACGATGGTCCTTATTTTTCTTTCGACACTGCTACAAACAAAGGAAGTAAAATATATTTCCTGATGGAGGGAATATTTTCTGTTACTGCCAAATGATCTGCAGCCGGTTCCGCGGATCAGTTAATTGCGTATTTCTTTCAAATTACATGGCGTATTTGGTCTGCGTGTAAAGATATGTCTGATATGTCGGGTATAGAATATTATGAATTTATTTTCTGTTGTTTAAAAGAATACAAAGGAAAATACCTCTATCTTACTGCATTAGTTACTATAAATAAACCAGTATCGAAGATGGGTGTTAGATTCATGAAATTTTATAAGACACCAAAAACAAAAAGGAGAAGATAGAGAAATTATCAATTTCTAATTTACAATTGCTTAATAATGTATTAAATTTTAAAATTCCCTTCTAAAAAGACGGTCTGACTACTCTTATGACTTCTCCAATGATCTTCATAAGATGCGAATAAAACATTCAATTTCCTTTTCGAAATGCCATTATACGCTTCGGTAATGAGAAAGCGGGAAAAAATAATTGGACAATAGTATGGCAATCAATTTGAAATTACAACCAACGAATCATATCTAATATTTAAAACTGATTATCGCCCAGTTGTGTCAGTTCGGACAGCATCTACCGCAACTTATTAAAAGGCCATGTCGTTGTTATTACCGTTCGCTTTTGTGGTTACGGAAAGGATCGCGATAAAAACCGTCCGAAATTTATGACGCTCGTTCCATGGCCGGAAAACACAATTTCGTCGTACGGGACATTTGCCCCGTCGCGTTCCACCGCGTGTTTCTGCTAAATGACACGAAATAATAACGACGACGGGATGGTGAGCCACGTACGTATGAATTTTTATCGCTTCGCGTTCTATTGTCTCGTATTTACAGACGGCATTTCTGACTGAAACAAACGTATGCCACGCGTTGCATTTATTTACGGTCTCGTTGTTCCTTTTCCGTTCCCTTTAGTACGCGTACATTGTTTCCGCGATAGAAGAAGAAGTTGAAGGTAGCGACGTTTCAGAGATACGTCACGGTATTTTGTTAAGACGAGTCTCTACAAATTACGGAATATATTTTTAGAAACTAGCGAAATTATGGAGAAAATATTGATTTGTCCGCGTTTATCGCAATAATATCGATAGTGTCGATGAGAGTGAACCTATTAAGGAAAAATTAAGACGTCTTTTCGATCGGTTTACATCGTCGAATGTTGTTTTGTGATACTGGAGCTACAAAAAAGAGATGTCAACGACTCGCTTATATTTCTCGTTGCTATTTCTTCCACTTGTATTCTACAATTTTTTCTCTCGCGGAAGACTGCGATATTTCCACGCTACTGTAAACCGTGTAAATAAACAACTTTTAATCGCTAAAACCAATAAAACTTGGTTTTCTTTGCACCTCGGCCAAATATACAAATTCACGCACGCGAAAGAATTTCAGACGAGGCACGGTAAAAACTGTTTCAAACACGAGTTGACCGTCAGCCTATATACCGCGGTGCGAAAAGGAAGTGCACACGTCCGCGCGAAGAAGCACACGAAGAATAAAATAACATCCGAGTCCAGGTAGCCAGACGTAATCTATTTAAAAAATATTTTAAAAGACAGACAGCGGTGCAGACTGTTGCCCGACGAAGATTCAGTTTCGAAACCACGGGATTTCCATTTTCCAAGGGACGTTGCAGTCCCTTGGCATGGCATTACACCGCGGCAACGCTCGAGCACCTTTAATTCTAGGGATCAGAATTAAACGGAATAAACAGAAACCCGCGGCGGAAGTCGACGAAAGCAGCATAAAGTCTGTATAAAACGCGCGTGGGCCGGGCCAACGACGAAAGAGGAAGAGATAGAGGGGTAGCTTTGCACGCGTCAAATTAAACTAAACGAGTCGCAGGCTACACAAGTCTTTTCCATCTCCTTCTCTTCTCTAGCTCGCACCCTTTCCTCTCTGTCTCGTCTCGTTTCTCTTGTTTCTTTTTCTATTTCTCTCCTATATTTCCCTTCATTTTCCCCCTCTCTCTTTCTCTCTCTCTCTCTCTCTCTCTCTCTCTCTCTCTCTCTCTCTCTCTCTCGCCGTAGTATTTCTTTTTATCCGTGCCACTCTTTTTTATTTTCTTTCTCTTCATATCCTCGCTGTCATATGGACGCGCGAGCACCACCAACATATACATGGAAAGAAGAGGCACAGACACAAGGATAACTCTGCACAGACTCCGCCAAGCCTCTCTCTATGTCGCGTTTAACGAGATTGCTTTTAATATGCAGTATACTATAATGCTGACTGCACATCCCCCCGGCGGGTTTATACGCTCCTCTTGTAGCCAAAAAGCAATTCTTTCAGCAAGCCTCTGCTATCGCTGGTACACGCGACCACGCGCGCGCGCGCGCGCGTAAGTGTGCTACGATCGAGCGCCGTGGCAAAAATCCTCCTGCATCGTCCCTCGGCTTGCAAATGAACCGCGCGTCATGAAAAATCCGGCAAGAAAGGTCGAGCCCCGTTCGATAGACTTCGCGGAGCGGATACACGATATTAATTCTTTTTTGTGCGCAACGTGATTTAAATATAAATTACGTTTTCCTTCGATGTAAAAGAGTACCTTCTTTGTCAACTATCTTGGAGTTATTTTTGGATTTACGTTGTTGGGTATTGTGCGCGTAGAGCGTATGTTCTTCCGATTGATGGTGAGGAAAAATTGGAAATGTAAAAACAGACAGATGCGAAGGTTGTCATTGGTTATTTTACTTCGTAGTAAGCGACTTTAGAGTTTATTCGATAGTAATAAAATAAATGAGAGAAATGGAAGGATAAGAAAATAGCGAGGTAGTAAAGTAATAACAGCTAAATGAATAATAGATCATTTTCTTAGTGGAAGTACATATAGATTCTAGAATTTTGGAATAATTTTAATTTAGCTGTTAGCGTTATCGCGAAGAAAAAAGACACTAAAACACGTTTTATCATAATTGAAAAAGATGATGATGCCAACAGTTTTTAATTACAATTAAACTGATAGACGATTTTCTATTTATTTTTCCTTGAAATTTACGAAATGGTAAATACTTCATTGGAAGTCGATTAACGCTGAAAACCTATACCGTTTAACGATATACATTAACAAACACGCGTTTTACGTATCTATTGAAAATCATTGCATCTGTTATTTGCACTATTTACGTTTCAATTCCACGATTTATTTTCGAGTTTAATTATTTGCTACCGAAAGCAACTAAATATCGAACGGATGCAGGTTGCAGTATCAATGTAATCGGAAAGCATAAAATTAATTAGAATTTCAATAACGTCGGTGCAACTAAATATATAAATTCAGAACGATATTTTAATTCCTTTCTTTCTAAATATTTCTACGACAAATGAAGAGTAAACGGAAGAGTAAAAGATAGAAGAAACGGATAATGTAATTAGAAAAAAGTACAATTTTAAATCAGAGTTACGCGTTTTTTTTATAAATTGACCATTTCTTACTGCAAATAACCGTGTTATTAAAATTTGTTCGAGAAGGATTGGACGTCGTACAGATTAACTTCATGACGCCATTACATTTTATACGTATGATAGTATTATGGTATAGCACAATAAGGAAAACGTCTACCTCTGACCTTTCACGAGATACTAAGTTTTATCGGATTTAGTCAGTCACAGAACGAATCTCATGACTTTGCAGCTTCGGATGTTGGACGTTTTCCAAGAAGAATTGCCAGCCTGTAAGTTTCTTACCTGCAAAAAAAAAAATGAAACATCGTTATGTATATTTGCATAAGAAGCTTCAAAAACTATTTACTGGAATTTGTATTTCTCGACAAATCGTATTACCGCGCATTTAATTATTTCAGATGCAATTAAAAGTCAAAATCAAAGATTAAACTGATAAGTTTCGTCGCGTTATTTCGAAGAATAATTCTATCAAACACAATTGTGATATGCACGTATTATACATATCAGAAATTTGAAACGAGAATATGAAAAAATATAGAAAATACCGAAGTGAAGTAAAAATAAAGTAATCGTTGTATTTATTGTTTTTTTAATTTACTAAAACAATCTCCATTTCAATTCCATTCTGACAGCTGAATTCATCAAATTGCATAAACATCCGCAATCTGATAATAAATCTCTAACGAAACTTTCGTAATTTCAACGATTCGATATCTTGCTTCTCTAAAATGATCTGTTCCAAGCGAGGGCTGAGCGGAATAAATCAAACCGGACAATTAAACTTTCATTAGCCGTGCAACTTTCATATATTTAATCTTCAAACGTTCGTACGAAAGTAACATCGAAGAACGAAAGAATACAGATGTACAGAGTAAGAGAAAAAATGGAAGAAAAGAGATTCCCTTCCTTTTTCTTTTTTTTTTTTTTTTCATATCTCGACCGATTTCTCAGTTCCGAGGAGTTCACCAGGAGGATCTTCCGAAGATCGTGAAATGGAACAGCGGAAGAAAGTTTCGCGCAACATTCGGCCGAAAGAAGAAGAAAGTTCGTTTCAACTGTTGCACTTAACTTGCGCGCTGCTTATGAGATTTTCATCATCTTGAATATGGAACTTTGCCCCGGTAATAGCAGCCTTTCTATCCGAAGCGCGGACCAAGTCTGCCTAAATGATGATCCAAAGTCTCTATCTAAATTTCTTGAGGAATCTCACAAACTCGAAATTAACGTAAATGCAAAATTCAAGAAGGAAACCAACGATCTTCGCATCACGACAATCTTCTATTTCCTAGTAACAGAGGACCATTTTATTCCGAGGGATGTTAGATAGAGCGATAGGTACCGCGAAATACTGCGAAATATAATTCTTTCGGAAAGATGATTAGGCGTATGCTGTTTAAAGCTAACATAACTATATAATACAAAGAGCAGAAGCAGCGGAGAACCAACAGTTTTCGCATCGCGATAATTTCCAGTCTCCTAAGAAATTTTATCGCTCCACTGTGAAAACCCATAATCCCGCCGATTAATTTCAAATCGCGCCGATTCCCCACACGTGCCACGAGCATCATACGAAAATCAATAGCCACCACGTCGACATCGACGTTTAACTTCAGTCGATTCGACTACCCTTTTAAAAAGCCAGATTTTTCAAAAAGACGATGGTCATGAAACTTATTATAACGAGCAATCGTGGCTGCAGGAAACTGTTTTATTATTATGACATGGCGGTAATTCGTGGCTGGTATTGATCAAGCACGGAAGTCGAATAATCGCACGCGTATGTTCTTGTCTCGGAAGATAGCGAAAAGACGGGCAAAACAGCTGTATCGCCGGCGCATCGATTACGAGGCAAGAGATTAAGGAATGCACGGGACAGGGACATAGAAAAAAGGAGAGAAAGAGAAAGCGAAGGAAAGGGAGAGAGGGCTGTAATTTAGTCGAGATTGTCTCTCGTTGCATTCTCGGATCTCCGCCCTCTGGCTTTGGTCGGGGATCGTTTCACGGATACGGAACACTGTGCAAGAAATATTTATGAAAATTTACATAAGTAGATCGTCCACTCGATCGACGGTGCAAAAAAAATAGGATAGAAGGCTGAGGGTGAAGAGCAGAGGAGAAGAAAGAGAATTGCTCGAAGACGACGAAGGAAATCTTCGAGGAGAGATAGAGAGAGAGAGGGAGAGCCGTGAATAAAGGACTGTAATTTAGAAGTTGTTCGCCGTGCAGATGTATATTTTGCGAATAGTTACCGCGATCAAACGTCACGTATATGCGAGTTACGATGCATTAAAACTGCAATCGCAGCGTGGTGACGCGGCGTAAAAGGAAAAAAATACGACGAGGAAACAGATCGATGCAATCTTGCTCTTTGTGACTTCAAAGAGAACTCGCGTACGCGTATACGCGCGCGTTTCCCAACATTATTATGCATAATGCAGGATAACGCGTGGCCTTGCAGCACGAAAATTGTTTAGAATCGGTCGATCGACGGTGAAACGTTATTTTACGTAGATCCGACTGATTCGACCTACTTCCGATGTACAATACCAGTTTTATGGGAAACTGAATTGTATCTCGAATAACGTCCATACTTTGACTGGTGCGCAAGTTTCCAAACAACTGAATCGTTGTTTTGCTCAGCCAGCAACGTTACGTCGAGTACACAGAGTATACTTTTGATCTTACACGTGTACAAACGTTAGGATTGGATGGATGAAGTTGGTGATAAGATTGAAGTTGAGGAGAATTAAATCGATCGAACAGCGTGTGTTTTATTTATAGATAAATACGATACGAAGACCAGGAAACAAAATTGTTTTCAAACTTTTAACTCGAATAAGATTAGTCGCGGATTAAAGATCTTAAATTGTACTAGAGCTCCAAAAATATTTTTACGACGCGGCTGCTGGATTGTATCCGAACTAAAGTAAATGTTCGAAAGTATATCGAATCACGTTCGTATAATTTAGCTGCACGGCGATTCTGCGCTTTTCTATTTGATCGTGCAAGCATAAAAACGAAACGATATGAGTTAAAAATAGGAAAAATGAAACATTTGTCGGATGCAATCGGAAAGGCGACAGCATGTTAGTAACGTACAATAACGGGGCATCTGGTCCTCAGATGGATCAGTCATGGCACGTTCGCGACATAAATTCTCCATCGCTGCATGCTCTCCAAACTTTACACTCCAACCAAGCTGTAACCCACCTCCCACGATTCTTCATACGGTTAAAACTATGTATCAAATACCATCAATTCAAACCATTAAACACCTAAATCCTTTCAAACTCCCTAAATCACTTAGCTCCTACTTCAAACTTCCTTCGCTCTAAA
This sequence comes from Bombus affinis, assembly GCF_024516045.1. Lineage (NCBI taxonomy): Eukaryota > Metazoa > Arthropoda > Insecta > Hymenoptera > Apidae > Bombus > Bombus affinis. The sequence goes on along the minus strand of NC_066349.1, from coordinate 8,689,021 downwards.
CATAAAATATATTAAAATATTCTCGAAAACTTGAACCAGCTATTGTTCGAGCAACTTCATCCCGGTAATTTTACCGCGTATTATTCTAAACCATGGCAAACGTGACTTTCTTCGCAAACTTTCTGCAAGTCTACAAGAGTTCGTACGATTTTTCATTTGGCTAAAAGTACGCATCAGGCGTCAGCGATCGAAATTATTAAACACGGAAATTCCTTAAAATTTCCTAAATCACTCGTTTCTTATTCTAACGCGTTGCGAAACTCTGACCACCTATTTTTCAAGCTGCATCGTCCCCGTAATTCCATCGCAATTTATTCTAAACTATTTCTACCGTTGGAAATCTCTTTTCACAGGCTTTTTCTGGAAACCTCTGGAAACCCGACGAGATCCCGAATCCTAGTTCTCGTCCATTCCCCCGGTGCGATTCAAGAAAATCCCAAGGCTCTGTGAATGGAGACATCAAGAGGGAAAAAGAAAGGAGAACGGCAGGAGAATCAGCCAGGCAGCATCTCAGTCGAGTACCAAACAGGCATTCCGGTTGCGTGGCCACGTGGCTGGCTGGTGGGAGAAGCGAGCCCGCCACGCTTCCACATCCTTCAAGGGGGGACGAGCAAAAAGCGTGGCGAGGACGCGAGCGAGAGGAACCCGGTGGCTCGCGAAGAGGGGAGAAAAGCGTGGTCGAGGAATAAAAGGAACAAGTCGAGCCGCTAACCGGAGGTAGAAAGCGAGATAAAAGAGCTGGATAAAGGAGGAAGAGCCACGCGGCGCAAGAGAGGCGATGCCAGGCTTGTTTTGGCCTACCGGACACTGTGGGAAAGTATCTGAATGTGGTTCGTCGTCTACTCTCTTCTCCTCTCGTCCTTCTCTTTCGTCTTCACCATGGATTCAACATGGACCCGGCGACCGGCACAAGTTTGCCTCCGTCCGGTATAATAATCGATCGAGTCCGGCCTAATTGGAAAACGCTGATGGCCTCCGACGTCTACCTGCTTCTCCGAGCTGATTCCTGCGTTCGTTTCAACTGCTTTTGCCTCTGCTTCGTTTATCATGCGGGCACTCTGCCAGCGGAGTTTTTACCGGATTTCGAAGGAATGTTTCGATTGTAAATAGGAAGATTTTTGGGGGAGATTGTTGTGATGGAAATGATGTTAACCGTTGGATGGTTGAACGTTTCATAAATTTTCTCTGAATCCTAAAATTTACGTTTTGACTTTTGACGGTTTTAGTAAATCTCTCGAATTTTTCTAGCAACGTTGCCGCGTAAATGATTGTTCGTAATTAAACTAGCTTCATTTCCAACGTGAAACCAACATATTGTTCTAATGAAAAAGAGACAATTTTCATGTATAGCTGATGTGTTTGGGCAACAAACGCTTATGTTTGCCGTGTACCGAACTCGTAACGAACAAAATGCGTTTATTAATAACTCGTTAACGAAATACAGCGGCCATTGTTATTAGTTTAAACGAGTTTCGTTATGAAACAGTCGACGCATGAGCGAGAGCAAGCTTCTTCTCTGTCGAACGTCACACCCGAAGCGATAAAACTTCAAAATTGCGTGCGTAACGTTTGACACGAATTAAACGATACGCACACGGTTTTATGCGTTGCCGTACTTCGTGATTAAAAAGTAGTTCGTTCAAGGGTCTGCCCGCTCTTCGAATATTCCATATTTCTAATTTTATCATCCAAATTTTCTCTATTTCGTTATAAAGTAATTCTACCCTACTGTTTCACGTATAAATACGATTAACTTTTACTTACATAAAATTATTTCATTTTTTTTTTTTTGCAATAACTTCTCCAAAAATTTGGGAAAATTTATATTTATGAAAATATCGAAATACACCGTTGCCGTTGAAATTTCAAACACTTCGATTTAAAAAGAAAATTGCGGCTAAGCTTCGATCTTATTTCGTCTTGCTTTTCTTTGTGGTCCAAACTTATTTTTGCAATTAGCATAGCGTCTTCTTCGAAGATTTAGATTAGGCCCGATCCGATGATTCTACGATTTTACACGCGCGCGATTAACTCAAGCTGTGTATTTCACTTCCACATTCAGACTTAGCATTCGCATAAGCTTTCGAACGAGTTAGTGAAATCAAGATTTCGCAGAAAAAACGATGCAACGAATTTTATGCGATTCTCCGACTGTTTTTGCTAGATAAATTTCGAGTAAACGTATACATTTAGAGATAATATCTTATTCCCACGATCTGTGCTACTTTCTACCTGCCACGTGATCGTTGATAGAGCAATCCACGGAATTTCTTACCTTAAACGAGTTGTTAGCCTGTAAACGATTTTTGTACTAGACTTTTAGAAAGAAGTCCTAAGTTTACCCTGTTCTGCAAGATTCTTGTCTATCATTTTTTTCTTTTCTCGGTTTTTTTTACATCGAGAATATTGATAGATCTTCTTCGCTCGGAATTTGCATGAGCTATTAAACGAAAATCATTTACTTAAGCGTAATTATCGTAAGTGATTATAATACAGCCGATACTTTATCCGAATTCTATATTCTCTATCAAAATATCTCAGGAAAATCATTATCTAACTTCCCCAATTATTTCCCTTATTTCGAATATTTCAACATTTTTGGGTATCCCGTTTAATATACCTTTTTTATGTATCTTTGCATTTTTCGATCTTCTTCTACGTTCAGACGTTTCATTTTGTATAGTTTCGCGTTTTCACACGTTTTATGTACTTTCGCATACTTTATGTGTGTTCCGTACAATATTGTGTCCTTAAGTTTCCCACAAATGCATAAACATGCACGGTCGATGGACCTGCAGCCAGTACAAAAGCTTTCGAAACCAATCTCACGAAGTGAAAAAGAAAAAAAGACACGAAAAATAAAGAAATAAGAAAGAAGAAGAAGCCGAGGGAACATTTCTTAATTTCTACGCTCCGATGCTACTTTCTCCCCTTTGGATTAATTCAACGGTTTCATTCAGCCAATTCGGCTACGATCCAAGTTCCCAAATGAATCTTATATCATCAGATCCGTGACACGTGTTACGCAATATCAAGCTGGTTCTCGAATAAGAACTTGGAGCCGAAGGTATTAATGAGACTATCGTGATGTAAATCATAAGCCAAGATTGAGTCAGGTGAACTGGATTATAAAACATAATTAGTATCCATGACCTGTTAATACGTCGCCAGTCATCGATATACAGCCAAGGACGAAAATAAGAGACAGGTGAAATAGACATCAATGAAGTTTCGTTATATTTAGCTTCATTATTTATTATTAAAGTCCTTGTTAAGTTTGCACAAAAATGTAAATGTCAAATTCGAATATTTAATAAATAATCTGTGTACTATAGGTATATATAATGAACAGACTGTATTGATTTGTATGCATTTGTGGGAAATATGAAGATGCAAAAATGCATAAAGTGTGATATTAATCGGATGAAACAAATCATTGTTCAAAGTGAACATTTTCATTTGTCCTTATAAAAATACGAGTTTGAAGTAGAAATCTGCTGTCTGACGAATAACACGATTATACAGGGTGGTTGGTAACTGGTGGTACAAGCGGAAAGGGGGTGATTCTACGCGAAAAAAGAAGTCGAAAATATAGAATAAAAATTTTTCGTTTGAGGCTTTGTTTTCGAGAAAATCGACTTTGAATTTTCGCTCGGTACGCGTGCACTTTATCACGTCTCGTAATCGCAGTTTAAGGTTGTTTTTGCCGTAACTG